>NC_051862.1:34347979-34961729 GCF_015732765.1 Culex quinquefasciatus
TTTTCAGTATACATTGAGGTAATATTACATAAAAAAGCGGTGATAATAAAACTTCCAATTTTACACCTTCCAAATTTATACATTTTATAACATTTGAAAATGGCTTGAATCATACAATTTGGCTATTTCAAAATGTTTGTCGTGATTATAAATTCTTAATAAGAGCAGCTCTCTAAACAGTTTAAAATAAAATTAAGGAGGTAAAATATTACCTCTTTTATTTTGTAATTTTACCTCAATTTATACTGAAAAAGTGGTAAAATGACACATTTTTAAAGGTATGACAGGTTCACATTCTTTCTGACATAAAAGATGTACCCAGATGAAATTTAACCATGTTTTTTTCATTATGTAGAATTTAGAGCGTCCAACTTTTCGTCCCGGGAATTCCCGGGTTTTCCAGAAAAAATATATTTTCCGTTTCCCGGGAAATTAGTAAATTTTCCGGGAATTCCAGAAAGTAATACATTTTCATAACTTTTTGATAATTTTTTTGTTTTACAAAAAAAAATGAACTAATTTTTTTGTATTTTAAAATCAATTTAATGTTCATACTGAAATTATCAGTAAGATTTGTTCTAAAAAATATTTGCCACAAAAAACTTATTTTCTGCATCATTTTTTTTTTCATTTCAACTTAATTATCAAAATATTTTTTTTACCATTTTCTCTCAAAATGATCATAGAGACAAATTTAAAAGCAATTTTATGATTTTGGAGCATGGATTCAATTTACCTACTGTACAAACACTGATTAAAAAAATATATATACCGTAAACCGGGGTTACTTTGATAGGATTTCAATTTGTTTTTGAAATGTTTTCCAACAGGTAAGGTTTTTCTCAAGATTATTATTTTTAAAACATGTACTGGGGTAGGCCACACAAAGTCCATGCACTATTTTGGAAAAAAAGTTTTTTCAATAGTGTTTAGAAAAATAGTTACGTTAAAAAATCTTAGTTTAAATTCCGGGGTGACTTTGATAGTCATAGTTTTTCTTGTTAAAATCATATTTAAGATGTTCAAACTTTATTTGTACGTTAAATATACCATCACTAAAGTAGCTGATATAGTTTTAAAGGAAAAAAATCAATGTTTATATTTAGTTAACTAAGTTTATAAGCTTTTTATCAAAATGCTAATAAATTTTACATAAAATTGTTGAAAATTAGGAATTTTGCCTGAAACTTGTTAAAACTAGTTTTGTTTATAAAATTATCGATTCATATTGCGTTTTAAACTGAATACAAAGCACGAATCACAAATTTTCACATTTTACATGAAATTTGTTCAACTTAAATTGCCTATAAATTTGGAGATTTTTTTTAATTGTGTTTCAAGGACACATAATTTTTATTATTTACAAACTTATTTAACATTCTCCTAGTGGAAAATTGTCCAAAGAACCCGAAAATGCATTCCGTTTTCCGATTCAAAATCATGTTCATTGAGAAAATCATGACACTTTGAGAAGTTTTAAATAATGACTTTCATCAACATTTTCTTAATTATAGTTAACTAATTTTTTAAACATTTCAAAATTTTATGCAAAGTTCTTCTTGAGGTACTTTGAACACTTCTCTACCACGGTCAGTATGATTCTGAACCATTCCGTACGTATTTTAATTGTACTCTTCATTTTGCAGAAAAATCGCAAACCTATCAAAGTCACCCCGGCTATCAAAGTCACCCCGTTTTACGGTATATACCTACTTCTTAACAAAAAAAAACATTCCCGGGAAATTTGTTTATAAGTCCCGTTTCCCGGGAATTTTGTAACCCCGGGAAATTCGACGCTCTTCTAGAATCCCGCAAAACAAATCCTGACTTTTTTTATTTGTATGAAACTTTGTCCACCGATTCCTTATTTTCAAATAAGGCATTTTGCATCATTTGTTTCTTCATACAAGTCTCCATACAAATTTGTGGGCTGTCCATAGAAAAGTGCTATGAGAAGGGATTATCTGATCGATTTGGTGTCTTCAGCAATGTTGTAGGTTATCATAAAGACTATTTAGACAAAATGGCTACACTCCTAAAACC
This sequence comes from Culex quinquefasciatus, assembly GCF_015732765.1. Taxonomy (NCBI): domain Eukaryota; kingdom Metazoa; phylum Arthropoda; class Insecta; order Diptera; family Culicidae; genus Culex; species Culex quinquefasciatus. Next base: position 34,350,023 of record NC_051862.1, read on the forward strand.
ACATTCTTTAAATATCTTTGTATCACAAAAACTCGATTTTTTGCATCAGCATATCAAAAAGTAAGTTTTTTTTATATTTTTCAGTACAAAAAAGTGCTAACTTTCGAACTTTAGGATATGGCGGCCGTTTAGTTTTTGTCTTAGTAATGATTTTTTGAAATAAATGGATTTTTGGAAAGCATTCCAAAAGCACACACAAAATATTGAATTTATTTTTTGATATAAAATTAAATTCTAAATCAAAAAGAACTTGTGTCGAATTTTGTTAAAATTTTAGTTATAGCCAGTTTCAGGTAAAGTCATAAAAATTTCTGTTATTAATTAAAAAAAATAGTTTTGTCATGTGTGAAAAAAATATACGAAAAGGCAATGCTAATTTTATAATATCTATCACAACAACAGTATGAGTACCAATAGGGCGTCCAATTTCCCCGGGTTTTGAATTTCCCGGGAAACGGGAAATCAATTTTTTGAATCCCGGGAAATTTTTGAAAATGTCCCACAATCGATGTATTTGTTTTATATGTTGTTGTTTTGCCTTCCTCACCTTACTGAGGAAAGGCTATAAAATCACTCGAAAAATGAACTTCTTAATTTGACCTCGTAGACCCACCTTCACGTATACCTATCGACTCAGAATCAAATTCTGAGCAAATGTCTGTGTGTGTGTGTGTGTGTGTGTGTAGGGATGTGGGTCTGTGCACCAAAAAATATGCACTCGATTATCTCAGCACTGACTTAACCGATTTGGACCGTTTTGGTCTCATTCGATTCGTCTTGGGGTCCCATAAGTCCCTATTGAAAATTATGAAGTTTAGTAAAGTACTTCAAAAGTTATGCTAAAAAACGATTTTGGCGTATGTCCGGAAGATTGTAAAAAGGGTGGTTTTTGTAAGAAACCCTGTCATGTTATACATTTTTAGAAAGGTATTAAAAGACCTTTCCAATGAGCCTAAAACATCAAGGATCTGACAATCCTATCAAAAGTTATTAGCACTTAAGTGTTATTTATACACTTTTTGGAGGCCGGATCTCAGATATTTCAATGACAATGATGTCCGGGTCCATCATGCGACCCATCGTTAGTTAGATAATCGAAAGACCTTTCAAATGAGACTAAAACATCAAGGATCTGACAATCCTATCAAAAGTTATTGACACTTAAGTGTTATTTATACACTTTTTGGAGGCCGGATCTCAGATATTTCAGTAAAAATGATGTCCGGGTCCATCATGCGACCCATCGTTAGTTAGATAATCGAAAGACCTTTCAAATGAGACTAAAACATCAAGGATCTGACAATCCTATCAAAAGTTATTGGCACTTAAGTGTTATTTATACACTTTTTGGAGGCCGGATCTCAGATATTTCAGTAAAAATGATGTCCGGGTCCATCATGCGACCCATCGTTAGTTAGATAATCGAAAGACCTTTCAAATGAGACTAAAACATCAAGGATCTGACAATCCTATCAAAAGTTATTGGCACTTAAGTGTTATTTATACACTTTTTGGAGGCCGGATCTCAGATATTTCAGTAAAAATGATGTCCGGGTCTATCATGCGACCCATCGTTAGTTAGATAATCGAAATACCTTTCAAATGAGCCTAAAACATCAAGGATCTGACAACCCTATTAAAAGTTATTGGCACTTAAGTGTTATTTATACACTTTTTGGAGGCCGGATCTCAGATATTTCAGTAAAAATGATGTCCGGGTCTATCATGCAACCCATCGTTAGTTAGATAATCGAAAGACCTTTCAAATGAGCCTAAAACATCAAGGATCTGACAATCCTATCAAAAGTTATTAGCACTTAAGTGTTAGTTATACACTTTTTGGAGGCCGGATCTCAGATATTTCAATGACAATGATGTCCGGGTCCATCATGCGACCCATCGTTAGTTAGATAATCGAAAGACCTTTCAAATGAGACTAAAACATCAAGGATCTGACAATCCTATCAAAAGTTATTGGCACTTAAGTGTTATTTATACACTTTTTGGAGGCCGGATCTCAGATATTTCAGTAAAAATGATGTCCGGGTCCATCATGCGACCCATCGTTAGTTAGATAATCGAAAGACCTTTCAAATGAGACTAAAACATCAAGGATCTGACAATCCTATCAAAAGTTATTGGCACTTAAGTGTTATTTATACACTTTTTGGAGGCCGGATCTCAGATATTTCAGTAAAAATGATGTCCGGGTCTATCATGCGACCCATCGTTAGTTAGATAATCGAAATACCTTTCAAATGAGCCTAAAACATCAAGGATCTGACAAACCTATTAAAAGTTATTGGCACTTAAGTGTTATTTATACACTTTTTGGAGGCCGGATCTCAGATATTTCATTAAAAATGATGTCCGGGTCTATCATGCGACCCATCGTTAGTTAGATAATCGAAAGACCTTTCAAATGAGCCTAAAACATCAAGGATCTGACAACCCTATTAAAAGTTATTGGCACTTAAGTGTTATTTATACACTTTTTAGAGGTTTGATTTCAGATATTGTGATAAAAATATTGTCTGAATCTTCCATGCGAACTATCGTTGGATAGGTATTTTTTATCAGACCTTGCCGATGAGCCAGAAATATTGATGGTCTGCGAACCATATCAAAACGACGTCGTCGTGCTATCTTGTCGCACCCGCCATTTTGACGTTCCGAGAAAAACGCGTTTTAATGTTTGACCTTGAATATTAAAAAACGAGAGCACGCAATGTAAACAATAACAAACACGTTTTGTTTGGCTCACCATTATGTGCATTGTCCCAAAGTTTGGTTGAAGTTGGTTGCTGGAGTCCCGAGTTATAATTACAAATGTTAACGGTAGTCTAGCTTGTACGTGTGACAAACGCATCCTGACTTTCCTGGCCTGAAATCCCTTTGGCCTTTTGTCGCACTTACATCAATTTTCTTGGAGTGACAAGATAGCACGACAAGATTGAAACTTCTTTCATATGTAAAGTGACAAAAATGCACGGAGTTTTTTCGGTTTTTGCTGAATATCTCAGGATTGAAATCGAATTTTGGGGATCTGTGAAGGTCAAAAGGTGAGGCGTTGTGAGCTGCACAAAATGGCGTTCTTAACTCAATTTGGCCCAAAATGCACGTACGACAAGTTAGCACGATGGCGACGAAAAGAAATGAGTAATAAAGTTGATTTGTTAAACATGTTAAGGGGGAATGTTGCTATTATTACTGAATGTATTGACTTTATGAATATGAGGAAGGCACCAACCACCTAAAGGTGGATTAAGTAACGTTTTATAATTAAAATTAAAGAATTGGCTCTATACTATCAGTTGGTGATAATCTACCATCAATCTCAACAAGGACAGCAGTTTTTAGACAGCTTAAAAAAAATCTAAAATTGATTTCTATTTTTGTTCTTTGTTTTGCTTTGGATTTTATATGAAACATATTGAATAAAGCAATGTGATTTAAATTAAATAAGTCTCTTTTAAACATATTTTATTTATTTTTATATATTTGACATCATTTGAAATAGCTTTGAAAATGTCTTTAAATTAAAAAAAAACTGCAGCGAAACCAAATAAAGTGATACCAGTTAATGTTAAATTTTAGATAAATTAAGCATTTCATGTTTCATTTAAAACATATTTTACAAATTATCATTTAATCACTACTGTCAACTGGGGAAAATCAAGAGAAGTCTCGTATAGGAGAAAAATCGAAACATTATAAAAAATGGCTTTAACAGCTGTATTACATTGTTACCTTTGTCCTGATTTTCCTCAGGCGGCGGTGTTTGATGAAAATTAGTTAAATATGATTTTCTTTTTCAAATTTAGAATAATCAATACCCAGTCTTTGAATAGAATATAAAATTATATAGTTATAGCGCTAAGAAATTTTTGAATTTCTAACCTACAATTTTAACAATTTTCCATAATATGCCAAATTAATGCTGATATATGTCGAGTACAAATTTTGAATGCTTTATAATAATTATCGATTATTAATTACTAAATGTTCATCTGTTTCTACATTCTAATCAGAATTTCCAAACCAAAATTAGTTTTTTCTCAATTTCGGGAATTTCCGGGATAAAATATGAAGAATCCCGGGATTCGGGAATTCCCGGTTTTGGAAAAATCCGGGAATTTTGTACCGGGAATCCCTGGAATGGACGCACTAAGTACCAATATTTAAAAAATTACAACGATTATTAAAGCAATACCAAGTAGAGCAAGCTAGAATATGCTATAATTTTAACAAAGAATCCATTAACACTTCATATTCTCCGTAAAACGGTCAGGTTAAGTCAACTTATTACTCCAACAATGGAAACGTCTGTCAGAAACAACCATCATTATTACGCAATACACCACTTGAGCCCAAACCACCTGAGCATAACCGGATGTCACCCACCGCCCAAGATATGCTCAAACGGCTCTTTTGTAAACGGAGACACTGCCTCTCCAATTAGCTCGCGTAGACGACTCGTCGTCAATTTCCCAGGCTCAATTTACCCCGAACAAAACGTTCCATTCTTAAGGCCAGCTGTGCGGCACACGCGAGATGTAAATCATTTCCCACCAGCACGGATGGTGGCGCCGAACACCACACGCGCTTCATGCTACCAAAAACGGATCTTTGAACAATGAACGTTGCGTCGTCGTCGACCAGTCAAAACAAGACGCAATTCTTGGTCTGGGTCTTTTTGTACGAAGAGCGCGTGTGCTTTGACGCCGGTGTGGTGGCCGACACAAGACTTCCTTATGTCTAGCCACGTCCGTGGTTGAACAACTGCCTTTGTACGTGCAAGCTCAGCTCTTGTCTGAACAGAGGAGTTTGGGTTGGTCGAATTGAACATTTTGTTGAATCATTAATTGCTTCTTTAGGGTCAAACTAAAGAATTCGGCGAAACGACCGTTCTGCGAAATTTTCAACACCTCATCAAAGAGGGGCTTATCCAAAGTGAGTTCAGTAAACTGCTGCTTCACCAAAGAAGACCTCCAGCTCTCTTTTTGGAAGCATCGTGCAGTCAATGGACCACAGGAAGATGATTAAGATGAACAACAAACACGCTGAAGGAAGCACCTGAAGAGAAGGCTGTGTACTTGTCGACCAGGTTGGGAAGCCTCAGACAGACAGACAGCCTCTTTGTTGGCGGGAAGAGCTCTGTAGAGAACATGTTCTGGATTTTTTTTTTGTATGATGCATAAGGGAGTGGCGGCTATGCAAATGTGTGCGGTTCAGGTCAATGTCACCTCTCAAAGCAGAGAGAGTTTTGGAGATTATGGTAATTCAAGACGAGGTCTTGTGTGATACTGATGCTGCTCAACTTTGATGGTAGACTTTGGGTTAGGACCGTTATTGGTTTGTACAAATTCACCCACAATAAAAATCAGAGCATGAAACAAAATCATCAAACCCAAGATTTTTTTTTAAACTGCATTTTTAAGAGATTCAAGGCAGGAAATCTTAAATCTTTGAGTCCATAACTACGTCATTTATGGACGGCGCATACGAAAGTTTACATCCTTCTTTAGATGGATTGTAGCAAGTTTTTACATCCATCACCAGCAAGAGCTTGTCATGGTGCCATAATTATGTGAACTTGTGAGGGTGTATGTGTTTGGTTGGATCAAGGCACAAAAACATAACCTCTTTGTTCGCGGTCGACCCAGGTGACATCCGGACGACTGGGTCGTTAAGGGACAACAGCAGCACCGGATCCGACCGAGCATTGGAACAAGGTAGGTTGTCGTCTGCACAAGAAGAAGTGGCTGTCTGGTTTATGCCGCGGAAGAATTGGACCATGTTATTTGCAGTAAAGGTTGTTACTGCTCCCTTGTTGTTGATGAAATTTACTCCTGCACGAAAACTCACTACTTGTTGCCAGAACTGTCGGGATGTCTTGGTGAACTTACCTGTAAATAGAAAAAGAGGAAAAAAAAAGATTATTAGAACGTGCTCAAAAGTCAATGTTCGTTTAATTACTCAAATGTATGGTACGGTTAGAGACAGCAACAACCTCGAAAAATACAACCCAATAAAATTATGACATCAGAATAAAGTAACTTTTATAACAACGGCCAACACCTGCCCGGAAAAGATCACGGACGGCCACACTGCTGGCCATAAAAACCAAAAAAAAATCGTCAAAGACTTTGTGTACACAACGTTTTTCAACGCGTAACTCAACCACTGCTGCTGCTGCTTCCTCAAACGACTCCCGAACAGAGATCTGACAAATGCAGTCCGAAAATAGCAAACTTGTTTGAACATAATTCATCCACGTAATTATCGCCCGGTTTCATCACCCACACCGCGAGGTGTGTTTACCCCCAGGAAAAATAAAACCGGAGCGCATCGAACTAGGTGAAAAAAGAAATGCGATTGCCATCTCTGAGCGCGAAGCGAAGCTCGCCGCCACAAAAAGGTAGGCTGAGCTGTCATGAACTGCGAATCGAACTCAGATCGAAGGGTTACTTCGCGTCCACGATACCTCAAAGCTACGGTGGTGGCTTTTCCTAAATTAACCTAAATTGACAACTTCGAGTCAACAATCGGTCACACCACCCTAAACCGATTTCAGGTGAGGCCAGAAACCACTCAAGTGCTGCGAAAAGTGAAGGGACCGACCGCGGTAAACGTTTGCGGTTTAATTGCCCTCCAGCGTTCGGCCTGCATCAAGCGATGAAATTTCAAAACAAATCGCTCATCTTTCTATTGGCAAACTTTGGAAGGAATCCCTATTGAGAGGGGTGTTGTATTGGAAATTATCATAATTTTGTATTTTACAGTTTGTAATCTATCTTTTATAACTGCTTGAAATTAAAAAAAGAAGGATATTTTTTTTAAGTATAAATATATCTCTCCCCATCTCAACTTCTTTTCAAGATAATTTGGAAAAAATAGTTTTTCGAACAATGTTTCATGTTAGAAAAGGAAACTCTTTAAAATTAAGAAAATTATGTATTTAGTTATTAGCCTTGCTTTATTGACTTCGCCAATATTTTAAAAATGTCATCTTATGTCAGTTTGGCCATAATAAATATGCAATATATTTGATGAATATCCTAAGCAATGTTTTTACACAGTTTGTTAATAAAGTTCTGTTCAAAAATTTAGCTTCTGGTTTTGTCGAGTTGCATTAATATTGGTGCATTTTTTTTATTATTGTTTATTCTTTTTTAAAGACTTAAATATAATTTATAATAATTTGAACGTTGAAAACATAAAAGTTTCTTGAAAACAGCCAATCGAAACTAGCACAAAAACTTTAAAAAAACATTTGCCGTACAATACTTAAAAAAAGGTTTTGTTCAAAACAGTTCAACACCTATTTATTTAATTTTTTCAAAGCAATCTTTTTCATTTTCAAGAAATTCAAAACTTCAATCAACAGATCATGATTAATAATTTAGGAATAATTTATTGAAAAAAAAACAATACATTTTTTAAGTACTCGTTATTAACACATAAGATATTAATCCTAACAAATAATTTTTTCCCTCCTTTAAATAGTTAAAACCCAAAAAAAATGCTATTTTTTAAAGAACGTTTTCTAAAACAAGCAAATTATTCTGTGTAAACAATCTTTATCCGCGAAATTTGGCTTTTTTCCACGAAATCCCGTAAAATTTTATATTTGTGTGAAGCCATAACGATTTTTCTCAAAATATTTTATCAAACTCAAATAGGAATAAAAATAATCTCATGAACTAGTATAGAATTAAGCAATTCAATACCCTTGTTCAAATACTGATATAGAGTTAGTGAATTTTGACGGTGTGAAACTCTTGAAATTTATCAATTTTCTCTTTTTTTTTGTTTTCAATTAAGATCATAATTAATATTTCAACCATAAAGACTATTTTAGTAAATTTTATTAGTTTTCAATTGAAAAGCTTGATATGAACCATTTTAGGAATTGTTCAGATGTTTTAGAGTTTTTTAGAAACTAACTAAATTTAGTAATATTTTCGTTCGATGTAGTAAAATTTTTATTACTATTTTATATGAAAGATATAATTTCAAAAGAAATTAAAAGAATCAAGCTTTGTTTTATTAAAAATAAAATGAAGAGTATTTTTAATCGTTCAAATCACATTTAAAAAAACATCTTACCGACATTTGATTATTTTAGTGAATGATTCCCGTGAAAGTTGAACAATACCACCTATTTTGTTTTATGTTTTAATTTTGAATAAAAATTTCGATTTCGTTACAAATTATATTATTTTTTCTATTGACTTTAAATTATGTTTTCGAAAAGAGAGATGAAACCTCAAAAATTATTTGGAATGGGTTAAATGTCGCAGAAAATTGAAACTATTTTACTTGTCGCCCATGTGGATCAAACGGACCGCGCACTGGGCTCACAATCCAGAGGTTGCTGGTTCGAATCCCGCGGCGGGCGCTCTAAAATTCTAAGTGTAAATATGGGTATCCGGCGCCGTCGCTCCGTGCCGTACTCAAACACTTAGGAGCCCAGGGCGGCGAAGTCCTTGTAGTTAAAAGGAAGATACTAGTGGTTGGTACTAGCAATGGTGGCCGATAGCTATAAAGTCAACTTCGTTTTTTTTACTCATTTTTGCTGGACAAGATTATAAAATATTGCTTTGATATGAAATTCAATAAAAAGCAAAATGGTAAAACAGAAGCAAATCAGCGAAAACTTTGAAGCTTTATTGGTCGAATATTAAAAAGGAAGTCCAATAAATGAGAATACGCAAGCTCTACATTTTATGTCAAAATTAGGAGATTTTTTGTGTCATTTTAAAATTTGGTGAAGATTTTTTTTAATATATTGAAGAATAATGTATAATGAAGCATGAAAAGTAGTTTCTGTGATTTAAACATAAGATTTTCATAGTTATTTTAACATTTTTCACGTTCCGCGAATTTTGCGTGAAATTGGTTGTTTTGAAATTGAGGTCCCCGTAAAATTTGCTATTTTTGAGCCTGAAAAATCACTAAGCCTATTTATCATTTATAAATATAAGCAAATTTAAGAATTGTTTATGTTTCAAAGCGCATAAACTCACAAAAACAAATTATTTTTTTAATCTTTTTTTTTTTTTTGAATTCAACTGCAGAACGTATAAAAAAACTCACATAAATAAATGAAACATTAATCTATAAAAAACATAATGAAGCCTTTGGCTTAAACGACATTCGGTAACATGTTCAACATCCTATCGGCTTAGGACTTCCTTTTCATATCAAGACGTGGTGGCCGATACTGTAAAGGCACTGCATTGACAAATCAAAGGTCTTGGGATTGCTTCCCGTTATCATTTTTTTTTTTTTTTTTTGTAAAATGTGTTAATGATTTTTTTGATAGAAAACCTTGACAGCATTATTCCGCTTCTCTAGGTACATCAAACAATTTTGCGCTCATTCACAGTGTGATTCCTGCCTCGCTCACCCTGCGCCACGACTGCTTTCCACCTCGAAAATGAGCCATTGCGGTACAATTGACCGCTCTGTCGGTGGCAGAGCCGGTGTCAGATTTGCCGGAAGTTTATTTCTTTTTCATTTTTTTTTGCGCACACACAAACAGTAAAAAACGGCACCAGCAAACAATTTACGCCAGTGAATGGCGAAAAAATGAAAAATAGTCGGCTCATATTTCACCGCCAGGGTCGTCCCTGTTGGCGGAAGCCCCTACCACGATGGGGACACTTAAGATGTGGTGTACATCACGTCGTTCATCTCCAGGAGAGAGATTCACCCCGCGCGAGGGACCTCCCGCTGATTGAAGATGATGGAAGCTGAAGATGAGCGGGGATCTCTTAATGAGGTGGCAATTAGGGGGATAGCAACGGTGATGGATGTTGTGAGTAGTTCTGGAAGCTGGGTGGGGAGATTATCTTAATCGTTTTGGGACCTTGGAAAGATCTATATCTGTGACTTGAATTTGTTCAAATTTTGATGGTGAGATTTTAATTCAGTCAGGTTCTCAGGGACTTCTGGAACTAAATCAACTTTTCATTTGACTGAAACTCGATACCTTCAATCAACCTACATAACACATTTGCAAACAAACCTCCCACGCTGTTTGTTGTTTTTTTCCGGAAGTCCCGTGTACGTCACTTCCGTTCGCTCTGTGTTCTGGTACCAAGTCCAAACAATCAAATATCAACAATTTCTCCTACACAGCACCGACTGCATTTGCTTTCAATTTTGCCAACGACTTTTTTTTCTTTTTTATTTACCCAGGATCCGGGGACCAGGATGCGAGTGCGCAATCAAAAATTTGAAAAGCAAATATCAGAAGCGCAAACAGTTTGTTGGCTCTGACGTAACCACCACCGTTGCGATACCCGTCCTGAAACACCTCAAACTAAGAGGCTCTGACACCCATCTGGAATCGGCTTTCAGGTAACTTCTTTCCAAGTAGTTTGTTCAGGGTTGTTACGGGAGAGTCGAAAAAAAATCCGCGCCAAATCCGCGCCGACCTAAAATCCGAAACCGCACAAAATCCACGCCATATAAAAAAATATCGCGACCAACAGAAAGTATTTGATTGAAAAAAAAACTCGTTTAAAGTTTAAAGGCTCCAAAAGAATGAAAGCAAGAAATCCATTTTAAAAAAAATCCTCAAGAGACGGTCAAGGCAACCGTCATGAAAAAGAAATCCTCAAAATAGGAAATACAATATTTAAAAACCTAAAAATTTAACTTCAAAAATATAACCTTAAAATTAAATCAAAATCTGAAATCATAATATGATAAAATTTGAAGTTTCGAAAGTCTAAATATTCAAAATCTAAGAATATTTATACAGTTTGTAATCCAAAATCCTCGCTAAAATTTCACTCCGAAAGAAATTTAATTTCCGATATTTAAAATAATGTCTTCTCATAATTTCAAAATCTCTTACATAAAATAGGACTCCAAAAATTGTGGAATTCAAGAATTTAAGAACTAAGAATTAAAAAATAAAAACATCTAAGAATTTACGAATTTAAAAAATTTAGAATTTTAAAATTTTAGAATTTTAGAATTTCAGAATTTCAGAATTTCAGAATTTTAGAATTTTAGAATTTTAGAATTTTAGAATTTTAGAAATTTTTTGAATTTTAGAATTTTAGAATTTTAGAATTTTAGAATTTAAGAATTTTAGAATTTTAGAATTTTAGAATTTAAGAATTTTAGAATTTTAGAATTTAAGAACTTTAGAATTTTAGAATTTTAGAATTTTAGAACATTAGAATATTAGAATTTTAGAATTTAAGAATTTAGGATTTAAGAATTTTAGAATTGGGTCCTAAAATGAAGCTTAGATTGCTGATATTATTGTTTACAGCGATAAATCTTATTTTTCTGAGTACAATGTCCTTTTGTACGACCACAAAGAGTTTAAAATGGATTTTTAAATCAATTTTGAAAAATTAACCTCGCGTTCCTTCTTGACAGAAAGGCTCCTACTTGACAGCTCGTTCCAAGGGGACCATAGTTGATCCATCGAAAAAATGCTGTCTTGTCAAAAAAAAAATTTGCATTTAAATGGAAAAAAGTGATCAGAAACGGTTTTTAATCGTGTTTTTTACCGTTGTACATAATAATTGACATAGGGCTTTAGTATCCAATTTATAAGCTTAAGGATACTAAAATCATTTTAGATCTGAGATTTTTTTTCGATATTGTTTTGAATTTGATATTTTTTAGTTTTAAATTTTTGATTTTTTTTAAATCTTCAAATTTTTGATTACCCAAATTTTTGGTATTGGTATTTGGATTGCTAAAATTTTGAATTTCGAAATTTCAGATTTTTTAAATTACGATTTTAAAAATTACAAGAAATATATAAAAAATAATTTCTACATAATCTTTATCTTCATTTTTCGACGTTTCGTACTGAGAAAATTCAAACAAACATTGTCAATATTGCCATCCGCGCGAAATCCGCGCCTGAGCAAAATTAGCCAGCAAATCCGCGCCAGATCCGCGCTATCCGCGCGAAACGCGCCATCCGCGCGATCCGCGCCGTCCGTAACAACCCTGTTTGTTGATTTACACAGCTTCGAAAGTCGGCGCAACTTTGTATAGTGTCGGAGGGATCTTGAAGAATTGCACCATAATTCGGGGTCGGTCTGGAATGTTGAAAGCAAACATGCTCCAAACACTGACTATTGTTATCAATATTTGCTATGCAAGACGCCGAAAAACGTCTCCCGAACAACTCTTTTCCACTGCTGACGAGTCACCGGGGCGAGGGAAAAGTGTATGTAAATATCACTTTGAAAGAATGTGGTCTCCTTTCCGGGAGACTCCAAGTATACGCCAGGGGAGGCTGCCAGCAGAAGACACACAAATATTTGAGGCCCCACTAGATAAATATCGAGCATCCAGCGAGAAGAGCCCTTCATTCGTGCTGAGCAAGGGTTCCTGGAACGCTGGGGAGGGCATTACTTTGATGCAACCATGCTTGATTGCAGCTGGAGCCTAAACCCCTTTGAAGCTGGGCACCACGTGTGCGCTAGGGTGGTCCGTAAGAGAGGAACACCAAAGTAAAGCTCGGAAAACTGTTCTCCGTGGTATACTGGAACTTTGAGGAAAATTTGAACCAAATCGGTGCTGGCAAACGTCATCTAGAAGCTAAGTTTTAGAGATATGATTTCCCATATATTGTATCGATATTGCTTATGCAAGGTTCTACATGAACCTTTCCTAGTAATTGGAATGGTTTCAAAAGATCTGTTGAATCTCATGAGAACAGAAAGTCACGTAATGTTTCCAAATCCAACTGCGACAATGTTGCAATACCTGCAAGATCTATCGACGGATTGTCAAGCTGATTTCCCAGAAGGTTCCCAGGACTTCACCACCACAGGCCCGCCGTCATCATCAATCTCGTTACGGCTAATCCAGTTTCAAGCACGGGATTTCTTCCGTCATCTATCGCTGCCAACGTCTCATAGAGGAGCAAGCAACAACAAAAAAAAACCATGGATTAAATTTCAATCACGTTCAATTTACTTTATCCGTCGCGGCATCGTCGTTGACGACGTTGCGCTGCTGTCACCAACCTAACCTATATCTTCCCTGAGCTTCCTTGTCGGCGGATTTCTGCACATATCTCCACAAACCAAAAAAAAAAAGTAAAGCTCCCGGTGGAACGAAAACGGCTCCGCTAAACGAGCTGTTTCAGCACAGAGCGCGCGCACAAATAAAAAAGCGCTTAATTGGCGTAATTACATTCTAACTGTAAATTTAATGTGGCAGCAATTTACGTTGTCGCAGCAATAACAACAACAATATCAACGCGACGAGGAGTATGGTTGGTTGGTCACAAGGGGAAACGGACACACACACACACACGAAACTACACTGTCAACTGTAATTGAGATTCTGATGAAACTTTTTTTTCCGGCTGTTCTGAGCTCAACCCACCTCATACCTGTACAGTTTTGCTCACCATGTGACAATATCAGCTGTTGTCGTTGGGGGTAGAAACAATCATTTGTGGAGCGCACAAAACCGTTTGGGGAACACCGTTGAAAAATGTCATTGAATTTCAGGATTTTGTGACATATCATTATTCTTAAAATGTAAACGGCTGGACGGCAACGAAATTATAGGAAAGTATAATTTGTAACATAGGTACTTTGAATGTTTTGCGGCAGCTTAGTGGTGTTAGCAAACTTGCTGCTTCTAATAACCCATTTCAAAATGGCAAAGAATCTGGGGGCCTAATTTTAAGGTCACTGGACATTATTTGGCCCCACCTACGCATAGCAAGCAAGGATTTTCGATCTATGTTAAGACTTCCAATCTCCTCAGGTAAAACAGGGATCGACGCGTATTTAAAAAGAGAAAATGACTTAGTTCATCAGAGCGGATCAATTTACTCCTAGAGTGAGAACCTGCTGATGTCCAACGGCTACTAATCCAAAGGTATGAGTTAAAATCTGTTTAATTAATTAGTCTAATATTCAAGGGACCGGGATGCGATCCATGAACCTCCTGCGTATGAGATAGAAGTCGCAACTTTTCAGCCACGGAGTCGGTTTTCAAGTTGTCATTTTTTACTTGTTTCATGAAGATAAAGATGTAAATATGAATTTATTCTTGGAACTAAATCAACAACCTCTTAGAAAATATTACATTTTTTTTTAATTTTCTAATTCGAGAATCAATGGGATCATAATTATTGAATTTTAAAGGTTAATCTTAATCAAATTTCTTAAATTTTGCTTGGGACTTTACTTTTTAAGACCTGACGGAACTTGAGTCACCTTACAATCGAATTCCCACCATTATCTTAACATATTTTATAAATAGCCGATTCCTGAATGTATGGATTCATTTGTTGGACTCCATAATGCACAGATATTTCCTATTTTACGTTTCTTAACTGAATGTTTCAGGGGTAAACTTTGGCATCCATTTTTTTTTCTCTAAATATTGGCAAAGTCACCCAAACAAGTTACTTATAGCCAGAAAAGATTTTTTTGTTTGCCTTTCTTTAATCAAATAGGAAATTTTGTGTCATTGCCACGGCCATACAGGCTGTCCATTAGGGTGACACAAAAAAATGATTTTAGGCAAAATAAAGCATATTTGGCAATTTTGAGCAAAAACAGATAAAGTTTTGTGGTCGCATAAAACGTAAAAATTGGTAAATAAAAAAATAATACAAAAACGTCTTTTCTAAATCGCCAATAACATTTCAGGATCACCTCGGATCGCTTTGCACTCTTCGACAAAATTGTAGAGTGTTAAATTTCAATTGTTTCAATTGTTAAATTGAAGTCTGACTCTGTACAAAATGTCCACAGTTCATTGTTCATTTCATCCGGGATAAATCGAAAATGTTGCCCTGCTCCATATATTTTTCCAAAAAAATCCCATACAAACTTCGACTCATAACAACCCCAAACCATAACCGATTTGGCTCAAAATTGGCACAAATGCCTAATATTGCCTAAGGAAGGTGTCACCTAAGATTTCATAAAATTGCTCATTGTTCTTGTCACCCCATAATTTATACCAAAATGGAACCTAAATATTCTTAAATCTGTATCTTGAGAATGGAATTCCGGATCAATCTGGACAATTCGGAAAAATAGATGCAATTAAAATAAATGACGCATTTTTATTTTACTTTTTAACACGAAAAAAAACACTAGGCGCCAAATTTTTTTTTAATGAATGTTTTATGTGTTGTACAGAATATAAAAAAGGCTTTTGCTCCTTTCAATAAAAGTCTTCAATTTAAAATATGAATGTTTTTGGTATTAGTAAAATTATTTCAGATAATACTTTTCATCAGAAAGTTCACAAAACTTCGCTTAAGATTCTTTTTAAATACCAGCATTCGAAAATTAAATACAATTACTGAGTAATTATTTTTACTCAATTTTATCGGTAAGAAAGTAAGCTAGTGAAAAATGTTATTTTAGGATAATCCCCTGTTAATTCGTTGGCAAGAAAAAATATTTCAATTATTTAAAGGTAAATTTAATACCGTCAGCTGAGATGAATCGAACGACAATCTGAATAGGGACAGCATGTTTATGAGCACTTAAAAGCTTAAAATTTGGAAATGAATGCACCCATTTTGTTGCTCTGAATCTGGTCTAACCAAAATCACTGTCCCAATTAACCCCCACAGAATTCACAATTCACAGAAAAAAATCATGGTAATATTACATCTGGGAAGGGGTACATCTTTTATGTCAGAAAAATGTGTAATTTTTCCTCTGAAAATGTGTAATTTTACCACTATTATGGTGTAATGTCACTTTTTCAGTCTGAATTGAGGTAAAATTACATCATAAAAGAGGTAATATTCAACCTTCTAAAATTACAGCTTCGAAATTTACATTATTTTTTACTGTACATATGACGGAAGTCCAAGTTTAATAAAAATGTTAACGGCATTCATATAAATTTTGAATAATTGAATAAAAATAATTTAAAAAAATATAACAAACATAAAAAAAAAGTTGAAGGTGCTTTTTTTCAGCAACTTAAGGTAAATACATCTATTATGGATCTTGCGATAGATTATTCTTGAGATCCCCCAGGATCAAATGCAACAAGAATCATCGAACCAAGCTAAGATAGCCAACTTTTTGGATCCCCTTGGGGCTACAAGTGTTGATGTCTTTCTTAAGAAAAGGAAAGCAAAACCTTAACATATCGATATTTCAAAAGTTTTTTCAACGGTGTCTCTGCACCCAACCACGCTGTCAGCGGAAAAGTAATTACCGATTCATGCAACGTCCACTTGTGCCACCCTCCCTCCTTTCGCGATCTGTCATCGCTCATCTCGAGAGAACCGAACCTAACCGCCGCAGGCCCGTAGCCAGGGGGGGGGGCTTCCGGGCTGCAGCCCCCCCCCGAAATTTTTTCCATTTTTTTTTAAATTGAACTACCTTAAAAAAAATCTTAAATCAATGATTGTGTGTTCTCTTCCCAGAAATAATTTGTAAGATAGAGAATCAAGAATTGATTGATCAAACTAAGTAATTTGCCTGTCCATTGCCGGGCTCAGTTTTTGTAGATTATGGATCCAAAATTTGGATTTATAAAAATTGAGCTGCAGATTTGAACATTGTTCCATTCAGTAACATCTCATTTATCTTGTAGTTTTAGCATTACATTGGTTAGGATGGTCCAAATCTGGGCTTACTTGGGGCTATCCCCTGAAATCAAAGATTTACGCATCACTAGCCTAAGTTCCAAAATTTGAGCTTTTTCTGACCACTAACCACAAAGTTTGGGCAAAATCGTCAAATTGTATGGAGAAAAGCAACTGTTTCAGTTTTTGGCAAATGGAAGGTGCAATAACTATCCAGTTCTTATCAATTTTCAGAACTAATATCTTCTTTAAATTTGGAAAAACTTTCCCGAAGACACCTTATTTTTTTGGGTTTTTTGCTAAAAAGTTATTAACCTTCGAAAATAGCAATTTCCGAGCGGACTGCTCTAAGGGGCTACATAGAAATAATTACCGTCATCTGGGGCGAATCGGGACTACAGTCTGAATAGGGACAGCAAAATCCTTAGATCTTGTTGTCTTATTTTTGATTGTAGAACTTAAGTATGACCCCTGAAGAACCATAAAATAATTTAGAATTTTTGGATTCAATGTGGCGGTCAAAATGGAGGTCAAGAAATATTTCTGGTGTTTTTTTTAAAGGTCTAATAAACCAAATTTCCAGTTTTTGCTTTTTGGGTGCTTTTGAAACCGTCAGGGGTATTAAAAAACACCCAAAAAGCAAAAACTTGGTGTATTGGACCATTAAAAAACAGATGCCGAATTTGATGTTAAAAACAAGCAAATAAAACATGCCGATTTCATTTGTTCCTGATTCGGTTATCCGAAGTCCTTCGAACTTTGGATAATCGAGGCTTCGGCTAGTCGAATTTGGATTGTAAAATTAATAGCCCTCCTTTATTTGCATTAAAACCTTTAAACTGTTAATACATGTTTTTTCTCTACATTTTTCAAAATTTATCATAATTTCTCAAAAATATTTAGATTTTGTTTTCAAAAACGAAAGCATTTAATATGAAAAACATTTGAGTGAATTTTGACTATTATCAGAAATACAATTCTAATTTTATCGTTTTGGTTTTAAGAATATGGTTAGTTACATATCTAAGACCTTAGAGAAAAATGCTTGAGAAATATCTGTGTGTATTTTTTTATTACTTTTTCGTAAACCTTTTTTCCGAGACCACTCGTCCAAAATCCTTTCTTTTGGTCACATTTTTTAGTTTCCACCGTGGCCAATCTCCAATTTTTATTTAATATATAAAAAATCGGAAGATCAACTAAGTGAATACTTATTATCAACTAATTTTCACTTTGTGCATGAGCTTGCGATTTTTAAAGGAAGAAATAAAATGATCAAAATATTTAAAACGTTAAAAAAATTTAAGCTTGGATTCAAAAACTCTGAAATTAAATTAATTAAACATCACTTTCAAATTATATAATTTCTGATCAATAATTCATTTTTAAACTATTTAATTTCTATTTTTTGGATTTTACAGATTAGAATTTGCATTTTGAATATTTTAAAATTTCTTTATAATTTTTTTTTTAATTTCTTATTTCTGAATATCAATTGTAAATATTTTCCAAAGTTTATGTTGCCACCTTTTCAAAATGGACCAAAAAACAGAGAGCAAATACAATATTTAAAAAAAAAATAGCTTCACAATTTTAATGGAAATAACTTATTTCGATTAAGTCTTTTTAGGACCAGCGACCAGGTCGGTCTGGAAAACAAATTTGAAATGTTTTTCCTGCTTTGATAATCATATACGACATGTTTGGGCTCGTTTAAAAATATTTAGAATTTTTGTAAAATGTCGCGGAACTGCGGAAAGTTTTTTCTCACGAAAAAAGGATTTCGCCATCAGCTAGATATTTTGAAAACTAATGATGCAAAACAACTGTACTGATTTAAAGTGTGTTTTGAACACTTTTAAAATAATAAAACCATAGCTTGTAGTTTTGATTTGTAACCCTCTCAACTTTGGTCAGAGTTTAGTGACATAAACTTCAGAATAATATTCGCAACGACTAATTGAAGATTTAAAAATTTTACACTTTCAAATTTCTAAATTTTCATAATTTTTGGTTTAAATTTTTTTGGTATAAGACAAAGAAATGCCAGAAATCAAAAATAAAAATAATAAAAACATAAAAAGTTTAAGATAACAATTCAACAGAATAATATCAAAAAATCTGAAATTCCAAAAATTAAAAAATCTAAAACTGAAAAATTAATAAAATAATTGATACTTAAGAAATCCTAAACTAAAAAAATATCATTTTAAAATTAAGTTATTCAAAATCCAATAAATTATGTTTTTCAATCTTAATTTTTGGATGCTTTAAATATTTTTATGTTTGAATTCTAGTATTCCTAAATTAATTTATATTTACCAGAAAATTAAGTGATTTTTGTAATGGCTTTTCCCTTATTTCAGCATTTTAAGATTCAGCGTTTTGATAGTCAGCTTTATGAGGCAATTCTTCAATATTATTTAAGCTAATACATTATTTTCAAACGTTATTTTCAGTCGCATCCAAATAAACAAATCAAAATCTCATCAACACATATTGCTCCCGAAGAAATATCAAACGACGCTTTTTGTTTCTGTTCCTTTTCAGCTGCGTACCGCTTAAGAGAAGTCTTTTCGTAAACCTTTTCTTGACCGTTCCTTGATATTTTTTTGTATGGAGTTTTAAGAGTCTCCGTACTACAGGACATTTTTTAAAATTTTCGTTTGAAAGTAAAATATAGTTCTTGTAGCAAAATTCAGACTAAGATTTGATTTACAGAAAAAATGTAATTGATTTAAGAATTCTTACATAAAGTATTCTTTACTTTTAAAACAAAAATTTGAGATAATAATTACACATGATAATTTCAAAAAAATCAGAAATTCCAAAAATGAAAAAAATCAAATACATAAAAAAATATAAAATAATTACAACTAAAAAAATCCTTAAATTATAAAAAAAAAAACATTTTTTATCATTTTTAAATAAAGATATTCAAAAAATAATTTTCAATCATTTCAATAAATTATGTTTTAATAATGTTATTTTTTGGATGCTTCGAATATTGGTATGTTTGAATTCAAGTGCAGACTAAGATTAGATTTACAGGATAAAACTAATCAATTTATGAATTCTTACATAAAGTTTTCTTTATTTTTAATTTAGCAAGGTTTCGTAAATATAAAATTTCTAAACCATAAAATGTGCAGGATTTTGTTCCTAGAGTCAAGATATTGCTTGAACAAACATCGATTTTACTAAATGGTTACAATCCTAAATTATTAAACATGTATATAGATTAAAATTTTATTAAAAAATTATCTTTAGAATTGAGATCTGATTAAATTTTTTTGTCATGTTTTAAAATTTTATTTTTGCTCAAATTCTGGACCAATTTTCAGAATACAATTAGTAATGAATTTGAAAATGGCGTTTAGTCGGAATATTAAAGTTAAACATGATTCGTTTTAATGTTTGATGCAATCGAGGAAAATTTTAACGGTTACATATGCATTTAAAAATGGTTACATATGCATTATTAACAACTCTTCCAGTGAATATTTTGGCGTTAAAAATTAATTTAATACATTTTATCTAAAGTTTTTAACACATTAAAATTAAACACAGGCACTGATTTTTTTCTTCAAATATATATTTATTATAGGCCTACACAGAAAAAAATGTGAATTTACTCGACACGGAAAAAATGAATCACATGTAAACTCAGTTGATGTAAACTTGAGATTCGACGTATTTTTTTTTTTGTTGCCATGGAGACACTTCAGAAGCTGAAATTTCAACGATTATATTTTTTTTTGTATTTCATTAAAATTATTTATTTTTGAGAGCACCAGGAGCTTCGCAAAATATGAAATGGCTTCAATAGCTTAGAACAATTAAAATAAAACATTGTTTAAGTTTGTTTATAAAATTTTAAGAAAAACAAATATTCCAGTTATGAGTTTTATGTTGTGCTAGAAAAAAATGAAAAATGTTAGATAAACCATCACAATTATCACACAGCTGAAAATGTAAATCCAGACGGTTTAAAATTTCTCTCAGTATAAAATACAGAAAACATAATACTTATGGTTAGATAAATTGATATTTCTTTAAAAAAATGTATGCTTTCAAAAATTTGATTCAAATTAAGTTTATTTTAAATTTAGCGACGTTTATCACGAAATTGGATTACAATTAAACAATTCAAGAAAATGTTAAAAAAAACACTTTCTCTACTCCTTTAATACAAACTAGCTGTTAAAATAAAGAAAAAAAAATGACGAACGAGTTTCTTCAATAAATACATTGATAACTTAATATGAAAATCTTCGAAAACTTTTTTGCATACATTACATTAAAATTTTACAATTCATCTCAATAATTATACCACAAACCAAGTGATGGTATAAATGATTTGCTGATTTTTATACTCCTTGAATTTTTGCACCCAAGCCCCCCCCGAACAAAAATCCTGGCTACGGCCCTGCAACGGGTCCGATGACCGCGGCAGCCCTTTTTATTCGCGGTCATTAAATTGAAGTGTGCACACACGCACTCTGCTCGTGAAATATTTATGAGAAATTCCCGTGGCCAAAATATCCGCAAAATTTCGCGGGGACGCAGGTTTGCCGATTTCAAATGAGTTGTTTTGCGGATGGCTTCTTCGGCCCAAATTGTAATCTTTACCCTATAGTAAAAAAAAACCGTTCAATTTTGTGACAGTTGCGGTGCGGTTCAATCATAACCGGTTGAATGAATGAAATGGCCAACCCACCCAACGAGGGTAGATCTCGATTATGATTTCGGGGAAAGATTATACTCTATACCGTATTCTATATACGGTCTGTGAACATTGCCGCCCCTAGTAGGTGGTCCTCATCGTAACTCGTGATGAAACAGTCCTCACAAGGTTCGTGATTGCCTGTGGTCAGTTAGAGCTGGGACTGTCCCTGATTGGCGGGGCTATTGGATTGTGTTCGAAAGTATAGCAATAGAATCAATCAAACATAAAGAGTTTGAAGGAAAATTAATGTGGGCAAAAACTATGATTAGAACTTGAATTAAATATCATTCTATTCATAACATAACTTTAACTTCTCTATTATTCAAAATCCAACTTTTTAAACATTTCAAAGTGCCAATTCCGTAACCCACATCCATCGCACACAAGCCACCTGTTCCCAAAACTCTGTCAACACTGCAAGAAGCTGCCCCAAAAATCCTATCAATATTAATGATGATCCCTTCTCGCAAAAACGTTCTTCAAAAACACTAACAACATTAGGGATTCACCGAACCTCCGTTCCCCTCCTAAAGTGAGTCCCCAACCACTTTGTGCGGGCCGTTGACATGGCCGGGTCGTTGTAAACTATTCACAACAAAACCTTCCCCTTCCCTGTCTTCGTGTCGTTTGGACTCACACTCACCTCCCGAGCGAACATGGACCAAAACTTTCGATGACAAGCGATTGGTTGTAAATTTCACACCTTTGTGACCTGCCCACACAGAGCGGTTTGCCTCCCCCCATCCAGACGTTCCCTTGAGGGAGATTCGTGGTAACAGGGATGTGAAAGGTTAAATTTTTCAGTAGAGTAAAGCGAACTTGGGGCTAATTGCCTTGCTAGCGGTATTACTGTGAACATTTGAAAACAAATCAAAAATAAATCGATAATATCAGAGAAATTATTTGAAAATCGCAGCGATGAAGGAATTTTCATCTAAAGCAGGGTGGCCACTCAAATCCCATTTTGCAATATCCGACTTTTACAGATATTTTCAAATAAAATTCATTTTTTTCAATTATGAAACTTCAAAAATATGTTTCTAGAAAATGGTGATCATATTTTCTGGATAACACTTACTGAAATATAAACAAAACTCTTAAAATTATAGCCTTCGTTATTTTGATTGAAAGATCTAACTTAAACAATGCTGGTTTCAAATTATTATAAAAAGTTTGAGACAATTTTAAATTTCAATGTAATGAAAATACAAAAGACGCAACTGAACACAAATAAAATGAACACGATAACAAATAAATTTCATATATTTTGTCCCCTTACCTATCCTAAAAAAGAATAAAAAGCTAGCAAAGATTTGAAAACTTTTATTTTTTTTTTTTTGAAAAAGACCTCAAAAAGCTTAATTCAATATTATTACTACTCTGCCTCAAAAGCTTTCTAATATCTGAAGTTTTTTCAATTGTCCAATACACAAAATATATATTAGGGTGGGTACGGATTTTGAAAAGTTCTCAGATGAAGTTCTGGTGTGGTTCCCCTTGTAGTGCATACCCATAGGGACTCTCGCGCCAAATTTCAGCTCATTTGGTTGAAAACTGGCTTGTCTCAAGCGAGTTCAAGTTTGCATGGGATTTACTATGAGAAATTTTGAATTTTTGTTCATTCGCTCCTACAGGCCTAGGGAAAACATGTAGAAACTTCTAGGATGGCCAGAAATGAGCGGAATCGTCTGGGGAACAATTTTCCCGAAGAGACCAGGTCGATTCGTGCAACCCTCATCGGGCTCAACGGCAATACATCTGGGGTTTTCGGAACCAACGGTTTTCTCCAGAAAAGCATCAAATTTTCCTTAACATGCTATGAATGCTTGATGAACACCGCGACGCCACATGTCAAACAGCTAACAGGGGACATTGAACTATAACTTGAAGCCCAAGGCGACCAAATTTGAATAACTTTAGTACGATTGTTACGCGCATTTCTGAAAAATACTCGATAAATGCACTTTTTTCATTCAAGCTCCGCGCGCGAGTTGTAAACCATTTTTGGGATTTTTTGTTGTACTATCCATACAAAATGGTACGTAAATGTTCGAAAATCTGTATCTCTTGAAAGAATTTTCTGATCGATTTTGTGCCTTCCACAAACTTGAAGGTATTGTTGAGAACTATTCAGAAAAATTAGGTACACGGAAAAAATGCAGATTTAATTTTTTTTTTTTAAATTTATTTCCCAAAATTATTTTATTCTTGAATTTATTCATTTGTTTTAGGAAACAACAATAAGTAGGAACAAAAAATCCGCCAATTTTAACTTAAAAAAAAATTTGGTTTATTTTTGAAAAAAAAACGTTTTTTTTATAGAAATAAAAAAGGACTTTCCGAAAAAAATAAGTAGAAAAATGCCGATTTTGGATTAATTTGTTTAAAAAAAAAAACAATTTCCTCAAATTATTTAATCCTTGAATTTATTCAAATGTTTTAGAAAACAAAAAAAAACACAACTATTGAGCCATAAAAAATGCCGAGTTTTGTTTTTGCAATGTTTTTTTTTTTTTTGAAAAAAAAAGAAATTCTCTCCAACTTTTTTTAATGCTTTATATTTGAAAAAAAAGTATTTTTTGTATCCTTGAATTTTCGAAAAAAAACACAGGTTCTCAACATTTTCTCTGAATTTTGTCAAATTTCCTAATTTAAAGGTTCTTCAACTTTGGTTGTCACCCTGGGAAATAGATTCATTGAGTGATCTCGGAAAGCTAAAAAACAGTTCAGGATTTTCGAGAAGGATTGTACATATTCTCACTTATACGTTCACAGGAAAAAATGTAAGACAAGGTTAAGTGATCTAAATGTCACTTTTCGCAGACTTCCATTGTTTGTAAAAAATGTGACAGTAATTAAATCTAGTAATGCTAAGAGAAATAAAAGAAGATAAGGTGAAAATATCATTTACTCGTTAATGAGCTGATGAGCCTTCAATCAATGTGATTATTTTGCTAGAGAAGCATCCAAAGTGATACCTTTATTTTGTGGAAATTTAAAGTAATTTCAAAAAATGTTGATGTTTTCAGATTCGTCAACATAGTTTACGGTATACGGTATACGCTATAGCGTAACTTTTATCGGAATTTACAATCCTGATTCCCCGTAACATTCCGAAATTCAATTTTCCACTAACTGCTCCCATGAATAATTGAGGTGTTGGCAGCAGCTTGTACCACCTCTGCTACCTGTATCAATTTTCATTAGTGGTTACATTGTACAGAGCTATGTCTGTATGCTTACATCCAGCGTAACGGAACACAACGCTGCTGTCCACAACCCCCTTGCAAATTGATTTCTCCCGTTTATCTTGTTTTCCTGAATAATTAATTCAGCGAAATGACTGCCTGATACTCTACCTCTCTGTTTTTGCTCGATAACAACTTCACAGGACTACCCGCGCGCGCGGGCCTATCCCGGAGTCGTAGGTGGTGTCCTTAAACGCTATTTATAGCCCAAGGAAACTTATCAGATTACGGACTCGGTGTCTCGTTAAATGCAAATTCCTCAACACTTGTCGTTCTGGCGAGTGAGGGAGAACTCGCTGCTTAGCCTAGAACGACAGAGAAGCCCACGTTGACCACAATCCACTCAAGGGAAAGTCTCCGGACCTGACTGCGCTGCTGCAGCAGCAGCAGGGTGATTAATTGCCCGATAGAACCTTGACAATTGGACAGATCTTGGCCTGCCGGCAAAGCCGGCGCTTATTTATAGAGTGCTGGACCTTCACACCGATTGCTGAATGCTGCTGCAGGCCAGCTTCTTACAAAGTGATGAAGGATGACGTAGTCGCGCGGTCTATCAGCTGTTCAGGCGAACATCAGGTTTTCAAGGGGCCAACTCTAGTGTGTGCTGCGCTGAGTGTTGAGGCAAGGACGACCGGTTTTCGTTGAAGTTTGCGGTTGTTTTGCGGCTGTGCATGGCGTGAAAAGGCGTAGGTGCGGACTATCTCTGTATCGAGTTTGAGATTAGTAGTTTCGGAGCATCGCGGAGTTGTCAAACAACATTTGTCAAGCAAGAGTTGCTCCGTCGCGCCGGTGAAGTGTCGGAGAACGTGGACCTGATGCGGGGGTAGGTTGAGATTTCGGTCGAGGATGAGATACTGTGTCGATTGACATCGTCAGATGTTCTAGGTATCCGTTGTAGAGTTGATACAACTTCAGAACCTTCGTCTTAATTCCAAAGACGTCAAACATCTCATAATTTATTACCAACATCATAACGTCCATACAACACAGGTAATCAATATCGCACTCGTCTCACCGCATGACACCAATAAACTCATCCACCTAATTGCCTTCAATGCGCCCCGTCAAACCGGCTGTCCGTCGCAAAAGTGTCAGCATTGTTGCAATAAACGTCCACACAAAGACCGCGGCGCTCTACGGCAGAACATCGTGGGTTTCTCCAGCCGGGTTTCCTTCAAGTTCAGGGTCGCAAACAAGCCGCGAATCAAAGGGGGAGGTAGATCCAGCGCAAAACATCGCAAGTGTCAGGTTCAATCAATCACACATTATTCATAACCGCGGACAAGGTTCGCCCGTGTTGGTTTAACAAAGAAATTATGCACGCTGCGAGGGAAGTGTCCAGTAGCCGCGTCAAAGGCCTCAGTCATTTGAATAATTGTTCATGGCGCGGCGAGAGGTTGGCCACTTTTCCGGCAATTCACAGTGCCAGACTCTGCGCGAGCGCAGCTAATGGACGCCCGCAAAATTAACACTAATTAGTTGTTTGGAGCATGGATGGGGCTTCCTGTGCGATCTCGCTTGTGCTGAACTCCGTAGGGCTTCATTAGTCCGTCAAGTAGCGCCGAAATTTAATCAAACAAAGGAAGATATGGCAAGCTTTCACTCATTTCCACCCTTCCGAGGGAGAGAGAGAGAGAGCGGCAGATCCGCAGATAAGTGGCGTGGTTGATGAAGAGTTGGTTGGTCTTATCGGGCATGTGAACCGCGCGGGCTCAATTTGTTATATCTATCATCCCGACGGACTACGCGACGTTGCTTGGTGGGAAAGTGGGACCTGATAAATGTCGAAAAGTCACGCGGTTCGCTGGACCAGCTACTCGTGCGATAACGTGTCTTCCCGGTTGATCTATTTATGGACCGTTTTGACAGGTTGATGCACTGTGAAAAATTTGCGAGGGAGATTGGCTTTGATTTGAAGTTGTTTAGATTGTGTTGAGCCTGTTGTATTGAGAATGATAGACATATTTGGTACAATGTTGGGAAATCCTATGTTATCCTAGGACTCCATGGAGTCAAGATCTATGTGACAATCACCGTAACTAGCTGGAGGTAGACAACTTTTAACCCTGAATCATGCCCACACAGCTTCAATGACTATGGTAGAAAACTTGTGTAATATGTTGGGACGTTCTGAGTTATCTAAGAACTCCAAAGAGTTAGAATCTGTGTGACAACCGTCGTAACATGCAGGAGGTCGATAGCTTCTGACCCTAGAACATACCCGCATAGATTCAGTGGATGTGGTAGACTACATTGGTACTATGGCGGGTTGCCCTGAGTCATCCAAGGACTTCCTGGAATTAGATCTGGGTGTCAACAGTCGCAACAATCAAGAGGTCAGCGATTTTTGGCCCTGGATCATACCCGTATAGCTTCAATGAGTATGGTAGACTATTTTGGTGATTATTTGTGATGTTCTGGGTCATCCAAGGAATCCCTGGAGATAAGATCTGTGTGTCTACCGTCGTAACAAGCCAGAGGTAGGCACATTAAACCCGCATAGTTTCAGTGATTACGGTAGACTACTTTAGTATTATTTTGGAATGTCCTGAGATATTCAAAGACTCCATAGAGTTAAAATTTAAGCGTAAACCATCCTTTTTCATGAAAAATTGTTATTTGATCTCTTCCAGTAAACATTGCTTCAACTTTGCTACTGTGCTTTCGTATCCCCCACCCTTGCAAGTCCACAGCGAGTGCTGGATGTCACTCAACGAGATGACACAGTGTCACACGCTGCCGGGGGAAGGCAAAGGTACGCGCGGCAGCAAACAAAAATAAAGGTAAAAAACCACCATGCTGCACGGTTTGACAATTCGAGGGCAATTGTCAATTACCACTGAAGAGGGTACCGCGCTTCCTCGCTTCCCGCAGGACCTGTCACCCCTCGTCTGTGTCCGACGGATCGTCTCTCCGTGTATGAATCGCAACGTGACGACCGACTCCGATGTTGAGGGAGATAGCTGCTCGTGAAAATTGAAATCAATATTGATCTTCAATTTGCGAGTCGTGGCGACCGACTGCGGATGGTTTTTTTAAGGTCTCTCTAATTGGCAAGAAAAATATTTTTCCCTTTTTCGAGACGACGACGCCGAGGACGCTAAGTGGCAAACCACGGTCAAGGCAGACGTCGAAGGATCTGGACCCGCGCGTTTGCCTCAGGCCAATTTGGTAAATTAGAGACGTTCTACTCTGATTTGCGTGGAGCAAATTGAATCGTTTAGCACACACACACCCCGGGGAGGACGATGTGGACAAACAAGATGATTTCTCGTGACGAATCGCTAACTTTATGAAGGCTACGGTGTACTCAACTGGGAGGAAACTGCTCTCAATTTGGTAGCGAAATTACATTTGACTGCAAGTTTGAGAGCATTTTCCTCTCTGTGTTACGCCACATTGAGTACAAACCTTGTCCAATACGTCACCAACGTAATTTGATACCCCGGAAACGTTCTCCTCGCTCGTAAAATTGGATAATTTCGAATTGTCTACCGATGGAGTACCTTCCCCACAGCGATTCTCTCGATTATCACGTCACGTGGAACATTACACTAACTGTCAGGTTGTGCGATTAGAGCTAACAATGTAAACCACAAAACGGACGCGTAACGTGACACCGCACCAGGCAGTGTTGGGGGCTGTTCCGAATACCTTCGCTCCCTTCACTGAATTTCAACCGGCCCGGGGCCCGGCCTCAGACATTAAGGTTATCGCGGCACGTGCTGATTTTCCAAAAAGAAACACGAACAGGGCTAGGTTCTCGCCGTCACCGGGTGTAGTTCCGTTGGCGATATAGTTTTGTAATAACAGTATCACGCGGCTTGTAGCCGGTGGTTTTTTTTTTTTTTTCGTAACAATAAGTGTATTCAGAACGTGCCCCGGGAAGTGGCACTAATCTGGGTGGCCACGTACCCGCCCATGTGAGGACGTTGAGAACAAAAGACCGAGCTTCACAGTCGCTGGAGAGGATCTGGATTGCCAACAGTGTTGTATTGAAGGTCAGACTGAATGTCAGCTGTCCTTTCAGATGTCCAACCCTAACTTGACGTTACAAGTTCAACAGCTAACAGACCTCGTGTAAACTTCATTGGTAACAATTAGACCCCAACAACAAAATCGGAGATCCCATTATGATTGGATTAATTTCAAACCGCTACCAAACAAAGGAGGCTGCGTCGGGAACAAGTCCTGGGAACAGCACACTGTGACAGACCCTCCTCGTCGGGACTGCGTCCTGTGGTGTCGCGTCGCCGGGTATAAATAGGAGAGCTCTTTTCCGGAATCCGGTCCCGCACCTCCCACGGCCGCGCACCACTTTTGAGGTTATGTTTGCGTACTGCAAAATGGTTTGTTTATGTTTGTGACGGATTCGGGACCGGATGTTGTTCGGCGAGGTTTTAATCGGGAAGGCCTTGTTTTTTTTTTGTTGCTCCAGCTTTGGTGGGATTTTTGTGTTCAAACGGGCCCGTAATCCCACAACGAGCTGATATAATCTCTATTCAGGCGTGTTTGGGATGCAGGGGCCAAAAAAGGTCAGATCCCCTGAAATGTTAATGAATTTCCTCTGCTGAATGTGCGACTGTGTTGTGTTGTTTTTTGGCGGAAACTTTGAAGTGGTGAAAGGAGCTCTCATTGTTTTGCTTTTCTCATCAAAGGTTTTTCATTAGCTGGACTTTCTTGTTATAAGATTAATCCCAAAAGGTTGCTTGCATCCAGTTATTATTCATTGTAACATTTTCAGAACATAAACAATATTTTCGACAGCCAGCTAACACAATGTCACTGCTCCAAACAATAACAATAGCATGACAGCCAGCACCAACGACCCCCGCAACACTCCCGGAACGTAAACAAAACAATTAACCTTTCATTTTGAGCGCTCGCTGCAAAGTGCGGCTTCACGCACACACACGCTCATTTGATGGCGAATTTATTAGCACTTTTCTGGTCGTCGTTGGCAGCTATTATTCGCCATCAAAATCACGCGGGCGGATGAAAACAATAAAGCGCCATTGGTTGGCGGTCGGTCGGTCGTGTGTGTTCGTCACAGTCACAGAAATGGGCGTTGCAGTTGTGGTCTCGTGACGCGATTTGTTCACAGTTGGTTTCATTAGCGAGATTCATCGAATAATTTTCAACGTTTTCACAAATTGAATATTGTTTGTATTTTTTTATTCGAATAAAACTTTTATCATGCATTCCCCAAGCCAAAAACAGCAGTGTTCATTGTTGGTTTGTCCATATAAGGCAAAATTTCAAAAATAATTTTCAGATGTAAAATCGAATTTGCCATTGAAAACTTTACACATTTGACGATAAATTGCATCGTTTTTAAGTGGAAGGCATTTGATTTTTTTTTTTCGAAGATTGTTCAGATTTTTACACTTCAAAAATACATTATAAAGGAAAAAACCCACGCAGAAAATATTTTTAAAGAGCTGACAAATTTTATACAATTTTCCTTTTTGAAATCGTTGATCGGACTGATGGATGCTGTGATACTAATTTTCCTGTCCCTTTAAAATGGAGATCTACAAAGTGACATGGTGGGCGTCGTTGGTGGCCAATGACTGTTATTCGAAACTGATCTAGTTTTGACAATCATAATCTTTTCAGCTCTTTCATACAGGCCACTGATAAGAAAAAACATCACTAGACCATCGAAGCTAATGATCGGTGATGCTTGTAGAATATGACAGTTCTGTTCAGCAACGGAAAGGCAAAAAAGGGTAATCTCTCATGCTTATGCTAATGCTCATGCTCAGACTGCTGATTATTGTGGTACAGCCTCATATTGTATTACTTTTATGAAAAAAAAAAAACCATCCATTTTTCAACTCGCTACACCTCAGAAACAATTGGTACAATTTTTAATGGTAAAAATTGAATGTTTTGTAAAAAATTCTTCCCTTTCAATAAAAATAATTACGCGAATTAAAATTTTTACTTTGCTTTCTACAAAGTTACTCCTGATCAAAAAATTTCGAATCTAGTTTTATTGAAAAGAGCTGAAAATTTGACAAAAGTTTCACTACAGGACATTTTTACAGCTTTTCGAAAATATGTTTTGCAGGGTTTGTTTTTCTTCATAAAACATTTCACAAATTGCTAAAACCTTGAAAATACTCGAAATTCAAACCCATTAATGCCCATAACATGAAAACGGTGCACTTTATTTATAAAAATGTGTTGGTGTTTTCAATTGCAAAGGAGAATGGGCAAATTTGTATGGGAGCTGGTCCAAGGATGTACACGAACGGGACCAACTTTTTTCGAAAGATCTCGCCGAGACATGAAAAAAAATCTTCCGCACCAACTCTCTAAACCTCGGGGTTCAAAAGTTACATGTTGTTGAAGTTTGAGCATTTTGGGTAAAAATGTACAAAAAATCGTATTTTTGCTAATTCTAAAATCATTTATAAAATCTCCATTTTATTATGGATTTTGCTCATCTTGACTTCATTCGACGCGTATCAGCAATAAATATGAGTTCTAATATGTCTTAGCATGATTGAAACATGATTTCTCTTGTTTTTATCCGTTTGAACCGTTTGTGCAAGAGGCATCCCATAGAAAAAAGTCGAAACTTCAAGGTATTGAAACCGGATCCGACCCAGACTGCTTCAGTGAGTATGAAAGGCTTCAGTGCAATGTTGTAATAACTTATTGGGATGGTCTGAGTCATCCGAGAACTCCTTGGAGTTAAGACCGGCGAGTCTACCGCCGTAACAAGCAAGATATCGGTGGTTTTTGACCACTGATCATACCCGCATGGCTTCAGTGAGTATGGTAGACTACTATGCTGATGTGTTGGAGTGTCCTGGGTTCTCCTAGGACTCCCTGGAGTTAAGATCTGTGCGTCTACTACCGTAACAAGCAAAATGTCGACCGGTTTTGACAACGGAACATACCCGCATAGCTTCAGTGGGTGTGGTAGACTACTTTGCTAATATGTTAGGATGTCCTGGGTCATCCAAGGACTCCCTGGAGTTATGATCTGTAGAGCTACAGCCGTAACAAGCAAGAGGTCGACGGTTTTTGACCCCGGAACATACCCGCATAGCTTCAGTCAGTATGGTAGACTGCTTTGTTAATGTGTTAAGATGTCTTTGGTCATCCTAGGACTCCCTGGAGTTAAGATATTTGGGTCACTGTAACAAGAAAAAGGTCGCCGATTTTTAACCGCGCATCATAACCGCAAAGATTCAGTGAGTATGGCAGACTGTATTGCTGTTATGTTGGGATGTTTTGGACCAGTCCAGGGAGTCCTTGTAACAGCCGTAGACCTACAGATCATAACTCCAGGGAGTCCTAGGATGACCAAAGACATCCCAACACATTCACAAAGCAGTCTACCATACTGACTGAAGCTATGCGGGTATGTTCCGGGGTCAAAAACCGTCGACCTCTTGCTTGTTAAGGCTGTAGCTCCACAGATCATAACTCCAGGGAATCCTCGGATGACCCAGGACATCCTAACACATTAGCAAAGTAGTCTACCACACTCACTGAAGCTATGCGGGTATGATCAGTGGTCAAAAACCGCCGACATCTTGTTTGTTACGGCGGTAGACTCACCGGTCTTAACTCGGATGACTCAGACCATCCCAATAAATGTTGTAACAACACATTGCACTGAAGCCTTTCATACTCAATGAAGCAGTTTGGGTCGGATCCGTTTTCAAAACCTTGAAGTTTCGACTTGTTTCTATGGAATGCCTCTTGCACAAACGGTTCAAACGGATAAAAACAAGTGAAATCATGTTTCAATCATGCTAAGATATATCAGAATTCATAGTTTTTGCTGATACGCGTCGAATGAAGTCAAGAAAATCGAAATCCATAATGAAACAGAGATTTTATGAATGATCCGAAAAATCCGATTTTTTGTATATTTTTACTCAAAATGCTCAAACTTCAACAGCATGTAACTTTTGAACCCCGGGGTTTAGAGAGTTGGTCCAGAAGATTTTTTTTCATGTCTCGGCGAGATCTTTCGAAAAAAACTGGTCCCGTTCGTGTACATCCTTGGACCACATTCGCCCATTCTCCTTTGATTTACATCTAAAAATGATTTTTCAAATTTTCGTGGACAATATTTTAGGTTCCTTCCAAAGATCGAAATAACAACAATTCTTTTTTTTAATCACTACTGCGTTACTAGATTTTTATTTTTTTCTAAACTCTAGTGTGAAAAAAAAATCAAAAAATAAAAATATGTTTTTTGATTTTCAACTTTTAGTGATGAAAATTCAACACAAATTTTTGAAACACTTCTGCACGTCATTAAACATTCAAATTTAGATGCACTTTGATGTAAATGTGCAACAAATTATACCTAAAAAGGGATTTTACGAAAGATTCAACCGTTTACGTCGAATCTCAAGAATACATTAACAGAGTTTACATGTGATTTATTTTTACGTGTCGAGTAAATTCACATGTTTTTCTGTGTATGCTACTACCGATAATTTTCAAAATATAAAATAAATTTATATTTGAAAAAAACTTCCATAGGTTTAATTTTTTTACGCTCTGTGGTCCTATTTGAGTAAAAAAATGCTAACAATAAATTCTGAATAGTGTACAATCCATTGTACAAGTTTGTTTTAAAGCAAATTCAAATAACTTTTTTTTTACAAAGACAATTATTAAATTAAAAAAAAAAAAAGAAAAAAATCAAACGAGAAATAAAATCCGATATGTTTTTTAAAAAGCTAATTTAAAAAAAATCATGCATGAGCTTAATTTTTAAGATCATTCTTCATCCATCTGAGATCATTTAAATGCATAGTTACATTTTGCTCTGTCAAAAATTTGAAAATAGAGATGTATTCATGATTTTCTTTTCTTATAACGTCTTTTTCCGAGTTGTGGTCCCAAAACAATTCAGTACAAAACATTTGCTCTGATATTCATTTAGAAAAAAATAAGGGTGAGGGACAAAGCTGAAATTAAAATTAAAATTTTAATCTTGACTAAATAGAACTTATCTGTAACGACTTGCACAATAAATCTTAGTATTACTTTTTTTCAACTTCATTATTACAAAAAGGGTCTTCCGCAAAAATTTGATGAGTTAACCCTCTACAACCTAACCCCGCCTTAAGACGGGCTTCGATCTAAAAAATCGCCAAAAATCAATTTTCCAACCGATTTCTGATCTTTAAAAAGCATTGGAAGGAAGAACTCTTAAAATTTTAGAAAAAAAATCAGGGTTGGAAGTTTAACTTGTTTTATGTGACTTTGCCAATGTTTTTTAGTAACATTTTCTATATTTTCAGTAGAAAGAATAATGCAGTAATTTTTGTAGTGTCCCAGACTATGCCCCTATGCATTTTTTTGCAATTTAAATGATGATGGTGCCATTCTATAGCAAAAAATGTGAAAAACATGCAAAAAAATTAAAAAGTGACTGTAAAAACGTGAAAAAATTAGATAGGCAAAATTAAATTATATTAGGTGGTAGAATAGGCCAAATACTACTAAAAACAAACATAAACTAATCAAGATAAATGCAAATTCAAATACTAAAAATAAAAACATAAACAAGAGAAGTAAAGTTTTTCGTTGAACAAAAGTTGCTCAAAATGACCTCCTGAACAAGGGAAAAATAAAAATTTTCGAAAAAAAATTGGGCAGTAGAGGGAAAAACGGATATTTGAAGTGTACCTATTTTTTATCAATTCGTAAACTCTGAATGACTTTTTATGAAAGTCAAATTTCCGTATACGAAATACAAATCGTTATTTAGTAAAATTTAGCTATTCGAAAAAAAAAACATTTTCACCATGATGACATAATATGTCCGAAGATAGCAAAACATTGA
Source organism: Culex quinquefasciatus (assembly GCF_015732765.1). Classification (NCBI taxonomy): domain Eukaryota; kingdom Metazoa; phylum Arthropoda; class Insecta; order Diptera; family Culicidae; genus Culex; species Culex quinquefasciatus. The sequence continues at coordinate 34,384,414 of NC_051862.1, forward strand.
CGAGCTACTCAAACGATCGTTAGATGTTTTTAGAAGGTTATGTTGGCTGTAATTGATATATCACTGTTTACACAATGTATATATTAATTTTAGATCGTAATTTGATCTTGCTTATTGAAACGAAACCCACAAAAATGCATACGATAATTATGGGAATCAGTTTGAATCTTATGAAAACTTTTAAAGTTCATATTAAACTTGATTTGATTTGACCCAACGCCTAAACAAATGCAAAACTAAGAATATTTCGCACTATTAGAAAATGGCACTAATACTGACATTCCACGTCCACAATTATCCACTTAATCCCCCTCTCAGTCATTGGAGCCACCAATTAAGCAATCAGTCAGGTTTGGGCGCGAACAAAGCCAGCCTGCACCGCGTACGAGATAAACCGGTTGCACTTATCGAACACGGAACTGCAATCACACTCGACCTGGAACGGGTTCAGAACTCGCGATAAGGTGTGGTCCACCACACGGCGCGTTGTCACCTTAATAGGTCCCCATACGTTGATATTTGCGGGTGTTGCCAGGAGACACTTACCTGAAAGGAGAGGAAAAGAGATTGTTGTTTAGTAAGGGTTTCGTCAATTTCGTCACAAGATTGATCAAGTTCAAACAAGTGACCTACATTTCTGCCTCGTTAACCAACACTTTCCAAGAATCATTTCTATGTGGCATATGCTCAAGGGGGAAACCTATAGAAATCCCTCCCCCACAGAAAAAAAAACACAATTCCACCCAGCTCTATGCTTCGCTAGCAAAATTACTCAATTACCGCCCGCGTGTCTACGTTCCACGTCGGGGGATTCCTCAGAACCACGACGTTCCGCGGGCAAGTTCTGCAGCACGTTCCGACCCGCCGAAGCGCGAATAATCTTCGCAATCGCGCCAATCCAACTTTTCCAACTCCAAGTCATCATTCCGCAGCAGCGGGCGAGCGAGTACGGATTTTACGCTTCGAAGATCCGCATGTTCTCCGCCGTCATCGTCCATAACTTGATACTGTGTCTTGACGCCCGAGAGGCAGAATGTGGTTTTAACATTTGAGTGATTCTAATAGGATACCGCTATGCTGTTGTAGAACTCTCCAGCAGGCTCCGACAGGCTTTCTGAGCATAAACATTGAGGTTATGTTACTTAATAGTGTTGAATTTGGGTCGTTTTATCGAATGCCGTTTTGTCGAAAAACCGATTGATCTAGGCAATTTTACCGAATTTCACCGAACAGGCCATCACACTGAATTGTCAATTTTACATAATTTGCCATTTCACCGAATATGCCATTTCATTGAACAGGTCATTTCATCCAATTCCCGTTTAACCGAGTTTTCCGCAACGTACCCTTTTCGTGTTCTTAAATCGAAAGATATCCATGATTTGATACAATATTCACTTAAACTTTCGGCGAAATGACAATTCGGCGAAACGGCCCATAACCTCTAACATAACGGGAAACTCTCCGACGTTTCGTTCCTTCGATGACGACCACAGACGCGGGCGAAAGTGTTTCGCAAAGTGCCGAAAAAAGCAAAGTTTCCCCAACTATTACTTAGCGTAGGAGGAGGAGAACTGCTGCTGGTGCGTGGAGGTCGAAAGTTGAAACAAAGTAATAACCCCAAAAGTTGGTTCTTTCCGGCCTGCCGACGAAAGGGCGCCAGGTCAGTCGGATCGGCGAAAGTTTGGCTGTGATTAGTTTTTTCTTTTATGTTGAGGGAGTGGTAATGGTGTAACTTTTGATGTTCTACATTGTTGCCTAGAAGCGTCAAGTATGATTACGAATTTCTAGATTAACCGCATGAAGGGAGTTCAAATTATGACATAATTCTTCCGAAACCCATTCAAGAAATTATTTCACTTTCACGAGCTTTTCCACCACTTTGACATTTTCATCCCGCTCTTTCCACAAGTCACTCAATAAAGGACACTCGAGGGTGAACTTGACGGCGACAGTGACGACGAAAAGGACGGCAGTCAGCTGTTTTTTTTTTTTTTTTTTTGCTTCATTCGGCTGAGACCCTGGCCTCGGCTCTTAACTTTCCCATAAATTCAAATGCTTATAAGCATTTGAGGACAGAACGTGGTAAGAGAGTTGGAGCTGCTGCTGCTCCATCAACTAGTCAACCAACCGGCGGACAATCGCTTTATTGGTTTCATTACGATGGTTTCATTGCTCCTGCCCCGATGGGTTCTCCATTATCTTACTCGTTTCGTTTTTTTGTCGAAGCTCTTGAGGACAGTGATCAGTTTTAAAAATTTCGACCAAAAATGCAACTTTTGTTTTGTTTAACTACACAGTAAAAAAAAATGTGTAAATTTTTAAGGTGTTATTACCTCTTTTATGATGTAATTTTACCTCAATTTAGAATAAAAAAGTGACATTACATCAGAAAAATGGTAAAATTACACACATTCCAGGTTAATATTACCATGATATTTTTGACTGTGAACAGTCAAAATTGTGTAAATTAGAAGGTGATGTAATATTACATTAATAATGGTTGAAAAAGTGGCATTGCATAAAAACAACATTAAATTTACTCATTTGTAGAGGTATTTATTGGCAGACATAATATTACAATGTTTTTTTTTACTGAATGTACGTTGTAAAAAAATCATTGTAATATTATATTTTTTTAAGTCAGCAAAATGCGTAATTGTTATATAATTGTTCTAATAGCATCTTGCAGTAATGCCACTTTTAAACCAAAATTGAGGTAAAATTACATTTAAATTAAGGTAACATGAATCTATGACATTTCCCCGAAACCCACATTCCCGAAGAGACATTTCCCCGAATGCCACATCTCCGAAAAGACACTTTCCCGAAATGTCTTTTACCCGAAAATCATTTCCCCGAACGATCCATTTCCCCGAACGGCTACATCCCCGAATGGAGACTTCCCCTAAAAACCATTCTCCCGAATGGCCACTTCCCCTAATTTTCCACATCCCTGAAAATCATTTTCCCGAATGACCATAATCCCGAACGGCCATTTCCCCGAACGCCACTTCCCCGAACCCGGTCAGGATTGATCGGGAAAAAATGATTTTTTGGTGAAGTAACCATTCGGGTATATGTAAATTCGGGAAAACGGCAGTTCGTTAAAATGACCATTCAGGTAAATGACATTCGGGGATATGGAATTTTCGGGAAAATGATTTTCGGGGTTGTGGAATTTTCGGGAAAATGATTTTCGGGGATGTGGAATTTTCGGGAAAATAATTTTCGGGGAAGTGGCACTTTCGGGGAAATGATTTTCGGGGATGTGGAATTTTCGGGGATATGGGATTCGGGAAAGTGGGATTCGGGGATAAGGGATAAAACCCCATTTTTTGAGTATTTTTTTTATTTATTCACAGGAGACGTTATTAAAATTGTAGGCTTGCAAAAAGTGAAATTAAAACTTAGTGTTGTAAATTTGGAAGGTGTAAAATTTTATGTTTAAAATAATCAGTTTTTATGTAATATTACCTTAATTACAATGTAAAAATTCAAATTACCTATTATAAGAGATATTAAAAGACAAACAATAGAAATATTACACATATTCTGAGATAAATTTGATATGAGAATGGGTACATTTGTGGCAACTTTTGTGGCAAAAAATGCACTCATTTTCAGATGTAATTTTATCTAAAAAAAATTTGTGATATTACACATTTTTGCCCATTTTTACCTCTTATTATGTAGTTGAATTTAAGGGAATATTACTTCATAAAAGAAGTGATATTCAACCTCCTATTACTACACCCTCCAAAATTACGATTTTTAAACTGAACATATTTTTTTCTGATCTCTCACCAAAGATACATAGAAAACAGTGTAAATATGGAAGGTGAGCAGTTCTCTAGGATTTCGGTCATTCGATTTTTTTTGTATTTTTTAATCCGACTGAAACTTTTTTGGTGCCTTCGGTATGCCCAAAGAAGTCATTTTGCATCATTAGTTTGTCCATATAATTTTCCATACAAATTTGGCAGCTGTCCATACAAAAATGATGTATGAAAATTCAAAAATCTGTATCTCTAAAAGGAATTTTTTGATCGATTTGGTGTCTTCGGCAAAGTTGTAGGTATGGATACGGACTACACTGGAAAAAAATAATACACGGTAAAAAAAATTTGGTGATTTTTTTATTTAACTTTTTGTCACTAAAACTTGATTTACAAAAAAACACTATTTTTAATTTTTTTTTATTTTTTGATATGTTTTAGAAGACATAAAATGCCAATTTTTCAGAAATTTCCAGGTTGTGCAAAAAATCATTGACCGAGTTATGAATTTTTTAATCAATACTGATTTTTTCAAAAAATCGAAATTTTGGTCGTAAAAATTTTTCAACTTCATTTTTCGATGTAAAATTAAATTTGCAATCAAAAAGTACTTTAGTGAAATTTTGATAAAGTGCACCGTTTTCAAGTTATAGCCATATTTAAGTGACTTTTTTGAAAATAGTCGCAGTTTTTCATTTTTTTAAATTAGTGCACATGTTTGCCCAGTTTTGAAAAAAATATTTTTGAAAAGCTGAGAAAATTCTCTATATTTTGCTTATTCGGACTTTGTTGATACGACCTTTAGTTGCTGAGATATTGCAATGCAAAGGTTTAAAAACAGGAAAATTGATGTTTTCTAAGTCTCACCCAAACAACCCACCATTTTCTATCGTCAATATCTTAGCAACTAATGGTCCGATTTTCAATGTTAATATATGAAACATTTGTGAAATTTTCCAATCTTTTTGAAAAAAATATTTTCAAAATTTTCAAATCAAGACTAACATTTCAAAAAGGCCAAACATTCAATATTGCGCCCTTTTAAAATGTTAGTCTTGATTTGAAAATTTTGAAAATATTTTTTTCGAAAAGATCGGAAAATTTCACAATTGTTTCATATATTAACATTGAAAATCGGACCATTAGTTGCTGAGATATTGACGATAGAAAATGGTGGGTTGTTTGGGTGAGACTTAGAAAACATCAATTTTCCTGTTTTTAAACCTTTGCATTGCAATATCTCAGCAACTAAAGGTCTGTAACTTTCCCTTTGTTACAACCCGCTCAGTCGCACAAAACCCCCCAAGAACACCCAGGGTCGGCTCACTCAGTTAATCTTCATTTGAAAGCAAAGAGGGAAAAGACCACTTCTACGTTTTCATGGCACGTTTATTTGAGAATCTGCCCTAACAACCTACTCCCTACGCTACCTAACCGGACTTACTTGTGTGGTGTCAGTGTATGGGCCCGCTGATCAGCTACTCTCGGCGTCGCTCGTGGACATCGGGATCTGGTGCGTTCCCCGACGCGTGGGTGGTCGGATCTCGAACACGCTCCGTCCCCGTCCTCGACCTGGGACTTCTCGTTGCCTGCCGTCTCCTCCTCGTGTTGCAGGACTTCCCGCGTTCCGGCGTGGAACACCGTAGTATTCGCCGAAGTCACGTTCCCGTCCGGAACCTCGTGACACGGCGTCTCTCGTACTCGCTTCCGTACCCGTAGTAGACGATCCGGGACGTTCGAAGGACCGTGCGTGGTTGTCGTGCACGTCCAGGCACACTCCGGTGCGGTTCGTGGCGGTGGCTATTTGTAACGGAGCCCACCGATGCTTAGCTCGTGGCTAGCAGGAACACTTGCCAAGGGGCAATCCAGGGTAATTAACGTGCTGGTCGAACACTAGAACTCGCGGGACTTGGCCAGGTTACGGATGGCCGTACGATCGCAATCCCTCAGCCGTAGACGGTGGCTTTCGGGACTTCCTCGACCTCGTGGGAGGTTCTTAAATCGCGGTTCTACTCACTGGTGTTAGATCTTCGTGAGCGTGTGGACTCCTTCCTGGTGCTCAAGCAAGTGAACGAGTCGATCCCGTCCAGACTCCGAAGAGCCCTCGAAGATCACGCAGAAGTCGAGGTTGCGTTCATCTCTGCGTTTCGTGGGTGTTGATAAGAGTAGCCAAGTTGTCGCTACTGAAAACAATGCCTAATGTGATGTGTGATGCAAATCTCTTGTGCCATTCTATTACTTTTTCTAGCTATTTAAATTCAAAACGACTGTTGTTTGACGAATTGGTGCAGATTTATTATATTTGCAAATGTTGCGCTTATATTGCGTTTCTTTGTTGAAAATCTACCCTAACTCTAGCTTTTCTAAGTGGTCTACCTCTTGAAATGACCCGAGTGTTCAGGGAAGGTTCATGAGACGATGTGGGCAAACCAAGGTGGTTGGTCACACTACCGCACCGCTCGGGGAAAAAAAATATTGTTAGATATTTTTTTTGTTTTTTGAATAAGATTAGAATCAAACAAAATGCCGCAACTGTACCCTTACAATCAATCCGTTCAAACTGTGCATAAGTGAAGAAACGAAATGATCTTCGACTGAAATATTATACTCGCATCAAAAGATGGGAAACAATCATTAACAAACAATAAACATCAAACAATAAATTACACATTAAAATTACAAAAAAAAAATATGAATTCTTACTGTATTCCGGAATACTTCTACAAATTTAAATTTTCATTAATTAAGCGCGCGGATTCGTTTTGGGTGGTATTATGTTGCACTTGTGAGCACTAACTATAGTGACACTGCAAACTATGGCCTTAGTTTTTCAATTCATATCGCGAAATTTACTTTTGTTGCGTATTTGATTCGATCCAGTTTAAGAAAACGAACAATTTTTGCGCAGATACGAAGTCGAAATGTATCGATTTTTACTTTAAAAGATTGGCCAAGATCAGTTAAATAGGGTTGACTTCGTACGTGGATTCTTAAACAGAAGGGAATCAAATTTGGTGTATTTGTACTTAATTTGGTGGTGTATAAATAAGAAACAATTTAAAATTGCTCCTCCTTCAATGGATTCAACGTTCACAAGCGTCCTTGTGACGAAGTTAAAATAATACAGCATAAAAACATAAATACTGGTGCTTCAAAAGCTACCCACAAACATTTTCTGTAACAAAAACTCAGAGATAAATAAATAAATTCATTTTGTCCGCCCACAACTCGCTATTCCATGACCAAAAGAACTGTTTACGATCAAGGACAATGCGATTAAAAGACACAAAAGAAAATAAATATATCACAGAAGAGTATAAAATTTGTAAAGCTTTACTGTTTTGTTTTGGTACCCTTTAACAATAGACAAACTGACCTTCAATTATTCCATCTCCAATCGTTATCCATATTCCTCTCCTTTTCTTGCTCATCATCCCGGGATACAATTCCATGATAAGAACGGCTGGGTCGAAACAATAGCTGAAACGGTGTGAGGAACCGACTTTCTACATGCTGATAACAGAAATCGGCTCTCAACTTTCCCATCACAAATCGTTTACACCAACTTTCTATCACTTCCAGCATAAAACATGCAAAAATTTATGCTTTTAAATCGCCAGCGGAAAAGACACCAAGACTTTTCCCTGCGTCATCACCAACTTCATACGCACAAGAACCTTTCTTTGCGAGAATCACCACCGGTTCGTACACTTCTCCAAGCTTCGCGTTAAAGTGGTCGCCGGCGGAAGACTGACGGAACGTACGTTTGTACACTTTCTGCCCGACGTCAAAGGTCGGGGCGTAACGTTTGTGCCTCAAATCGTAACGTCTCTTCGTCTCTTCGTGCGCCTTTCGTAGATGGTCAACAACTCTCTGGTGAACCGATCTACTGACGATCTGCATCCGCTCCATCCTCTCTTCATCACTCAATTCCAGTAAGGGTTGGAGTCGATGCTCGGAGCCCTTGGTAACGATCTCATGCCCGAAGATCACCCTGTACGGGGTGTACTTGGTAGTCGCGTGAACGGTGTTGTTCAGCACAAATTCCACCTCGGAGATTCGCGTATCCCAAAGTCTCTGATTCTCCCTAACATAACTTCTAATCATTGCATTTATCGTCCTATTCAGTCTTTCCGTGGGGTTCGCTTGACTTCGATGTCTTGCGCTAGCCCAATGTTGTATTTCATATTTATTCAATAGTTGTTGAAATTCTTTAGATTGGAATGTTGTTGCGTTATCTGATATCAGGTACTGAGGTACAGATAAACGACGGAACCAGAACTGTTCTAGAATTTCACAAACACTACTTGCACAGATCTTCCGGACAGGGACCAACAGACAGTACTTAGAGAACACGTCCATCAGGACGAGCAGATGTGCATTGCCCTTGGCACTCCTCGGAAGAGATTGTATGTAGTCGATTGTTAGAATCTGAAATGGTTTGGTTGTAATCCGTTGATTGCCCATTTCTGGGACAACCGAAATTGTTGAATGTTTTATTCTCTTACAAGTTTCACAGTTCATTACATATTTCTTAATTTCAGCTGCCATTCGTGGCCAATAAAACCTTTCTTTAATTTTCGCAACAGTCTTTTCGTAGCCAACATGGAATGCTTCATCATGTTCTTTGACTAAAATGTCTGCTCTTTTAGAAGTCGGTACACATTGCTTCCAGTCAAACGCGTAATCTAATACATCGGACTGTGAAGAAATTAGTTTGTAAAGGATATTATTTTCTATTTTAAAGTCAATATAATTTTCAGGATCTCGTTTTATAGAAGCGTAAAGTTTAGAATACCAATCGCTACCATCGTTAATCTCCGCGATTTCTAAAGACCGGGAGAGAGCGTCTGGAACAACGTTTTCTTTTCCCTTTCGGTGTTTTATGATCATATGATATTGTTGTAAGATTATGCTCCAACGTGACAACCTTGAAGAAGTCTTCCATTTAGAGCGCATAATGAATGTTAAAGCTGACGAGTCGGTCACTAGTGTAAATTTACTCCCTCGATATAACATCGAAACTTTTCTATACACCTCAGAGCTGCTAATCCCTCCTTTTCCGCGGCGTGATAGTTAAGTTCCGCGCCTTTTAACTTTTCTGAATGATACGCTATGACCTTCTCCTCTCCGTTCTGAACTTGAGTAAGCACCCCGCAATTGCGTGATCGCTTGCATCGGTTTGCACCGTAAAAGGTAATTTGAAATCAGGGTTTGACATTACAGGAGCGCTAATCAATTTCTCCTTAATGGTCCGGAATGCCAGATCAGCCTCAGCAGTCCACTCAACCTTTTAGGTTTGTTTTTGAGTAGATCTGTGAGTGGCGATGTCAATTCGCTGAAATTATTGATAAATCTTCGATAATAGTTCGCCATACCGAGAAATCTGCGCAACGCACGAACAGACTTAGGGACCTCATACACAACAATCGCGTGAACGCGATCAGGATTGGGCCTAAGACCGTCTTTTGATAAAATGTAACCTAAGTAGGGCAATTCCGGGACACAAAATTTGGATTTTTGTAAATTGATTCTCAAATCAGCTTCATTCAACCTTCTAGCTAACTCTTTCAAGTGTTCAACGTGTTCTTCAAACGTGTGACTTGCGACAACTATGTCATCCAAGTACACAAATATATTTGGCTCGAGCACACCGAATCCTAACACTTTGTCCATTAATTTGCTCAAACTGGCTGGACTGTTTGCTAACCCGAACGGTAGTTTCTTAAAATGAAACAATCCACGTCCAGGTATGGAAAATGCTGTAAATGGCCTAGATTCGGGGCTAAGCGGTATTTGTAGAAAGGCTTGACTAAGATCAATGGTGGTAAGATATTTGCAAGAACCAAGTCTGCTTAAAATGCGATTTTGATGCGGAAGCGGATAAGCGTCACGCTTAGTGCGCTCATTCAGCTTTCTCGCGTCGAGACAGAGGCGTACAGCATCGCTGTCTCTTTTTGAAACAGGTACTACTGGTTGAGACCATTCTGAAGTAGACGGTTCTACAATATCATCCCTAATCATATTATCTAAAGCAATTCCTATTTTTCGTTGAACTTCGGGACTCCATGGGTATGGGTTTTGTCTAATTGGTGGTTTGTCACGGTATTCGTCACTAAGTTCAATAGTGTGAGTTAACAACTTCGTACAGCCGATATCACCAGGCTTTGGTACCAGAAATAAAGATTTAATTTGTTCTAACTTGGCTTGTTGTTTGGGAGTCAACAGAACTTCATCATCGATCTGCTCCTCAGAGTCATCAATTGTTTCGATAAACGACTCTCGGAGAGAAGGATAGATACCGAATTGATCCCAAAACGACATTCCAAGATAGCACTGTCGCTTGAGAGAGGGCGCGACTACAAAAGAGACGATCTTTGTAGTTCCGTTAAAAGAAACTGGAATATCAATCTCTCCTGCAACTTCTACTGGATGTCCTTCGGCAGTAATCAAAGACATGTCGGACGGTGAACAGTTCAAATTCAAATTCGTGACGAGTTTATGTGAATTTTTCCTAAAATGTTTCTATTTGCCCCGCTGTCTAAAAGTGCAGTTATTTGGATTCCTAGCAAGTCGATTCGCACAAATGGCCTGTTATCACCATGCGGGTGGAGAAAGATTGTGTTGACCTCCCCATCATCGTTAGATTCAGCCTCCACGTGCGCGTAACCGAGCTGCGTAAGAATACTTTTGGTGGAATTTTCTTCAAGAGGGCTTTCAGGTAATTCCTTTCGACTACTCTGCCTCATTGAGCAGCCTTCTCTGAGTTTTTTGTTGGACAAAACGGACAATCACATTTTAAAAAACCAGGAAAACCACACTCTTCACAAAATATTTGCTTTTCCTGTTTACATTGATAAAAGTTGTGCCCAAAATTATGGCAATTAAAACAGGTACCTTTACGTAACGGGACATACGACTTTAAAATCTTTTCCAAAGTATTTAGATTTGTACTAGGCCCTGGATTTTGATCATCAGGTTGACTAGTTTTTTGCAATGGCTTCCGCTCGGGCTCTTTTTGCAACGAATTTTCAGGTTTAGTTGGTGGATTCTGCTTATTCTGACCATTTCTGTAATTTGGATTTGGACGATTCGTGTTTCTAAACTCTCTCGAGAAATTCTCTCCCTTATTCCACGGACGATTATTGTTTTGATTATTTCCAGCATTGTTCGGGTTTGGGTTTCTTCTCTCTGTTTTGATTTCGTTTATCTGCCTATCATTTGTTCGTGTTCCTCGGGGACCTTCTTTCTCACCCTTAGTGTACCATTGCCAGTTGATGGCGTCAAAGTTTTTCCCAAATTCCTTCATCGCGGGAAGAGTTTTAACGTTTGCAGCTAGCATAGCGCTTTTGTACTCGCTTCGAGCATTACGAAAAATAATTTTAAACTTTCTGTCCTCCTCCATCGGACTAGACAAATTTCTAAAGAGTCGAATCATATCAAAATAATAATCTTGAAACTTTTCCCTTGCAGCTTGCTTACGCAAATGCAACTGCCGTTCATAAAAATAATCAAGATCAGGTGGAAGAAATTCTAGTTTCAACTCACTGACAACATTTTCCCAAGTTTCTAACTCATTATTTGCATTAATCTCCATAAACCATGACCTAGCTTTCCTTCAAACAAGTGATGAGCTGAATTGTACAATTCTTGTTTGTTAAAACCTTCGGATCTTGCATTAAATTCTACTTCTTTCAAAAATCGTGCAGGCGACGACCTCCATCAGAGCCATCGTACCTAATTTTCCACTTGTGCACAGGGAACCGTTTTCCAGTCACTTCTCCTCCCGATCCCTTATGGCTTGAGGAACTCGGTTTTGGTTGTTTATGAAAATTTTTATTATCTTTGACATTTCCATTTGAATTGTTGTTACTGTGTTCACCTGAATTTTCATCTTTGACCAGCCAATTTAAAAATCTTCGTAACTAAATTTTGGTTTTGATGGACCTTCCAACTTAGGTTTATTCTGATTGTTAAATTGGGTGCTATTTTTCATGACATCATCTGGTTTGGAATTTTCAATTTCTAATTTGTGTATTCTCTCTAATAATTGATCCACAATAGTTCTAAGCTCAGCGTTAATTTTTCGCAACTTATTTAATTCGCTTTGTTGCTCATTCCTTTTTTCCGCATCTCCCTCTTCTTCGATGTTTCCTTCCTCTTCTTCATCATATTTTTCCTTTTCTTCTTCTTCCTCTACTTCTTCCTGTTCAGTTCCCACTCCCGAATATATTGAATTTGATTTGGACGGAATAGGGGTTACGTTACCATTGTTCTGAGTAGTGATCTCAGTTGGGGTCTTATCTTTGTCGAGTTCATCTCGCGCTTGGCGTATGCTAGAATTGATAATTTCTGCTTCTGCCGCTCGTATCTCCTCAAACGGTGAAGTCGGTGAAAAATAATTTCTTAATAGTTTAGCGCAAACTCCTACCATTTCCTTAATCGTATTAATATCAGCGTCCTCGGTAGTGTGAACTTTAGCTCGAAGCATGCGGATAAATAAATGAAGTAATCGTGTTTTGAATTTTTGATCTGGGACACTTTTAGCTGTTCTGTTTTCTAAGATATTTTTGATCTCCTGAATTTTATTATCACATAATTCCAGTTCATCGATCAATAAATCCCATCCTTTTTCGTACTCAAATGTTAAGACTTTGGACTCTCTTTCTTCTTTTAATTGTCCTCTTAATCTTCTCTCTAAAGCTGATCGAGACTCCGAACCAAACTCAATATTGCGAATGGTCAGCTCGTTGTTCAGCTCGTCTTCCAACAAATGAGCAGTGTTCATATCAAAATATTGACGAATAAATTGATCCATTTTGGATAGAAAAAAAAACACACTTAAACAGTTTAAAATAATAAATAAAATAAATAGAATAAAATACAGCTCATGCAAAATAATTCACACCTTAAAATGTACAAATGAACACCAAATTTAATAAATTAATTGAGACAAACGATTTCACGACAAATTATAACCAATAAATATTTTACATGCGGTTTTCGATCGAATCACGCCAAAATTGCAAGTTATTGAGCGATTAATTTACTTTTGAACAATCATTGCCACCCAAATTAAGTGGTTTATAATATCAGTTGAAGAATTCACTTCAGAACTACAATTATCTACATTAAATTGAACAGTTTAAAAGCAAGTGGGTTTACCAGAAACACCGACGCCAATCCGAAGACCGATTTTGCCGATTCAAACCAGATTCTCCCCCCTCGTTAACCTCCAAAATAAAGTGAATAATTGAAATTATTAACTTTTATTTTTGTTGGTCGCCAATATGTAACTTTCCCTTTGTTACAACCCGCTCAGTCGCACAAAACCCCCCAAGAACACCCAGGGTCGGCTCACTCAGTTAATCTTCATTTGAAAGCAAAGAGGGAAAAGACCACTTCTACGTTTTCATGGCACGTTTATTTGAGAATCTGCCCTAACAACCTACTCCCTACGCTACCTAACCGGACTTACTTGTGTGGTGTCAGTGTATGGGCCCGCTGATCAGCTACTCTCGGCGTCGCTCGTGGACATCGGGATCTGGTGCGTTCCCCGACGCGTGGGTGGTCGGATCTCGAACACGCTCCGTCCCCGTCCTCGACCTGGGACTTCTCGTTGCCTGCCGTCTCCTCCTCGTGTTGCAGGACTTCCCGCGTTCCGGCGTGGAACACCGTAGTATTCGCCGAAGTCACGTTCCCGTCCGGAACCTCGTGACACGGCGTCTCTCGTACTCGCTTCCGTACCCGTAGTAGACGATCCGGGACGTTCGAAGGACCGTGCGTGGTTGTCGTGCACGTCCAGGCACACTCCGGTGCGGTTCGTGGCGGTGGCTATTTGTAACGGAGCCCACCGATGCTTAGCTCGTGGCTAGCAGGAACACTTGCCAAGGGGCAATCCAGGGTAATTAACGTGCTGGTCGAACACTAGAACTCGCGGGACTTGGCCAGGTTACGGATGGCCGTACGATCGCAATCCCTCAGCCGTAGACGGTGGCTTTCGGGACTTCCTCGACCTCGTGGGAGGTTCTTAAATCGCGGTTCTACTCACTGGTGTTAGATCTTCGTGAGCGTGTGGACTCCTTCCTGGTGCTCAAGCAAGTGAACGAGTCGATCCCGTCCAGACTCCGAAGAGCCCTCGAAGATCACGCAGAAGTCGAGGTTGCGTTCATCTCTGCGTTTCGTGGGTGTTGATAAGAGTAGCCAAGTTGTCGCTACTGAAAACAATGCCTAATGTGATGTGTGATGCAAATCTCTTGTGCCATTCTATTACTTTTTCTAGCTATTTAAATTCAAAACGACTGTTGTTTGACGAATTGGTGCAGATTTATTATATTTGCAAATGTTGCGCTTATATTGCGTTTCTTTGTTGAAAATCTACCCTAACTCTAGCTTTTCTAAGTGGTCTACCTCTTGAAATGACCCGAGTGTTCAGGGAAGGTTCATGAGACGATGTGGGCAAACCAAGGTGGTTGGTCACAGGTCGTATCAACAAAGTCCGAATAAGCAAAATATAGAGAATTTTCTCAGCTTTTCAAAAATATTTTTTTCAAAACTGGGCAAACATGTGCACTAATTTAAAAAAAAATGAAAAACTGCGACTATTTTCAAAAAAGTCACTTAAATATGGCTATAACTTGAAAACGGTGCACTTTATCAAAATTTCACTAAAGTACTTTTTGATTGCAAATTTGATTTTACATCGAAAAATGAAGTTGAAAAATTTTTACGACCAAAATTTCGATTTTTTGAAAAAATCAGTATTGATTAAAAAATTCATAACTCGTTCAATGATTTTTTGCACAACCTGGAAATTTCTGAAAAGTTGGCATTTTATGTCCTCTAATACATATCAAAAAATAAAAAAAATTAAAAATAGTGTTTTTTTGTAAATCAAGTTTTAGTGATAAAAAGTTAAATAAAAAAATCACCAAATTTTTTTTACCGTGTATTATTTTTTTCCAGTGTAGTCCGTATCCATACCTACAACTTTGCCGAAGACACCAAATCGATCAAAAAATTCCTTCAAAAGATACAGATTTTTGAATTTTCATACATCATTTTTGTATGGACAGCTGCCAAATTTGTATGGAAAATTATATGGACAAACTAATGATGCAAAATGGCTTCTTTGGGCATACCGAAGGCACCAAAAAAGTTTCAGTCGGATTAAAAAATACAAAAATTAAAATTGAAGAAAAAAGACCGATTTCGTAGAGAATTGCTCAGGTGTGAAATGTTAAAGTTTCAATTCTTACAAGAAATATGTTGTAAGAGAAAAAGTGCGTTATTTTACTTCAAATACTGTGTAAATTTACATCAGTATGCTTGAATTTACATCGTTTTATTTGTAATTTAACTTTTTACATCAAAAAGAGGTAAATTTACACTTCCCATATTATTTTACTGTGACTCAGAAAAAAAAACTATCTTTAAAAATTGGCCAACTCTCTTCAACTCCTGCCCACTATGCCCCGTACGAGGGCCCTCGAGACGAAATCGATTTCTATGATGGAACGGGCACTTTCGCCCGGTGAGCTATTTTTAGTCCCATCAATTTGTTATGTTCCATTGGAGTCCAATTTCAACGTCGGCTCGTTCTTTGTCGTCGGAAAATCTCAGTGCTGTTCTTTGCAGAACTGGCCGTTTTTATGGCTGCGTGAATTTATTTATTTTCGTTTCGGCGGCTTGACTTTCGAGACTTGGGCTAGGTCATACTTTCGAAAAGATTTCTGTTAAATAAATCATTCCATCGATAGCATCTGGTGCGATGGAGTGTTGTGGTTCCAACCCGGGAAATACAAATTAAATCCACCACTAATCTTGATATTGCGCGCCGCGCTCGATGATGGTTCCCGATATCAGCGCCAACGATCTCCCTTCTGGTCCCAAGCTGCTGTCGGAGAACGGTTTTTATTGGACTCCGCAGTAAAAGTCAATAAACGTTCTTATTAACTGGCTCTGATTTTTCCCATCGGAACCAGTTTCTTCCCCCGTTTCTCTCATAGCTTCTGGCAGAACACGCGGAGAAAGCCTCGAGTCAGCGGAAATTCCGCCTCCAGAGCAGATCCCAGAACCACCGATCCGTACAACAATAAATAATACAATAATGTTACCCGGGGATAATTATAACAATTTCTTGGAGCACCAGCCTTCGCGTCTGGTTTGGTGCTCCTGCGATCCAGCTGTTCTTCTCCGTCGAGCAACGAACTTCATGAATGTTTCAACAACCAGCCAGCCAGCGAACCCCGTCCGAATGAAGTGCTACTGATGATTGCACCATACCTTCGCGCGTCCAACCGTGAAAGGATTGGATCTGGTGAAATCAATCCAAGTTCTGGGGTCTGGCGAGAAGCCAATAACACACAGGACGAAGCAAGCAATCAGAAAATAATCATAATTACGGGGCCATGGACTCTATCACATGGGTTCCGAGGAAGGGTCGCGCGGGAGGGATGAAATCGAACAAATCGAAAGTGTGTGTAGGTCAAGTTGGTCAAAATTGAATTTTGGGATGCAGCAGCGACTCTGGATTAGATCGAGGGAGTTCGGGAGGATGTGCCACACTGAAGTTGAAATTGGGTAAGTGATGTGATTTGAACGTAATCGATAATTGGAATCTGCAAGTGTGTGCCATATAATTTCGATGATTGCTTTAATACCGAAGTAAAATTAAATAAAATCATGTGTGATTCCAAATATTCGCTAGCAGTTTTCTGATACACTGAAAGTTAATCTAATTTATTTGATAATTTTTTTTGGTAGGTCACCATTAATTATGAAAAAAAATCCAACAATTTTAATTTATTGTATCCACACTAGGGTGGTCCAAACCCAAGTTTTCTCGGAGCTACCCCCTGGTAACAGCTACCCCCTTTTCAGAATCTACTGAATTTTCATCAAAAAAGTCCTAAAAATATGGTGTTTTCAGTTGCTTTTCCTCATACAATTTGACGATTTTTCCCATACAAACTTCAAGCGAATAGAGGGAGGGGCTTCCGTGGTCAGGATGAGCTCAAATTTGGAATTTAGCCTAGTGAGCCTAGTCTATCTATGATTTCAGGGGGTAGCCCCGAGAAAGCTCGGATTTGGACCACTCTAATGCACACAGTAAAAAATGTGTAATTTTGGAAGGTGTAAAATTAAAAGGTGTAATGTTACCTCTTTTATGATGTAATATTACAGGGATTCAGATCGAAATGTGGCATTACACAGAAAAAGAGGTAAATTTACACATTTTTAGAGGTCAAATGTAGAGATGTACTCATTCCTAGATTTACTTTTTTTACTTTCAATTAAATTAAATCAATAAAAAAATCCATCAATTTTAATTTAAAATATCCATGCAAAACAATCTTTAAAACAAATTTTGAATATCGGTTTTATTTGACTAAATCATTCCATCTAGGTTTGATTCAGATTTGGTCTCAACTTTGGGCTACGCCTTTTTGGAGTATTGTTGTTTGGGATGAATTAATTTTAACAATTTTTAAATTTAGAAAAATAGAACAATATACCTTTCTAATGAGAATGCATTACCGGGAACTCTACCACTGGTCGTGGCCGGCGCCGGTATTGATCAGCATGATAGGGGCCTTTGAGAAGTTGCGAAGCGAGGAAAGATAGCACCCACTCATCTTCCACGGCTCGTGGATGTAACTTCTGGAGGTCCTGGTCAATAACGGAGTAGCAACTGCGGGTGGGCTCCTATGCTTATGCTTATGCTAGAATGCATTACCGGGAACATTGCGCAGTGTAAATTGTGTAAATTTGGAATGTTGGATATTACCTCATTTATGATGTAATTTTACATTAATTTAGACTACAATGAAATTTAAAAAAGTACCAAATTCCTTTATTCTAGGAATTTAAACTTCTTTACTTATTTAGTAATTGGGGTTTTCGGATTACTCAACAAGGAAAGGAGGCAAAATTTCTAGAATATAGGAATTTGGTTTTTGTTTTTTTTTCAGTGTAAACAAATTTGCATTACACCAGAAAAGCGTTAAAATTACACGTTTCCAGAGGTAAAATAACACATTTTTTCTGACATGAAAGATTCCAAATGTAATATTTTCACGATTTTTTTTTTAGATTTATGAACGGTTCATAATTTGCAATATATAAACAAATATTTGATGACTTGAAATATGGGAGTCACAATATTCCGAATTCTGTAAAGGTATCCATATATTCAGATATTATTTTTTAACAAAGTGCATTTCCAGATTGTTTAAAATGGATTCAAATAAACCAGAAAATATTCACTACTACTATTAGAAAATAGGGGAAATATACCCATTTTAATCACACTAAGCCGTTCGACCAATTCACATCACTTTTGCCATTTCTGCTATTAAATCAACATTTTCAGATGTTTCAACAATGGAGAGTTGCTTGCTCACTTTTATTTGAGCTATTTATTACTTTGGAACAGTCAAAAACACTTGATATAAACTGTAATTCATGATCAAAGTGCTGATAGGCCGATAATAGAAATAGGCTGAGAAAGGGTATAGTTCCCCTACATAAAAATACGAATATCAGAAATAAAGTGCATACATTTTTGAAAGAGATTTTGTTAGTGCAATGCATATTGGTTCAGATCGCAAAATTAAGTGGCTTGGTTGAAAATTAGGATGGTTCACGGTTATGATGCTCTTGAAGATAAAACATTCCTGGAATAATTTTGGTATTTTTTTTCTCTCTTGCTATTCAAGCCTAAATAGCTACGTTTAAAAAAAACAGTTTTTTGATGGTTTGCTCTGACAAACTAAGTCGTTAAATGCGAATTTCTCGAGATATAATTTTGGTGTCTTCGTCAAAAAATATAGAATTGGTAAGCCCGACAACTTTCTAGAAGAGAAAAAAAAATCTCGAACATATTTCTGGAAAGTTAGATTTCCAAAAACACCCTAATGGTTAATCCCCCTAATTTTCTACCTAGTCAAAAGTTGTCCCTTCCCATTTACAACAGCTCATCTGAAGACACCAAAGCTCCAAATTTCACAATTTTTCCAAATAATTATGTGATCTGGACCACTGTGACAATGGCACCGTATACAAATCCTGTACAATCAAAACAAAAAATTGCAAGAATAAATACTGCAAATGAACGTTGAAATATCACAACTTTTTAACTTTTGAGCTGGCTTGCTAAGGGATTCCCACAAACCCAGCCCAATCATACTCACGCTACTAATCCGCCGAGAAACGCCACCGGTCCACCACCAATCAGCCGAATCTTCCGGTGACACGAGTCGAACAGCGACGTCCGGGCGTGCGGCGGCGAGGACGCGTGGCTGTGCAGGCTCATGACGCCGCCGGCCACCGCGCCTCCGTGCCCCGCCGGCCCGTGGCCAATCAGGTGGGCCGGAGAACGCAGCATCGCGGCCCTGAACTTCTTCGCCGGCCACCCAATGCTACCCCAACTCCTTGGTCTCCAACGCTCGGTGCGGTCGTTCGTGGTGAAAATTTTCCTTTCCTCTTTTTTCCCCTCTCGAACAAAAAATCAAAATCAAATGAAAACTGAATTAAAACGGAAAATCACCACACAATCATTGACCGGAGGGGTAAAACTCGCTTCACATCACTTTCTTCCGCTGCTGCTCTCTTCTCTCATTAGCAAATAAAATTCGAATTTAAAACCATTTAATTGTGAAAACACAACTCACAAAGTGCAGCCCAAACCCGCGCCAAGACGGTCGGCCCGAAAGGTGGCTACGCAGACAAAAAAAAATCGTTTAACATAAAATTGCACACATTTTCCGACCACTTTTTCTCGCTTCTTCTTTTTCTTCAAACCACTTCACAATTTGCTCTTTTTCACTTGATCAAATTGAACTATTTTTTCACTCTTTCTTGCGCCTTATAAAACTGGGGTGCAGGCACACAAAAAAAAAAAAAATATAAACTCCACTTGCGAATCGCTCGCTGAATTATCTCATCATTA
Organism: Culex quinquefasciatus; assembly: GCF_015732765.1. Lineage (NCBI taxonomy): Eukaryota > Metazoa > Arthropoda > Insecta > Diptera > Culicidae > Culex > Culex quinquefasciatus. Next base: position 34,404,145 of record NC_051862.1, read on the forward strand.
TTCACTTTCGTGAGACTTGTGGCGGCGGCTGCTGCTGACGATGCACTTTTCCAAGTCGACGCTGTGAAAAACTGGTCCACCACTCTTTGGTTTTATCCGCGGGGCTGTCAGTGGAGTTTTATGCTAGAATAGAAAGAGGTTTTGGGCTAATTGTGGCTGGGGTTCTTTCGAACCAAAAGAGGGATCGCTTGCTTTTGCTCAAACCTCTCGAGGTTGACGATTAATTGAGGCGATTTGCCGTTACGATCTGATGAAAGTGCGCGATCTGAAAGTTTGATTAGTTCTAAACGTTTTAAGAAATGGAACCTTTCCATACAAATACAAAAAATCATTCAGGCGTCTTTTGTTGGTGTATGTAGTCAGTCAGTCAAGTTTTGGAGTCAGTTGGACAATCCGAGCTCAAACTCTATCAAGTTCAACGAATCATCTTTGCGGTAAGCTTCACACGGAGTGGGTCTGGCCGTTGTTGTAGAATTGATGGTGTAAATTTGTTAAGATTTGATTAGTAATCTGGCAAAAATGTTGAAAAAATCATAAAGCGTTCAACATGTTCTTTTGAATTAGGAATTCAATTTAAATTTTTCAGAATTCAGAAAGTTACTGCAAACAAATATTAAAAAAGCTTTGCAAAATAAAATAACCCAAGTTCTTTCAAAAATTCGATACTTGAAAAGCAGACACATTACCTGTAATTTTTCCCAACCAACAACTCAATAATTCACCACACAAATCGGTATCGTCTGGCCACTTTGCGCCAAAACTTTGTCGACTAAAAGCATCCAAGTCCGCATCACTCTCCTCCGCAGTGACACCTGAGAACCATCTTGGACAGCCGAAGACCGTCAACGACAACCCGGCGAAAAGAACCGCGGAGAAGAAAAGTTTTAATTTATCGTTCCGGCCGAGACGGGGACCTCCCGCAAAGCTTCCTTCCCGGGGATGTTCGCAACACCACCAGGCATTAATCTTAATTACCTGCTTCGGGTGCGGAGAGTCCATCCTCTTGGGAAGCCAGGACGACCAAGAATGCCGCATAATTGGCGGAGAAATTGCCTGGAAGGTCAAAAATTTACGGGGTTCGTAGCCTACAATTAGGACACCAAATCTGGGGTTCTGTATCGAACCGACCCCCGAAAAGTGACCCAAATTTCAAACGCCTACCACAGCGGGTTTGTTTCCGTCGAGTTGCACAATACTCCTATAAAGCTCAAACTCGTACACAAATATGTTTGTGTAGATTAATTAAGGCCCCCGAAAACAGCCGGCGAAGCCACAGCCGCGGAGAAACCCGACTCGACGCCGCCCGCCGCATGTGTGCGAATCCGGTCGTAACAGTTTGCCGAGCAGCGCTTCTTATCCAACCGCGCTTTGCCCCAGTGCAAACGAGTTCAACCTGGTTTTGGACTTGAACCTTTGCCGGTTGTAATCGTATTATAATCCATAGGAACCCGTGCACGGAAACAACTTGTTTTAGCAACAAAGGTAATATTTTGCATTCCTGCCTTTATAAAGTGTCACGGTTTCGTAACAGAACAAGAAATTTTTAAGTCCTTGAAAAAATTGCGAAAATTTAGTATGATTTTTTGCTTAAATGACGATTTTTTTTCTTTTTTCCGTGTGTTGATCACCACTTGATGAACCTCATTTACATACATATGCGCTTGGAGCTAGTCAGGTATTGTACGACCTGCGGGATTATCGCGCTAAGTCCTGCTTCTCTAAGTGAGTTCAAAGACGTCGACACAGTAAAAAAAATCATAGTAATATTCATTTTACCTCTTAAATGTGTCATTTTGCTGTTCTTGTCTAATGTCACTTTTTTATTCCAAATTGAGGTAAAATTATAGCACCTTCCAAAATTACACCTTCCATTTTACACAATTTTTTAATGTGTACAGCAAAACATTATTTTTAACCGAAGCGTTACGGCTGCATGTCAAGATCCATTAACAGTGATTACTAAAAACATTATTTTGGGGGAAAAAAAACGTTTTCTGTCAGATCTACAAATAACATTTACCTAGAAATATAGATAATCACATAATGAGCAGGCGTTACGTTTTGTAATTTTTAAATTTCTCCAAACATATATAATACAGAGAAACCTCTTTTTACGCGATGGCGTTACGCTTTTTGCTTCGAAGATTTCTCTTAAACAAAACAATATTTTCGCAAGCTTCAAAAAGCTTTTTAAAGATCTGAACAAAACCTACAAATTACTTTTAACAGATTGCAAAATTATTGCGTCGTTCCAAAGAAATCAATTAATTAGAAAAACGTAACGCATCGCGTAAAAAGTGGTTTCACTGTATTTTTTCATTCTTCCTATTTTATTCTGGTCGTCGTGTATCAATATAAGTTTGCCTTTAAAATTGAAGTTATTTTACTGTTTTGGAGAAATCGAAGAATTACAAAATATAACGCCTCCATGTAAAAAAGGCCTTCATGTATACTGATTAACTTCGCGTAAGAAGCAGGCGATTCTTCGATTTCTCCGCAATCTTTTGATAGAATTATATGATCATCGAGTGTTAATCTACGTTTTTTCTGATTTGTCGATTTCTCTGGAACGACGCAACATTTTTGATTTTTTTAAAGCGATTTGTAGGTTTTGTTCAGATCTACAAAACGCGAAATCTACGAAACAAAAAGCGTAACGCCACCGCGTAAAGAGTGGTTTCTCTGTACTGATTGACCTTACATAATAAGCACGCGTTACGCTTTGTCGATAAAATTTCTTCAAATCAAATCAATCTTTTGAAAGAATTTGTTATTCATCGAGTGTCAAGCTACATACAGAGAAACATCTTTTTACGTGGTGGCGTTACGCTTTTTGTTTCTTAGATTTCTCTCTAAAAATTTTAGTCTTAATGAAAAAAAAAACTAAGCGTAACGTGTCTTCGGCAAAGTTGTAGGTATGGATATGGACTACACTGAAAAAAATGATACACGGTAAAATTTTTTTGGTTATTTTTAATTTCACTTTTTAATACTGAAACTTGATTTGCAAAAAAAAACACTATTTTTAATTTTTTTTTATTTTTTGATATGTTTTAGAGGACATCAAATGCCAACTTTTCAAAAATTTCCTGAATGGGCAAAAAATCTTTGACCAAGTTATGATTTTTTGAATCAATACAAACAAAATTTCAAAAATTACAAATCAAAACTTATATGAGCAACTCTCTACGAAATCGGCCGATTTCGACCATTTTTATTTTTTGTATTTTTTTATTTGACTCAAACTTTGTGGGGGCCTTCCCTATGACCAAATAAGCTATTTTGCGTCATTTGTTCACCCATACAAGTCTCCATACAATTTTGGCTGCTGTCCATACAAAAATGGTATGTAAATATTCAAACAGCTGTAAATTTTGAGTGAATTTTCTGATCAATTTGGTGTCTTCGGCAAAGTTGTAGGTACAATACCTACAACCAAATATTGAATATTACGCCCATTTAAAATGCTAGTCTTGATTTAAAAATTTTCAAATTAATTTTTTTTTCGAAAAGATCGGAAAATTTCACGAATGTTTCATGTATTAACTTTGAAAATCGGACCATTAATTGCTGAGATATCGTCATTAGAAAATGGTGGGCTAATTGGTGGAGACTTAGAAAACTGCAATTTTCGTGTTTCTTTTTCTTTAAGCCGCTGTATTTCAGCAACCAGAGGTCCAATCTTCAATGTCTCTTAGACAATTTTATAGCAAATTTTCTAAACTTTTCAAAAAAAAATATTTTTAGAAATGGTCACTCATGGTCACTATTTTTAAAAATTGAAAAACTGCAAATATTTCGCTAAAATCAAACTTTCGGTGGCTATATCTTGAAAACGGAGCCCTTTATCAAAAAAACTGTAAAGTACTTTTCGATTGCAAATTCAATTTTGCATTAAAAAGTAATGTCAAACTTGTTTTTGCATAAAACTTCGATTTTTTCCAAAAATCACTATTTTTTTCAATTCATAACTCGGCGGCAGATTTTTGGAACATGTTTCTCTATAGCTCAAAAGTTGCGGATTTTTGTCCCCTAAAACATATCAAAAAATCTCGAAAATCAAAAAATACGTATTTTGGGAAATTGAGTTTTAGTGATAAAAAAGTTGATAAAAAAATCTCGAAAATCAAAAAATACGTATTTTGGGAAATTGAGTTTTAGTGAAAAAAAAGTTGATAAAAAAAATTTTTTCCGTGTACCTATTTTTTTCTCTAAAGTCCTCAGCAATACCTACAACTTTCCGAAGACACAAAATTGATCAGAAAATTCACTCAAAAGTTACAGCTGTTTGAATATTTACATACCGTTTTTGTATGGACAGCTGCCAAAATTATATGGAGACTTGTATGGGTGAACCAATGACACAAAATAGCATATTTGGTCATAGGTAAGGCCCCCACAAAGTTTGAGCCAAATCAAAAAATACAAATAAAATCCATTTCCGGTTTACGTAGAGAATTTCTCATATATCAAAAGGGCGTAATATTGAATGTTTGGTGTCTTTTTAAATTTATGAAAATATTTTTTTTTCGAAAAGATCGGAAAATTTCATGGCAATGCAATATCTCAGCAACTAAGGGTCGTATCAACAAAGTCCGAGAAAGCAAAACATAGAGAATTTTCTCAACTTTTCAAAAAAAAATTTCAAGAGTGGCCAAACATGGGCACTACTTTTAAAAAAATCAATAACTGCGACTATTTTGAAAAAAGTTACATAAAAATTGCTATAACTTGAAAACGGTGCACTTTATCAAAATTTCACTAAAGTACTTTTTGATTGTCAAATTTGATTTTACATCGAAAAATGAAATTGAAAAAAAATTGCGACCAATATTTCAATGTTTTGAAAAAAATTGTAGGGGAAATATACCCATTTTAATCACACTAAGCCGTTCGACCAATTCTCATCACTTTTGCCGTTTTCCGCTATTAAATCAACATTTTCAGATGTATCAACAATGATGAGTTACTTGCTCACTTTTATTTGAGCTATTTATTACTTTGGAACAGTCAAAAACATTTTATTTAAGCTGTAATTCATGATCAAAGTGCTGATGGGCCGATAATAGAAATAGGCTGATTCAAAAAATTATAACTCGGTCAAAGATTTTTTGCCCATTCTGGAAATTTCAGAAAAGTTAGCATTTGATATCCTCTAAAACATATCAAAAAATAAAAAAATAAAAAAAGATTTTTTTGCAAATCAAGTTTTAGTGACATAGAGTGAAATTAAAAATCAAAAAAAATTTACCGTGTATTTTTTTTCCAGTGTAGGCCGTATTCATACCTACAACTTTGCCGAAGGCAAAAAATCGATCAAAAAATCGATCAAAAAATCGATCAAAAAATTTCTTCAAAAAATACAGATTTTTGAATTTTTACATATCATTTTTGTATGGACAGCTGACAATTTTGTATGGAAAATTATACGGACAAACTAATGATGCAAAATGGCTTTTTTGGGCATACCGAAGGTTTCAGCCGGATTAAAAAATACAGAAAAAGTCGAATGATCGAAATCTCAGAGAATTGCTCTACTGCAGCGATTCTCAACCTTCTTCTAGGCCGGTACCCCCTGCCATGTATATCAAGTTGGCCCGGTACCCCCGTTGAGAATCGCTGCTCTACTGAGAGATGGCAAAATTAATATCAGTTCAAAATACATAACCTACGTATTTCAACGGCCATTATGATGTACATATAGGTCATTTCACCCAAAGGACAAACCCAGTTTTTTTTATCCATACAATTTTTATGGCTATAGCTAACTTTGTTTTTGTTGGCTTTTTCAATACAAAAAACCCTTTTAATACAAAAAGAAAAAGCGACAAGCCAGTAGTTCTCATTTATGACATGACATATTGTCCATTTTCGACTTTTGATCAATTCGACCATTTGTCTTTCGACCTTTTTATCCATTCGGCCTCTTTTGAACATTTGTCATACAATCCGTGTTAACGCCACAAGAGCATATTAAATGAACTTTCCGCCAAAGTACCAATTCGACGAGTCGACATTCGACCAAACAACCCAAACTCCTTTCTATCGAGAAGAAATTCCGCGTGACGCCGGATCTGCACAGCCGAAACTCGCACCGTGTGTACAGGGCATTGCTTTCTAGTTCGGCAACTCAATCTGGGCTGCCAATTTGGGATTTATGCTGCTCTCGCGCGATGCTTGGGGGGCGATGATTATGCTGATGATGGCCATATTGTCTCGTTGATTCGATGTGGGGATTTGGGGCCACCGTCGGGCGCGCGATCTGGAGCGTGATTGATGCGCGGCAATTGGACGCAGCCAGGTGGTGCTGGTTCAGGGTTGGTCTTTGTTGACGGCGGGATTCGGTGGGAATCGGAGTGCATGCGGATTGAGACGGTGGACACACTCGGTCACGGTCTACATTGTGTGCGCAGGTCATGATCCATCTCGCAGATTGAAACACAAAGCGGTTGTTATTTTTAGGAAACGAGCAGCAAAACAGCTGTGATTCATTTTGGAGCCAGTGTACACGTCTACACCGAGCTATAAATCATGTCCAAATCGCATTTGGACAGAAAGCGTAATGCTTCGTGAAAGCATAATTGAAATCGAGCTCCGCACTACATTACACGATGAATGAAAACGCGTCAAGTCAAGTGCGAAGAACTTTATCACTGCCAGAACGTGCTCCACATCAACATAGCGTACCTCTCCAACAATTTCTCCAGCAAGTTTTGTATTATTACTTTTCGCTACACCGACCTCGCGCCGACGACCTCCTGCTCCTCCCACTCACATCAAAAACGATTTCGCAAAGAGCATTCTTGTGTTTTCGTTGGCGCGTTTGGCTTGGTGGCGCCAGACCATCCTACCCCCAACCCCCTCAAACTTCTCTCGATTAGTTCCACTAGCTTGACTCGGATATCCTGCGAGCTCTGCTGCTCGTGTGGTACTGAAGCTTGACGCTTGGCGGAGCCCATTCTTGAAGAACACGGCGGTATGATATCGCACACGTGTCACGGTTCTATGGGTTTACATATTCCATCTTTCGCGAGTTTTGGACAGTGAAATCTCGAAAAGGTCGCTTCCTCTTCACGAAGAACCTTTTCAACGACATTTAGAAAGGCTCTTGTTGGAGGATTGCTGGATTCATTGGAGGGTCACCACTTTTTGAGGGTAACTAAGAACTTTGAGGTATGATTTTTTGGAAATAATTTCATATGGCATATCAATCAAACTTAAAGTACCATGCGATCCACACGAATTATTTCCTAACAAACTTTTTAGACTACCCAAACAAGGCTAGGCTCACCCTAATCGCCAAACGCAAAATACGGATCTTATGATTTTGACCTACGAATAATAATGTGTAGCATTTCGTCAAAAAGTATGTAAATTTAAATCTTTTTTATGTAGTTGTGTCTCTTCCACACAAATTGAGGTAACGGTACATAGAAAAAAGTGTAAATTTACTCGTCATGGAAATTGTGAATCACACGTTAACTCGGTTGATGTAATCGACTGTATCACACGTAAATAATCATGTTTTTACGCAGGATTGAGCAAATTTACATCAGATCGTATTTAAATTAAAATGATTAACGACGTGCAAAAGTGTTACATCATTATCATTAATGAATCTGATTTTTTTCTGTGTATAAAAAATTGTAATATTACACGAATAAATGCACAGCAAAAAAATGGTTACATTACATATGGGAATATTAACAGATTTTTTGTCAGAAAAAGTGTGTAATTTTACTTCTTTAAATGTGAAAAATTACATCTTTTTACGTGTAGTTTAGTTTTTTTCTACTTGAATTGATGTAAAATTGCATAGAAAATTAGGTAAAACTTTCCAACCATCAAAAATTAAACTTTTTCACCGTGTTTTTATTTCTGCTGTTTACTAGCAATTACCAAAACCTTGAAACGACACACATGTGGTGCAATTACATACATCGAACGTGCTGCTGCTTTCCAACAGCGAGTACATTTGTTTGCAGAAAGCCCACCATGAAAGTAAACCTTGTCACTTGTGTACCAGACACAAGTGAAGAACTTAAGCAAAGACCGTTCACGGTACCTTCGAGAGAGCATTTCCAAACATTTTGGTGTACACCACAGATGATACACACGGTCTGTGTACAGATTTCGAAAGAATGCACTGTTACATCTTCAAAGGGACTGAGTAGGGCAGAGGTACCTATTTTCATCGCATTTGGACCGCTCCACTCAAAAAAGGTCCACTTCCCCTAGCTTTTCTTTTCAACTTTTCACGTGCAGCTTTGGCAGATGTACAAGTGAATCGGACCAGACAACGCGCTCTCGCGCGCGCTCTCAAAGGTTTACATAACAAACTCATACAAAGCGGCCGCTCCGCTCAAGTGTTTTTCGGGTTCATTGTTTATCCGTCAGCGGACGGTGACAAACTGAGACGCGGTTGCCGGGCCTTCTGTTGTTTGTAATAGAAGGACAATTTCGACACACACACAAGTGTCAGTGTGGGGAGGCTCTGTGCCAGCAGTGCCAACACGGGCATAAATAATGGCCCAATGTCCTCGTCGGTTACTGCAGAGCGGGTTGGCCTAGTTTTGCCGGGGAGTTTGGGAATTGGGTCAGGGATGCTGGAGAGGCGTACTTTGTTGAGCTGTTTGTCTGGCTTTTGCTAAATTCGACTAAATTGGTAAAGTCAATATTGCAGTTCTAGTCCATCAATCAAATTTTTTAAAATATCATGAACTAATTCAACAAAGAACACCTTCGTTCGCACATGTGGCAAAACCAAATCACACTAGTTGATGACTAATGCTCAGCATTCTGTCCGCCCGGTCTACCAATGTACTGTTATTACGGCTCGGTACTTGCCGTTCAACTCACGTCGTCCAAAACGGTTCCTACGCACCGGTCGCAGGCGTTTAGGTCATCGATCTACGGACAGGCGGAGGTGTCATCACTGTTCACCTATTTTCGACCACGCGTTGGATTGTTCTAAAACAATTTTCGAAAACTACCAGTAGGTGCGCGATGATGTAACCCCGGCAGGTATTGAAGACGGGTCTATTCTCGGAGAACGAAACTGCTTCAGAGATCATCGAAGCTCACGCTGAAGTACCTCTCTCGGCGGTGTGCTCCAAAATGTGTCTTGAAATGTTTGCTTTTCAGAGCTCAGCGTTCACCAAATCCCGCTCAAGGTTAGCTCGGACCAAGCGCTAAACAAGGCGTTCTCTCGTCTTGAGGTTGCAGTTTCAAAGTAGAAGTCGCGCTGCCCTTCTCGAGGGAGATCCATTAGTAAGCAAAGAAGGGGGGGGGGTTGCCTTTAAGACTAATTGAAATCTCCCGAAGGGATTGCGAGCTCCAACTTTGCTTGCGCCAAGGTATAAATCACGACCACTGATTGATGCGAACCAAAAAGTCAAAAGAACAAGTTCTTCGCCAAGAACCGGTTCTACTCGGCTCGGGGAGCTTTCTTTTATCCGTCTCGCCGTCGGAACGAAAACACCTCCTCGGGATCCAAGTCTGCAACGTCATCCTGACTCACGTATAGCAGGTCGACGGCTGTCGGCCGAAGGAGAATCATGTTTCATAATTTGCCGGGTTTTGTTGTGGAGTCGCCGCCCCTCTCGCTTTCCTCGCGCCGTGGGTGATCCATCATGGCGATGTTTGTCGGATTCAGGGATTTACGCGGTTGGAATTTGGTGGGATTCGGTCAATTCTGAGTTCAAGTGGCGGGAAGATCTAAACATTTTGGGGGTAATATCCGTGACGAATTCCAAGGTTTGGGGTGGGTCTCAATTACCAAGTTATTATTCTTCTAGAAGTTTGAAAGTCTAGTATCGAATAATTACAACAAATCCGGACTTCGATGCATGTCTTCATTCCGCGGTTTGATGAGGAAATTTCCCTTCAATTACCAAGATGGCAATCTAGAATTGATTACAATTCCTAAACCGCTAGCTTACTGTGGAGACTTTCACTTTTTCCATCATATCTTACCTCACTCGAGTACTAAGGTCCCATACAGTACCTCCAAGTCCGTACCGTTGAGGTTTACTTCTCGTGCATGTGCAACAACCACTGCCTTGTAATAACTGCTCCAAACAATGGACCATTTCGAAAGGAGAAACCTCCCCCTCCCCCCACTTCCACAAACCCCCATTAGCATACACATGATGAATGGATTTGTATGGAATCATTTTCATAATTCTTCCCTCTCGCGCGCGGTAGCCGCAATCACCGCGCACCGACTTGCGCAACGTTTGAAGACCTGATTTTGCTTTTCCTATACAACCCCGGTCACGACGGATCCGTGTCAATCCACGAGGCAAATCACGACCATCACGCGGATCTGCCAAAACAAATTTTCCACCACGGCACGGTGTGTGTACTCGATGGTGGTAATAGCAAATGTATAACAAGGCTAGGTAGCCAGGCGCCACTCCGTGAGTCAACGGCGCATGATCCGGGTGATACCTCCGCGATCGTCGCTGAAGAGTTGCGACATCTGCACGGAAAACTTGAATGATCTATTTGACTGTAGATTCTGTTCAAAGTCGTTGGTAAAACTTTCCGTGTACCCCACTCCGATATGATAGCTTCGATGATCCGCCGTGGCTGCACGTCTTCCAAGTCGTGCCTTCGACGCTCGATGGGAAGTAGAACATGAGAATTAATATCGCGTTCATTGTGCCGTTTGCTTAAAACTGTCGTGGTCGTCGTCTGCAGATCCGCCACGCGGCGGTGTGAGAAAAGAATACCGACCGTAATTGGAGTGCCGTCAACAGGTTGCTAACTGTGCTCCAAGATCTACGCGACGTCGTATAGCGGTATCGTGCGTCGCGCAGGAAGTGGTCTCAAAATCGGAATTTCAAGCCGCACGACCAAGGTTCGCTAATTAGCTGCTCGATTGTTCCCAATCGCGGACGAAATCGGCGCGACAAGCTCGGATAGATCACGTGACCAAGTGATTACTCCCGCCGCACAACGAGGGGGGCTACACTTTGTTCACAGCTGTAGGCGACGAGGTTGCCATTTAGATCCGCTGTAATTTCTGTTCACGAACATGCTGCGGCTACGTTGGATTCTGACACTGGGCTGTAATAACGGCTCGAAGGTGGCTTGAAGCGATGGCAGTTCTTCGTATTGCGAGCTAATGAGAGTACGTGCCCCTAGGTGTTCAAAAAGTATTTTGGAGTGAAGTTCTAAAGATAAACAGAATCAACAAAATAATAAATCTTCAAAATTTAAATATAAAGACCATTTCACCTGTAAACCTTGAAGTCATCTCACTCATATCCCACGGAGAACTGCCTCACAACTCGGAAGACATCTCACTCTGCGGTCAGCGACGTCAAAGGGAAGTAAAACCGCACACTTCCGACACCGATTTACCGAAAGTACCACTCCCAACCGGCGGCAGATTTTCACAACGACGACGCTATGCAAAATCATAAAAACCGCCACCACCAAATTACTGCCGTGGCCCTCTAGCGGCGCGCTACAAACCGCACACTCACCAACAGTAAGATAGTGCTAATTTGGAATTAATACCTTCCCGTCCGCCGCCGGCGATGTTTTTGCACACCGCAATAATCATCAGCAGTGAGAGGGTACGTGGGGCGGTGCGGAATTGGCCACCAAACATTGAAATTGAGTGGAGCCCGGCGGAGATGGCAGCGCGCAAACAATTAAGTTGTAACTTGCAACAACCTTGAGCGGATATCCAACGAAGGCCCAGGAAGTAAGTTCATGAATGAGATTTGAACTTGGTGGGTGCCAGGAAAAAAAAAATTGGAAATTTGGTTTATTGGACCTTTTCAAAAAAAAAACTCCAGATTTGTTCTCATGTTTTTGTAGTAACTTTACATAACTATATGAACGCTTTTTTAAATTTCTTTAAAAACAATAATTTAATACATATTTTGCAATATACCTGATAGATAAATGATATCAATACAGCATAAAATTTTAGCACTTATTTCAAAAAATAAAATAAAAATAAAAATAAAGACATCGAAAACATGGAATTCTTCCAAACACAGCAAAAGCATTTTTAGTAAATCCCTAGTTCATAAACAATTTCTGTAAAGTAAATTTAATATTGTAAGAAAAAGAATCATCATTCAAGCTTAAAACACAATATAACCTGATAAAAAAAAAAGAATTTAAAATAAAATTGTAATTTTTCAACTTCCAATCCCCAAAACTGTACGAGATGAACATTTTAGCAAATTTGAAATTTTTTGCATTTTTTTTTAATCTGTCTAAAACTTTTTGGGTGACTTCAGTATGCCCAAAAAAGCAATTTGCATGCATTTTCCATACAAACTTTTAAACTGTTCAAAATGGCATTTAAAATTCAAAAATCTGTATCTTTTCAAGGATTTACTTACTGTCTTCGATAAAGTTGTAGGTATGGAAGAGGAATACATAAAAAATGATACATAGAAAAACATTTTTGCTGATTTCTCAAATCACTTTTAAAATTCCGTCGTGAAACTACTTATTTTTCCTGTCATTCACAAATGACGAATAAGGTCTACTTTTATGTGCACAAAATTAACAAAATCGTATAGAAACACTTCTCAAAACAAATGCCCCCAAATTGGAAATTTGTAAATTTCCAGGGAATTCCCGAAATTCAAGGAGAAGTATACATTTTCTTAAATTTTTGGAACTATCTTTGAAATTGCTCTGAAAAAATAATAAATGAACAAACTCAACATGATTTTGTACAATTAAATGTATTGTTTGGTTTATTTATAACTAATCAGAGTATCAGAAGTTATGATATCAGAATTATTTCTGATAATATTAATTTTTGAAGGAACTTGGAATAGATCTTGCTTAATGAGTATTAAATTATTACAATTATGGAAGCTTTTAACAGATTGATATTATTTCATCAAAACAATATTAACTCCTTACCTCCTAATTAAATTTGTGATTTTGTGCAAAAAGAATTAATTCAATTGGTTGAATACCTAGTACTAAAGCAATTACAATTTGAAGTAAAAGAATTATGGAGCACTGGTGCAACTACATGTGTTAGAGGGTTAAATGTGAAAAAATAGAAGACTTTTTGTGGAATGGTGTTAATTTATTGTATAATTTAAATCATGTTGGATAATAATACAAAAAAAAAATCATTGAAAAATTACTTTTATTGTTTGTTCTCAAAAACTGCAAGAATAAATTCAAAGCTTGCTTCAAATATTTGAAAACATTGGGTTGTTTAGAGTAAAACCAACACTAAAAAGCTTTACCATTTGTTCAAGAGCTGAAACCAGTATTTGCCATTAAAAACACAATTTCTGCGTGTTTTTTCTCATTTCAATAAACTGGTCACAAAGGAAAGTTTAAATTTTCTCATTAAAAAAAAAAACAAAATCTTGTAGTTGAATGATTTTTTACATGCAGTAAAGCTGTTATTTGATCTTCACACTTATTTAAACCTTTGATGTTGATGTCCTATGCAATTTTGCTGCATAATATTAATTAAAATCAAGATCATAACAATTTTCAATAAATTTAAAATTTCCCGGGAATTCCCGGGAAATTGGCTGAAAATTTCCCGTTTCCCGGGAAATTTGTAACCCCGGGAAATTGAACGCTCTACTTTTAATACCAGTGCTGAAAAGTGCTACTTTTAAGCACTGAAATGGGTGAAGAAAAGTTGAACTTTTCAACACTTCTAACGAAAAGTAAAATTTTTCAAAATTGTTTTGTTTTGAACGGAGAATTTACTTAAACCATGAATGTTTGACATAAAATTCCGTTTAAAAAGCGTTTTTCGGAATTGCAAAAAATGTTGAAAGCAACTCGTTGCAAAACTTGATTTTTTCAGCACTCTTCGTATTTATCCGACTCATGCTGAAAAAAATGTTGCATTAACTACTATTTTAAAGGCAGAGAAAATTCTCTACATTTTGTTAACTTTGTTGATACGGCCGAGAATTTGGCCATTCAAAGATAAAAAAGATTTAATAAAGGATGACTTTTTGAAAGGGCTAAAAACACTTATTTTTGACATTTCTTTTAAAGCAGAAATCTTTTTGGACATTTTTTTTACCGTAAATTGGACCTTAGTAATACAAATTCAATATCAACAAAAAAAAAACTAAATTTAAGGAATTCTCTCAGCTTTTCGAGAATATTTGTTTTTTTTTTTCAAATGGGCACTTTTTTAAGTGGAAAAACTGCTGTTTCAAAAAATTACTCAAAACTTTTTGCTTGTAAAGTTTTACATTTGTAAAATAATCAAAATTTGATTACATTTTTCCGATTTTTGTTTTTTTTTTTTGCTATTTTGTACAACTAGGCTCGCGAAATTGCATACAAAAACTAATGATGTAAAATGGTATTTTTTGAAACAGGAAATGCACGCACAAAGTTTAGTTCAAATAAAAAAAAATCAAAAAGATGAGTGGTTTTGCGAAAAGGTGGTTTAAATTCGCAGTTTTTCGAGAATCTCACAATTCTACTTGGCAACGCCAATTAGAAACCCAGTTCTCCCAGCTGACTTACCCAAGACCAACTAACTGTTCTCCGCAAGGTCGCCCACTTGGCATAATCCCCGTTCCCCGCGCTAATAGCATAGACTAGAACCTTGACCTAGACACAGAACCCACAACCGCACACTCCGGGGGGACTCATACATCTTGTTACGACCGGGAAGAGCCGGGCTCTGGCTTGAGAGCGCTCTGCATAATTATTTCTTCAACCGACCGGCGTTGTCTACAATTGTGGTAGCCTCCTCACATGCGACTGCAAAACTGGGCCACATCGTGGTGCATAACTAATTAATTCGACCATGCGGGTGGGTGTGTGAGGATGATGGGGTCTTGTTTTGCCTCCAAGCACATTGTGAAAGCTGCCCTTCTTCTGCAGAGTCGTTATGGCTTTGGGTGCTTTTTGTTTTCCCTACTTTGCTATTATTAGACAAACCACTTTCTGGGTACGAGTTGTTTGTACTGGCTGCACAACCCCCACCCGCCGAACGTCATCAATCAATTTGCATAAAAGTGATCGATTTTCCCAACCAACTAAACCCCCCCAATGATGTAATACGCCAAACTTTGTATAGGTATAGGCGAAATATCACCCAACACGTTGACAGATTTGTGACTGTGCAACTGCCGGCGTTATTATTTCCATAAACTTTAGAGCGCAGAAAAAGGCCTGACATTTATGACCAACCGCGGCGGTCACAACTCGGTTACGGGGTGAGTTCAAGTCGCGTCAAAAGTGGGTCTGAACTTATGTAACGCGATTTGGCGCGCTCTTTTTCGAGGTTAGATAAGTATGTTTTTCGCCATGGAGGAAGGTAGTTGGTCCAATGACATTTGGCGGGTTTGCATAAATTATGTGCAGCAGTGACTCTTTCTCCCCCTTTATTCGGTCAAATTTCGTCCAAAGGTTGCAGTCAAAGTTGTTGTTGTCGGTTAGGTTCAGAGGAAACAAAACGGAACGGATTGTAGGTTAGTAGTGGTGGGAACTCCGTGTGGAGGAAGGATGCTGCGGCGGAAAGGGTCCAGGTAGATTTGCTTTGTTTCGCAATCACTGAATGATATAATATGAGAGGGAAAACAAGGTCTCTTTCGGGAAAAAGGTTGAGATGAAAGATGAGATGGGCAAATGTCCTGGGATGGTTCCGTGTGGGTCCTAATTTTATTCTTTTTTTTACTGTTTCAGTGGAAGGTCGCAGCGTAGGCACACAGTAAACAGGAAATCGTAACGGCAGGATCGCTGAGATGTTTCATTCGTAGAACGACAACCGGTGGCAATCGGCGGGATACCCGTGGGAGGAAAGAGAACTACAATGTTCCAAATTGGCATTAATGGTTCTGTGGATTGACAATCTGGATAGTTTGGCTTGTAGTCGAGTTGTTGCTTTGAATTCAAAACTTAGCAGTTCAGTATATTTTTGGTATTTGAAAAAAAAATTCAAATAACCTTCAAACTTATCTCAAGATTCAAATTTAAAAAGATCTACTGAGATAGGCCATAAAATTATCATGTACAGTTCAGAATCAAATTACAAAAAAAAAGTTCACTTTTTTTATTGTTGAGCTGACCCCTAAAATACTCCAACATGTTTTAGAATGGCGGTGATAAAATAGTGAGAAATTTCTGTATTTTCTGTTTTCAACAATTCAAATTTAATTAAAATGGGATGTCAGAATTAGAATGACTTGAATTAGAATTGAAGTAAGAAACTATAAAAATACAAAAAAAAATCTCCGTGATTCGATTATCCTAAGTCCCATACAAACCTTCAGATTTTCGAAACTTCGGATGGTCGAGTCTGGACTGTTCTTTTATTTTCAAAAAAGTTTTTTGCAATTTTGCATTTAAATAAAGGTGGGTAGAATGTTTTTTTTTATTGAAAAACTATCTTCACTTTAAAAGTTATTGAGCAATTCCAACTTAAATCAGGATTTTTTCTAGTATTTTCGTACCCGACCCTCTCCAACTTCAAATAAACTTTTTAGACATGTTATCCTAGGCCTATATCAGCCATTTTTGTGTATACAGCAATTCCCCACGGAAACAGCATGGAAAAAAACAAAAGTGCTCGGATCGGGCTCAAAATTTTCTGGGGGTTCCCTGGCCGAAATAATTAGACCCGTATTTTTTTGTTTGGCCATTAGGGTGGCCTACGCCGTGTTACGGTGGTCTGAAAAATGGCCATTTTCGTCGATTTTCGCAAAAACCACTTTTTTGAAAAATCATAACTTCTCGCCATTTTAACCGATTTCAATTGTCTTATACGCAAATGAAAGGTGATAAGTTGACCTTTCAAAGAAAAATAGTAACAAGTTTCAAAAATCTAGCCTAACATATGAAAAGGGCGTATGAAACTTTAAAATGCCGTTTCATGGTGTCGATCCAAATCCCAAAATAAAATTCCCTGACTTTTCCCTGACCTCTCCAGACCACCAATTTTATTGTATTTTCTATTTTTACTAACATATTGTAGGGAGCGTTTTTATGGTTATTAAAAAACTTCAATGACTTTTTTATTTGATTTTGTAACGATGGATTCTGCAAAAACTCAAAAACTTTTTCTTATTTTGTCAATCTTTTTCTTATCGAACATCCAATAATAATTAATAATTAAATTGTTGCAAATTTCAAATTGCGATTAGTTAATTTCACTTCATTTCCTAAAGAAAATTTAAAATTAAAAGTTTTCCAAAACAAAAGCAATTGAAAATTTGAATTAAAGTAAAAAGTCATGTTTCATTTTAAAATTGTTTTCTTTTGCCGAATTTTCAAACGAATTAGGCAGATGCAATTTTTGATTGTGTTTTTATAGAAAAAAACTAAAGGTTTTGAAGACAAAAACTTGAAAAAATAAGAACCTTAAGAAAGTTAAAAAAACTGAAAAACTCAGAAAAATATACAATTAAATGAGAATTTTTCAAGTACATGTTTACTGCTTTAAAAAATTTCGAAATCTTTTTCAACAATGTTTGTATTTAATGCTAACGGTTTTCTGGATATTTGAAGAAAACATCTTATTAAATAATTTTACAAAAAATATTCTTGCTATAAAATTTAAAAAAAATGTACCTTGACCAGAGCCTACAGACGGTCATTCAAACGATCAATACATATTATAAAAATAAAAACAAAATACAGAGCAGGTTGTAGCTTTTCAAAAAGTCATTATTTATCAAACTTAGATATTTGAGTGTTTTGGAATAGATTCCAAATTTAAGCTCGATCTGACCACGGGAACTCCTCCTTGTAAGCCCTTGAATGTTGTTCAAGAAATATATAAAATGCAGTTGTACAGTCCTTAAGAAATCTGGGATGCTGGATCTTGACAGTCTGGACCCAATGCCTGATTTTTCTGTTACATTCTTATAATAATGTATTTTTGCTCGGATTTAGGTAGACTAGAGGGAAAAGCCAAAACCTACATTTCGGCAAAAAATAAAAAATTCAACATTTAGAAATTTAGATCTAGAAACTGAATCAAATCTAAATAAAGAAAAATAATAAAATTTAAAAATTGTAATAAATTCTCGATCTAGAGATTTTAAATTTAAGATACAGTTCATTCTCGATGATCCTACCAAAGCGTCACTTTAAAAAAATCGAAGCAAAGTTTCCTACATCTTCTTTTCAAAATTTCTCTAACCGAAAAAAAATAACTTCAAAAATACTTTAAATTTTATCAGGTTTTCTGTAATCTAAAATGGTAACAAAAATGGCCATCAAGAACCAAGGAATTTAAGAATTTAAGAATTTAAGAATTTAAGAATTGAAGAATTGAAGAATTGAAGAATTTAAAAATTTAAAAATTTAAGAATTTAAGAATTTAAAAAATTAAGAATTTAAGAATTGAGGAATTTAAGTATTTAAGAGTTTAAGAGTTTAAGAATTTAAAAAAAATAAGAATTTAAGAATTGAGGAATTTAAGTATTTAAGAATTTAAGAATTGAGGAATTTAAGAAAAAAAATTTTTTGTTCTCTTGATTATTTTTTTTATTTTTGAATATTGATATTTTTTAAATTTCTTTTAGTTTTTTTTAATTTTAAATTTAAAAATTTCAGATCTTTTAATTTTTTAATATGGTTTTTTTTTGGGGTTTTTGATACTTTTTTCCTAATTTTATTTCCTAATTTCTGAATAATTCAATTTTGAATGGTGGAGCTGTAATTTTTTAATGTTTTGACTTTTTTTTAATTTTTCTTCAAGAATGTTTAAATATAAAAAAAATATTTCTACTGGTTGATTCCCATCTAAAATTCAAAGGCGGAGGCCAGCTTCTGTTGCGTCCAATCATTTGGGAATTGGGATATAAGCACAGTACACCCACTGGAACATGCCCCAACAATAATTTGGTGAAATGGATTGTTACATCCTAATGTCTGTATCTTCAGGAAAAGTTTAAAATATGATTAAGATTCACAAGATTAAAATGGAATGTTTCCAGTATAAAAGAACACCGAATAAGGGTAAAAAACATTACTTAAAGAAATTAAATATTCAGAGTCAGTATGTTTCAAAATGATTTGAGTGTAGTAATACATTTATTTAGGAAATCTTCAACAACATTTAAAAACAAATATTGCTTCATCTTCATCTTTCGACGTTTCTTATTGAGAAAAAACAAACAAAAAATTTCGGAAGAAAATTCTATTGACAAGAAATCGAAGTTTTAGCACTCAACGAAAAAAATAACAAATTATCCTGATTCTTGATGATATTTTTCTTAATAATTTGAAAGTAATTTTATCTCTCTCAATAATGTTCTAATCAAAATTGCTACCGTGCGAAATCCGAGCCAAATTCACGCCGTCCGTAACAACCCTGTTTATTTCATAATTTTTTGTTATATTTCTATAATTCTTGAAAATAATTCTTTAATTTTTAATTTAATTTCACCATGACTATTTTGTTTACATTTTAGATTACACAAAATTAGATTACTTTGGATCATTTTTAAATCATAGTTCAGTTTAATTTTGAGAAAAATAAAAATTTTGATAACGAATACTAAAGTGAAATTTTGGAAAATTTTCTAACCTTACGTTTTTTTTTGAATTTTAGAATAAGAATTTAAAAAATTAAGAAATCAACAATTCCAAAATATCAGAATTTTAGAATTTTCAAAATTTAGAATCTTTAAGAGGCAGTATTTGTAGATTCTGCTCGGTTTGTTCTAGAGGTCGTATCGAGTTGCTCCGATTTGGATGAAACTTTCAGCGTTTGTTTGTCTATGCATGAGATGAGCTCATGCCAAATATGAGCCCTCTACGACAAAGGGAAGTGGGGTAAAACGAGCTTTGAAGTTTGAGGTCGAAAAAACATTAAAAATCTTAAAATTGCTCGCATTTCCGTAAAACTTCTTCAATTCCAACTCTCTTAGATGCATTCGCAAGGTCTTTTGAAGCACTTCAAAATGTGCTATAGACATCCAGGATTGGTTTGACTTTTTCTCATAGCTTTTGCAAATTACTGTTAAAAATTGATTTTTTTAAAACCTTAATCACTTTTGGCAACAGCCTCCAACACCCATACTCCCATAATTCAAAAGTTAGGGAATTTCATGGACTATAAGCCTACGGTATTAACTTTTTGGCCAATCGCAGTTTTTCTCATAGTTTTTCGATTTTTCTAGAACATACATTTTACAACGTTAGTTTTGCTCTGTAGGCCTCCATAGCGGCACTTTTTGGTCTCAATTTTGACATATTCGGAATCCTCAGAAAATTTTACATTAGATTGAGGTGTTGGAATTTTGAATTTGATTGGAAAAATGCCATTTAGAATTAATTAAAATATTATTTAGAATTTTGTCGGATTAGGGGTAAACAAGTTTTCGCCTACTTGATACAGCATTTGACGTATTGATCATAGGGTAAATAAGATCTATTTCTTTTTTCAAAAATGTTTTATTTAATTATTTTTTAAATCAAAATTACAACTCCAATACTTCCAACTTACGTGAAATTGACCGAGGATTCCGAATATGACAAAATTGAGACCAAAAAGTGCCGTCTTCTTGGCCTACAGGTCAAAAACTAACGTTGTAAAATGTTTGTTCTAGAAAAATCGAAAAACTATGAGAAAAACTGCGATTGGCCAAAAAGTTAATACCGAAGGCTTATAATCCATGAAATTCCCTAACTTTTGACCTATGGGAGTATGGGTGTTGGAGGCTGTTGCCAAAAGTTATTAAGGTTTTAAAAAAATCAATTTTTAACAGTAATTTGCAAAAGCTATGAGAAAAGTCAAACCAATCCTGGATGTCTATAGCACATTTTGAAGGGCTTCAAAAGACCTTTCGAATGCATCTAAGAGAGTTGGAATTGATGAAGTTTTACGGAAATGCGAGCAATTTTAAGATTTTTAATGTGTTTTGGACCTCAAACTTCAATGCCCGTTTTACCCCACTTCCCTTTGTCGTAGAGGGCTCATATTTGGCATGAGTTCATCTCATGCATAGACAAACAAACGCTGAAAGTTTCATCCAAATCGGAGCACCTCGATACGACCTGTTTCACATCGGTGAAAAATTCGAATTTTTAACTCTTGATTTTTTTAATTATTCAATATTTCTAAAAAATGTATGATTTTATGTATGGTCCCTATATGCTGAGCAAACGACTAATTTTAGAACAAATCTCTGGGGCAACTGCCTCATATTGTCCCACCCTGTGTGCGCTAAAAATTTGTAATTTTCAGTTAAACGCAAATCCCAAGCAAATCCAAATTATTTGATTTTTAAACCTAAACATATTGCAAACAAGCAACGCGCGAAGAAATGCCAAATGCAACTATCCGTTGCCAATATAAAAATTCAAATAGTATCAATGTTGCAAAGTTTGGCCTGGAAGACATTCAAATACATCATCAAGGGCGAATTTTCAAAAAGAAATGAAATTTTGTAGAAATGTTTTTAAGATCATCGAAATTCCATGACCCAGCTTAAAATTCCCTGACTTTCCCTGACTTTTCCAGGTCAAATAAAATTCCCTGACATTTCCAGGTTTTCCCTGACTTTTCCAGAAATCGACACCATGCGTTTTGACGGTGTCTGGACCAAAGAGCCTATGTCTGGAAATATTTTTATCGGATTCCCTGGACATTTTTACATAATATACTAAAAAATGGGAGGAGTTCATTAACAGGATTCCGAGATATGATTTTTTCAAAATAAAATCCGTGTTTTTCGACGCGCCGCGCGCAAAAACCGGAAAATGACGAAATCGGCAAAAAATCAACGTTTTTCACTAAAACTGCGAAAACTTAAAAATTTCAGCGATGACTTGTTACTATTTTTCTTTGAAAGGTCAACTTATCACCTTTCATTTACGTATAAGACAATTGAAATCGGTTAAAATGGCGAGGAGTTATGATTTTTCGAAAAAAGTGTTTTTTGTGAAAATCGACGAAAATTGCCATTTTTCAGACCACCCTAAGACGGCGTAGGCCACCCTAATGGCCAAACAAAAAAATACGGGTCTAATTATTTCGGCCAGGGAACCCCCAGAAAAATTTTGAGCCCGATCCGAGCACTTTTGTTTTTTTCCATGCTTTTTTCGTGGGGAATTGCTGTATATGTAGCCAATTGTACTAAAAAATACCATTTGAGAAAGGCGTAAGGTATTGAAATATTTTTGTATTTTGTAAATTAAAAATTACTGTATTTCGAAGCCGTTGCATCATTTCGTTGCATCGTAACAAAAAGTGGTCAAAGACAAACTTGTAGGAAATTGGAGGCCCTTCTGAAAAAAATACACTGACAGAAAAATACACGCCACTTTTATGAGATTTTTCAATTTTAAGGATTAAAATTTCAATTTAAATACGATGTCACGATTTATTTTTCGTTCATTTTTTTTGTGAAAATAGCCTTAAATGGGACAAAATGACTAAAAAAAATATGCAGAATGGTTTGTCTCTCCAAAAAAAAAAACCTTCACTAGAACTGTTTTTTGAAAAGTGTGCTTAACGTAAAAATTTTCAAAAACCGATAATGGGAATCGATTTCCCAGACAATTTTACATAAAAGTCTCCATTGTCCTATGTCTAATCGTTGTAAAGATACAGCGGTTTATAAATAAAAATGTTGAAAAAAATAGTTTTCGTCCAATTTCCCTTAAGTTTGTCATTTTTTAATTCTCTTATTTTAAACATCAAAAATGAAAAAAGAACAGCTAAAAAATTGTGATTCGATTGTCCGAAGTGAAATTTCGCCAAGGCTTTCGAGTCCACCGATACCATTTTTTTAGAATGAATAAACAATTTCTACATTTATCATCCAATATGAGAATTTTAACATGAAACTTTGAAAGCATTTAAGGAATCATATTTTTCAATGTCTTCATAATTAAAAATAGTTGATTAACTTTTAAAACCATAATTATTATTATTTTATTTAGTACATTAAACATTCTCTACCAAGCACATAATGATTAAAAACCATTATGTTCAAATTTAATTAATAAAAAATAACAAAAAACACATTAAAAAAATTATAAATAGTCACCTGCAGCCTCGAAATTTGGAAAAAAAAGTTCTGGCTATCAAAATGCTTGTGGGCCCGTTTCGAATTTTGCTCTGGTCATAACCTTTCTGTAGTATTCTAACAATTTTTGGTATTTGTGAGTTTTTGAAAAAAAAAGCCTCAAAGAAAAGTCCACATGGTTTTCCAAGCGTTGCAAAACTGAAATTAGATAAACGATTTTCATAATACTTTTCACGATTTCATGAATAAACATACATGATAGTTTGAATAACAAATCCTGAACCCAGGAATATTATTCATGCCGGAAAAACACGATTTCATAAACCTTTCTCAGGAATCCATGAATAATATTAATTATTTATTAACTGATTGCTTAGTTTCTGACTTTTACCCAGTCAGAATTTATTAATTTTATTCATGAACCATAACTTTATGAATTCAGTTCACGATTTCTTTATCTATGCTATCAAACATTGAACAGGAAAATTCTTCTAAACCAGTTTTATGAAAATATCCTGAATTAGATTCACGAATGTATTAATTTTGTTTACAAAATCATGAAAAAAGAAAAAAATAATTGAAAACGTTTCAGTTTCAAAAGAATAATTTTTATTTTGTAATTTGTATTCTGCAGACGATCGGCAATCAAATATTACACAACAAAAAAAAAAAGTTGCATTACATCTGGGAATGGTGACAGATTTTGTGTCATAAATGTGTAATTTTACATCAGGAACTGGTAAAATTTCCATCAGTTTCTGTTGAATTTCTAATTTATACACATTATTTAGGTAAACTTACTCAAAAAGAGGTAATATTCAACTAACCGCATTTTCAAGGCAGAAATTAATTTATATTATACAAGTTATATCTAAATTTGGATTTGAAAGTGTTATTTTCTCAAGCTCTCACAATCACATTTTTTTCAAATCTTTATTCAACGTGTCTCATTTCGCAGCAATTCATAGAATTGCAATCTCATTGAGTCAGAATTCCATATAAAAACATCGGGAATTCCCAACACAAACGACTTCTCGCAGAACTTTCGCTTCCAAATTACACTTTGATTACCCCCATCTATAACTAAGCAGCACCCCAACGGGATATTTAACGCTCGCTCAGCCATACCAAAATAACGATACCAATTCGCATTAATACCTGATTCCCAGTTCCAAGTTCTGCCCGTAGGCCGCTAGGGGTAATCAAACCCCGTCGAAAAAAGAAAAGAAACATCAATCAAAACGCCCAACACTCACGCGTTCACACACATGAGCCTGCGTACACACATGTACGTGCGGGGATCATAAAGCGTTCACCTTCCCCCCAATTAACCTCGCCAACCACTTCATCAGTCTCCCCGGCCGAAAAGATCGTAAAAAGCGAAGCGCCATGGTTCAAATTTCTCTAGAAAACGAGAGCTCATTAGCGCGTGATCTTTGCTGGGCACAAAACTCAACTGGGCAACTCAACCCCAAAGCCAAACCATCCGAGCAGAGCCGAGAGTAACAGTTAAGTGTAACTGTTGTTATCGTTCTACACTAGTAACAGGGATTAGGTTGAAACTTGATTTGAGGTAATCCACGCCGAATTGCCACCGATTGTCGTTGTGCGGTTTGTTGAGTAGACGTTCACGTACCAGCAGGTCAGCGCTGAACTCGCGATCAGATGTTCGTCATCGCGGCGAGTGGGGTTGTCGATTGTCAGCTGTGTAGCACCGCGCGGGCTGCGGTTTCACTTCGCTGAACTCAATGGTCGTGCGCGCACGTTGATCTCTCCTCAATTGTAACAATCAATTGCACAAGGTAGCATTCACTACCACCACATCACACACTGCGCTATTAGCTGCTGCTCTTTCACTCGCCCCCACACACTCTTGTGCAATGGAGATGTATCCACCAAACTCACAAACACACACACTCTGAATGGAGGCTTTGATCTTCTTTTGTTGATGTTGTCGCTGAACAATTACACCAGACCGCAGCGGTCTATTGTTACTCTTATTGCCGCCGACAGCTGCCGCTCTTTGTGGGTGTGCGATTGTTTACGAACCCCAACATGTATAACACAATCACACTTCTGCAAGGGGAGCTAATTTGCATAACCGTTTCTTCACGTATCTTCAGCTCAACTACTCCAAAGAAACAATAGGTTACTCGTCGTTTCAGCTTCTCGGTCTGCAAGATATCCCAGTAGTAACTCCGCCGCGGAAAGTACCGTATCCAAGTGTGGCACAAGTCGTCGCCAATTCTTACACGGGCCAAACTCCGAAACGTCAAGAAGTGCTGTGTGCTCTTCACGGAAACACTCGCGCGACACATCAACGCAAGCAAGACCCCCTTCTGAACCCGACAGTGGCCGACCGCAAACTGACTGACACTGGCAGCTCTCACTCTCCCGCACGGTGCCGCACCAGAATTTGGGGCCAGCAGATCGTCGAAACACCCGCAGCGGGTCCACCTTGTGGATATGGATGCGAGAAGAACAACGATACCCACTGCGGCGAGAGAGCGCAAGAGAGTCGAGCGGGAGTTTTGGGAGAGAAAAACTCTCCCAAAAGTGTGAGGAGCAGCGCAATAGACAAATCCAGCGAAAGCTCAACGCTGCTCTTTGATGGTGAGAGATTTGACAGCTCCCATACTAAATGTCTCGATTTTCATACTTTTTGTTAATTTTCTTCTAAAATAAAATACTTAACATATGAAAACTATATATTTTTGGTGCCCAAAATTCCTGCTGAATCGAATGGTGTACTAATCCAATTGCAAAATTTTTGAACAGTTTTTATTTTAATAATATTCTAGACACATTTTGTGCACCTAATCAATCAATACTTTTATCATAAATAATCATTTTATTGCTTAAAAATTGAGTTTTCCTGAGCTCCCATATTCAAATACATGGAAGCTGTCATTTCTAACACCATTGGCCACCTAGCGGCCATTTCAAACTGGATACGTCTATAATAGCAACAACACAGCAACTACGAGTGGCAAACTATCGCGCGCGTTGGAAACAGCCGATCTAAGCAAAAGCAGCTGTTTTGCAACCCGTGAAGCAAAATAGAGAAGGCAGTAAAAGGCAGGTTGTACGTTCTCTCGCGTTACGGTTGGATTTGGGTTGGTTGGAAAAGTCAAGAAATTAAAGTTTTGTTACTTTTAACAATTTGATAACTTAGGCCAAAATCAACTTGTTCTTAAAATTTTATGTCTATTTGAAGCACTAATTTAATGTTAAATGTCTAAAATTTGACAAAATCTACACCCAAAACTGGGCAACGCTCGTCCGAGAGAATGATGGCCTCGAGTCGAGAGAATAGTGGTACCATTATTCCCTCGAGGTTCATTAGCAAAAAAAAATCATCCGTCAAAACAAAATATTCAAAAGTTTCGACTACGGGAATCGAGCCCGAGACCTTTGACAGACTAACCCAATGACTTAACTGTCTCGGCCACCAAAGCTTGGTGTTTAAAGAGTGCTCAGATGTCGATGTATGACACTTGTTGGAGACGAACGGACACATTTGTTATGATGGTGTGAGTTGGTAGCATTATTCTTTCGATTTTGGCATTGAGCCCTCAATAAATTATGAGGGAACAATTCTCTCGGATCTGAATTTTGGGTGTACACAGAAAAAATATGGTTATCATCAGGAAATGGTGACAGATTTTGTGTGAAAAGATGAATAATTTTATATCAATAATTTTCATCAGTTTCTGATGAATTTTCATCAGGTTCACAATTTTGCACATTTTTTAGGTAATATTACTAAAAATAACATTGAACCAACCAAATTTTCAACCTTCCAAAATTTAACTTTTTTCTGTGGTTAAATTATCAGTTTATGATTAATTTGGAGCGAAATCTGTATTGACAAGTATGAGCCCAAACATACTGAATATGATTAGACTGGTACAAACATTCAATACTACGTCGTTTTGAAATAAAAGTCTTGATTTGAAAATTTTGAAAATATTGTTTTCGAAAAGATCGGCAAATTTCACGAATGTTTCATATTTTAACATTGTAAATCGGACCACTAGTTGCTGAGATATCGACGTTAGAAAATGATGGGTTGTTTGGGAGAGTCTTAGAAAACATAAATTTTCCTGTTTTTAAACCTTTGCATAGTAATATCTCAGCAACTAAAGATCGTATCAACAAAGTTCAAGTATGCAAAATATAGAGAATTTTCTCAGCTTTTCAAAAATATTTATTCAATATGGGCACTAATTAAAAAAAATAAAAGCTGCGACATTTTCAAAAAAGTTACCTGAAAATGGCAGTAACTTGAAAACGGTGCAATTTATCAAAATTTCACTGGTGTACTTTTTGATTTCAAATTTGATTTTACATCGAAAAATGAAGTTGAAAAAAATGTGCGACCTATCTGGAAATTTCTAAAAAGTTGGACATACAAAAAATAGTGTTTTTTTTTTTTTGCAAGTCATATTTTAGTGACAAAAAGTTTAATTAAAAATCACAATTTTTTACCGTGTATTATTTATTTTTTCAATGTAGTCCTTATCCATACCTACAACTTAGCCGAAGACACCAAATCGATCAAAAAATTCCTTTAAAAGATACAGATTTTTGAATTTTCATATATCATTTTTGTATGGACAGCTGCCAAATTTATATCAAAAATTATATGGACAAACTTATGATACAAAATGGCTTGTTTGGGCATACCGAAGGCACCAAAAAAGTTTCAGCCTGATTAAAAAATGCAAAAAAAAATCGAATGACCGAAATCTGAGGGAATTGCTCTGATGATTTTGTAAAATGTGATCCGTTACCAGAATCCTTTCTGCGATAAAAACTGTGCAGTAGGGCTGACCACTTTAGTTTTTATAATACATTGTCTGTGTTAGATTAGATTATAAATCAACGAGAAAATCCATCGCAAATTTTCTTCGTGGCTTCCAAGTTCATTTTTTTCGTATAAAGAAGCTGGTTCATCACTTCTAGCTGAATTCCTCCCCGTACAACCTTTCACCGTGTTTCTTTTTTTAATATCGAGTTTGAGCTCACAAACACACGCGTAAGTTGCAACGATGGCACAACAACCACCAAGCAATACGTGTGAACAAAAGTTGCAGTACCAGAGCGCGCTACGATACACACGTTTTTGCTAACCTGCGAGAGCGCGCTCGCTCGCTCGCTCTGAGAGTTTTACGATACAGAGCGAGAAGAAGATGCTGCAGCGCTCACTCTCGAGAGATTGGTCCAAGATGGTTTTTTGAAGAACACTGGCCAGTAAAAGGTAAACACAGAACAGACGAAGGTTATTTATTAGCATCGCCGTCTGTTTCTTCTTCTTGCACGATGGTTGAGGCAAGGTTAGGAAAAATCCGTGCAAGTACCTACACTACAACTTTTTCAGATGTACAGAAAGACTAGGCTTGAAGACAAGCCAGAAGTATACAACAACAACGCCATGTGATATGGTGTAGAGTGAGCGCACGGCTGAGAAAAGGTTGGATCAATACTACTTGCTCGCTGGAAGAAGAATCCTACATGCAGGGTATGTATGGTCGTTGGCAAGGTGTCCGTATAGCCTTCATTTTCGCTGAAGGGTGCTCGACACCGGCTCTGAACAAAAGGGAAATTAATGAAAGATGATGCTCGAAGGTGGCAGAGCCAGCAGGGTGGTTTAAAAATAGGCCGGATTATGAGGCTGTTTGGAAGGATGCAATTTTTTGAGGATTTAAAGAATAATTGGTGAAGGTCGAGTTTGGGTGACCAGCGGGCCTGGCGATACTGTTGAATTTTATTGATGTTACATAAGTAATGCTGTTAATGAAAATCAGATAACGTAATGCTGAAGTCAGTAAAATTAGATAAAATGAATTGCGTAATGTGGAGTTTGGGTCACCAGCGGACCTATCAATACTGCTACACACAATAACTTATTTCCATGAAATTTTGATCACGAACGTCAGAGAACACACTACTGAGGTTACTAACTGCAAAAAATAATATTTTTGTAACCGCCACACTTTCCCAATAAATATTCAACTTTTTCTGATAATGACCACAGTCAACATAGATCGTGCGTCAACAAATCTTTTCGTTGACGTCCAGCGCGCGTTCGCGGTGTCAATACAAACAAATTGTCCGTGTGTTTACTCAATTCTCGGACACCAACGTACCTCCGGCGGCGATATCTTCCTTAAACTTTGGTTAATTTTCGAAAATTGCATGACACACAGCAGTTTGTTGCCAGGCGCGCGCGTTCAAACGATAAATTCAATCGATCTCATGTAAGGTGTACCTTTAAAAAAATGGACCACAATCGAGCAAATGCACAGGAAGTCCGCCCCGTCGAGGCGAAGGCGAAGAATATGATTAGTCACGCTTTGAACACGAATCGAACCTTTTCTTTGCTGGTGTTGTTGGTTGCTGCTGTCGAAAAAGGAATCAATATCTCGAGCGACACCCTCGAGGGTAGACGAGATCCTAATTCAAGTTGATCCGTCAAGGTATTAGAGGGACGGAGTTTGAGACTATCTACGGCGACGACGGTAAGAGAAGAACCATGTTGACGTGTGATGGACGGGTTTCGGGTCCTTGGAGTCGAGGAGGTTCCTCTGGTGCATTCTTCGAGGAAGGAGTCCACACGGTCGAGTTATCTCGTGTAATGGATTCCATTAGGCGCGCAGTACACAAGGCTCATCTATAGGTCTTCAGATAACGACTCGAACGACACGGGAAAATTCCAGGGATTCGTGTCCGACGAATTGATTTCAGGCTATTGCTATGGATTCAGTTACTTTGGACGACACACACAGCGCGCCCGAGCCGTTCGGTACCGTTGATTGAACGGTCTTTGAACTCCAAATCACGTGCGCGGCCCAATTTGTCTCTTTTTGTCTTGAGTTCCCCATCCCCTGATTCATACGGGCCAGCTCATAACTGTGGATGGTCGAGCGCTGTGCGCTCGCTCCAGGGTGTAATACATTCGGTCTACTTTGAAGTAGTACCAGTAGCAGAGTCCAACACCGGTACTGCACAGTCAATCACCTTTCGCCATTATACTTGTTGCTTCCTCCGTCGTCATCTGTGTACTTCCTGACTGCCGTCGTCGTCGCGGCATGTGCTAAACACTGAATTCTCATTAACCGCCGCCATCGAGTGGAGTTCCGTTGGTGGCAGCAACCCCCCTCAGGTGCCGCACCAGCAGCTGATGACCAGCTAATCGAGCGCGCGTGGAGTTCAGTGTCTTCTTCCCGGAAAATTTTTCCGCGGAACCAGCCGCTAATGACCACAACCGTACACCGCCGCACTGATGAGGGTACCTAAGCTGTTTGACTTGCAAATTGGGCGTTCCCCCAAGCCTCATTTTTCGCGCGGTGTCACTTGGCCACGTTTCTAGGTGACTTTCTGCAGAGCATCTGGAATACCACCTCCAAAATACTGCCTTTCCCCACCTTAAGCAGATAGCCACATTTTACTGGGTGAAACTTGAAAGTTGAGGATTGCTCTCTCTGTCTCGTTAGAAGGAATGTTGCACACCACACACTTACCTGGAAAGAGGGAAGAGAAAAAAAGAAGAAAAAATCTGTCAGAAATATGCTAATTTTAGCGCAGAAGGGAAAACTTTGCTGATGGTCATGTAAAGGGATGCGGGAAAATGGGTCACAGTAGGCGCTGCATACACCAGAAGGTGCTCCCAGCTAGCTGCTGTAGAAAATGCGATTAATTGCGCGACAGGCTGCTGGCAGTGCAGTGATAAGAAGTCGTTGGAAAGTTTGGGGCTGAAGTTGTGTACTGTGATGGTTGTTTGTTTGTTTCTCACCAGGGAATGTGAGTACTAAACAGGCTCGTCATTATGTGGAAAATTTTAAAAATGAGCAAAATTTTTGGTGCCAAAACAATCCCCATTAATTTGGAACCCATTATTGTCCACACTTTATGTATTTCATTACAATTTTGTATGGAAATTCGTATTTTTTTATTATTTTTATATTGAACTAAATTATCAAACCAACAGGAATTATTCAGCGCAAAAGGGGGATTTTACGATCGACTGCGTCTTTTGAAGATTTGAGCTGCTTTTAAAGAAAAAGTGACTTTACACTAAAAAAGTGGTAAAATTACACGTTTTCAGAGGTAAAATTACATTTTTTTTTCTGACATAAAACATGTACCCCTTCCCAGAAGTAATATTATCATGATTTTTTTTTGTGTAGACTGGGGTGCCCAGAAAAAAATGACCCCCTGGTCTACAAGCCGAAAACGGTTTATTGGGTTATTTTAAGCATCTGTGCAAATTTTGAGCGAAATTGGTTTGGTACGGTATGTCCACGCATCCTTCCTCCCCTGTTGATTCAGGGTTGTTGCGGGAGAGTCGAAAAAAAATCCGCGCCAAATCCGCGCCGACCTATATTCCGAAACCGCGCGAAATCCGTGACATAAAGAAAAATATCGCGACCAACATTTAAGAAATTTTATTTTTTAATGAAGAAAAACTAATTCAGAAAGTAATTGATAAAAATCTCGTTTTATGTTTTATGAAAGCAATAAATCCATTTAAAAAAATACTTCAATACGGCCAAGGCAAGGGTCATGAAAAAAAATCTTCAAAAAAGAAAATACAATACTTGAAAACCTAAAATTTAACTTCAAAAATATAAAAAAAAACTAATTCAGAAAGTAATTGATAAAAATCTCGTTTTATGTTTTATGAAAGCAATAAATCCATTTAAAAAAATACTTCAATACGGCCAAGGCAAGGGTCATGAAAAAAAATCTTCAAAAAAGAAAATACAATACTTGAAAACCTAAAATTTAACTTCAAAAATATAAGCTCAAAAATAAATCAAAATCTAATATTTTAATATGATAAAAAATTTAATTTCGAAAGTCAAAAAATTCAAAATTTAGGATTTTTTATACAGTTTTTAATCCAAAATCCTCGCTTAAATTTCACTCCGAAAGAAATTTAATTTCCGATATTTAAAATGTTTTTTTTTTCTCATAATTTAAGAATATAAGAATTTAAGAATTGAAGAATTGAAGAATTTAAGAATTTATGAATTAAGGTATTTAATAATTTAAGAATTTAGGAATTTAATAATTCAATAATTTAAGAATTTAAGAATTTAAAAATTTGAGAATTTAAGAATTTTTAAATTCTAGAATTTAATAATTTAAAAGCTTAAGAATACTAAAATTATTTCAGATTTGAGAAATATTTTTTGTTTTTTTTTTCTATACTGTTTTGAATTTGATATTTTTTAGTTTTTAAATTATGACTTTTTTATTTTGATTTTTTCTAGATCTTCAAATTTTTAATTACTAAAATTTTTGGTATTTTAAATTTCAGATTTCAAAAATTTTGAATTAATAAATTTTAGATTTTTTAAATTACAATTTTAGAAATTTCGAAAATAAATTAGTAGGTACATATTTTGATTTTTTTTGTTAATAAAAACTATTAAAACAAAAAAAAAGTTTCGATTTTTTTTAATTTCTGAAGCTTTGAATTTGGAATGTTCGGATTTTTTTTTATTTTCGCCAAGAATGTTTAAATTTAGAAAAAAAATGTTTCTACCGATTAAGTTCCTTCTAAAATTCGAAAGTGGAGGCCAGCTTCTGTTAAGTCCTATCAAGCTCATATTTGGCGCCCACCAGAACAAGCCCCAATAATAGTTTTTGTTACACATTCTAATGTCTATATCTACGGGAAAAGATTGTAATATTTGATTTACCACATTAAAAATTGAATAAATCCAGTATAAAAATAAAAATAAATAAGGATAAAAATCATTACTCAAAACTCAAATATAAAAAAATCAACATATAAAAAAATAATTTCTACATAATCTTCATCTTCATTTTTCGACGTTTCGTACTAAAACAATACAAACAAACAGTTTCAGAAAAAAATTCAATTAATAAAAAACATTAAAGAAATCCGCACCTGAGCAAAATTAGCCAGCAAATCCGCGCCAGATCCGCGCGAAACGCGCCATCCACGCGATCCGCGCCGTCCGTAAACAACCATGGATAATGTGAAATCTGGAGTTTTTTTTTTTTTTTTTTGAAAAGGTCCAATAAACCAAATTTTCGGTTTTTGCTTTTTGGGTGTTTTTTAATACCCCTGACTCAAGGCGGTTTCAAAAACCTCCGTAAGTTCTTCCAGGATGTACTTTTCTGGTGTAATGTCACCATTTCCTGATGAATATTACCATCATTTTTTTCTGTGCAGTCAAAATTGTATGGAGACTTGTATGGGTAAACCAATGACACAAATAGCTTCTTTGGTCATAGGGAAGGTCCCCACACAGTTTGAACCAAATCAAAAAATACAAAAAATAAAAATGGTCAAAATCAGCCGATTTTGTAGAGAGTTGCTCACATCTGAAAATGAGTTCAGATATCATAGTAAAATAACATTATACATAATATACATCTTCCACATTTAAATTTGTTAACAAACAACGGTTGCATCTGACTGCAAAACGTAAGTTCATTTAAAATGGAAAGGTTGTCAACAAAGCATGATTGGAAACTGCCTGCATTTTTTTATTCCAATGTCTAACGTCTGATAGGAAAATAAACTATACCGAGCAGAATAAATCAAATCTGCTCATAAATAAATTCATTAGGGTTACCCATCCAAACAAACACAGAATAATGTTATTCATAAACTTCAAGATATATACTCTATAGTTTTATGAATCCAATTACCACTTTAGTTACCTCTCCTCAACTTAAATCTACCAGATTTAATTCATTAAAAAAAAACAGAAAATCAACGTATTACTTTCAATATTGCAACAACAACGCTAACTTGACATAGTCACAGATAACCAAGCGTCCATCTTCTGTAGCTGAGAGAATCGATATGCAAAACATATTCAAACAAAAAACGTCACAAAATGCAAAAAAAAAAAATGACGCAAAAAACACTTTTTGATGAATAACACCAGTCTGCATTTTTTTTCGCCCAGTCATCTTCGAGCGTCACAATCAGGCTTTGCCCGCGCGCTGATCATGGTGATGATTTTTAATGATGAAAGATAATATTAATGATGGCCTGATGATGATGGGCATGATCTGTTTTGGAGTGTCTGAATTCTCGAAACGACGGCTCCGCAAAGCATAATCGACGTAATGATAATTATTGTCTTAAAATTTGCCCGTTTTTATTCCTGATGGTGTCATAAAAGGACCGTCTGCATTGTGTGTTTTTTGTTTTGTTTCGTTGAATTTTTTGCTGTACGTGCGGAAAAGTTTTTACGATGGGAAGCAAATTTTTGTTTGATTTTTTAAGTTTTATTACGCCCCGAAGGATATTGTTTTGTGAGTTTGTTTGTGAAGCTTTGAAGCTGGCATGATGTTGTTTATGTAATTCAAAACTTTTAGAATGATTTTAACAAAATCAACACATTCCAAACAAAGAACAATAACATACTTGAAACTTAAATTAAAAAAGGATAAAAAGCATAGCAAAAATTGAAAAATTATTCAAAAGATAAACCATAATAAACATTATTCTTCCGGAAACTAGTGCTAGTAAATTGCGTTCACAACAAACTCGCAATGTTTGCAATGCGCTTGTCGAAAATTTCAAAACAAAATTCCACTCTTCTGTCAGTGTTTGTGAAAATTCTCTCGCAGGACGAAAATTCTCCCACTCTCTTCCTCAGCTTAGCCTCCCCCTTTGAGTCCTTGTGCTCGCAGGAACAGCCACAAAAGAGAGAGGGAGAGCAATTTTCCCACCGTCATCGTCAAAATCAGCTGTTTTTTGTTTTTCGAGCTCCCTCCCCCACGTGGGTCTCTCCCAGAAGGTCACCCCTTTGAATGAGTGGGTAGCGAAGGGGCGTATTATGGAATGATGAAGGGTGAAAGTTGGAAAATCCTTTCTTTTTTTTTTTTTTTAAGGATTTTTGCTGCGTGGGAAAGTGGACACTTTTAGAGGAGGATTTGCTGGGGGATAAATTTGAACACAGTGGAGGTTATTTTTTAAATGAGATTCTTTTAAATGCTTAATTTTTTATTCTTCTCAACCTTTCAAAAATATTATTTTAAAAAACTAAACAAAAAAACAAATTGTTTAAAAAACATTCGACCTCAAACAAAATACCTGAAAATGGCTACAACTATAACGGTGCACTTCACAGTATAAAATTTCTTTGTAAAATTGCATTCAAAAGCATGCACACCACCTTTGTGAGAAAAAGCATGTATTATTGTATAAAAAACGTGTACACTAAAAGCATGTACAAAAGAAAAATAAATAAATTTTGCACACCCCAAAAATAACATTTTTCGATTCAGAGTCACAATCAGATTACAAAGTCCGCGCCCCAACCATCTCGGCTATTTCGAGGCTGAACATTTGACTGGATCAACACCGATATAGATGTAAGTTCTCCATACATCGTATATAGTTAGTTCAGTATACAACGTTCGGGAAACCTACTGCTACATCGGCGCTCAGCAAGACAAGAATAAGACGGTGAGATAGCGTAAATGCACAGAAAAAATATGTGAATTTACTCGACACGGAAAAAATTAATCACATGTAAACTCAATTGATGTAAACTTAAGATTCGACGTAAACGGTTGAATCACACGTAAAATCATGTTTTTACGTATAATTTGTTGCAAATTTACATCAAATTACATGTAAATTTAAATGTTTCATGACGTGCAAAAGTGTTACATCATAAATGATGTAACATTCGGAAATATTTTTTTGTGTGTGGGTGGGGCGTGGCATCAGTAATCTGAATGTAATTCTCACCCGATTGATGATATTTTTGGGGTGTGCAAAATTTATTTATTTTTCTTTTGTATATGCTTTTTTTACACGTTTTTTTTTCATACAATATAACATACTTTTTCCCACAAAGGTGATGTGCATGCTTTTGCATGCAACTTTACCATCGGATTTTTTGCTGTGTTTATCAAAAAAATACTAGGGTACTTTTTGCTAACAAATTTGATTTTAAATTTAAAAAATTGGTAAAAATTTAAACTTTCATTTTTTTCATAACTTATTATTTTGATTGTTTTCAGAGTTGCAATTTTCTCAAAACTTAATTTATTTCATAACGAACTTTTCTAACCTCTCTCCTGAACTTCCGAAAACACGTGTAAACACGACATATAAAATTAATAATTTCGTTTTGTTTAGAAACACGAAAAACCAAAAGCATTTTGAAAACTATGGAATGAAGATTAACCTTTCAAAAAGGCGTATTATTGAAAATTTGGTCATTTCAAAATGTCAGTTGTGATTCAATTTTTTTCAAAATATTTTTTTCGGGGAGATCAGAAAAATCAAGAATGTTTCAAATTAAATTTTTAAATTTGTAAATCTGACCGTCAGTGCCCGAGCTGTTGGTAATCACAAAACGAGGATTCATAAAAGTAACATTTAGGAAATCTTCTCAACCTTTCAAAAGTATTATTTTCAAGAACTGAACAAAAAACTAAACTATTTAAGTGGTTACATACATGTAAATCTACAAGAAAAAGGTTGGTGTGAGCACACACTTAATGTAATTTAAAATCTGTTTTCAGGGCATTAAAACATACACAGTAAAAAAATGAAAATATCAAAGGTGTAATTTTGCAAGGTTGAACATTACCTTTTTCATGATGTAATTTTACCTCAAATTAGACTGAAAAAGTGACATTACAGCAGAAAAGAGGTAAAATTACTCATTTTCAGACGTAAAATTACACATTTTTTCTGACATAAAAGATTTACCCCTATCCAGATGTAATATTACCATGATTTTTTTTTTGCTGTGTACATTTTCATCTATCATCAAAACAAATTTGAAGACATTTGACTGTATTATTGCGGAGATATAGCTAATTGAAGTTAGCAGTTTCAAAAAACGGGTGCCACGCTACCTCAACACTGCTTCTACCAAATCGGCTCAAAATATTGGTGAAGACTCGTTAAACTGGTCCTGTGTGCATGACGAATCCCGATTTTCAAAAAACCTATTTAAAAAAAAAGATAAAAATATGTTTGTGTTTTTCATAAAAAACGCCTGTTTTTGATTTTTGTATTTTTCTAAAAAGCAAAAAATTCAAAATCGGGCTTCGTCATGCACACGGGATATGTCTTGAGAGTCTTCACCCCAAATTATAGCCAAGTTGGTCCATCCCATCTCGAGATATCGTGGCACCCGTAAATCAACTCGGTGTTTCGAGAAAAACGCTCAGAAAGTTTGACAGTCCACTTTGCGCACGGCAAAATGTTGAGATAAAAATCGTCTCTAACTCAGTTTAATCGTGTAATATCTTCATGAAACTTTCAGGAGTGATTGAAAATCATCGTTTTAGAGGATTCAATAAATTTTCTGTAATATGAAATTTTGTGATTTTCTATATGTATGTTACCCCTTAAGAAAAAACCTGCGACCTAAAAAATCCACAAAATGGCTAACTTTATCAAAATTTACTAAGGTAATTTGGGTCAAAAATTTTGTTTGATATTTTTGAAATCATTTTTTTTTTTTTTTTTTTTTTTGAGAAAATCTTTACTTAATCAAAGATTATTTGCAACTTGCTATTTTTTTTCTTTTTGTAAGTGATTAAAAAATCAGCCATTTTCTTTTAAGCCTTTTTTAACTTGCCGAAGACACCAAATCGATCAAAAATTCCTTCGAAATATACAGACTTTAGATTTTCACATAACATTTTTGTATGAACAGCTGCAAAAAATTGTATGGAAAATTTGCGTGGACAAACTGATGATGCAAAATAGCTTTATTAGACATACTGAAAGCAGTTAAAAAATTTCAGCCAGATTAAAAAATACAAAAACAAAAAAAAACTCATTTTTAGACAATTACTCAGCACTAAAATCGAAATTGCATCCTATAATCGCAAGATTGATTTTTTTTCTTATTTTGTATGGGAGTTGTTGTTGTAGTCGGAGTTGGATATTTTTGGAGAGCTGGAGTCGGAGTCCGAAACGAATCGAAAGTTTTCACGAAGAAATGCAGCAAAATAATGCAATTTTGTAAAAAAAAATTCTACCCGCATTTGAATTCACATTTCCCCCATTGTCTCAAGGATGCCAACCGTCATTGGGGCACGTATTTTTGGAGTCCCTTAACCCCTTCTCCGGCTCAACCTACCAAGGCTGTTGGCTATGAATAAGTACTACACAACCAGTTGAAGATTACGCCTCTCGCAGCCGACGACTGAGATAAATTAGCCTCATTAGGATTACGCGCTTATTTACCGAAAAGAAAAAAAAGTCGTCAGCCGTATGCTCTTTCGTGACAAGAATTTTGGTTCTCATTTCGTCATTCGCTCTCGACACTTTGAAGTTGAAGGGGAGACGACGCGGGAAAGGTAGCGCGGCGCAGATGTTATTCTTGGGATGCTGTGGAATTTAGGTTTGCCGAAAGACAAATTTGGATTTAATTGCGTAATAGACGAAGCGTTGGGATTACTGGGAGGGATTTGATTGGAGTCTTTTTTTTGGGTGATTTAAAATAACTGGAGGATATTGCTAGGGAGTTTTTCAAACGTATGTCATGTTTTACATAAATTTAAGACGAGGACTTTGAAATTTTATTTACAGAATACCCACAACAGACAACGCTTCAGTTTCATCAAGGTATGATAGATTTGAGCTTTTAGTGAAATCCCTGCAAAAAAATACAATTATAAATTTGGGTATTCATGCCTTTTCGATAGCTTATAATGGTTCCATACCATTTAAACTAAAATTTACAATTTTATTTATTGGCTGGGAGATCACTTAAATTCAATTTTGTCGATTGGAGAGTGTTCTGGAAATCCAAATCTATCATACCTTGACGAATCTGAAACGTTTACTGACAAAGAGGTCGGGTTGTGGTATCATACAAAAAAAAAATCTTGACAAAAAAAATCTGAATGAGATTTTTTTTAAAAGTCCCAAAAAAAAGCTGGACAGCCAAGGGTTACTCCACTTGGCGCCAGAGTCTAATGTTGTTGCACCTTTAATCTCTTAATTCATCAACCTGTCATAATGCTTCGGCGACGCACACCGTCACGATCACACATGGTTGGATGGATGGCTGGATGAAAAGAGAGCGCACACACAAGTGGAATCAATTAGTATGCATGCAAGCAAACATATACTCACACGCACGTTTGCTGCACTCACGTCGCCATTTGAATCATTTGAAGTGTATCACAACAAGTGTGACAAATGAAAAGGGCACATTTTGATTTTGGGTCGACTTTATTTTAAATTATTTTTTTATCTTAATAGCGCATTTTCCTAAAAAAAATCTAAATTACTTGAAGCCATTTTGAAATGTTACTCTCCGCCAATTTTTGCATCAGGCCTCCATCGTTAGCATATGACAAAGGCTGACAGGTTGAAATTTTATCTTGGCGCTAAAAGCTTTCAACACGATGCGTTGAGCCGTTAGTTTTAGAGGTTAACTGATGACTGATGAGAGCAGGTGAAGCTGTCAGCGTTTTATATTGTTAATTCTTGCGGAATTTGATGAGGTGCAACTATTTTAATTTTAGATTCAAACCTTCTTCTTTACCTGGTAGATGTTATTATTTAAGTATATTTACTTAAATGTTAAGTTGGATTTTTCAGTCCTGAAATATTTTTAAGTTCTTCAAAATCTTACGCGCCAAGGGTTATCCCTCAAAGCGTTTCAAATCTCTGTTTACTGACGTATCAACCCCCTAACCACTTCATCCGCCACACAACCTCAGCACCGAACCCTTAAGTGTCAATGCGTGACAAGTTGCAAGATGGTTGGGATTTTGCCTTTCATATTGTCTTGGGCGTCTGTTTTTTCTCACCCATTTTTTTCTGAGTGCCCCATTGTGTATGGAAAACTCATTTCGCTAAAGGGGGTTTGTTGTTTTTAGCTACCCCATCAACCCTCACCAGGCCCCCAACCCCACTTTGCTCACCCTCTTGGCGTTTGGGCTCCTTAAATGGCTCTGACTGACTTGTCTTTGTGTGAGTGAGTGTGAGTGTGTGTGCGAAGCGATAAATTAAATGTCCTTGGGGAAGTTGACATTTCAATTCCAAGGTTACCCATGCTCTGATTCGGCGATGTTGGCGCGTTTTTTGCTGTGGCAATCCCATCATTTCATTGCCTTCTATGAATTGAATGCTGTTTCTAGTGTAGATTTGTATTTTTGTTGAATTACCTGCTATTTTCGAAAAAAAAAATCTTGGATTTAAAATTTCTCAAATAAACTAAACAGATTTTTTAATTTGTTGTAACCTTTTTGACAAAGTAGTTCCACAATAGACCCTCTTACCCTAACTTTGAGTGAATGTCAACTGACAAAAGCTTTTGACGTCGGATGTTGCAGCTCTCTGGTAGTCTAGCAGTCTATATGTGGTGCAAATTTCAAAAACCAACCAACTTGTTTGTGCAGTGAGTGTGTTTGCGTTTTTGCGTGTATCATCTGCAAACTTTGTGTGTCGGTGGTGTGGTTGAGCGAGTGAGTATGCGCCAAGTAGTTGTTTATTTTTATGACTTTTTAACGAGAGAGATGCTTTGGTTTTATGACAAGTGGTTAGATTTATACATTTTCGCGTTCTGTCCTGCGCTTTGTCGCGTCGTTGCTCCCGATGGTTCCCCGGCAGTGAAATCTGGCCGCGAAAAAACAGTTTATGTTTTATGAACCTTATATGGGATAATATTGGTCAAGGGTAATTTGGGACCACAGTGGCGATCTAGACTCTTTAAGTTCTATTAAGACTCGTAATACTTTATTCTGACGGGGTCAAGTGCGTTTGGTAGAAAATGAGCTCCGTTTATTTGGCAATAGTTCCGTTTTATAGATCGTTGTTCTTACTTAAGATGTTTAAGGCAATTTTGTCTGTTGGAAATGAAGGAAATGAACCATAGTCCACACAAAACTTTCGGTTATACAAAATTGCGGATATTGGAGATTTTGTATAATCGAGTCTGGACTTAGGTCCAAAAATTTGTCCCGCTCTTAAAAAAATAAGGAAGCATTGTTATAGTGATAAAAAAATTAAAAACAGATATTTATCAAATTTGTGATCACCAATTTTTTTAAACTCCTGGAAGTTCCGATCGATTTTGGATTCTGGTGCTTCCTTATGAAGGTTAATTTAGATCCCTGATTACTAATTTGGGAATCATTTTCCTATATTCAGTGACTGAGGCGTTCCTTTCTCACTTTGTGGAATTTTTACAAAAAACCCGATTTAATCCCACCTGGAGATAGAGCCTTTCTTACTAAAGAATATAACAATGGTAGAACCTTTTTCAATTCATAACATCGACTTTGTTTATTTATAACGTCAGCACAAAAGAAAGTCTTATGATGAAAGCAATGTATTATAAATGATATGATTTCCAAAGGAAATAAAAAACGCAATTTTCACCAAAAGAATATTTTCAATCGTACAATATGTTTGTAAGTTTGTAATCAAACAAGCGTTTATGACAAACGCGATCATAGCAAGCTTCCCTTGCGCCAGTGACAACAAACACCGCGGTTTTGGTTTTTTAGTTTCGGTACGAGCACTTTTGTGTGTTGGTATTGTCCGTTTTTTTTCAAAGGTACACGCCGCGCGGCATTTCAGAATGTGCCGCAGGCACTGTTGCCAGCGATGTTTTGCCCGCGAGCGAGAAGAAGCTCTAGCTGGCAACGAAAAAAAAAACAACAACACAACGCTTGAAGTTATACCTCTACACCATCGCCTCTTTAGCACAAGGCGCCGTGTGCGGTGAGCGCGAGTGTGGAGAGGAAAGGAATATAAGTTCTCTCCCTCGCTCGCTTGCGATCAAAGCTTTCCTTTTTCACCCTACAACAAGAAGCAAGCCAAGAACTTTCGAAGAAGATCCCCACTTTCTAAAAAGATCCCCACTCTCTAAAAGCTCTTTCAAATTCACCTCAATGTTTCTCAAGATTTAATCTTTTGCCTCTGATCTAGATAAAATATTAGTTAGGACATAAACCTCTAGACCACCACACAACAAAAATAAATGACAGAATTTAAATCGCATAATGGTCTCATGTCGCAGGTTTCAAAACAAATACTGGACAGTTATGCATATAATGATAATACTAAAGAGCCGAAAAATATACGATGTCTATAGTAGCAAATGAAAATCGATAGGGCACCCAACACATATTAGAGTATATTGGATCCCAATAACAAGACGCGCCAGCAGTACGCGCCAGCAGTACGCGCCAGCATTAGAAGCTCAACTTGACAACTTGTCGACTTGGCGACGATGCGTCTAAAATCGATGCAGTGTGATTTTTTGACGATTTTTCCGAAGAAAATTCATGCTGAATCGACATATTTACGAAGATGAAAATGACGTCCAGCCTTAAAGTAAAACCTATACCTTTCTTTAGTAAGAAAGGCAAAAACATGCTTTCAAAATTTGTAGCTTGAAACCGTGAAATGAAAGCAATCATAAAATGATCCTCTTCTTGCTAATAATCCTTGATTGCTTAGTTTATTTTTGTAGTTATTACATTTTATTTAGCGGCATGAAAAAAGTGTAATTTTTTAGAAAGAATTAGAAAGTTTTTCAGGGGTTTCATAATTTGACCAAGAAACTAGATCAATTGTATTCAAAATATCTTCAATTGATAAATTTGTAAAAAAAAAACAGACAAATAAACAAAAACATTTTTTGCAATGCAGTTGCGTCGGAAATGGGTACATCTTGTTTGTCAGAAAATATGTGTAATTTTACCTCTAAGAATGTGTAATTTTAGTAAATCCTGCATTTTTCGTGAGCCTTTTTGTATCATTCTTAGGCTATTTACACAAAAAATTTTGAACGAAAAAAAATTGTAGGCTCACCTCAAAATTTGACTTTTAAATTAAAAAAATAGGAAAATATCATAAAAGTGACGTGTTTTTTTCTATCAGTGTATTTTTTTCGGCCTTCTCAAATGTCTTAATCGAGTGAAACTGGCTCCATATACACAAAAATAGCTTACAAAAGTGTAGGATTACATGTCTACGAAGTTCGAAGAAATCGAAGAAATCGGAGAGGGTCTAGAAAAAAGTTCCTTAAAATTCCTGTTTTGGCCCTGAATTGCTCTAGTGTAATTTTAACTCTGAATTGAGGTAAAATTACATTATAAAAGAGGTAATATCCAACATTCCAGAATAATACCTTCCAAATTTACATTTTTTATGTTTAACAATGCAGTTAAAAATGTGTAAATTCGGCAGCTGTAATATTGGAAGGTTAAATATGACTTCTTTTATGATGTAATTTTACATTACACCAGAAAAGTGGTAAAATTACACATTTTAAGAGGTAAAGTTACGCACTTCTGTCGCATAATAGACCTTCCCACACGTTTTATTATAATGTTTTTTTTTTTTGCTGTGAGGACATAAACTTGAGCCAAGGTTGTGTCCTTTTGAAAAGTTAGCTTGGATTTTAATGAACGATATTCAACTTCATTAAAAAATCAGTTAAAAAATTACACAGCTAAGAAGTAGTAATACAGCTGCGTGTAAAAGGCCTGGGTGTAAAATAAATATTGCATTATTTTATGCAATTTTATGTGATTTTACACCCTGAAATATGTAGCCCATCAGTATGACAAACCTACTTGACCGAAATGTCAAGCTCATATATGCGTTTATCCTTACATCTTTTCATCGGTCTGATGACCGAGTGGTCTAAGGCACCAGCCCTTACTGTTGGTGCTTGGTTTGAATCCCGTCGACTGTAACTTTTTTTTTTTTGTGTTTGCAAAAATTGTACTTGCAGTGTGTAATATTAAGTGTTTATTTTGACGAAGGTGATGTGCATGCTTATGCATGCGATTTTACCATCGAATTTTTTGCTGTGTAGTCTAGAACG
This sequence comes from Culex quinquefasciatus, assembly GCF_015732765.1. Lineage (NCBI taxonomy): Eukaryota > Metazoa > Arthropoda > Insecta > Diptera > Culicidae > Culex > Culex quinquefasciatus. The sequence goes on from NC_051862.1 coordinate 34,447,949, forward strand.
TATGGGAAATTCAATACCTCTTTTTAGATGTAATTTTACATTGCATTACATTACATACAATTTACATTTCATTCTTTCTCGAAAGAATGAATGCCATGAATAATGTTGTAAAATATTTTTTTAAGGAATAGACTTTTAAAGATGAGTTTTGAAAAACGTATCACATTCTTAGGCAAGCCATTTGTAAAAATTGCATTATTTTAAGTATGCATAAGTTACTTCATAATGTCTTCTCTTTTCTGAACAATTTATTGTTAATAGAAGACAAGACAAGATCACCCTTATTATCCTACAAACTTGTATGAACCCTTTAGTTTGGATATTACACACGCTGACTCAGCGTCGTTAGCCATCCAAGCAACAGTCATAAAAATAGGTCCTGCCTTGATTTACTGCATCCCAGTGGAAATTTCCAATTTCCATGCATTTTCCCTGTCACACGAGCTGACAAGATTGACAAGATGCACAAATTGACTAAACATTGCAAAATTGGCACACGCCCACATGGGGAACCATCCACAAATGACGTAACATTTTTAAGTCATGCATGATGGAGACGCAACATGTCTTAAGACCGAAGAAAAACACTCCAAGAATTCGCATTTGCTAGCCGTCAATCGTCGACACAATTCCGCAATGTTTGCGACTGTGGCGCGTCTTTATTTTTAGGTTGACATTGGGCGCATGGTTCTCCAATCGATTTCTCATTTATTTTTGCCCTCCCAAACACAGCAGGACGTTGTCGATGGGTGTCGTTGCGGGGAACACATGTTTTGCACTTCTGCTGGATGTTCAGCTAGGAGTCGCGTCGTGTCACGCTGCACGGAAAGAATGTTGGCAAATTAATATGTCCAGATATAAACACCTTGAGAAGTTAAAATCAACCCCGAACATTCCACGGAAATCTATTTGCGAAAATGTCAAAATATTTTCGATTTTCCAAATTTAACCCACCGTGACGTTTCCAGTGCGGCAGAGCGTTTTATTTTTAGGATGCTGCCGTACGTGTTTTATCACGCCAGAAGGCGAAAAGTGGCGCGGATTTTGCCACACTCACTCCTGACTGGCGATGTTTTGATTTTCAATCGTTTGATTTTCATTTTGTTGTGTGTTTTTCCCCCTTTCACACTGAAACGCGATCGATAAACGTAAATTTGGCAGAACATCCGCAGCGGATAGCAATCGAAATTTCGGTACACATTTAGGGTAGAAGTTCCTATGCTAAATCCATTGAGGAAAGCTCTTTCTCATTCAGACACCGTCAACTGGGGTGGCATTGGTTGGTTTGATTATTTGACTTTGTAGAAAAGTTTTCAAGAAATAGTGTTCAACCAAATTTAAGTTTTTGGACTTATGGCTGGTAAAATGAGTCAAATAATATTTTGGCATATTTAGAATTTTGAAAATATTTAAAAGACGAAATCGGTCAGGAAGTTATGAAGCCTTTTTTGGATCTAATTCTGAAATGAGGACTTGCTTAGAAAACTGATTTTTTGTCAATGTTCTGTACACCCAAAGTTAAAGAACGAGGGGATAGACGTGAGGAAAGTGCTATTTTGCGAGAGTATAGTCCTTTCGCGTGTTCATTCGTTCATTGGAACAGTTCATCCTATTTAGTGGCTTATATAGACAAATGACCGCCTCTTAGTCACCGAGCCATGGTGGCCCATACGGCAAAGGCACGGTTCAATATGCCGAAGGTCTTGGGCTCGAGTCTCGGTACCGGTACTTTTTTTTATAGATGAACTTTTTTTGAAGATGAACCAATGAGTAAAGTACTCTCGGTAATTTCGGGATTTATCCTCTCAGTCCGCACACAGTACCATTTTACTACGGAATCATGCTCTTTATCCTATCGTATGCCGATGTCCAGTTCTGGGTGTAGAAATCGTAATTTGATAGTGGTTCTAAAAATAATCTTCAAGCAAATAATCACGAGGATTTATTTAAAAATTGATGAAATCAACGTAATTCTGCGCTTGGGCCCAATATTTGTACTAGACCCAGTATAGGGACATTTTACATTATACAATAGTATTATAAAAAAAAAATAACGTCAAGAATCCCAGGTCTATCGAGTTCTATTAACATTCCCCCCATCAAATTAAATGAACTGTGAAAATGTGCACTTTTCATTCAAACTCCTTCCCCCTAATATAATTGACGAACTCGACCTTCAACGCTCTCGGCGCACAGGTTTCAATAAAAAAAAGAACATATTATTATTGTATCAACAAGGTGATTGGCGTAAAATTTTAACAACTTGTTAACACTTGGTGCTAGTACGTCAAGCACAATATGTTTGTTGTTGCTGTTTTTTTTTCCTTGGTAGTTGTTGAATATTTTCAATGCCGCACACATGTTTTTTTTTTATTGAGTGCATGTTGATGGACTCGCGGGCGAATAAGATATTTATTTGTCAGAAGTTTGCTCAATCAAAAAAAGTTGTTTGACGTTTTGTTGTTTATGCGTTTGTTTGTTTGTTTAAATTTTTGTTTTTCACTTTTTATTTTATTTCCAATTTTTTCTATAAGTTTTTTCTTTATTTTTCTATCAATTTCTTCATTAAATTTGTTCACTTTCTGATGTATGTATTTTTTACAGTTAATTTCAAGTACAGTTTTAGTTCCACAGAAAAAAAAAGTTTTTACTCAGCAAGAAAAATATAAATCACATGTAAACTCGGTTCATGTTAACATAAAATTCTATGTAATCGTATGAATCACACGTAAAATACTGTTCTTATGTATGATTCGTTGCAAATTTACATTAAATCACATTTAAATTTAAATGATTAATGACGTGTAAACGTGTTACATGATCCATGATGTAACATTCAGTATTATTTTTTTCTGTGTGGACTTGCCATTTCGCCAGGAAAAAAAAACAAATTTTCAAAACAGAAAGGCAAAAGTCATGGTTTTGTGCTGGTTTTTTTTTATTAATTCTACATTACTTTGTTGAAACTACCAATACGCCATGGGTTTCCTATGTACATAGGACCTTTTGAAAAAGTAAGCGAGAATTGTTCTTCAAACGTCTGTTTTTTCATTTTCCTTTTATGTTTAACTGAATTAAAATTTCTGCTATTTTTTCTATTTCTATAAAACAAATAAAACAACGATTTCTTTGCGTTCTATTTTTAAATTTATTTTATGTGTAAACAGCTGTGGTAAAATCGTAAGCAAAAGCATGCACAACACCCTTGTGAAAAAATGCACTTAATATTACACTCTGCGTGTACAATTTTTGTAAACATAAAAAAGTGGCAATCGACGGGATTCAAACCCAGCACCAACAGTAAGGACTAGCGCATTAGCCCGCTCGGCCATCAGACCGATGAAAAGGAAAGGATAAACGCATATTTGATCTTGACATTCCGGTCAAGTAGGTTTCCCATACTGATGGGTTACAATTGACAAAATTTATGTTTACTCGTTCCATTTATTTATAAAATTTTTACTTTTAACATTTAATTTGTTTTCCTCTTTTTTGTCCAGTTTTTTTTATAATTTTACATGTCAACTTTTTCTTTAGTTTTAATCCATCAACCAGGTTGAGTCGGGTCAGATCGAGTCAAAGTGGTGTTACCCCTGGAACAGCAACTTGGACGGATCTCCAACCCACGCACACCAGAGAATCTATATCCATCGCGCTAAGCCCATATTGTATCGCTTTGGGGGCCGATTTCGCACATCAATTGATTTAATTAAATTTATCTCGTTTTCTTTTCATTTATTCTATTCCTTCCGAGAGTAAGCTTACTTTGAAACGGGGGATGGACTGTGACGGGAGGATGAGATTCATTTTCAACCTTTCACCCACCAGAGCAAACCCACTTTGCACGAAGAAACGTTTTAAACGTTACTTTGGTGATGAAGGGTTTGACCTTAATTCGTTTAGTATTCTGGTTTTGTTTTAACTGATAAACTAATTTAATTTAAATGACTTTTCATAATAGTAAATGATTTACAAAAAAAGGATAAATTAAAGGTTGTTAAAAAAAACTAATTATAGTGACAAAAATAGTTTAAGAAATATAAAACAAAGGAAATAAACCCACTATAAAACATCTGTCTATGTGAGGGAGGTGTGCAGCTCTGTAATGGTGCGATGGCGTAAGTACAAACGGCTTTTCCTTCCTCTACATATACAACACATACACACACCGAGTTTTCACTCTACAAAAAGAAAAACTGCTGCTAAAACACAACAACAAACCCAGTGAAAACTGCAATAAAAACCTTGAAGACAATGGGGGCAGCGCGAGGAAAGTCGAGCAAGAAAAGAGACCGAACAGCAATATCGAAGGAAAGAGTGAGAGAGGGAGAGTGGATCAGCGAAAATGGTTTTCATTTCCTCGTTCACTTTTGGTGTGATTGCGATAAAAAATTAATTAATGCCAAGCTCGGGCTCGGTTGGCGGCACAGCTGTGTAGTGGTGTGTTGGTGGCACGCTGGGGTTAAAAAACGATTTCCTTTAAAAAAAAATAAATGCAGGGAATCTTTGTTTAAAACAACTTGAGAAATGGTTAACTTTGTACACCAAGCCAGCTCAAAAAGTTTAAAAGTCAGAGACAAAATAGAAAGATTCAAGAAAAGTTCAAAGATATCAAAGTCAAAGTCAACGTCAAAAAGTCAAAGTCAATAAGTCAAACTCAAAAAGTCTAGTTAAAAAGTTAAAGTCACAGTCGGACAGTAAAACAGTTCGGAATAATGTTTAATGTTTTTACTATTCTGATCTTTGATTTTTTTTTTAATTCGTATTAGTTGCGTATAGCAGTCAGACATGCATCCGCTCTAACTCCTCTTTTAGAAGAACTTGCTTGGCATTTCACGTAGAAGATACCCAGCATGTTGTGCCATTGATTAGAATACGCTAATTACGCTTGTCTTCAAGGCTCCCGAAGACCCTGAGAGATTATTTTGAAACCCAACTGAGATATAGGTTAAGAACTCTTAATTGCACTCAAAGAGCTTTTAAGAAGTTCTTCTTGAAAGCTTAAGAGAACATTTACATGAAAATATAGCTAACATCGGGGTTTCCAATGAACCAATGTTTTCTACACATTATTCAAGCCAAAACCAAGAGATTTTTACCTAGCAACAAGCATAACATTGCTTTAAACGAAAATGCCATCTAGAACAAGCTGAGTGCCGTTAGAAAGAGCTCATAGTGCCGATGCATGTCTGATAGCAGTACTTTAACCTGGTTTTATTTTAAATACTATTCCAACACACCGTGGCTTCGCAGTGTCATTTCGTTTATGAGAGCTTATCTTTAAAATAATGTCGCTAATTTTTGCGCCCTCAATTATAAGCCCTGAGCATAATGCTAGCTGTATCAGTAGTGCCGTAAAAAGTCTACAAGACAGAAATTCAACACATAAAACTAAAATATTGTAAATATTCTGTTGAGCTTACACACATTTCTAGGTCATAAATGATAGTTGAATAATGTTATAAATCATTTATATTTTATGAAGGGTGCACAACAACCAAGGAAGTTGTTGTTGTCCAGAAACAATTTTGATTTTGAATACATTACCTCAGGGGACGTTATTAACATACTAAAATGTGCTTAGCAAAAATCTCTGTGCAAAAAGCTCTGAATGATGTGCACTGTTAAAATCAAGAAAATACGAAATGTCTGATTGAAAAAGAAAAACAAACGACTCTCCCTTAACCTCCTTTCAGTCAAGTGACGAAAGCGCTGCGTTTTTCCTCCCAATTTCCCCACGCAAATCTTTCCCCTCAGCTCCCTCGACGCAAATAAAAATCTCGTGTGCGAGCGCAAACTGATTTGTCCCTATCCCCATCGCCACCAGATGACTCGGAGCATCGACTGCGACGTAATTTGAGCAATTTTTATTATATTTTGTCACATTCCGTCGAATAAATCACGTGCGCGCGAGGGACGCCATTTACTAGCAAGGCGTCAATGTTTTGCTTTTTCGCTGCAGAAGAATTCGGAAACATGCGACCTTTTACGAACGCAGGACGAGAAAAATGGGGGTTTTCCTTTCATTGAAAGTCTTTTTTTTCCTTCGTTGCTGCTTACAATTTGTACTTTATGGGGTGGCCCAAGAAAATAACTCCCAAAGGAATTTCGCCTCTCAAGCGAAAGAAAGTCTCATAAAAATACTGCAATCGGCTTTGAGAGAAATTCTGCTTCAAATTTAGTTGCACTGTAAAAATATGGAAATAATGAAACATTTCCAACTAATTTCAAAGTATTATATTATCTCTTGATACAAAAAAAAATATTATAAGTTTAACATTTCTTTAAAGATGCTTCAACATTAAACGTGAATAGAATGTAAAATCAACTCAGGAACGAAAAATAAAAATATCGTAAACAATAATGCTAACTTCTAAGGCTGGTACAAACATTTAAAAAAGGTTTTGTTTTTTTTTCGCATTTTTTTTTTTTTTGTTTACGTCAACTCTAAAATTTTTAAATCAAAAGGTAAACCTTTCTAAAATATTTTTTGAAAAATGTCCCATTTCAAGGTTGCCAGATATATTTCATTTTTTTTTTTAATTTCCATCCCAAAAATGTAGGAAAATCTATCCAAAAATGTAAAAAAACATGTTTTCAAAAATCATTTCCAAAAAAAATCATTTATATAATGTGTTGCATAATTTACACCCATTTCACAATATATTGTAGAAGTGTTGCTAGATGATCGAAATTTATGACAGTGGTTTTTTCGTAGTTGAAAGACGCAACTTTTGGTACCCAGACATGTGTAGGTCGCCGTTTTAGTGAAAAAAGTTGATTTTTTGCCGATTTCGTCATTTTCCGGTTTTTGCGCGCGGCGCGTCGAAAAACACGAGGGCTTTTGTAAATATGATTTGGTTAACCGCGGTGGATTTTCTTGAAATAATTCGAACTGTCAAAAATCCACCAAAGCATCTACCACATTGATCGCAGAAAAATCTGTGGTAGAAAAGTATCCACCGGTAGATGCTTTGGTGGATTTTTGACAGTTCGATTTATTTCAAGAAAATCCGCCGCGGTTAACCAAATCAAATTAACAAAAGCCCTACGGATTTTATTTTCAAAATCATATTTCGGAATCCTGTTAATGAACTCCTCCCATTTTTTAGTAAAAATATCCGGGAAATCCGATAAAAATATTTTCAGACATAGGCTCTTTGGTCCAGATACCGTCAAAACGGCATTTTAAAGTTGCATACACCCTTTTCATATGTTAGGGTAGATTTTTGAAACTTGTAACTATTTTTTTTTTGAAAGGCCAACTTATCACCTTTCATTTTCGTATAAGACAATTGAAATCGGTTGAAATGGCGAGGAGTTATGGCTTTTCTAAAAAAGTGTTTTTTGCGAAAATCGACGAAAATGGCAATTTTTTAGACCACCCTTACACGGCGTAGGTCACCCTAATGGCCAAACAAAAAATACGAGTCTAATTATTTCGGCCAAGGAACCCCCAGAAAATTTTGGAGCCCGATCCGAGCACTTTTGTTTTTTTCCATGATGTTTTCGTGGGGAATTGCTGAATAAATATTTTAGAAGTCATTTTCATCAAAAAAAATTCATTCTACCCAAGTAACATTTTTTTCCAGGAGTTCTACAAGAGCTCTTCAAGATAGCTACAGCATAGCAGTTTGGACCGCGGTAGGATAAAACTCTCTTCAAGTACTCTTCCAAACTCCTGAAGAAGTTTTGAAGAGAATTTTATCCTACCGCGGTCCAAACTGTTATGCTGTAGCTATCTTGAAGAGCTCTTGTAAAACTCCTGGGAAAAAATGTTACTTGGGTACCTTGACAAATTCCATAAATGATTATAATCAGTATTTTTTTTTCTATATTGAACTAGTAAAATTGCTAATGACTCTACTTAAGTCAGTTTATCTTGGGACATTGTTTGAAGTACTTTATAAAAAAAAACTTGTCTAAACGTTGTGCAGAAATAAGGTTTTAGAAACGATTAAAAAACACAAAATTATGTCTTGCGAAGTTTTATGAACTTCACTTTTTGTACAGCTTATCAGAACAGTGATGCCAGATTTTTCAAACTTAATAACTGTCATTTTTTAAATTCCTATCAAACAAAGTGCAAAAAAGAGGTTTAGAAAGCCATTTTATTGAAAATATACAACATCCGGATTTGAAAAGTTCTATAGGGAAGTAATTATCTAGAATTTCGCAAATTTCAACAAAATTTATAAATTATATTTTTTTATTTGGAAGATACTTTGTCCATGCAAAAACATAAAAACTCTTTGTCAAAAGAAACCATCATTGGTTTTTCATACAAGTTTCCATACAAGTCTAGGGGCTGGTCAAACAAAATGGGCATGTGAAAATTTGAAAATCTGTATCTAGAGAAAGAATTTCCTGATAGAATTGGTGTCATCTGCAAAGTTATGACTTTAAAAAAAATGTGCACCAAAAAGACAATTTCCGTTTGATTTGAAGTGACTTCTCATCAATATAAATAAATCAGTGAATAATCAAAATAATTACATTTTCTAATTCTTAAAATTTGTTTTTGCATATTTTGTGCACGAGTTTAGGATGGCGCAAATCTGGTACCGAAGCTAAAATAAAAAAAAAGATTTTTATTTTACAGTGCACTTTTTTGTTTTCGAGTTAACGAATATTATTTTCAAAAAACTTTTTTTTTATATTTTAAGAAGGGAAATTTCAAAATTTGTATCAATTTTTTAGATATAATATTCCATGCTTTTTAAATTAACACAGTAAAAAAATGTGTAAATTTAGAAAGTGTAATTTTGGAAGGTTGAATATTACCTCTTTTATGATGTAATTTAACCTCAATTTAGACTGAAAATCGACATTACACCAGAACAGTGGTAAAATTACACATTTTCAAAAGTAAGAGTTATTCAAAAGCATTTTGAGATTACTGAATAGTCTTTTTGAAACAAAAAGTGTTTCAATAGATAATTTGTTCAAGTCCTAAATATAAGAATGGGAAGTTTTTGGCATTTTCTTACCGTGCATCTAATCTTAACTCCTTTCACATACATCACAAATTCCGCTCGCGTGCTCTGATTACGACATTTTAATAATCTTTAACTTTCATTTTCCTTCCCCTTCACCCCAACCTTTTTTCCCACGCCCACCAATTCCGGCCGCTGGGGAAGAATTTACTCACCAAGTTAGTTAATTTTAATTTAGTCACGTGCAGTGCGACACAGAAGACGACGACGACGACGGCGCTCAATTTTCCGAGTTTGAATTTTTGGCCAACCATTTGGATGCGGAAGATTTTCTTTGGGTGGAAAACTCCTGCCTACACGGAGAAAAAAGAGTTCCCAAAATCGTGAACAAGCGTTCATGAAAATGGGAACCTCGAACAAAGTGTTCAAATCCCATGGTACGATTTTGAAAAACGTACCATGAAATTTGAACACTTTGTTCGTGGTTCCCATTTTCATGAACGCTTGTTCACGATTTTAGGAACTCTTTTTTCTCCGTGTACCAAAACCCGTCTTGTCGCTCATACCAAGGTGGTCGGAATTCTCTTCATGTATAAATATAGGCGCGCAATGTGTCCCCCCAAAAGACGACAATTTTGGTGTGGGACATAAAAGGGTAACCCTTGATGCAACATTTGATGAATTTTGGTAATAATTTCGTGTACAAGCTAAAAAGTTTGCTTTATATATAAGGAAATTAAAGGAAACATTGTTTGAAAACATTTTTCTATACATTTTTTCTTATTTACTTGAGTAATTTATAATTTAAATTCAATTTGGTTTATGAGACTAAGGGAAACTGCCTACATAATCACATATGAGAAGTTTAGTGCAAGTCCTCAGAACCCATGCAGGAAGTGCATTTCACCGTACGCTGACGACGGTTGTTGGATGAGAGCGCGCACAGCACGACCACAAGACGTTTCAATTTTAATTATCCCGCCACAAGAAGTTAGCTTTATGGTGATGACATTCTGCCATACTCGTCGCGTCGCATCTCCGGGTTCACGCTATAGAACCAATTTCCGCCTCTCGGCAGCGGAATGTGCATTCACTTAACGATCCTAAACATGCCGAAAACTTCGTCCTTCGACTTTAGGTGGAGATGTGTGGAAGATAGTTTTAGGGGTTAGAGCCCGAGCCTAATAGCGACCGCCGAGGCTTTTAGATTTTAGCTTTTATAGGAATAGTTTCCCCGTTGACAAAGTGCTCCGGGAAGTAAAGTTGCTAATTTGGTTGCACTTTTGCACACAAAAGAAAAGCAATTATTGCTGAAAGTTTAATCAACTTCAAGTACCTCGAAATTTTCATTTCATATATTTAACATGACGTAAGCTGAACACAAAAGAATCCGAACACGTTCACACGGTTCGCCAAAAACGAGAGAGTTCTCGTTGATCCGGTGTCGGTTATTAACTTTTCGCCAATTAAAATTTAATCAAACCTTTCACACCTCGACCAGTTCTGGCTTCCAAAATAGCCGCTCTATAACATGGAGCAGAAGAAGCAAAAAAAAGCATGTGGCATAACAATCGACCTTCCACGTACATCCACAACTCTATGTATCATCAAAACTATATAACGTGAGACGTGAGCTTTTTCGAAAACTTTGGCAAGTAATGGTGTATCCACGTATGTGGGTTGGGGTTCGCTCAAAGCTGAAGAGCTATCATATAGAATAGTTTTCCATCGCGCACACATATACGGGGCCAGTGAAATTGAGCAGCGAACGGATATGAGCTTGCAAAAGTGTTGTTGAGGGAAGAAAAAAAAAACAGTTTTGTGGCAAAAAAACCATTTATACTACGAACAGTGCAGTACGAAATTGTGGGCACGCTCTTCTAAATAAAAAGTTTTTTAAAAAAATTGAAGAATTCTTTTATTTATTTCTGAAAAGTTGTAGTTTTCCCGAGATTACTAAGTCTCTGGCAGCCCTGTCTCAAGTTTTACCCTTTTAAGTGATATTTATGAACTTGTTTGAAGCCGGATCTAATTTATTTTTATGAAAATTATGTCCGCATCAATTATTCGACCTTTCGTTGGATAGGAGCAGTTCTCTGAGATTTCGGACATTCATTTTTTTGTATTTTTGGATTTGGTGTCTTCGGCAAAGTTGTAGGTATGGATATGGAATACACTAAAAAAATGATACACGGTAAAACAAAATTTGGTGATTTTTAATTTCATTTTTTGTCACTAAAACTTGATTTGCAAAACACTATTTTTAATTTTTTATATTTTCTGATATGTTTTAGAGGATTTCAAATGCCAACTTTTCAGAAATTTCCAGAATGGGCAAAAAATCTTTGACCGAGTTATGATGTTTTGAATCAATACAGATTTTTTTTCAAAAAATCGAAATATTGGTCGCACAAATTTTTCAACTTCATTTTTCGATTTTAAATCAATTTTGCAATCCAAAAGTACTTTAGTGGAATTTTGATAAAGTCCACCGTTTGCAAGTTAAGTCCATTTTGAGATGACTTTTTTGAAAATAGTCGCAGTTTTTTTATTTTGTTTTTTAATTAGTGCACATGTTTGCCCACTTTAAAAACAATATTTTTGAATAGCTGAGAAAATTCTCTATATTTTTCTTTTTGAACTTTGTTGATACGACCTTAAGTTGCTGAGATATTGCCATGCAATGGTTGAAAAACAGGAAAATTGATGCTTTCTAAGTCTCACCCAAACAAACCACAATTTTCTAACGTCGATATCTCAGCAACTAATGATCCGATTTACAATGTTAAAATATGACACATTCGTGAAATTTTCCGATCTTTTCGAAAACAATAATTTTAAAAAATTCAAATAATCGATTTAAAAAAAAATAGTATTGATTCAAAATACCATAACTCAGTCAAAGATTTTTTGCACAGCCTCGAAATTTCTGAAAAGTTGGCATTTGATGTCCCCTAAAACATATAAAAAAGTGTCTTTTTGCAAATCAATTATTAGTGACAAAAAGTTAAATTAAAAATCACCATTTTTTTACCGTGTATTATTTTTTTCAGTGTAGTCCTTATCCATATCTAAAACTTTGCCGAACCAAATCGATCAAAAATACCTTCAAAAGATACAGATTTTTGAATTTTCAAACATCAAAATGGCTTCTTTGGGCATACCGAAAGCACCATAAAAGTTTCAGCCGAATTAAAAAAATACAAAAATAAAATAAAAAAAACGATCGATTTCGTAGAGAATTGCTCCAAGTTTTTTTTAAGGATGAAAACATTTGGCTGAAACATAAAACTTATATAAAATTTTGATGATGTTTATGGAAATTATTTTATTAGAATCATTTAAAAACTCAGTAAGCGGTGTTCATCATTTGAATGCGAATTAAATCCACAAATTTTGGAGAAAGTCTCTTTTTATTTTAGGAAATTTTGTATATCTCTGCTTATATTGAACCAAAATTGATACTTTTTTATGGAAACTGTTCAGAAAACTGTTCTCTACAATATGATTGATTCGAAAATGTAATGTTGGGAACCTTTTGGGTAGTAAATAGTATTAAATGAAATACTCTAAGTTTGACAATGGTTTAAGCTCGAATTTGTATCCGGGCAATCTGTTGCTGTATTTTCATGACAAATTGTACAAAGAAAATATTTCTATTCGGTCGTTTTGAGGTTTCCAGCTTGGATGTTGGGGTTATTTCAAAGAAAGCTAGAAATCTAATAAATGTGGGTTGGAAACTTTTTATTTGAGGTCAAATATGTAATTTAGAGTACCTTGAGGCACATTCATAAGAAATTTGATGGATATAAACATGAACCCATCGATTTCCATCGACTTTTCTGAAGAAAAATCCTATAAAATCGAAAAAAAAATCTTCAAAAAAAAGTTACTCTAGACCCCCGACGAAATATTTCGCCAGACCCCGCAAAATGTCGGGAAAGAGCCCCTCGTTCATGGTGCCAAATATCAGACTTGCCGAATTTTTTATCTTAATGTTCTCGGAATTACACACCGTGTGCTCTTTTCTAAAATTTCTAAACTCATATTTTTTTAACTTTCCAGAATTGCATACTGCATATTTAGTCTATTTTTGTTTAACAAATTTACAACAAAAAAAAATGCGGATTTTGTTTATAATATTTGTATTTCAAACAAAAATGTTTAAAAAGTCAGCTGTGTTCGTGTTCGTCATCACAAGACGACTTAAGATTCAAGATTCCATTCCTTAAAAAGGAAAATAAAGAAAAAAAAAATGAATTTTGCTCCAAAAAAATTAACATAAACTATGATAAACAGATAAATTCGTTTGAATGCTTAATTAAGGATATTATTAAATTTAATTTGATAGAAAGCTTTCTTTCTATTGCAAACGTTTACGCATAGTTTCTAAGATATTTATTTTTTGCAGGACCTAATTGTCTTAGCAGAGATTGGATCGAAGTAGGTCGCGCTGCGGGTCGGACACAAATTTTTGTGCTCCTGTCATTTACATGGATTTTTCATTTTTTAATGTTTGAGACAAAATTTAAATGTCTTTACGGTTCAAACGGTTTTTGAATGTTTTAAAACTTGTGCACCTGGTGAAGAAGGAAACTGTTACGGACAGCTTTAAACCGGACGGCGCTGTGAGACGATTGTGCTTCCTGAGGCATAGAACGGCTGTTCAAGATCGAGTTGTTCAAACCCGGTGAGGAATTTCCTTTTTGCATCCTTATTCAATTTTCAAGTGTTGCAGGAGCGGCCGTGGCTGACTGGTTACGGTATTCGCTTTATAAGCGAATGGTTCTGGGTTCGATTCCCATCTGCTCCCAACGATGAACATGAAGAAAAAATCAAAATTGTTCGAGGCGGGGTTCGATTCCCCGTCCAGATTCGCGGCTTTATGAGCTATGACTGGAATTAGGAACAATGTTACTGTTTACCGCTAACAATTATATACGCGCTGGATCTTTGTCCATTTGACGAGGGTCCGGAAGTTCTGAATAACGTTTGGGTCAAATTGATGCAAACGTTCTTTAGGGCGGGGCTTGTCGGTTCAGCGGAGGTACCTCGCGCTCGGCTAGCCAGCGTAGAAATGGGTCACCGAAGCTCGGCAGAGCTAACACCTTTCATATGCCTATGCGAGTTATTTGCATGTATATGAAGCCAAAATCTAAAATACATGGAAACAACTCAATTTGTAAGAAGTGGCCGCGTGGCCCCGTTTGATTGGTTGCACACACACACACACACACACACACACCTAATTGTCTTAGCAGAGATTCATTTTTTTTGTAATTAATGCGATTTTCGAAAAAAAATAAAAGTGATAATTTTTTTTTCTCTAAATAAAGGTTAATAAAACACAGCAACCATGGAAGTTTTTATCTTCTTATATCAAAATTGTCAAATAGTATAAAAAGTCAAACTTTGTTCTAAATTATTTTGTAGACAGTACTTTACTGCCCACCATTGAAAAAACGGCTATTATGGAATGAATTTAAATCATATCGATAGTTCCAGTAGTTTTGAAGATTTCTGTAATATGAAATTTGGTGATTTTCTACATGCATGTAACCCCTTAACTGAATCTAAAACTTTAGTTTGAAATGGCCTTCGTCGTTCCCACAACCGTGCCCGTCACTGTACCTCGCATGATCGCGAATGAGTTTGGAAATTTTTCGTCAGACAATTACCGTTATCCATTTTCCACCATCACACGCATTTTACTCACGATCTGAAAAGTTCTACCAGTAGCAGCACTGAGGAAAATCGGAGCGTTGGTTTCGTAAGCGTTTTATCATAACTTTTAAAGTGAAGGACAAATTTAAAATGATCTGCTACATAAAATTTGTGTGATCGTCCTTGAACTTTCTCCTCTGTCCACGCCCGATGTCGGATAACCCCGAGGATTTTTATTACTTTTTACCTTTCCAGAATGCCCCACCATCAGTGTAGAGGTGATGCTTACCTGTAGAGAGAGAGAAAGAACGAAAAGGAAATCTCGTTAATGATAGTTGATTCGAGCAATGCAGAAGTAACGAATGAGTTACACTGTTGAAAATGATACAGAAATATCTGTTTTTTATGAAGTGTTGAACTTTTCACGGTGCATCTTTGGGCGAATAACAGATGAAGGTAATTTAGTTTGACTGGATCGCGGATTAAACAGAATTTCTTCTAGTTTTGCGTTCCAAGCAGGTTGGATTTATGGGCGCAGGTTTCGCGAGAAATTTGATCTGAGCGAGAGAGCAATACACAGCTAATGGCACCAAGGCATGTAAAGTACATAAAACGCCCGGGGGATTCCCAAAGATCCATTACCCGCTAATCATTTGCTGCAAATCAATTTAAATTTTTTGGTCTACAAATTTAACAGGTTTATAATATAAGTTTTATTTATTTCATTAAATCTGATTTCCTCATCAAACAATTTTGACCAGCTCATCATACCACTGTGCCGCTCAATTGGCCGGTTGTTGATCCAACTTGGATAGTTTTTTGGGGAGGGGAGAACTGTGCTCACACAATTACCCAGCCTACCGAGAGGAGAAATCATCACTTCCGGCAATAACAGAGCTTACGGGATTTCCCCCTCGAGACTTAAACACTTCTCAGCCGATCTTACCTTTCATGGGGTTTAATTGGGCGTCGGCCTTAAAGTGTACCACAAAACCAAACAACAACAACGGAGCAACTTTTTTTTTCGATTTTGATGATGATGAGGAAGAGAATCTGACTCTAAGCCGCAAACGAAGGTCCAGTAGGTCAAATGAGGCTTACTGCGTTACATCGGGTAAAGCTCTGTAATTAACGCCATCAACTGGTGGGGAGCATTCGACGATTGGTTGGGGGAAGGGGACGGGGTACTCAACACTTTTATTCTCGACTGGACACCTTAGAGGACCTAATGAATTTTATATAGGTACCTTCGAAACGTACCCCACAACACGCCATTCCGACGACCTCTGGGAGTCAGACCCATCAGAATAGAAGAAAGAACAACCGGCTTCAACCTTGGGCTGACCTAGATCCCCCTAGAAGAGCTGGTAATACGAGCTTTGTCCAGAGTGTAAGCTTCGATAATTGGACGTTCTTGGACAGGGTCAGGTGCATTGAACGTAGCAAGTGCTTCCTACATGTGGTGTTGGAAAGTCCAATAAATCCTCACTTTAATTGCCAATTGCAGGCATCTTGAATTACACTGTAGTCATGTCCAACCAAGCGGGATTTTTATTTTTTCAGATGTCACTGTGATTTTTAGATATTTGTTACCAACCGCAAATTTGTCTCTTCCAAAACCCGAAAACCATTCTCGTGACACATATTTTGCAGGGATAAGCTACGCCCCTCCAGCGTGTGTCAACTCGGGCTCCCGTTTTCCCACTTTTTACAAAATTTGAATATTGCAAATCCCCTGCCAAAAAAGGCGGCTTCCAACGAAGAGGCAAAACCGCAGCCACGACTGCATAAGCTTTTCCATCACAATTTGTGAAATTTCCATTTCACCACCTCCACCAGCCTGCCCCGAAAATCCTTCACCGAGGTCGACCTCGGATCGATGGATTTGATTGAGTTTTATTTTTTTTCGGGGTAGAAATTGCTATGCTACGATCTGGTTGACATTGTTTACTTCGGGCGAAAAAAAAGGGCCGGTGAAAAGTGGAGCAGACAACCTGTCACAGTGAAACCTTGAAATGCAATTACAACTGAATTTGTTGGTAGGTAGTGTGCACTGGGAATTTCATGAGTAGCCTGAAATAAGTTTCTTTAAAAAAAAGCCCTTTTACCCCAACTTCCCCTACTCCGATGAAGAGTCCCGTCCATAGTCCTCCGACAGCCCTTTGACAGAAGACCTTCAAGTGGCACACCACACCAGCCTTAAGGGTCAGGAAAAGAGCAGCAGCACCTGGTTCTAGCGCTGATGGTTGTTTACTTGGTTCCATTTTCCGCATGGATTCTTGGCCGGTCCGGACACTTTCCGGTTCGATGGTTTTGTGACCGCACAGAAAAGTGGCCACCGTGCCACTGTCACTCAAAGTCCTGTAACACCTGTCCTTGTTACAAAGTAACTGGAGTAGTGCACGTGATTTGGCAATCGAGCTCTAATTGTTCTCTTTAATGACGCTTGTTTAAATTGGTAGGAAAAATGACAAACTCGAAATTTTTCCCAAATATAATGATAACTAAGTCAAACTAAACCAAACGAAACATTGCAACATTTATATTTATATTTATTCAAATAATAACCATTAGTAACTGCTTAATCTGTGCTAATAGCACGGCTGACTTGCAATTGCAGTGATTATGTTTGTTCTGAAGCAACGTGCGGTTCGAGATCGCTACTGTTGAATTCCGAGCGTTTAGCAAACAATTTGCTGTTTATTGTAAACAACGATAGCTGTGGCTACTGTTTTTACAAACTTACCAAGAAGCCGTATAATTATAATAATTCAAGCTAACATGTGTGGTTATTGTGAATAAGTGGAGATTAGAATTATTATTCATGGCCTTATGACTCACCAACATTAATAAAATTTTATTGGTTTCTTGTGGAATTCTAATTTTTCTGTTATCTTAAATTGCAACATTCACAGCTGAGCAATTTTTCAACAAAATCGGCCAATTTTGCGCATTTATTTTTTTTTGTATTTTTTTATTTGGTTCAACTATGTGGGCCTATGATCGATGGTGTCTTCGGCAAAGTTGTAGGTAGGTACTGATGAGGACTATTCATAAAAAGAAAGCGGATGTTTTTTGGTCGACTTTTTTCAATTTAATTTCCCAAAGTCCAATTTATCGCTTTTTGATTTATTTGATATTTTCAGGGGATAAAAACCCGGAACTTTTGAGCCATGAGAATTATGGGCAAAAATTTTGACGCAAAGCAAGCTATACTTTTTGGAAAAATGAATACACAATATTACGCTCTTTTAAAATGTTAGTCTTGCTTCAAGAACAATCAATTTTTTTATAAGAAAACGAATAATTTGGTCTAAAGATCTGAAAATTCCACAAATGTTTCATGTTGAAAATTTTATTATTAGATGCTTGAATATTGGCATTAGAAAATGGGAAGCATTGTGGGCCTTTGAAAATTTCAATTTTCGTTTTTGTTTTTATTTTTTCCGCTGTATGTTAGCAACTACAGGTCCAATCTTCAATGACAAAATAAAATTTTGGGACGGTTCTGAACTTTAAAAAACATATTTTTAAGAAATTGTCACTCATGGGCACTGTTAAAAAATCGATAAACTGCAATTTTTCAGTTGAAATTTACATCAAATGCATTCATCCCCCAAAACGGTGCAATTCAAAATAATCTGCAAAGAACTTTTCTATGCAAATTCAATTTAAAATGAAAATGTTTGTTAGATTTCTTTGTTTGTAATTTTTCTATTATTTGCAGAAGTCATAACTTGTCACCAAATTTTTTGGTCACACTTTTCTATGGCTCAAATGTTGCGGGTTTTTGTCCCTAAAAAAACAACAAAAATAATTCAAAATTGAAAAATACGGATTTTGGAAAATTAATTGTTTATTTAAAAAAAGTAAGAATTCCTCAGTTTTTTTTTTAGAGGACAGAAATTTGGAAGTTTTGAACCATGACCGGCCAAATGTTTGCCGCAAAGATATATTTTTTGAAAAAAAAAGTCAGCGCAAGGGCTGTCACCTCCTACTCCCGGAACTGAGATAAGCTGTATCAGCACAATCCAAGTCTGATACAAATTATACTTTCCCATCATTTCACTGCCGGCCAGCGGGTGTTGGATTGGACGACACACGCACAAAGCTATTTAAAAAAGGGCTTTGGAAAAAAGGAATATACAATATTACGCTCTTTTGAAATTTTAGTCTCGATTTAAAAAAATCTAAATACAGTATGTAAAAAAAGTATTTACACCCCTTGGGCACTATGCACATTTTGTGATGAAACATGTAAAAAATTTAAAGTTTGACAGGAACCTAGTACTACGTTTTGTTCAGAAACTCATGCCAAACATTTTGCTACAAAAAGCTCATGAAAAGATGATTTCTATAAAAAGTTATATAACAAATACTATTACGAAAATAAAAAAGGCGCAAAAAAAGTATGTACACCTTTCAAAAAATTAACATAAATAATGTTTAGGGTTAGTGAAATTTCACGATTTCGCGGACAGCGTGAAATCCGCGAAATTTGGCTTTTTCCGTGAAATCCCGTTAAATTTCATGTTTGTGTGAAAATGTAACAATTTTTCTCAAAATAATTTATCAAACTCAAAAAAAAAAATTAAAAAAATCTTAGGAACTACTGTACAACTAAGCGAGTGAATACCCTGGTAGTGATTTTTGATGATTTCGTGAAAGGCGTGAAATTTATGAAATTTTTCAATTTTCTCAAATCATTTTTTTTAATAATAACTTAATAAATATTTCATTCAGAAAGACTATTTGATTACATTTTATTATTTTTCAATTAAAAAGCTTGAATATATATGTAATAGGATGGCTCGAGATTGTCGATTTTTCAGAACATATTTTTTTCTGTTGCTTTTACGCCCCTCAACAACTCCCCAAAATTTGGGAGTGATTGGTTGCGTTCACACTTTGCGCATAGCATTTCAATTTTGTATGGGCATTAGTATGGAAAACCCCTCTTTTTACATTTTGATTTTTATCATTTTTATTTTCCACTAAATTTTTCAAACTAACACAATAGCGTACAAATTGAGAAAATTCTCTAAAACTTTCCCCAAGAAAGCATTTTGCTATCTTGCTCCTGTCAAAAGATACAGCGTGCTAAAAACTGGTTTAAAACTTGTTTTTTTTTGCTCGGAAATCACGTTTTAGACGTTCCATACTAATTCCCATACAAAATTAAAAAGGCAATGTGCAAAGTGTAGACGCAACCAATCGCTCCCAAATTTTAGGGGGTTGTTTTGAGGCCCAAAAGGCATAAAAAACTTTGTTTTGGTTTGATTTGATATTTTTTTTATTATTCCATATAACGACAAGCCAGTCTAATATGTATGTCAAGTTGATATGAACCATTTGAAGAAATGTTCAGATTTTTGAGTTTTTTTCAGAAACCAACTAAATTTAGTAATATTTTCATTCGCTGTATTAAAAATTTTACTGCTATTTCATTTGAAAGGTATAGTTTTGAAAGAAATTAAAAGAATCAAGCTTTGTTTTATTCAAAATAAAATGAAGAGTATTTTTTATCTTTTGAATCACATTTTAAAAACATATCAAATTTTTTTGGGCCTGTTTAATTTTAACGATATTTGTGTAATTGGCTGGATGATTCCCGTGAAAATTAAAATATATCACTTTTTTTTTGTTTTCTTTTCTCACTTAGAATAAAAATTTCGATTTTGCTAAAAATTACATTATTTTTGCAAATTGATTTTAAATTAAGTTTTTTTAAAGTAAGCTAAAACCCTTAAAAAATATATTTAATGGGATAAATGTCGCAGAAAATTCTTTTCATTTAACTCATTTTGACTAGACAAAATTTTTAAATCTTGCTTTGATATGATAAGCTTTATTAGTCGAATATTAAAAGAGCAGTTCAGTACATGAGAATACGCGTGCCATACATTTTATTTCAAAATGTATATAGAGCCCATCCATAAACCATGAGGATTTTTTTCTAAAATGAGGATTTTTTTTTGTTTGCGTCGCTTCAAATTTAGTAACGATTTTTTAGTTTATTGAAGAAAAATATGTAATGAAGCATTAAAAGTAGTTTCCAAGATTTAAACATATGATTTTCAGAGTTATTTCAACATTTTTCTAGCTCCGTGAAATTTGCGTGAAATTTGGTGTTTTGAAATTGAGGTCCCCGTGAAATTTGCAATTTTCGAGCGTGAAAAATCACTAAGCCTAATAATGTTATTTGTTGACAAATCACCATAAATCCAGTCTCCCAACTCCAAATAGGCATCCTTGATTGATTAAAAAGATAATTTGGATTGAATATAAAGTTTACTAACTACTTAGTATAAAAGTTTATATAACTCTGGAAATTCTATATAAAACTTATCTAAACTTAATTTTGCAAACTTTTAATTCAACTAAATGTCAATATATTACCATATAATTGCTAAATAAACATTTTGGAGTGGGTATAACACCGTTTTGGGGGTATTTGTATCGATAGAATAGATTTTTCGTTGGAATTTCGTACCAACCCGGAATTACGTCGTAGGAAAATCCGTCGGCATCCGAACCGGTCCACGATTCACAAGTCAACCTATGTGGAATCGGAAAGGGCATAAAATTTCCGATCTTTTGATACCCAAACATCTACATTTTCTTTAAAACCTACGTTTTTAAATACCTGGGCAAAAAGTAAGTTTGATCCACGAGAACAAAAATTACGAAATTCCATACATTTTTGGCAGGTTGCTCAAACGAAACCATAACAACGTTTTTGCTTAGGTATTTAAAAACGTAGGTTTTAAAGAAAACCTAGATGTTTGGGTATCAAAAGATCGGAAATTTTATGCCCTTTCCGATTCCACATAGGTTAACTTGTGAATCGTGGACCGGTTCGATGCCGGCGGATTTTCCTACGACGTAATTCCGGGTTGGTACGAAATTCCAACGAAAAATCTATTCTATCGATACAAATACCCCCAAAACGGTGTTATACCCACTCCAAAATGTTTATTTAGCAATTATATGGTAATATATTGACATTTAGTTGAATTAAAGGTTTGCAAAATTAAGTTTAGATAAGTTTTATATAGAATTTCCAGAGTTATATAAACTTTTATACTAAGTAGTTAGTAAACTTTATATTCAATCCAAATTCTTTTTTTAATCAGTCAAGGATGCCTATTTGGAGTTGGGAGACTGGATTTATGGTGATTTGTCAACAAATAACATTATTTATGTTAATTTTTCGAAAGGTGTACAAACTTTTTTTGCACTTTTTTATTTTCGTAATAGTATTTGTTATATAACTTTTTATAGAAATCATCTTTTCATGAGTTTTTTGTAGCAAAATGTTTGGCATGAGTTTCTGAACAAAACGTAGTACTAGGTTCCTGTCAAACTTTAAATTTTTTACATGTTTCATCACAAAATGTGCATAGTGTCCAAGGGGTGTAAATACTTTTTTTACATACTGTATTTTTTTTTAAAAAAGATCTTACAAATTGTACAAAAGTTTTATGTTGAAAATTGAGTTAATATGTGGGTAAGCTTTTGAAAACTAATTTTCCTTTTTGTTTTTGCTTTAACCGCTGTATCTTAGAAGTCTTCAATTACGAGATGACATTTTGGGAATGTTCTGTTCTTCTTTTTTTCAAAAAATGAAAAAAAATAATATGTGGTCACTTATGGGCACTATTAAAAAAATCGAAAAACTGCAAATTTTTAGTTAAAATCTAACTTTATATGCCTCTATCCCAAAAACAGTGCAGTTTAAAAAAAACCTGCAAAGAAGCTTTATATGTAAATGTAAATTTGTAGATTTGTATTTTTCCGAAAAAAGAAATCTCAAGGTCATAAAACATCGCCATTTTTTGGCCATTAAAGAAAAAACTATAAAAAATATTTTAAAAAATGAAAAATTCTTAATTTGGAGAATTTATTATTTAAAAAAATATATAATTTCATATGGGCAAAAAATTCCATTTCTCTTTTTTCAGATAAGTCCTCAAAAACGTTGCTGAAGCCACCTAATCGATCAGAAAAGTTCTTCAAAAGATGCAGATTTTCGAATATTTAAGTACCATTTTTGTATGGAAAGCTGCCAAAATTGTACGGCACAAAATAACTTCTGAGCAATTGTCTATAATAGATTTTTAATTGTATTTTTTTTTGCTTTGTATAAAACGTTGCCTATCGATTCCTTCATTCAAATCAATTTCTTCATTTGGGTGCTATCCATAGAAAAGTGCTATGAAAATATTCGAAAATCTGTATCGTGTATCGAAAAGAAGGTATTTTCGGATCGATTTGGTGTCCTCAGCAAACTTGTAGGTTATTATTCTATTCAGCAAACAATAGTTTCATTGTAGGGAATTTTCTAAGCATTTGGAATATATTTTTTCAAATATCAAAGATGGACACTATTTTTTAAATATTACGGGCTTTTATCGGTAGTTTTCGGTTAAATTAAACTCACAAATTAGAAGAAAAGAATGAACTGAGAACTTTATTTTTTAAAGACAATTTTTGCGTGATTTAATAATATTTTCTAAAAACAATTAATCAGAAAATTTTATTTAGAGAGCACTTTTTTAAGGGCACCCCCAAAATTTGTATGTAGAATTGTATGAAAAAACTTATGATGCAAAATAGCTTACTTGGGACAAGTTTCATACAAATAAGAATTAAAAAAAATAAAATCATTATTTTTTTTGCGAAGTTCTAGAGAACTGCACTTTTTTGGTCAAAGGCCTCCACAATAAATTAACCAAAAAAAAAACAAAAATAAAAAAATAAAAATAAAAAAAATAAAAATAAAAAAAAATAAAAATAAAAAAAATAAAATAAAAAGAAAATAAAAAAAATCCCGAATTTAGGGAGATTTACTTAGCTGTATCGCGAGAAAAAAGGTTTCAATTTGGATCGAGGGATTAATGGTGTCATCGAGTACTTTATTCTCTCGAATCTCACTCGATCTACAAAACATTAGCTGATCCTTTAATCAGTTTATCTCCACTGAGAAAATGTCGTGATAGCCCATACAGTATAGTCCAGTACTCATGACTAAAAGATGTTGGGATCGGTCCCTGTTGTTAATTTTTTTTGTATGGGTCAACTTTTTTTCAGAACAAGCCTGGGAGTAGAATACTCCTAACCGCTCACTTATACCAGACTTGTTTGAGAGCTTCTACCTCTCGGTTGAGAGCTACATATTTTTGGACCGCACATCTCCAAAACGAACCCATTGACAGTCCACAGTTGATCAACCAACCACGCTGGTCAACTTACACAAACCCCAAAATGGACAAGCTATCAAGCCCTGGTCCCTGGTGGTGGTGGTTCCGCAGTGGACGCCAAAGTTCTGCATTTTTTTGTGCAGCTTCTGCGACGAAAAGTCTCAACCAGTCAGTAGTGGTGAACTGAAGTAGATTGTAGATGCAGTTGGTTGGCGAACGAGAAGAAAGAGAAAAAAACCAGGAAATGAAACATTCGACTTTTTTGTACAACTGCATCGCGCTGTGGTTCCAGGAGGTTACACTTCTTTAAATAAGGAGGGAAAAAGTTTTTTGTCCAAAATTAAAATTTTCTTTAAAAATAAAGAAAGATAAAAACCAGAAACTAGTTAGAAAATATGTACAAACTGCCGAAAATAGACTACTATCCCCTACCTCTCCCCATCCTGGCATATCTTGCAGTGCTTATCAGAGAGTTACGACGATGGTGGCAGCAAAAAATGTGTGTTTTTTACACCTAAGGCAATATGGTTGCGGTGTTAATCGTCCGCGGCGAACGGCTACGGCGACGACCAGGAGGACACCGCGAGTCCGTGTCTACCCAGCAGTCGAAAAGTTCAGTGAGACGATCTGGCGGAGAGAAATTGCGCTACGGTGTAGAGTTACTCACTGCGCAATTTGTCAGCCTAATGGGATAAAGACAATCTGTTTTGTAGTGGCAAGTTTTAAGATTCAAATCATTAAGGTTGAACATTGTACAGGTGTTTCTGTTCCTATACTTTTTTCTTCTTTTAAGCTAGGCCGGCGCCGGTATTGATCATCATGCTTGAAAATTATTGCAATATTCTTTTGAACCAGTTCAATTAAATAGTTGGATACCCAAATCAACATTTCTTTCCATGCCAACAGGATACCAACAATGACTAACTTTTAATGTGGACAATTAACCAGGTTAACCATCCACTTACGGTGTTACAACCAGCGTAACGACACTACACAGTTTCTCGACAACTGCCAAAAAACAACAAGGTCCTCACGGGGAAACCAAGCTCGCGCCACGAAAAAAAAGGGAACCATGATTTATAGTGTTTCCGGCTTGGCCGTAATAAACGCTTGTGTTTTACGTCCATTCATTTGCGCTGCATATTCATGAAGGACGAGCAACTCGTCCTCGTTACGTTGTGATAAGGGGACAATTAGTTCGCGTGAACAGTTTTACTCCCTTGTTCGGGGGTTTGCTACACCAGTAACCAGTTGTCTCTGTCAGGGCCAGACCAGGGAATTCGCTAGTGTCGCAACAACTGCACAACACCACACGGCCGGTTTTGGCCCCACGAAAGAACTCCCAATTGGGCGGTCGCAGGACCCCTCCGTAAAACTAACCGGACCGGCACTAACTCGGTTGATGGCACGGTTCAGATTTGTTTTATTTTTTGCTCCTGCTCCGTCCTTAAATTATAGCACTTTGAAATGAGTTTTCGACCGTTCTAGGTAGTATAAATCCCGCCCGCAGTAGGCGCGCACCCACCACAACTTTTAAATTGGCATAATTTAGTTGATTGCGAAAGTGGCGCTTTTATGGCACGTTGAGTCCGTAAGGGGGCGCGGCGTCCCCGATGTTTGCACTGATGGGACACTCGAGATAGGTGCGGCCACCAAATCCGGACATGTAAATCTCCCGAGAAGCCCACTCAGGGTTGGGGCGAGAGGTCCAATTGAATAGGGAAAACTTTGGAGGGGAGGGGGCGCTTGAAGATGCAGCCGGTAAGATAGAGAGCAAAAGGAAAGAAAGGATTTGTGGGAAATCCCTTTTTAATTTGTTTAACAAATACTCCCTTAGTTCGGGCAGCCGAGCACATGACGTCGGGAAGTGTTCTTCGGTGTTGGGGGGTTTATGTGATAAGTGAAAGATCTATCTTGTGTCATCTCAACGGAGTGAATTGGATTTCCAAGGAACCTTTTGAAAGAGGTTGGGCTAGGGTGTAATAAAGAGGTTGAAAAACAGTAAACACTTTGGGGTAAACTTTTGGAACATTTCAAATAAAACAGAAGATCTACATAGAAAAAGAAAGATTCTGAATAATACATCATAAATGCTGTAGCACACTTACACTTTGAAACCTTTTCAAAGCAATGATATATTTTCGAAAGAAAGATCTGAAATTTAAAAAAATAAACGGTCAACGTGGGAGGGGGGAGGGGAACATCCCTTGGAATGCAACTATGTCTAAGTATTCCCCATGTAAAGAGAAGCAATTTTGTATCATTAGAAATCTTCACAGCAAAAAATCCGATGCACATAACCTTAGTGAAAAAGACACTTAATATTACACACTGCATGTACATTTTTTGCAAACACAAAAAAAAGTTGCAACCGACGGAATTCAAACCCAGCACCAACAGTAAGGACTGGCACCTTAGCCCGCTCGGCCATCAGACCGTTGATGAATGGAAAGGATAAACGCATTTATGAGCTTGACATTTCGGTCAAGTAGGATTCCCATACTGATGGACTACATATTTCAGGGTGTAATATTACATAAAATTTCATGAAATAATGCAAAATTTGTTTTACACGTGTACCCAAAATATATTTTGAAACGCAGCTAAATTACTCCTTTTTTTTTGCTGTGTAAATACACAGAAAAATATTTCAAATGTTACATCATAAATTAAATACTTTTGCACACCATTAGACATTTAAATTGTAATGCAACTTGATGTAAATTTGCAATATAAGAATGTCCTAAAAATGGATATGAAAATATCTTAGGCAAAGTTGTAGTTACTTATGAGGACTGTTAAGAAAAAAAGCGAGAAAAAATGCTGATGTTTTATCAAACTTTTTATAAAAAATAAAAATAAA
This sequence comes from Culex quinquefasciatus, assembly GCF_015732765.1. Lineage (NCBI taxonomy): Eukaryota > Metazoa > Arthropoda > Insecta > Diptera > Culicidae > Culex > Culex quinquefasciatus. The sequence goes on from NC_051862.1 coordinate 34,474,615, forward strand.
AAACATATTTTTCATATTCCTTTTTTCATAGAACATAATATGTTAGACATAATATATTGACATGGAGTTAGGCATCTTTTCGCCAAAGTTAAATGCTGACAACATTTGTTAAAGATGTTATCATTTTTTGAAACCATAATTGTTTTGAAAAACATAATTTTAACCATCTGCTGTCTAAATGCTTAAAAAGAAAATGTCATTAAAAGTTTTGAGCAACCGTTAATTTATGAAAAACTAAACTTCCCTTGTTTTATGTTTTGCTTTCTTATTTTTTTAATTTTTCCAATGTTTTAAAAAAATATATAATTCGGAAATTCCATTTCGAAGCCCTCTAGCGCCTCTAGATATCGTAATAGGCGTAATACTGAATGTTTGGCCCTTTTGAAATGTTAGTCTTGATTTGAAAATTGTAAAAGTATTGTTTTCGGAAAGATCGGAAAATTTCACGAATGTTTCATATTTTAACATTGAAAATCGGACCATTAGTTGCTGAGATATCGACGTTAGAAAATGGTGGGTTGTTTGGGTGAAACTTAGAAAACATCAATTTTCCTGCTTTTTAAACCTTTGCATGACAATATCTCAGCAACTATAGGTCGTATCAACAAAGTTCAAAAAAGCAAAATATAGAGAATTTTTTCAGCTTTTCAAAAATATTTTTTTCAAAAGTGGGCAAACATGTGCACTAATTTAAAAAATTGAAAACTGCGACTATTTAAAAAAAATCATAAATATGGCTATATCTTGAAAACGGTGCACTTTATGAAAATTTCACTCGAGTACTTTTTGATTGCAAATTTGTTTTTACATCGAAAAATGAAGTTGAAAAATTTGTGCGACCAATATTTCGATTTTTTGAAATAGTTAGTGTTGATTCGAAAATTCATAACTAAGCAATTCTCTACGAAATCGGTCTTTTTTCTTCAATTTTAATTTTTGTATTTTTTAATCCGACTGAAACTTTTTTGGTGCCTTCGGTATGCCCAAAGAAGTCATTTTGCATCATTAGTTTGTCCATATCATTTTCCATACAAATTTGGCAGCTGTCCATACGAAAATGATGTATGAAAATTAAAAAATCTGTATCTTTTGAAGGAATTTTTTGATCGATTTGGTGTCTTCGGCAAAGTTGTATGTATGGATATGGACTACACTGGAAAAAAATAACACAGGGTAAAAAAAATTTAATGATTATTTTATTTAACTTTTTATCACTAAAACATGATTTACAAAAAAACACTATTTTTATTTTTTTATATATATGTTTTAGAGGACATAAAATGCCAACTTTTCAGAAATTTCCAGGTTGTGCAAAAAATCATTGACCGAGTTATGAATTTTTTAATCAATACTGATTTTTTCAAAAAATCGAAATTTTGGCCGTAAAAATTTTTCAACTTCATTTTTCGATGTAAAATCAAATTTGCAATCAAAAAGTACTTTAGTGAAATTTTGATAAAGTGCACCGTTTTCAAGTTATAGCCATATTTAAGTGACTTTTTTGAAAATAGTCGCAGTTTTTCATTTTTTTAAAATAGTGCACATGTTTGCCCAGCCTTGAAAAAAATATTTTTGAAAAGCTGAGAAAATTCTCTATATTTTGCTTCTTCGGACTTTGTTGATACGACCTTTAGTTGCTGAGATATTGCAATGCAAAGGTTTAAAAACAGGAAAATTGATGTTTTCTAAGTCTCACCCAAACAACCCACCATTTTCTATCGTCAATATCTCAGCTACTAATGGTCCGATTTTCAATGTTAAAATATGAAACAGTTGTGAAATTTTCCGATCTTTTCGAAAAAAAATATTTTCAAAATTTTCAAATCAAGACTAACATTTTAAAAAGGCCAAACATTCAAAATTACGCCATTTTAAAATGTTAGTCTTGATTTGACAATTTTTATCTGCTCTAAAACATATCAAAAAATAAAAAAAATTAAAATAGTGTTTTTTTGCAAATCAAATTTTAGTGACAAAAAGTTAAATTGAAAATCACCAATTTTTTACCGGGTATCATTTTTTTCAGTGTAGTCCTTATCCATTCCTACAACTTTCCCGAAGACACCAAATCGATCAAAAAATTCCTTCAAAAGATACAGATTTATGAATTTTCATATATCATTTTTGTATGGACAGCTGCCAAATTTGTATAAAAAATTATATTATACTAATGATGCAAAATGGCTTCTTTGGACATACCGAAGGCACCAAAAAAGTTTCAGCCGGATTAAAAAATACAAAAATAAAAATAAAAAAAAAACGATTTCGTAGAGAACTGCTCTTCTATCTTCTTTCATTTCTTATCTCATCTGAAAGATTTATTTCTGTTGTGGTTTTTCATGAGACTATCTTTACTGACTATTTTTTCGAAGTTATTTAAATTAGGTAAATGTAAAAGCAATTATTAAAACATTAGTTCAATGTATATTTCTGGAGATTTTTTTTTTGAAAAGGTCCAATAAACCAAATTTTCAGTTTTTGCTTTTTGGGTGCTTTTTAATCAAGGCGGTTTCAAAAACACCCAAAAAGCTAAAACTGGTTTATTAGACCTTTAAAAAAACTCCAGATTTTGTCTTATGTAATAAGAAATTATGTTTCCTCGTTTTTTTTTTTTTTTTTTTCGTCGATCAGGGAAACTTGTGGTTTCAAACAATTGTTCAACATAGTGTTATATTCTTGGAATTCATTTTGCTCAAAAATATGTTGCATTTTTCATTCCGATGTTATTTATACCTTCTGATATTTTTGAATGCATTGATTTTATTGTGTTTTTTTTCTTGTTATCAAAAGTTAACTTAAAGTTGTTGGCGTATTTCTCCGCAAATCTTATAACATTTTTGTACATTATTATTTGAACTGTGTAATATTTTTTAACCCTCTACAGCTCAACCCTGTATGCATGTACAGTCCAGACTCGACTCGCTTTGGTATAATTTCACTTCGGATAATCGAATCAGGAAAAAAAAATTTCGTTGTCTTTTTTTTCGGTTGGTTTTGCATTTTGTTATTTAATCAATCGGCAATCGACTATTCAAATTTGACTAAAAAGGGGTCACAGAATTCTAATTTTATGCTAAAAACAAAAAAAAAAATAACCCGGGCAGACGGCAATAACAAAATTCATGCCATTTCAATAACAAATACTGTTAAAATAACAAAAAGTGTTATGGAATATTCTTGCAAAATCCATTTTTGCAGAAGAGTTTAATAACAGTTTATGCTATCATAACAAAATTTGTTATTGGTCTGATATTGGTTAAAAACTACTTTGGAATAACATTTTTTGTTATGGAAAAATAACTCCAATTGTTATTGGGTTGATCGGATTAGTTGTTAAAATAACAAAAAATAACAACAAAGATTTATTAGAAGAATAACTCAAAATGTTATTAGTCTGTTATTACAATAACAACCCAAAAACAAAAAAATCATAACAACGAATAACAAATCCTGTTATAAATAACATAAAATGTTATTGGCCTAGTATTTCCAAATATCAAAAAATGTTATTCCCAAGTTATTTCCGTCTGCTCGGGAAACACGAAAAAAATTCATGTTCGTGGTTTAAATATCAGAAGTCCCATAAAACCCTTGAAAAAATTGAACTTCGGATAAACGAAACTTCGAATAATCGAAGTTTCGGATAATCGAGTATGGGCTGTGATAGATTGGATTGGAATGAAGAAAACGCACATAAGCACATTTTTTTAAACATGAGCAATAGAAATTGAGTTTTTTGAATTAAAAGTTGCAATTAAAAACTAAATGGATTGTAGAGGGTTAAGATTCGATTCGATACAAAAGATACAAAAGCAAAGAACGCAAGACCAATCCAACAAATCAAAACATAACAAGAATCTTAAAAATCACTTCATTTATGACCTTATGGAACTGCGCGAAAACTTTGCGAACGCACACCTTCTCAACACCAGGTACATAACAACTCCAAACAGACACACACCATCGATAACGGTACAACACCACCCCACCCCCTTCTTTTCCCGGAGAGAAAGAGTTTGCTCAAACAAGAAGCGAGTTTCTTCCATCATCCGATCGCGATCAACACAATAAAAAAAAATCGCCAGCTTCACTTCCACACATCTGGCTGCTTCATTATCGCGCAATTGTTGTTTGTAGGTACAATTAAAACCTCTCAACCATCTCTTCACCATCCCACTCCCACCTGGAGGATGGTGGTCTTCGGAACTTGCTGCAGTACCACATCTAGCGCGCAAATTCAATGTTATGAAAAGTTGTAGAAAAGCAAAGTCTGCTTTATATACCCCCGCTCGATGACTGGGCGCTTTTTTGTTGTAATTTGGGGAAACAACAAACCTTTCAACCGTAACGCACACATTCACACACCCACACGAACCACCCCCATCGACTTTGGTAATCCATTAAACATGAGAAACCTGCGCCGCTTCAGCACGCAACGGTGAACATCTACAGTGATATCGCCGGACGACCGGGGTTCCTACCTGCAGAAGCACGTAACCGTTTCTTCCACGTCCAGCGGCAGGATGATCCCGGAACCGCCCATGATCTTGCTCAGGTTGCTGGTCGAGGCCGCCGGACCCCCGGATCCGTCATTGTTCGGGATTGAGGAGTACCGCACGGACAGGTTCTTCGAGGCCGAACTGGCCCGGTTGGTGATTGCGTTCAGCACCGCCGTCGTCCACATCCTGGAGAAGCGATTGTTCATAATCCAGCGGAAGCAGCAACAGCAGCAACGGCTCGACCCGGTTCTTCCGCGGCGGGGACCAATTTCTGGACACTTGGAATGCACACACACACACTTTCTACCGGATGCTGTAGGTGGTCCCTACAGCTGTTTCAATCGACACGGAACATTCTTCACGTACACACTTCACCACGGCGACACACTCTGCACTGGACTATCTGTCTGGATAGTCCTGCCACCTCCAGGTTGTCGAAGCCCCACTAACTGCAGTAGCAATCCGCTAAATTCAATTTTGAACACACAGACACTCAGAAACACCGCGTCACACGCAGAACTCCACGAACGCAACGCAAACACGTGACCTACAGAACAGTACAGCGCGTGATAAGCCGGACTAGAACCAACCTTGGACAACCTTCGGGAATCGTTTATGGGAGAAGGAGGAACACCGCGCACTGGGAGACACCCGCTGGGCTGTAGACCATCCGCACAGTCCACAGACACAGACTACCACCGAACGCCGCCACCGTACGGAACCTCCACCGAAGAAACGAAGACGACGTACGGTTCCGCCGTGTTGCACGCGGTTGTTCAGCGAATCCTCATACTCTCTCTTCGTGGTAAATACGGTCGAACCTCGCGCGGTACGGCGCTCCAGCGCTTCCGATATCCAACGCCGCACCGAAGACCCACTGTTTCCCGGCTGTAGTGGTAATGGTGTTGAAAATAAATCGACTTATTTGTGCCGAGACCGCGCGTTTGGCAATGTCAGACGGTTTCTCCTACAACTCTTGGCGCGGAATACCTGCGGGGCCCGTGGAGTTGGCCAGCGCCGTATTGTTGCCTGTAAGTCACGAGGAACTGCTGCTGCCACTCACTCACACACGTGAGCGGGGGGCTAGTTACATTGCGGTGTTGTTGGCATTGTTGTTGTTGTTGCTGTGTTTTTTATCACAACTGCTCTAATTAGACAATATGGTCGAGGTAGCGGTGAGTAACATCGCGGTTGAGGACGGCAAAGCTTAGGTTGGGAAAATATCATTTGACTTTTGATTGCAGCTCAAAAAAATAAATTGAAAAAATTCAATAAAACCACAAAACTTCGACTGCTTAAAGTTGTTTAAAATAAATGCTGAAAAGTTCTACTTTTCAGCACTCAAATGGGTGCTGAAAAATTGAACTTTTCAGCACTTGTTTTGAAAAGTAACACTTTTCAACATTTTTTTGATTTAAACGATTTATTGACAAAATACATGAAAATTTCACATAAAATTTCAATCAGTGTGTGTTTTTTGGAATTGCAAAAAATGTTGTATGGAACTCGTTGCAAAACTTGATTTTTTCAGCACTCTTCGTATTTATCCAACTCGGTGAACCTCGTTGGATAAATGTACGACTCGTGCTGAAAAAATCCTCTTTTCGCAACTTGTTGCATAAACTACTATTTCTTAAAATTATTTGATTTTTTTATTATTTGATTTTTTTTATTATTTGTTTTTTTTTTTATTATTTGAGTTTTTTTTATTATTTGATTTTTTTTTATTTTATTGAAATGATTTAAAAATCTTATATTTTTTCAAAAATTCTTCGAAGTTTTTTAAAAAAAAATTGGAATTTGTTGAAATTCTATGAAATTTTTTGAAATTCATTTTAATTATTTGAAATCATTTGAAATTTTTTTAAATTCTTTAAAATTCTTTGAAATTCTGAAAATTCTTTTTAATTGCTTGCCATCATTTGAATTCTTTGAAATTCTTTGAAATTCATTAAAATTCTTTGAAATTCTTTAAACATTCATTTAAATACTTTAAAATTCTTTAAAAATCTTTGAAATTCTTTGAAATTATTCGAAATTCTTTGAAAATCTTTGAAATTCATTAAAAATTTTGAAATTCTTTAAAATTATTATTAATTGTTTGCAATTCTTTGAAATTCATTAAAATTCGTTAATTTTTTTTGAAATTCTTTTAAATTTTTTGAAATTTTTTAAAGATTTTTGGAAATCTTTGAAATTCTTCGAAAATCTTTGAAATTCATTGAAATTCTTTAAAATTCTTTGAAACTCTCAGAAACTCTTTAAAATTCTTTGAAACTCTCTGAAATTCTTTGAAATTCTTTGAAATTCTTTGAAATTCTTTGAAATTCTTTGAAATTCTTTGAAATTCTTTGAAATTCTTTGAAATTCTTTGAAATTCTTTGAAATTCTTTGAAATTCTTTGAAATTCTTTGAAATTCTTTGAAATTCTTTGAAATTCTTTGAAATTCTTTGAAATTCTTTGAAATTCTTTGAAATTCTTTGAAATTCTTTGAATTTTTTTGATTTTTTTTTAAATTCTCTGAAAATCTTTGAAATTCTTTGAATTTTTTTCAATATTTTTGAAATTTATTAAAACTCACTGAAATTCTTCGAAATTATTTCAAATTATTTGAAATTATTTGAACTTCTTTGAACTTCTTTGAAGTTCTATGAAATTCTTTAAAATTCTTTGAAATTCTTTGAAATTCTTTGAATTTTTTTGGAATTCATTAGAATTTCCTGAAATTCTATGAAATTTTTTAATTTTTTTTTGAAATTCTTTGATTTTTTAAATACTTAAAAAATCTTTGAAATTCTATGAAATTCTTTGAAATTTTCTGAAATTCAATGAAAATCTATGAAATTTTTATTTTATAAGATTCTTTGAAATTCTTCAAAAATCTAAAAAAAAGAACAAAAAATTCTATGAAGTTCTTTGATATATTTTTTGAAAACATATAATTTTCTAAATTGTTTCAAAATTGTTTAAAATTCTTTGAAATTTTCAAAGATTCATTGCAATTCTTTGAAATTCTTTAAAATTCTTTAAAACTGTTTCAAATTCATTGAAATTCTTTGATTTATTTTTAAATTCTTTGAAGTTCTTTAAAATTCATACATTCTTGATTTTTTTTAAATTCATTAAATAGTTGTTATTCTATAAGTTTTTTTTTCTATTTTTTTAATCTTTTTATTTTTTTATTTTTATTTTGAATACTATTTTTTCAATTCTTTGAGTTCTAATTTTTATTTTGAATTCTTTAAATTCTAATGTTCATTTTCATTTTATTAAATTCCTTTAACTCTAAATTTTATTTTCATTCTTTTTTTTTAATTCTATTTTTTCAATTTTAATTTTTCAATTCTATTTTTTTCAATTCTCTAAATTTTATTTTTATTTAATTTTTGAAGAATCTAATTTTCATTTTGATTTTTTTAAATTCTTTAAAATGTGATTTTAATTTTTTTTTTATTCTGATTTTAATTTTCAATTCTAATTTTTTTTTTCTTAAATTTTAATTTTTATTTTAAATTATATTTCATCAATTTTAATTTTCTTAAATTCAAATTATTTTCAATTCTAATTTTTATTTTTTGATTTAATATTTTAATACTATTTATCTTGATTTTTTTTTTTATTCTTTTAATTCAAATTTTTATTTTTAATTATTTTTTAATACTAATTTTTATTTTATTTTTTCATTCTTCAAATTTTATTTTTTTTAATCTCAATTTTAATTTTTTTTTTTCATTCTACAAAATTCAATTTTTTTTCAATTTTAATTTTTATTTAAAATTTAATTCTTTTAATTTTTAAAATTCTTATGTTTGTTTTTTATCAAGCATTTATTTGACACACGGAAAGCAATCCATCGCCAAATCTTTAAGTATTGCTGAAACTTGCCAAAATATTTCATTCGTCTAAACTTGCATCAATTATTATCTGATTCTGTAAAACTTACCAGTTCCAGAAAAAAATTATTGCATCTGCAAAATTGTTGGCAAATCGTCAGAAATCCCTCAGAAATGCCACCTGCTGGTTTGTTGATAGATTTCTTTTCTCCGTGTCATTTTGGCATCGCTAATTTAGCCCTTTCATATATGACCCAAAAACCAAAATTTTCTAAAGTAGCCTATAATTTTCGTATGGTCCTCAGGATCAATTTTCCATGATTAACTAAAAAAATATATTTTGGAAATTTAGGCCTGAAAAAAAACGGGATCAAACCCGCGAATTCTATGAAAACTTTTGATGAATCATTCGCAATTCGCAATTTTCAGTGTAAGAACGGGCCTTGACCGATCTTATGCACTAGGTTCCCGACGAACACGCACTGCCCTTACACCTACATCTCACCCTTGCTCTGAGTCAGTACGAGCAGCACGCTAGAACACGCTTTGAGTGTTCGTGCCAGGCATGCACACCTTCTTTTCCGGTTACGCATTTTAACTCGGCCGGGGGTGGTACATTACGTAGGGTTTGATGTAAGTATAAGCGCCTAACCATTCATAGTGTGCCTATCAACATTCATTAAAGCAAAAACTGTTTTATTTTTAGTTTGAATTCAAAAACTAGTTGTTATTTTACTGTGTTTTTCTTTCTCCTGAAATCTTTCCTAGTGTTGAGTCGTGTTTTTATGTTGCTATTTCTTTTGTCGCGGTGTTTTGTTACAACTTTTGGTCCTAAGCATTTTATAAAAGTTTTTCAAAAGTACAATAGTAATATTTGTGTTAATTCTTTGATCACTCCAAAATTGAGTAAGGGCTCGAACCTCATTTGTTTGAAGAAAAGGGTGAAGATTGAAAACAATGGACAGTGATAGAAATATACTATTTGAAGAATCAATAGTAAAAGAAAGATAGTAATTTATGAAGTAGATAAAGAAATTAACAATAATTAATAAATAGAGGTAACAAACAAGCTTAGATTGTATTGAGGGCAATTTATAGGGCAAATGAAAAATTATTCAAATAGATAAATAAAGAAAAGGCAGATGATAACAAAATTGACATCGCTGCCAAATTAAGGGAAAGCAGAAAGTATGTTACAGCAGCATCAATTGGTAAAATAGAGTGAAAAAGCGTTGAGAAATAAGAGAATCAAATGAGTAAAATCGAAATCAAATGGAGGATAGTAAACAGAAGCCGCGTTAGAAAATCAGTGAAACAAAATAAACAGAAGATAGGTGGTAGCTGAGAATGAAGAGAAGAGAAACCCCGTTGTGCGATGTTTCGGGTACATCCACAGCAGTTGACTCAACATACTGCGAATCAAAACAATACCGTCTACAATCACAAATTACTTCCCTTTCCCACATTGTCGCGCCCCTTTCTTTTAGCCGTCTCGACTTTGACTTTGGTCAAAGGTTTACGATCCGTTTCCACAGGCCACCAGCTAGGTCATCATGAAAACCAAGCCAACGTGGAGGTAAGAAAATAGGACACTTGCAAGGAACCAGAGCTATACTGTCTTGATCAAGTATGATCTAACAGGACTACGGACGTAGTCAGTGACGCTCCTTCCAGGATGTTCCTCGCCTGAGCGTCAACTGAAGAGGTATCATCAGCATCATTCGCACTTGGCCTGCGAAAACTTTTGATGAATCATACCAAAAAATTCTAAAAATCTAAAATGTGTTATTGACAGTAAATTTTTCAAAACATTTTCTTATGCTTAATATTATCGATACTAATATTTTTAAAATGCCTATCCATTAATTTTATAATTTTGAACTTTGTAATTTGATTCCAACCTCAATCAAATTCAACCAACCTAAAATAAAAAGACCACCCGAGTCTAGATCACATCGACCGAGTACACACTTTTGTCCCCTGAAGAAACAAGCGTACCGTAAAATTCGGCTCCACACTAAGTAAAACGCGGTAAGCGATAAGAAATGTTTGTTTACTTAAAGCCGATCAAACAAAAGTCAAACAATCTGTGTAAATGTGGCGTATCTGCATCCGAATGCACGGTCGTTACTCAAAAAAGGGGGGGGAAAGTATAACAAGTGGAACGCTACATTGACACCTGTGCAACTAATAAGTAGTACTCCCGCCGGGTCGATAGCAGTCACGGCAATAAAAGGTTTGTGCCAACAACAACAACAACTGGAACGAAAGATAAGTACATACTGCAGCGGGGAAAATGAACCATTTACTAAATGGTGCCTCCGTATAGGAGGTTGGCAGAAACAAAGAAAAAGTAGAAACTTTAGTGTCTCAACCGTGCGAAAATAAGACAATTTGCACCCCCGTGCCATGTATGAACGAGGTGTAGTGGAGTAGTAACAACAACTTTGCACGAACGTGATAATTATAATTAGTTTGAGGACGAGGTTTTTGTGCTTCCAAGGTTCCCTAAGTCGGCCAAAGTAGGTGAGTGATAGGGAAATATTACAACACATTATTGAGAAGTTTTGATTTTATGTTCTACATTATAAGAAGACAGCGATAAAACTTTGATTAATTTTGCTTTCAGAGACTGTATTTTAGCTGATTTTAGTCCGACTATTTTTTCCATTTTTAATCATAAATTTCAGCGTTTGGTACGGTATGTCCACGCATCCTCCTTCCCTGTAGATTCTGTGAGATATGATCCTTTCTAAGTAGAACTGGGTGCAAAGTATTTATTTGTGTTTAATCAACTTCAAATAACAACATTTACAACATTATATTTTTCTCAGTTTTAGTTAATTTAAACCAATTTCAAGCTGATGATTTCCCCCCAAAGCTTTCCTAATTCAGCCAAATTTCTATGCACGACTCGCTGCGCAGCCAATCTCTATTTGATTCGTTACCCAATTTGGACCGCCAATCCATTGCGAGAGAGCGATCCAATCAAAATCCGATCTCGCACGTCGACACGTGACGACCGGCTTTTTTTTTTCGCCAAGGGAATGTCGTCCAAATCTCTTCAAGTTCCCATCAACGCTGGTTGCAAATGTGCCGGCATTTCGAAGGGATGGGGGGGACGGAAGAAAGCATAATCTTATCCATCTCTTCGACGAGCGGCGACAATTTCGACAACTCCGCACAACGCAATCCGTACGTGAGTGGCTCCTAACCCCTGAAACACAACCGGCTGTGTGGTGTTCAGCGAAGCAAACATTTAGTGAAAATCATCTGGCGGCAGCGCCTGGGAATGTATTGGTGGTGCACGTGTGCTCGCGAATGTGTGTGTGTGAATTTGCGCGGTGGAAAACATCTGGAAAATGGGCACCTCGGAAAGCTCTGCCGGCAGCAAACGACTTCAAAGCTTTTTACGTCTGATGGAGTTCATTTCAACAGTAAAAAATAGTTTAAGATTGGTTTAAGATAAAAAATTTCAAATATATTTTTTAAATTTTAATAAGAAAAAAACCTAGATTGACGTCAAACTTAAATACTGAATTTTTCTCCGTTTTCTTCGGTGCACTGTTGATGTTCATAGAAGCGGAAATACGGTGGGGTAAATGAAAAATTGGTTTGGTAACCCACTGCTGCCTGCCGTTCCGTGGAGCAGTTGCAGCAATCCAGCTTGCAAACCGAGGAAATTCAGCAGCATAAGCCACCTGCTACTTTGCGCGTCATAACAACCCTCCTGGCAGCCAGTGGCAGGTATTGATTGCTGTGGGAGAAATTTGTGTGTTCTTCTGATAAACCTTAATAAATGCAAAAGGTAAAAATTAAGCAAATCTCAAACTCAAAACATACTTAATAATTAGAAATCTGTTTTTTCACTATTTTAAATATCCGCCATATTAATGAAGTAGAAGTTTATGCAACACGTTTTTTCAGCACGAGTCGTACATTTATCCAACGAGGTTTACCAAGTTCGATAAATACGAGTGCTGAAAAAGTCAACTTTTGCAACGAGATCCATACATTTTTTCCGCAATTCCGAAAAACAACCTTTGAGTGAAATTATAAGTCAAATGTTCATGTATTTTGTAAATTAATCGTTTAGATAAAAAAAATTTGGAAAGTATTATGTGGAAAAGTGCCACATTTATGTGGAAAAGTGCCACTATTCGATTCTGTTATTTTTGGTACAGAAAAGTAGGCACCGTTCAAGAATGGCAGGAAAAGTAAGTAGTTTCAAGACGAAATTGCAAAAAAAAGCTTTTGAAGTTATTTTTCGTATCTTTCTGAAGGATATGTTAAGCCACTTTTGTTCTTAGAATGGAGGTAATTTTTTTGTATTATGTTTTTAAATATTTCCACCTGGATTTAAATTTTGTGTTCAATGGTTTTTGATCAATTTTAAAATTTTGCGTGTTATATGATATTTTTTTTTGTATATTTGTTGATGATCTAATTCCTCCGTAGGGTATGACACTAACGTAGTTTCCTAAAGCTGCCACCAAATGTGTGGTGGCGCTGTTTTAGACAAACACAACGTTTGAAATGGGCGTAAAAAATATATGTAATTTCAAATTAACAAAACAAAACCAAATTCATCAAAATATCACCAAGACAACAATAATATAAAAGAGTTTTTGACTCAGCGAGAATAAATGAACAAGTGGAAATCCATATTTCCATTATCTTTCTCAAATTTTTAATTTTAAAAATTTACCTTTTTGTCAATTAGACTTTTCTAACAAAAAAAAATGAATAATCATTTTTGAAAAAATCTCATTTTTGATATGTTTAAGATCTCAAAAATGCCAATTTTTTAGCTATGGCACAAGTCAAAATTTATTCAACAGTGTTGTCAATTTTTCGAATTAGCTTAGCATAGCATTGGTGTCTACCCGTAGTTGCTACTCTGTTATTGGCCAGGACCTCCAAGAATTGCTCCGTGGGCCACAGATGAAGAGTAGCAACCAATCATCACCACTTCGCAACTTTCAAATGTCCCTATCATGCTGATCAATACCGACGCCGGCCACGACCAGTGGTAAGACACGGGGAAGTGGATGGGAATGTTAGTCCGATACTTGAGTGATGGGACCGCTAAATCGGCTACGTCTCCGACAAAGTATCACATGAGTTTTGAGGTGTTAGTAAGATGGGTATGAGGTCAGGAATGTGGTAGGTGATGCGGCTGGTCAAATCTATTTATAGTTCTTAATTCTTCACCGAGATTTTTGTGGTGAATTCTGGCCGTGTTGAAAGTTCAATATTCAATTTCAGCCTAGCAAGTTCTTGAATTCAACTTTGCATTCAATATTGCATTGTCTGTCCTAAGGTTCTCAGATTCTCATCAAGTTTCTTGGATTCTTATACTGCCGTTTTACGGCGATATGATGTATACGCCATTTTGGACATTTTCAATTTTATTGTACAGTCTGATAAAGAATCTTAAAAGCTACGTCCTGACGAAAGAATTTTTCAAAAAACTGCTCTGGGGCCCATTTTATTAAGCAAACAAACAATGATGTATACGCCAATTTTACTCATCATGATGTATGTATACATTGAGAATTGATAGAAGTCAAATTCAATACTGTTTGAATGATGATTTGAGGTTTTGGGACCAAATCAAGATTGGGCAATATTTCATTACATTATTTCGATTTAATTCTTAAGGGGACGTCCATTAGACATCATCCATAAAGTACGTCACGTTCTGAGGGAAGAGGGGGGTTTTGAGAAAGCGTGACGTTGCGTGTTAAAAGCATAGGGAAATCGTGACAAAGAGGGGTGGAGTACATTTTGGCTGATTTTAATGTGACGTACTTAATGGATGACACCTTATCCACATCCATGTAGACACTTTTTTGAAAATTCTAGACCCACCCACCTCCCTTGCTAACAATTGCTCATGCAAAAAATGTGTTTATGGAGCAGAGACAATCGCTAAGGGAGCGTTATTTTATTACGTAACGCAAAAAATCGGATTTTTAGACCTCCCCCCCCCCGTAACAAAATGTCCATACAAATTTTAAAAATTTTGTATGGAGCGTAACACGGCCTCTGACCCTCCCCCAACTGCGTTACGTAAAAGAACGCTCCCTAATACCTCCCCCTCTTAAAGTATCAACGTGGACAATGCATTACGGGATCCACTCAGCATTCAAAATAGCTGGCACAAAAAATAAAGCCAGCTTTGATCGAGCAATGTATACATACATCATTGGGCAGGAAAAGTAGTGATTTTTTATTGCTATTTTTACGGCCAAATGATGTTTGTGGTTTAAAATCGTAGAGAATAGGAAAAAACAAGAAATTTTGTAGGGGCCACATTTTTATTGTACTTTTAAACAGTTTCTACAGAGCAGACCTCAAATTACTCATTTTAAATTGAAAAAATGAACAACAAGAGAAAATCGTGTCTACAGCAAAATCACCTCAATGGCGTATACATCATATCGCCGTAAAACGGCAGTATAGCATTCTTAGTCCTTCTAGTCAACTAAACCTCGATGGACTGGTGGTTAGCATTTTTGTCTGCTGACCCAAAGGACGGGGGATCGAACCCCGCCGCGAGCTAATGAATTTTTCGTACATATTCATGTGTTCAGAATTCCTTCTTTCCATAATTTCTCGATAGGAGCAGATGGGAATCGTACCCAGAACCTTCCGTTTACAAAGCGAACAGGGTAACCATTCAGCCACGCCTACCCCGATTTTTTCTAATTTTAGAAAAACTAAAATAAAATCGAAAATTAAAATTAAAATTAATTTTATTTTTAAGATGATAATGCCAGCTATCGAACAGTAATTTACATAAATTTCAATATCGTGCACCGTTTTTGAGTTTGTTAATAACCTGTCTTTTTGCATGTAATAATCATGATCTATAAAAATATTTTTTAAAGAAAATTGAAAAAAAAATCCTTAACAATGTTTCAAAGATATTGAAGATACAGCCTCCGAAAAAATATCGCACAAGAAAAATAAGGTTTTCTTCACATCGCCAGAAAAGCGTTGAATTTTAAAGTGGCAATAAACGTGCTTTTCCGAGCCCTCGAATATTTTGTTATGTTTAAAAAGCTTTTGATAAGGTCTTAATTTTGCATGTAAATATACAGTTAAATTATTTTTGTCGACCTTTTCCCACGTTTTTAAAAAAACGTGATTTAGACGAAAAATTGGCAACACTGTCAAATGTATTTTGACCAACATGTGATGGCATTTTGGTCATTAAAAACAAATCCAAAAAACACGGCAAAAAATCCGATGGTAAAATCACATGCAAAAGCATGCACATCAGCTTCGTGAAAAAAGACACTTAATATTACACACTGCATGTACAATTTTTGCTAACACAAAAAAAAGTTGCAACCGAAGGGATTCAAACCCAGCACCAACAGTAAGTACTAGCGCCTTAGCTCGCTCGGCCATCAGACCGATGAAGAATGGAAAGGATAAACGAATATATAGATAGGCTACATATTTCAGAGTGTTATATACCATAGAATTTCATAAAATAATGCAAAATTTATTTTACACCCATGCCTTTTACACGCAGCTTAATAACTACTTTTTGCTGTATATTTTGGACAATCCCATTGTGTGAAAAGTCGGATTGAAAAAATGGTTTATTTTTTCAAGAATGTAACTATTTTTTCTTAAATGTCCCGAGTAATACCTACAAATTTCTTGAAGACACCAAATCGATCAGGAAATCCATTCTCAAGGTAAAGATTTTTGTACATTTTTATAGCCTTTTTAATGGACAGCTATCAAAATTATATGAAAACATGTATGCACGAACTAATGATTCAAAATGAATTTTAGGAAAAAATATAAAATTTCAAAACAAAAGCTCTTTGTAGTGAAAACTGCTTAACAGTGTTCAAAACTTTTGAAATAAAACAAATTTAAAAATTCTAAAAACGCTTCGGATTCGATTTCACCTTCGACTTAACAATTACATTTTTTAAAGATATTATCATCCAGTCCAATAAAGCAAATTTTAATTTTTGATTTTTTTAATAATAAATAAACTTAAATGTGCCCAACCCTATTTCAACCAGACATGACCGAGAGCGAGTCTCTCGTGAGTGTGTGACATTTTATTAAAAACTTTTTACGATGTTTACTTCAATTTTACGACCGTGTACGGATGAGTCATGTCGCCACCGTCAAGGTCCTTCCACACATAGTTATGGTGGCAGCTGACGTCAACCGGAGCGCCGATCACGGAAATAGCTTCGAACGAGGACGAGATGGTTTCGGGGACGTTTAATAAGCTTTCGGAACCGGACACTCCGGACTGGGGCAGGTCATGTTACAACAAACCGTCCAGTTTGGGGTGGAAACTTGCGGATCACCACTCTGGTGCGAGATTTATGGCACAGGATTCACAGTTTATGGTGTCTACGCTGGGGGGTTATCGGGTTGAGGAATGTGTTTGACTCCAACGAGATATTGAACCGGAGATTGTTGCCAATGTTTACCGACAAAGCAGGGAATCTCTCCGGGGAATGTACAAACACATTCCAGCAGATGAAGCACTGAATTCGTCATAAAAGTCTATCCGTGTTACAAAAGTTGGAATGCAGAGAATGCACTCGACTTCGACTCGACAAGGGAAGAGCAACGGTACGTGACAGTTCCGGATCATGTGACTGGAATAGGAGGACAAGTGGTAAATGCATTTTCTATTGGACACATGCTACTATTCAAATTCGATTCCCGGAGATTTCCTCCGGGGAAAATCGATAGGTTCGTGCGTGATTGAAATGCCAACCGGCGCAAATTTGTCCACTGGCAAATCAGTAAAATATTTCTAACGGAAGGTTAAACCTCCCCTCCAGCAAACGGCACTGTTGCTAGCGAAATAAAATAATTAATTAATCACATTTATGACGCTTTTTTATGTCAAGCACGCGTCAACTTTGCTCCGCACAGATCCTTCCAGAGGACATCTGTTGACGGTCTCTCTAGGCCACACTGCTGGAGCGTGGAGTTGTGTGACAAGTGTGACGCCGCCATAAAAAAGAGTTTACGACCGCTGGCTGGCTGGCTCTCTAAGCATGGCATAAATTCGCAAACCAGACCAGAGAGGAAGGTCTTTCTGGTCAAGCAAAAACATTGCCTTGCAGCATAATTTCCGGCGGACGAAGGCAAACCAGACTGGGCGATGGTTTTAGTCACTGTTTGATTTGGAGAGAAGTTACTAAATATCGATAATTTTGCTTCGCTAGAAGAAGGTGACTTAAGCGGATTGTAGTCTGGATTTCGTCATGTAGTGATGATTGTCTAAGCCAAATTTGGCGAAATTCTAGAAAATTATTGTAATGTGATAATGATCTTTCCAGCTCAGTAAACTAACACCAACCATCCATCAACAACAACATTTCATCACCCATCCTTCCAAAGCCCGAGGATGTTCGTACTAATTGAATCCTCCGACACTTCCTCAATTTCTTTTGCATCATCATCAGAACGGACATTCCAGCACACGGCAATCAATGTGTCTTCTCTTCCAAGGAGAAACGCGCTGGATGACCTTTGGCGATCTTGATTTTCCAAGGATTTTCCCACCCATCGTCATCTCCCCCACAGATAGGTAAGTTTTTTATCGATTTGCCTGCCCAGTCCAGGGCCGGCTTCCTGTTCGTTCTTGGCACACATATCCTGTTGGCATTGACAGGCCAGCATAAATTGAAATGTTGTTTCTCATTCATCCTGCCCCACGTCAGCAGGGGCAGATCCAACGAATCGATATTGGAAATTGGTGGGCAAAAGTAGTATTGTAACGTTGGATTTCTTCCCGATATTGACAACTTCGAGATGTAGCCTCTTCAGAGCGTTGAAATTATTTGGTAGAATCAAAAGTCAGGATTTAACTCAAGTTCAAAGTAACTCTTAGCCACAGTACAATCAGATTAAAGATAATTTTAAACAAAAAACTTTTAATAAAAAAAAATTAATATCAACCATCGAAAAAAAAATCCAAACAAATTTTAAAAAATTAAACTATGTATTTACAATTTTCGTAAGAAAAACTTAACAACAAACTCCTAAAAAATATGAAAGCACTCATTATTTTGATGCAGAGTAGAAACATAAACAAATAATTGTTTTTTTGAAAAACAACCGAAAACTTAAAAATACTTATAATTTCAATGGTAATTTTAAAAACAAGCAAACGTATAGATTTTGATACTTCATTTCAACTGGAAATGGCAAAATTTAAAGGGGTAATTCTCCACCAACTCACACGAAATCGGAAAAAGTTGCACCGACCCCTCTTCGATTTTCATGAAACTTTGCTGAGCAATTCTCTACGAAATCGGTCTTTTTTCTTCAATTTTAATTTTTGTATTTTTTAATCCGGCTGAAACTTTTTTGGTGCCTTCGGTATGCCCAAAGAAGCCATTTTGCATCATTAGTTTGTCCATATAATTTTCCATACAAATTCGGCAGCTGTCCATACAAAAATGATGTATGAAAATTCAAAAATCTGTATCTTTTGAAGGAATTTTTGATCGATTTGGTGTCTTCGGCAAAGTTGTAGGTATGGATACGGACTACACTGGAAAAAATAATACACGGTAAAAAAATTTGGTGATTTTTTATTTAACTTTTATCACTAAAACTTGATTTACAAAAAACACTATTTTTTTTTTTTATTTTTGATATGTTTTAGAAGACATAAAATGCCAACTTTTCAGAAATTTCCAGGTTGTGCAAAAATCACTGACCGAGTTATGAATTTTTAATCAATACTGATTTTTCAAAAATCGAAATTTTGGTCGTAAAAATTTTCAACTTCATTTTCGATGTAAAATCAAATTTGCAATCAAAAGTACTTTACTAAAATTTTGATAAAGTGCACCGTTTTCAAGTTATAGCCATATTTAAGTGACTTTTTGAAAATAGTCGCAGTTTTTCATTTTTAAATTAGTGCACATGTTTGCCCAGTTTTGAAAAAAATATTTTTGAAAAGCTGAGAAAATTCTCTATATTTTGCTTATTCGGACTATGTTGATACGACCTTTAGTTGCTGAGATATTGCAATGCAAAGGTTTAAAAACAGGAAAATTGATGTTTTCTAAGTTTCACCCAAACAACCCACCATTTTCTATCGTCAATATCTCAGCAACTAATGGTCCGATTTTCAATGTTAATATATGAAACAATTGTGAAATTTTCCGATCTTTTCGAAAAAATATTTTGGAATTTTCAAATCAAGACAAACATTTTAAAAGGGCGTAATATTGAATGTTTGGCCTTTGTGAAATGTTAGTCTTGATTTGAAAATTCCAAAATATTTTTTCGAAGAGATCGGAAAATTTCACAAATGTTTCATATATTAACATTGAAAATCGGACCATTAGTTGCTGAGATATTGACGATAGAAAATGGTGGGTTGTTTGGGTGAAACTTAGAAAACATCAATTTTCCTGTTTTTAAACCTTTGCATTGCAATATCTCAGCAACTAAAGGTCGTATCAACAAAGTCCAAATAAGCAAAATATAGAGAATTTTCTCAGCTTTTCAAAAATATTTTTTCAAAACTGGGCAAACATGTGCACTAATTTAAAAATGAAAACTGCGACTATTTTCAAAAAGTCACTTAAATATGGCTATAACTTGAAAACGGTGCACTTTATCAAAATTTCAGTAAAGTACTTTTTGATTGCAAATTTGATTTTACATCGAAAATGAAGAAAAATTTTACGACCAAAATTTCGATTTTTGAAAAATCAGTATTGATTAAAATTCATAACTCGGTCAGTGATTTTGCACAACCTGAAATTTCTGAAAAGTTGGCATTTTATGCCTTCTAAAACATATCAAAAAATAAAAAAATAAAAATAGTGTTTTTGTAAATCAAGTTTTAGTGATAAAAGTTAAATAAAAAATCACCAAATTTTTTTACCGTATTATTTTTTCCAGTGTAGTCCGTATCCATACCTACAACTTTGCCGAAGACACCAAATCGATCAAAAATTCCTTCAAAAGATACAGATTTTGAATTTTCATACATCATTTTTGTATGGACAGCTGCCGAATTTGTATGGAAAATTATATGGACAAACTAATGATGCAAAATGGCTTCTTTGGGCATACCGAAGGCACCAAAAAAGTTTCAGTCGGATTAAAAAATACAAAAAAAAAATCGAATGACCGAAATCCTAGAGAACTGCTCTGCTATAAAGGGTAATTTTGGTCCCTGATCACGAGGTCCCAAGGTTTTCCGAATTTGTGGGTGTTCCGAATATGTGGGATGACTGTACTCAAAATTCCGAAAAAAAACATATTTTTCATCAAAAAAAGTTAAAAAAATAGTTTTAAAATCGCTGCCATTTTCCGATACTCAACTGTCAAAAATCGCGAGACATGTCATTTTATGGGAAATTTAATGTTCTTTTCGAATCTGAAATAACCCATGTAAAGAATTGGTAGAGGTAGGAAGATGAGTAGACTAATGATGTACTGTGGTACGCGCGGCTGGTGCTACCCCGCGCAGTACTAATTCTCGCCTGTTTAGGTGGCAGTTCTGAAGTCGCTCTTTCTCTCTAATTTATATTTTCTCTGTGGTCCCACTCTCACCAAATTAACCCTCTCGGCTAACTGCGATCGGTGGCGCGAAGTGCACCAATGCGCCATGTATGTTTCATGTACTTTAGAGTTAGATCCCAATAAACGTCCGTTGGAAGAAGTTCGGTCTGTTTGCGAGCGGCGAATAAAAGTTCGTGTTTTAAGTACACCGCCGTGTTTCAATTCTCTCCGGAACTAGCCAGAGTGATCCGGCCCCCATCCGGTTCTGTACAACCCAGAAGGGTCATTTTTTCATTTGAAACAATTTTTTTCATTTGAAAATTACGTGTTTTTTCTAACTTTGCAGGGTTACATTTTAGAGTGTAACAATGTTCTACAAAGTTGTAGAGCAGACAAAAACAAAAAAATTGATATTTAGACATAAGGGGTTTGCAAGAATTCTTCACGAGTTATCGGAATTTCACAAAAAAAAAATTAAAAATGTTATGATTTTGACCATTTTTGACCAGTTTTTCGAATTTTTTACCCCAAAAACTCAATCGTATGCTTTTGAAAGTATTTTTTTTTTTTTGGAAAATTCAGCTAATTTTGCATAAGAATGACCCCTTGGACGATTGTTGTGGCTTGTGCATTGCGAGAATCAGAATTTTTCTTCAAAAAAAATATTTTTGTTGTGAGTGGGTGTATCCGGTTTTTTTTTTTTTTTTTTTTGAAAAATCCCCACATACAAGCCATCCTTAAATTCCTTAAACATATTTGCAATAACTTAAATCAATGTTTACAAAACGTAAAAAAGTATATCATTTTTTTCATTCAGAACGAACAACGATTGGATTTTATACGATATTTCAGTTTTGCTATAGTAATTTACCCATACTCACAAAAAATAGTTCAAGATAATTATTTGGATTATTTGGAAAAAAAATTGAAATGACTTAATGAATATTTTCCACCATAAAAAACCATTGCCAAACTCTAGTTGGAATCTTTTTTCAATTATTCCATCAATATTAAACCAGAATCATATCATTTCATTACGCTAGCTGGCTTTACTTTGTTGCTGTTTTTAGTTAAATTAGTTTTTTTTTATAAATAAATGTTGTTTTGTAAACAAAAAATGGTAAAAATCTGTTAGCATTAGCATTAGCATTTGGAGGACGCCCCACCACCGGAAGGCTCCACAACGCTTATCCCACTGTTTGGTGTGGTTGTGTTAGACCCTCATCCGGAACAATAATCCAACACGGGAGATACCATGTCTTCATCTTTTGATGAGTGTGTAATACAACCCCAAGCTATCCTCAGGGATGGGGAGGATCGTTAGTAAACACCTATCTAAAGTGCGCAAGGACCCCTACGTCACCTTAGTGGTATAGATGTTTGTAGGGAGGTTTTGGACTCAATGTTAGTAGGAGAGGTAGAACCCTAGGATACACCTCGAAAGGCGTTGCGGGTTGGTTGTAACAGTATTCCAAATTCCAATCTTTGCTCACCAAGTCGTCATGGCCTAGTGGTTAGCATTTTTGCTTACCAATCCAAAGGACGGGGGATCGAACCACGCCTCGGGTGACTTTGGTTTTTAGTTCATATTCATCATTTCAAATTTCTGTGTTCTTAACTTTCACGTTGGGAGCAGATGGGGATCGAACCCAGAACCATTCGCTTACAAAGCAAACACCGTAACCAGTCAGCCACGGCCGCTCCTTAAATGGTAAAAATCTGTTTATTCATAAAAAAAATATTATGAAAATCAGGATTTTCAATGTCATAAATGGCCTTTTCATTCTGAATTAGATTGAAATTGTGAAGGAACCTTAAACTTTAAGTAAGTTACTGAAAAATAATTGAGTGAATTTAATTTGAAAATTGCACAAAATATGACAAAATTATTCAAGAGATAGAACATAATTTTCAAACAAGTATGCTTGAAATTTCCGACTTATTGACAAAAAATCACAAATTCCAGACTTTTGCCGATTTTTGCGGGTTTTGGCGATTTTCCGACTTTCCCGATTTCCCGCCCTGAGTGGCCACCCTGAAAGTTTTTTTACTCTTCGCATGTCTTGTTTGGTCTGATGTAGGAAGGATAGTCCTTCGGCCTTCTTATTCATAACGGTTGTTGGAGTGACAGTGACCTCCCGGAAGGTTACCCTGCCCAAAATGGGTCGAGAATTGGCTACGTTGGGTTTTTCGTTATTTTCGAATGCGGACTCTGCCAAAGACAAGTTCTAGGACATAATTAAATCGACTTCTAGTAAAGTTATAAAACGAAAGAAAATTGAGTTTAATTTATCCGAATTTCTAAATAGTCTTTTGAGTCGTTAGAAATTAAATTATATCTAGAATAATCTCTTGAATCTGCGTAATCTGGCAGGTATTAGCCTCCGGTTTTATGTTCCACCAAGCGACACCTGCTTGGAAATTTAATCCAGCATTTTACAACTTTTGTCCCAACAAAATAATAATATTCCTAACACAAATGTCCCCTTAAGCCCTGCCCTAGACCAGAAGTTCCGAGCCCTTAAAACGAAAATTACAATAATTACATTCCTCTCTGTCCCTCGACCCTAGATTTTTCATACCTTTTAACCTTCAAGGCGCAACTTTTCCACCCGAAAAAAGTGCGAGGGTGGCCTGAAAATGCGAAACAAGTGTAACAAACATTTCACGTGGCACGCATTATGCCCGCTTACCTGACACTTGGTAAATGTAATTGATGGCTCTAGGGTGTGGGCATCAGGCTTCTTCAGAAAGCAAAGTCTGCAAAAAATGCCACCCTTCAGAAATACCAGAACCATCTGAGAAGGCGTTCGAGAAACGAAAAAGAAACACACTTTTATTGGTCCACTTTGCCGGCAGGCGTGAAGCAAAAAAAACGCACACACGGGTCCCCCACAGACCGTTATTATGAAGAAAAAATTTCCACCCAAACCAATGATTGGACATGGTTTCTGGGACCATTCTGCACCTCTGGGCCAAGTTTCAAAATATTTGCCGGCAGAAATTTCGAATACGGTCAGTTTTAGTATTTTTAGTTGAAATTAAGGGGAAATCACATGTAAAATGCATAGGAAAACTTCAAAGTTTCAATGCTTAAACTCTGAAACGTTACTGATCATGGTTTTAAATTGTACTTACATGTAGCAAAATGATATAAAACGATTTACGGAACTGACTTAGCCGGATTAAGCCGTAGTTAAGTGACTTAAGTACATTATTTACAAGTTTATATCTAAATATTTTTAAATCTCCTACATTAGGCAATTTTAAGTCTAGGAAGACTAGATTGCATAAAAATAATTAAAATGGGGTGACTTTGAGCCAAGGGGTGACAATGTACAAAAGATTGTTTTGATAAGCATTAAGTTTATGTCAATATTTGTTTGTAGACTGCTTAATTTGGTCTATTTATGTTCCCAAACCCAAAAATAATTTGATGATATTGCTTCGCAGATCGCAAATTAATATGTTTGAATAGGCCTATTGATTTTAAATCACCTATAAGTGACAGATTTAAAAATGCTGCGCACATGTTCCAGTTCTGAATCGATTCGTTCTGAATATAAATAAAAGAAAAACAATTATGTGACGTGTCAAGTTTGTAATCAAAAATCACATTGTTTTGTTTTAAAACGTTTAGAAATTTGAATGAAATGCAGTGAGTATTTCAGCTGTAATTTGACTCAAACATTTTTGTTGCCCTGTATAATGATTATAATTAGCAAAAGTTTAATGGCACAACTTCCCACAGGATTAATATCTCAAACTAATTATGATTTTGCAAAATTGCAGGTAATCATCACAAAACTGTATTTTATAATTGATTAATGTATTGTTGATACAGTTTGATCATCAATGAAATTCATCAAAACTTATTATTGATCAGCAAGTACTTTTACTGATAATATATTTAGTTAAAACAAAACCTACTCCTGTCTCATGTGAAAACACAACCACTCATCCACTATTTTAACAATCCCGACATATCTTAAGAAAATGTGAAAATAGTATAGTCTGATATGTATAGGTTATTGAACTTATAAATATTTACATATGAATGACGATTTAAGTTTTCAATGTAGTTTGTGTCTTAAAACTCTTGTCAGGCTAGGTTTTTATTTAACTTTTATGGAATTTTTCAAAATTGTGGGAGAGGACAACAATATTTGCAACGAGTAATCCTTATAATTCAAGCTTATCGAGCTTGTTGTTAAGCTATTTAGTTATTAAACAAACGTAAAATTTGGTACAATGTCACCCCTTGGCTCAAAGTCACCCCATTTTAATTATTTTTATGCAATCTAGTCTTCCTAGACTTAAAATTGCCTAATGTAGGAGATTTAAAAATATTTAGATATAAACTTGTAAATAATGTACTTAAGTCACTTAACTACGGCTTAATCCGGCTAAGTCAGTTCCGTAAATCGTTTTATATCATTTTGCTACATGTAAGTACAATTTAAAACCATGATCAGTAACGTTTCAGAGTTTAAGCATTGAAACTTTGAAGTTTTCCTATGCATTTTACATGTGATTTCCCTTAATTTCAACTAAAAATACTAAAACTGACCGTATTCGAAATTTCTGCCGGCAAATATTTTGAAACTTGGCCCAGAGGTGCAGAATGGTCCCAGAAACCATGTCCAATCATTGGTTTGGGTGGAAATTTTTTCTTCATAATAACGGTCTGTGGGGGACCCGTGGCACATTTTTATATCAGACGTGAATTCCGGATTCTAATTGAATGGCCAAATCTCCTCCTTCAAAAATTACCTTTCAGCAGCGCTGACGTGAATGGGCTTCGCAGCAAGCCCCTCTTTTTTCTTGCTGACCCCCAACCTGAAGTACCATAACTTACTGGGTAAACCACTACCACCAACAGAGAGAGAGTGAGGAAACCATGGGGCGCACGATAAATCATTACCTCGGGAGGACCTTGAAATTTGCAAGATCATTAATCAACATCACACACACACACACACACACACACACACACACACACGTTTCATTCAGTGTCGTTGGCGATTCTTTATGTTGCGTTCTGTTGGCAGCATTTTTTGCTGTAAATTCTTATATAAGATGGTTCTGTTGCCAACCGATTGGTGAAGTGACGAAATAAAAAAGTCTAATTTAAAGATTAAACTTCAGAATTAATAAAATACCCAAAATGTCTAGCCTCAAGAACCATTATTAAATCTAGATAATGTTTTGCCATTACTCTACTTTTGGATAAATATCTAAACTAAATAACGAAAAATTTATCTGGCAACCATGTTAAAAGTAAGTTAACTTATGGGAAATTTATCCTTTTGTTCAAAGTCAGATCCTGTTTTTCTAAGTTATGAAAATGACTTTGGATATTTCTTTTTTGTAGTTTATCAAAAATATCGAAAATCTGGCAACCCTGCTCCATGATATAAGCTACAGAGTTGAATATATTTTAAACAGTAGCTGAACAAGACTAATTTACCAGATCAACGTTTTATCGGCCTTATTTTGATTGCAGGGTGTCCATTCAAATTACATTTATACAATAAAAAAAATTGTTTTGCTACTTTGTTACCAAACATGACAAAGCTTCTAATTAAAGCCTCCTTTATATTACTAATTGCTCTCAGCACAGGCAAGAGCTATTGCCGATGGTTACATAAATTAAGAAAGCCCTAAAATTGTAATATATTTTCCCTCCCACTTTCTCCATTTCTCCGGAATAAAAACACAAGTATACTCAATATATTAAGCTTCTGGAAGGTTTGGAGCAATTTATCCAACACTTTCGTCCCACCCTCTATCGGCAGCACAACAAGACGTCGAACACAAAAACTTTTCCACGATATTTTTAGCTAGCTGTCATGCTCGTGCTGTATTTTGTGGATTGCAGAAAACACAAGAAGCAAAAAAACAACAACAACAACAAAACCACTTACAGCACACACATTCTCGAAAATAATCGCGTGATGTTTTAAAAGGCCAAAACCCAAATAAATAGCGCAGCACAGGACGAGATCTCGCGCTCACATAACACACCAATACCAATACCACCAGAGAAGAGAGCGGGAAAAAAAAGGACGACATTTATTGAGCGAGAGCGAGTCCTGTTCAGTGTTTGTGAAGGAAGGGAGCTCTATAGCACCGGAGAATGACGAACGAAGTTATCATATGATTACGCAAATATAGATGTAAGTTGTGCAGTAGGCAAAGGATAACGGGGAAGTTTGTGCCAATCTGACAGTATCTAACAGTAGAAGGAGGAGGGAAGTGATGCCAGATGAACTTAGGACAAATAAATATTCTTCATTTTCTATCATTGATTTCAAAGTTAACAATGTAAATTTATTTGCTATATGTTATAATTAGGAAAAATATTCTGAATTGTCAAGATCCTATGGGTGAAGAGTTAGGGAATTTCATGGACTATACTTCCGTTCTACGCATAATTGTCGCATTTTTAAGTTTAGTCTGATGTGTACATTAAGAAAAACACATAAAATCTGGTACTTTGATCGGAAACTCATTAAAAACAACACCAAGTCTGTTTGCCCCTACATTAAACTTCTACGCATAATTGTCCCACCAAGTGTTTTATTACACGTAATCTTTAGTTTTACTAAGCATTATGTCTTGTTTACCTGTTGTATAGCAAGAGAATCACAAATAAGGGTGATAAACTGCTAACTGGGGCGATTAGGGACACGTAGGGCGAATAGGAACCCACGGGACAATTATGCGTAGAAACACAGAAATCGGTCGAAAAATTTCAATCGCTTTATTCTCATTTGCACTTTTTTGAACATGGGACAATTATGCGTAGAACGGCAGTATAAGCCTGCGGTATAAACTTTTTGGCCAATCACAGTTTTTCTTATAGTTTTTAGATTTTTCTATAACAAACATTTTACACCGTTAATTGTTGACCTGTAGGCCGCCATAGCGGCACTTTTTGGTCTCAATTTTGTCATATTCGTAATCCTCGGAAAATTTCACGTAAGTTAGAAGTATTGGAGTTGTAAATTTGATTTAAAAAATAATTAATAAAAACATTTTTGAAAAAAGAAACAGATCATATTTACTCTGTGATCAATACGTCAAATGCTGTATCAAGTGGGCGAATATCTGTTCTACCCCTAATCCAACAAATTGTTAAAAAATATTTTAATTCATTCTAAATGGCATTTTTTCCAACCAAATTTACAGCTCCAATACTTCTCACTTCAGTGAAATTTTCCGAGGATTCCGAATATGACAAAATTGCGACCAAAAAGTGCCGCTATGGAGGCCTACAGGGCAAAAACTAACGTTGTAAAATGTTTGTTATAGAAAAATCGAAAAACTATGAGAAAAACTGCGATTGGCCAAAAAGTTAATACCGTAGGCTTATAGTCCATGAAATCCTTAACTTTAGATCCATAGGAGTATGGATGTTGGAGGCTGTTGCAAAAAGATATTAAGGTTTTAAAACAATCCATTTTCAAAAGTAATTTGCAAAAGCTATGAGAAAAAATCAAACAAATACTGGATGTCTATGGCACATTTTGAAGTGCTCCAAAAAACCTTTCGAATGCATCTAAGAGGGTTGGAATTGATGAAGTTTTACGGAAATGCGAGCGATTTTAAGATTTTTTTATGTTTTTGGACAACAAACTTCAAAGCCCATTTTACCCCACTTCCTTTTGTCGTAGAGGGCCCATATTTTCCATAAGTTTTATCTCATATTTTTCATAAGTTTTATCTTATTTTATTATATTTTTTCATAAGTTTTATGTATAGACAAACAAACGCTTAAAGTTTCATCCAAATCGGAACACCTCAATACGACCTCTAGAACAAACCGAGCAATATTTACAAATACTGCCTCTTAACGATAATGTATCGTCGGGTCGATAACGGTTATTTATTGTTATCGGTATTTTATTGGAGTTTTCTTTGTAAAATACTCAAATTATCACAAATTACCGTAGTTTTTTAAATATTTTTTTTTATTCTTTATTTTTATTTTTTGAAAAATATTGACTCAAATTTTCACAAAATACTATGTTTAAAAACGTATTTTCGCATCGCGTCGCTAGGAGACGGTGATTTTAGCGGATTTCAGACTGGATTTCGCCATGTTATAATTTAAAAACACCGTATTTTTCATAACAAAATTAAAATTGTATTTTTGTATTTTATATTTGTTTTCTTGAAAGAAATACGGTGTGTTGTGAAAAATAGTATTTTATTAACAAAACTCTAATAAAAGTGAAAATGCATACAAAGTTTCGCTTCGTTTGATACTCATATTGCAATTTAAAAAAATTGAGTATGATGCGTTTTTTTTGTGTAAACTTAAGTATTTTTTTGAACAAATATTTAAAAAAGTAAAAAAGCAAACAAAAATTTGCTTCGTTTAATACCCATATTTAAGTATTGTCGAAAATAGTACAGTATTTTATAGGCCGTTGCAAATATTTTTCAAAGTGCTCTAGAAAAAATGGAGAAACTCAATTTAATATCAAGATTGATATCAGATAATATTGGTTTCTGAAGCAACTGGAAATAGACCTAACTTAATGAAAATAAACTTTTACAAATCAGGTAAGCTTTTTGAACAATAATTGGATACAGAATAAAGAATACGAATAGTTTACGTTTTTGTTTACCATGATTAAATTAGATGAAAATTGAATTGGTTTCATTAAATATTTCAAATAGGTTTTTGCAAGAAGAATTACTTCAATTCGTTGAAAAAATCAATTTAAAGTAACAGAATTATGAAGCACTGGTAAACTTTGTATTGTTTAAGAGGTGCCCGAAAATGCAAACATGGTTGAATAACTTGCCCCAAATATTTGAAAACATTGAGTTGTTTGAAGTAAAACAAACACGAGAAGTTAGATTTTTAAGGAAAAACTTAACTTGGTTTAGACAAGTTATTTGTTATGAAAAAAATAATTTCTGAATGATTTTATTCGTTTCAACTTAGTGTGTCAAACCATACTTTCTCAAACTGGTCACAGAGGCAAGTTTTAAAGAAATTTAAGATTGTGGAGTACTGATTCATTTTACTTATTGTCCAAACACTTTGATGAAAAAATACTTTTTAACAAAAATACAACAGATCATTTTTAGATTTATTGTACGATTTGGGCTTAAACTATTAGAAAAATATACATTTTCTTGTAGTTGTATGAATTTTAACATGCAGTCAAGCTATTAGTCGATCTTTACACTGCCCATAATTGAAAATTCGGCTATTATGCCAAATCAAGTATTCCGAGAAAAACGCGTTTCAGTGTTTGTCACAAAATCTCCGTCAAGGCAATTTCCCATGAGAGTGGCATATTAGCCATTTGGTTTTTCGCATCGGCAGCCAAGTCTAAACACTATTTCAGTGAAATTCAAGTTCCAGGAGATGCGTTGGAACATCCTCTACCGCCTGCACGGAGAAAAAAGAGTTCTTAAAATCGTGAACAAGCGTTCATGAAAATGGGAACCTCGAACAAAGTGTTCAAATTCCATGGTACGATTTTGAAAAACGTACCATGAAATTTGAACACTTTGTTCGTGGTTCTCATTTTCATGAACGCTTGTTCACGATTTTGGGAACTCTTTTTTCTCCGTGTGGTGCTAATATCTCGTTTTTGCCAAAAGTGGATATTAGCCGTTTTTTCAATGGTGGGCAGTACACTTATTTTAACCAAAAAGTCGCTGTTCTATTCAATTTTCGTGCAAAATATGATTCAAAACTAAGATTAGAGCAATCTTCAATAATTTTAAAATTTCCCGGAAATTTCCGATATTTCCCGGGAAATTGGTTGAAAATTTCCCGTTTCCCGGGAAATTGGACGCTCTATTCCAGGATTATGATTTTTGATTATTTTTTTACTTTTGTGCACTTTTCTCAATTTTTATATTGCTTTATGTTTCAATTTTGTGTAATTTTTTTTTATTTTCCGCTGAAATTTGATTTGGCTGTTTGATTTTTTCAATATGAAGTTTGATTTTCGATGAGTCAATGCACAGTGCAGGTCGCAAAATTGAGTGGAACTTGGAGTTTTCAAAAACAGGTAAAGTTTTCGAGATTTGGTATTTTCAGAAGTGTTCTCACATACTTTTGAGAAGAGACATTTTTTAACGTGAATGAAAATTAGGGTGGTTCCCGATTAGGGTGTTTTAGAAAATCTAACTTTCGAGCAATATTTTTTAGAATTTTAGATGTTTCCACTTCTGGAAAGTTGTTGGACATATCCAAGCGATTTTGTAGAAGACACCAAAACATTAGGTCTATTCCCGTACTTGCAGAATTGCAGAATTTCTGCAGCTTCTGCAGAATTCTGCAGCCAGCATAAGTCACTTTTTTGCAGCACGTTCCCGTACTTTTCAGCTCGCTCTCTTCATCTCTCTCTTTTGCAGAAGTTCTGCAAGGAGAGAAGCCGCAAAACTTTTGCCTGGGTAGCGCGTTCCGGTACTTTTTCTGCAATATTGTACACAGTTGAGCGGATTTACTCAAATTGGGTATTGAAGTTTTTTTTTTTTTAATTATTTCAAAACAATTAAAAAAATGGATTGAAAAAAATTGTAATTGAAAGAAGTTTACTTCTAAAACGGGGACTTATTTTTTATGCAAATCAACATTTTATCTAAAAAATCCAGCATGTACCATTTATTAAACTAGAAATTAATAATGCTTAGGTAGACATTTTATATTAAAAACAACTCAAAACATTACATTAGGTAAACAATTTAAGAAATGAGAATGACAGGTACGTTTAAAAAACATAATTAAAAAAAGAAAAAGGTTTAATATAGTAGGTATATTTATATAGACCATAAATACATGTTCTGTTCTAATAGCAAAATGTTTGAAAGATAACTTAAATAAATTATGATTGGATTTCACATCGAAGAACAACGGTGACGCAGCGAAATTGACAAATAAAAAAAATGAATCACAAACTCTACAATTTTGAAACTCATAAATTTATAAATCTGAAAATTAAGAAATTCGCGATTAAAAATATAAAAAGAACTATTGTCAAATTGGGGAACTTCAAAAATATAAAGCAGATATCAGAGAAATTTAAAAATGCAAATATTTATTTAAAAAAAAAAACAATAAATCAGAAATTCAAAGCTTGAAAAATCAAATAATTAAAAAATTAAACATTGAAAATTTAAAAAAAAATCTTAATTTTCAAAATTCGAATAAAAAATTAAGGTTCCTAACTTAAAAGTTCCATAACTTAAAAATTCAAATATTTTTAAATTCGAAATAAATGAATCAAAAGTTTGAATATTTCAAAGTTCAGAACACCAAAAATTTTAAAGTTACAGTTTAAAAAAATAATAAAAAATAAAGACATTGAAAAAAAAAACAAAAATAAGTAAAATTTTAAAATTTTGTACATAAATTAAAACTAAAATATTAAAAAATAGAAACAGTTCGTACTCTATTTTTCGAAGAACTCGTCAAAATGTTCAATCCCTAAATCCTTTAAACCTGATTTTCTAACGACTCCAAAAAAAGGTACTTTTTGTGATTCAAGATGGCGCATTTAAGAATTTTCGAATTTAAACTTCCTAAAATTTAAGAATTCGACTAAATTTCATCACATTTTTTGGTTCAAATAAGAATACAAATTGGTAGCACCGTTAAAGGTACAATTTATTATTTGGCAATTAAATTTACCTATTATTTAAAGATTTAAACACACATATTTAGTCTATTCAAGAAGTTATCATTTTAATACTAAAAAATATCGCTGTATCATTTACATTAATAAACTAAGCATGAAATCGTTCTCAAAAAAATCGTTCTCAATAAAACCAGACGTAAAAAAAAACCAACTACCCAAAAAATCCATCAATGTAAAATATACAAACGTCTCTTCAAAAGACTAATTCAATTTAGTTATAATAAAAAAAATATTATAACTAATAATAAAATGCTTGATTTCACCCAAATTGCAAACTTTATGTAAGCGTGTACTCAACATCCATCACACCAACTTGCAGTCACTTTTCAACAAGAAAGAGAAGAGAGAGTTTGCAGAAAAGTACGGGAACTGTTTTGCTGCAACTTCTGTCTCTCTCATTGCAGAAGTTCTGCCTGGGAAAAAAGTTACTTATGTTGCAGAAAAGTACGGGAACATTCTGCTGCCGATTTCGTGCAGAATTGCAGAATTCTGCAGTACGGGAATAGACCTATTATCTCGCAATCTACGCCTTCTACGACTTATTTTGTCAGAAGCATCAAAGAAAATCTTAGAAAAATGTTTTTGGCATGGTATTTCAGGGTTAAGTTCAAGAGAAAAGTGGAGCTCTAAAAAACAATTATTTTCTTTCTTTTTTTTTTGAATAAAATATTTTCTGCTTAAGGGTCAAAAGCCATTTTGGTAAACATACGCAATTTTAAAACCCACATATCAAGCAAAACAATGTAAATGGGAAAATGTCAAATTGTCAATAAAGAGCCTATCCTGCTCACGTCAGTTGATGTTTGCATTTGGAACGAGCAGGATATTTCGTAAAAGCGCAAGCCAAATTTTATGCACCAATACATCTTTTTTCTAAATTTTAAGCATTGAAGTGCACTAAAAACTGCTGCCCCTATTCAAACTTTAGTCCCAATTCGCCCCAGTTGACGATATTTGTTTTCCATGTAATTTTGCCCGCCGAATCTGCTCTCTGAATTGAGCCAAAGTTTCGAAATGTCTATTTATGTTCATATTTTGGGATTCTATGGGATTATATGGTTATCTTAATATGACCCCAAAAAGCTCAAAAGTGATTAGGGACCTAAATTTTTTTTTTCACTGAAAAAAATTATCAATTGCAAATTTGATATAACCGACGTCATAATGGATGTAAGAACATCGTCTTCTGGCATCCATTGGCAGAGATTCTGACAAATTTGTCAGAGTCTTACCTCAGACAAAAATCCTTAAATCTAACAATCCAAACCAACATTTTGGCAACTCTGCCGCACCAGCTCACAACAACAACATCGCACCAGCCGATCAGCCGATGACAGGCCGATGCGGGGTGCACGGACAATGCCAAGGGGGAGGAAAACTCGTTTGCGCGATGGAAAAAGTAGCTGGTTTTGTTTTCCCCCCATTCATGCGCCCCAAAAGTAAGACAACAAATTACACAACACGACGACGTCGAGTCGTGATTTCCTTTTTTTTTGCGGTATTTTAAGGATGCTTCAAACTTACCCCATAAACCAGTCCACGGTGTCGCGCAGATATTCTGGAAGTCGCTCCAGTTTGACGGCTTTTCTCTAGTTCTCCGCGGGGTCAGCAAAAAAAAAGTGACGGCACGTTTCGACGACGGCGTTTGCTGTCGCTGGATTCTCTTTGCTCGCGTGCTCGTTACTTGGCAGAGACACACATTCACACACACACACACCTGGCTGACTGCCCTCGGAGACACCAGCAGCAGCAGATTCACTTATATAATACTAAACACACACTTTTCTGGTGAATTTTCCTTTAATTTTCTACGGGGGAAACTGACCTGAGATTCAGCGGGGTGGGAGGGGGCTTAACAATCTCTCACTTTGCAATTACTTCGAGGGATGTGTAACAAAACTAGTGCGGGAGTTCTGTCCGAGAAAAGAAGAACTGTTTTTTTTTTCGAAACCAACACACCAAGACACTTGTTTCGCTTTCGCGTACGGATGGTGATTTTGCGCTTTTTCCCTAGCAGCAGCGGGAGATTCCTCGGGAGATTCTGGTGAGTTTCCAGCAGCAGCTGCAGCACCGGACACTCGCCACCAACTGGTTCTGAATCATTGATTTTTTCCTCTTGGCTCCTTTTGACGTTTCACTGCGGCGCGGTGCCGTGTGTGTTTTCCGTCGGAGGCCTCTCTTTTTATTCTCTCCGGTGATGACCGACGACCACCCTCGGCTGGTTGGTTCTGCCTTAGCCTAGTTTCGATCCTTCAAACTTTCACACACTCATCGCCGCACTAATCCGGGAGGGTGGTAAAAAGCCTGGTGCGGTGTTCCAACGCAAGGACGAACTTCAAGGGGGTTGAAGGAAAAGTCTCAGCCCGCGCACACACACACACTCAGTTACCACTGTAGTGAAAAACACCCCCGAATTGTTTTGCTACTTCTGCTCACGTCACAAAAGAAGAGTGAATTCCGAGTGACTCTTTCTTTCCGTCTTTCCGATATTGCCAAAGCGGTCTCGACCTTTCTTCACAGATTTGCTCTTAAAAATAGAGCAGCGCACTTATGACACACTCGGCGCGAACTCTGCCTGCACAAAGGGCTCCTCAAAATCTGTAACCTGTCTGTGAGAAGGGACCACACGAATTTCCTTCCGTCAGCTTCTGTTTCGATGTTACACATTCGAATTTTCACGCTCGCTCACACACACGGTCGACGCGGATGTGTCACGCCACCGTCGCAGCTCAGGCCTCTCTCTCTCTCTCTCTCTGGGTGGGAAAAATCGCTCCCTCTCCGGAAAATGATTTGGGCCGGAATTGGTTCGAAGGAGTTGCTGGATCCGCGCTCGCGAGCTTTGGAGGTCCTTTCGGAGGAAGTTTGGGCAGTGTGATGGGTTAAACGACGGCTTCCTGTAAAGGAAATGTGGGGAGATTATTAGTTTGGCTATTTTAGTTGTAGCTTCTAGCTGGAAACTTTTTTTTGAAATTTGTTTGCCATTTCTCAAACTGCTCCTTTCGGGCTATTTAAGTGATCTACCTTCCTACTAACATCTACTAACAAAGTATCTACAAACATCTACTCCACGTAGAGATCCTTGCGCACTCTAGATAATATCTATGTATTTATTTGGTAACATTTCATCTCCATATTAAATTTTCCAGTATTGCGAAACATTGGATTTAAACAAGAGTGGGACTCTTACTCAACGTAAAATTTATTGTTTTCTTTTGGGATGGAACAAGCTCTAATCTAATATAATCTAACACAAAAGCAGCCAGTCCTATGAAATCACGCTGGAAAGTATTGTGATAACGCCCCAAGCACTTTTCTTGTCAATATTAGTAATTGCAGTACATCCGAGAACTCCCGAAAATGAATTGCAAAAAATAAAGCGGCCAGCCCTACTGCGTTGTGTTTACCGCAAAGAGGATTCTTTGAACGGATCACATTTCACAGAATCTACAGGGGAGGAAGGATGCGTGGACATACCGTAACAAACGCTCCGAAATAGTTGTGGCTGGGTGTGTAAGTGTAAATTTAGCAAATAATTATATTTAAAGGGGGGTTCCTGGAAATGGAGAAATGGGGATAGGGAAAATGGAAGATGGAGAAGTGGTAGGAAAGATATTTTATTTTATCAATAGTATATGATTTATATTGGTATGGTATGTATGTAAAAAAATCAGCAAAACACTATGGAAAGATCTCACCAAAATCTGGATATTTTAAATAAGCAGCTTCAATCTTCATTTTCCTGCAACCGGAATTGGACACAGCCTGACGGCGTGACGATCGTTACCTCGTCTAGGTTCTTGAAAGTTTTCCGTCGACGAACCAAATCGAATCGAATCTGCTTCCATTTAGGGGCTGTTTAAGTGAAGGGAAAGGCTCAGCAGGTTGCAAACAGCTTCAGACTTTGCCGCAAGGGAATCTTCACCGCTCCGCCATACGATAAAATTCACGGAGAACTTCACATTTGTCTTCAGCCACATAAAGATTCACTTGCAGAATAAAGTCATCCGAAGAACAAATCCGAAACCGTCGTGGAATTTTGTAAAAATTTGCCAAAAGAAGCGAGAAATAACTTTAAAAAAACCGGAGAAAACGTCAAACTTACGACACCGAAAAAAATTGACGTCCAAACTCTCCCATGGCTACTTCGATCTCCCAATCATTTGGGATGGAACAAGCCCAAAAGAAAACTTTATCGCTTACGAACTTTTGTCAATCGCGAAAGAGAGAGGAGGCGAAACAAGCAAAAGTGAATCGCTCCCGAACCTTTCAAAGAAAATCAATCAGTCGAAGATATTTTGTG
Organism: Culex quinquefasciatus; assembly: GCF_015732765.1. Taxonomy (NCBI): domain Eukaryota; kingdom Metazoa; phylum Arthropoda; class Insecta; order Diptera; family Culicidae; genus Culex; species Culex quinquefasciatus. Next base: position 34,511,460 of record NC_051862.1, read on the forward strand.
AATTTATTTATTTTGTTTTTTACAAACATTTTTCATCTGCGAAAAGGAATGACATGTCATTTTTCGACGTGTGACGTATTACCTGCAAGTGTGGTAGTGTTATCGGTGTCGTTTCGTTTTTACCGATCTTTCGTGCGCGAGAGAGGAAGGCCATGAGCCATGTTTCCTTCCGATATTTTCTTGATGAGCGTGATTTGCTTTTAATTTGTGCCAATGTCAAAGTGTAAACAAACCCGAGCAGACGGAAATAACTTGGGAATAACATTTTTAATGTTTGAAAATACTAGGCCAATAACATTTTTTGTTATTTATAACAAGATTTGTGATTCGTCGATATGATTTTTTTGTTATTGGATTGTTATGGTAATAACAGTAACAGTGGCAGTGCGTGGCCGAATGGTTACGCTGTCCGCTTTGTAAGCGGATGATTCTGGGTTCGATTCCCATCTGCTGCAACCTTCCATCGGATGAGGAAGTAAACTTGCAATAGAGACCACAAAAGACCCGGGGGTCGTTAATGTGGATGGTTTGATATTTTTGAACTAACTTTGTCGAATGACGTTTTAGGGCCTTGGTGTCTTCAGCAAAGATGTATGAGCTTATTTTCAAGTTGCTTTGTTTTCAAAATGGCGCATTTTGGCGCGAAACCGAGCAAAGCATCTGAAAGTTTCAACTACACTTCCTGAAAATATCTCCATGTCAATCGGTGTCTTTTTTTAGATATCTCAATTTTAATTTGACGATTTTCAATCAATGTATTATAATTTTTACACGGAATTTAATTGAAAACGTGGTGAGAATCGGCAAACTGATGGGTAAATTGGTTTATGTTTATAGAAAATACATTGTTTATTAAGAAAATTACGACACTGATCTAAAATGATATATAAAAACATGTTTAGTCAAAAACATTCAAAGTTAAAATTGAAAACAATAATTGTTATTGTTATTGTTCTATATTGAAATGAAGTATTTTCCGTATTATTTGGTCATTTTTGAATGTTTGAAAGCTGTCAAAATGCTTATCCGCCCATTTACTTGTGTTGATCCAGTTTTGTTACGAATATATTTTCAAAAGAAAGGTCATGTTTTTTAGAAAACGTATGAAACAAGGCCGAAAGAAAATTTAACATCATTTATTATGTAAAATCGGATTTGGAATCAATAAGTGCATTACAGAAATTTTAGTTTTTCGAGTTTAATCCACATAAAATTAGAATGCAGCATTTTTTCCGATTTTTTGCAGGTGGTTTCCAACGTCTAATTTTTTTTCGTGAAGTTCAGAAAATTAAAAAAAAATGTCATTGCTTTAATTGATTAAGGAAACTTTGAAGAAGTTTGGAAAAAATGTTCTAAAGACTATCACCCAAATAGCAGTCAATATCCACTTTTTTGGTGCCTTCGGTATGCCAAAAGAAGCCATTTCACATCATTAGTTTGTCCATATAACTTTCCATACAAATTTGGCAGCTGTCCATACAAAAATGATATGTGAAAATTCAAAAATCAGTATCTTTTGAAGGAATTTTTTTATCGATTTGGTGTCTTCGGCAAAGTTGTAGGTATGGATATGGACTACACTGAAAAAAATGATGCAGGATAAAAAAAATTCTGGTGATTTTTAATATCACTTTTTGTTACTAAAACTTGATTTGCAAAAAAAAAAAAAAAAAAAAAAACAAAAAATCGCAATGGTCGCAAAAAATTTTCCACTTTATTTTTCGATGTAATATTGAATTTGCAATCAAAAAGTACTTCAGTGAAATTTTGATAAAGTGCACCGCTTTCAAGTTATAGCCATTTTGGGTAACTTTTTTGAAAATAGTTGCAGTTATTTTTTTTTTTTTTAATTAGTGTCCATGTTTGCCAACTCATGAAAAAAATATTTTTGAAAATCTGACAAAATTCTCTATATTTTGCTTTTTTGAACTTTGTTGATACGACCCTTAGTTTTTTTTTTTTTTTTTTGGGAGGGTGGTCCAGCCGCACATCGTTGATGTTGAAACCTCTAAACTGGGCCCTCGTCCTGTCACGTCCGTAAGTAGTCTTGTCGTACATTACAACTAGAATCAGATCTGCCAATGAATTAGTACACTTCGACCAAATAAACACTGACGCTGTATGGATCTGACTCTAGAATAAATGCACAGTTGTGTGTTATTCATAAGTCCAAAATGTTCAATTATTCATTCGAGTCCAAGTATTCATTTGCTAACTACTTAAAATTGAAAATCTTAACTATAATCTAAAATCCTCTAAACTTAATGTTCAAAAGTAAACCTTAGTACTACTTCTATGAAAAACAATAGAAAATTATGAACTGATAAACAAATAGGATAGAAATCGCGATTTGAAAAAGAAATGACAATTTACGTCAAAAGATCCGTAGTTCCTCGATTCGCAACAATGGTCGATACAACCATAATCCGAAAACCGTTAGTTCAACAGATCAACGAATTTTGTCCGATATCATAACATTATTGATTGATCGAGACTCTATAAACAATTTGACATAAAAGAATGCCTAGTATTCTACAACAATCAAAGTTTATTGACAGCATTACTCTAACTTAACAATTGCAACTAAATTTATCATCAAATAGATTTGGAAAGCATACAGATTTATTTTAAATGCTAATGCTATGCAACAAATCAATTGTACTATCCTGAAGTCCCAACCTAAAACCCACATTGTGATAGTGAAAAAGTCACAGAAGCAGCGGTGTCTTGTGCGATTGTGATATTTTCACTATCGGAGAACTATCTAGTTCACGAAGACAGCTTATCGGTCAACGCTTAAGCCCTGGGGCTGCGACAAAGCGAGTTCTCGTAGCATGAAGTGGTGTCCATAGTGCTTATAAAAATAATGTATACCCAAATATTAACTAATGCACTAGGATCAAATCATGCCCCTTGACTTTACAAGGCCCAGGGGAACTTTGTTGATACGACCCTTAGTTGCTGAGATATTGGAATGCAAAGGTTTAAAAACAGGAAAATTGATGTTTTCTAAGTCTCACCCAAACAGCCCACCATTTTCAAAAGTCGATATCTAATGGGAGTGGTTACGCTGAGTGAAAAAAACACGTCTTCGTGGGGAAAAGGTTTAATTGCTAATGAACATAAAAACTGATTAGTGGTCGCAGATTGCTTCGATCTTCAGTACTCCTCCTCAAACAGCGATCACTTAAATCTAAGACAGCATGATGTAGATCGACCTCCTGTTTCTTCAACGGCTCGACCAATCCATCAGCTATCTGCAACTTAGCCTTGATGTAGATCACATCGACATCGACACATTCCAACGTGCCCCTCATAAAACGAGGTTGGATGTCGATACACGCCAGGGCTACCGCAGCCAAGGACAGGGCCATAGACTCCGCCTTGCAGGTTGGTCATCTCCCAGGTCCTGTGAGCGTTGTACTCCTCCTGCATGGCACGTCTCCAGCCGTTGGAGATGTCCTGAGTCAGTGCGGCCTTGTGCACGTTCGGGTCGTCGTGCGTCGGGTACTGGAAACTACCATCCACCGGTCTTCGACTCGACGACGTCACACGCAGAACAACTGGAGTGGACGGTCCGTCCGACTTCTGGCCTCCTGAAACACGTGGGGAACGCTGACCACTGCACATGTTAGCGAATTCATTGTACTTGCCTGAAGATACGCGCTCCCTACCGCTGCGCAACCACGCCGGTGACACGGGTGGGTTAAAAGGGGTTCGCGGCGGGAGCGCAGGAAGTGTCACGGAGTCTTCAGCATCCTCGTTCGAACTTACAACGGATACCTCGTCGACCTCCTTCGTTCCATCTTCATAGTCCAACTTCACGACTGTACTTGGTGACCCGTTACGCGCTCTTCTGCGCCTCCGTTGTCTGCTGCGACACGTGAGCACCCTGAGCTTTTCCTGCTCCAGCTTGAACAGTCCATCCGACCGACTTCCGGTCGCGACACAAATGCCTTCCTCGTCTAGCACCTCGCAACCGTTGCGTCGGAAAACTACAGTGTATCCTTTATCGACGATCTTACTCACGGACAGTAGGTTGGCTGCCAGTCCTGGTATCAGCTGCACATCGGTAACGTTGATTTCTTCTCCACAGGTCGTGTTGATCACAGCAGTGCCCTTCGCGACGACCTGCATTCCTTCCTTGTTGGCAGCGACCATCTTACCGTTTGTCCGCTGAACATTGTGCAGCAACGATTTCGTTCTGGTCAAATGACGACTGGCTCCGGAATCGAAGAACCAATCTTCAGGTTTGCTCTCGTTCCCCGTCGTCAGCACAGCACCGAAGGCACGTCCCGGCTTGCTTCTCTCTTTATCCGGTGACATCGTAGACGACGTTTTCTCGGGGCAGTTCCGCGCGATGTGTCCATACTTCTGGCAAGCGTGACACTTCGGACCCTTCGCCCGATTTCCATGGTGATCTTGTTTGTTACCTGGTCTACTGATCGCAAATGCTGGGTCACTGGCGTTTTCCGCTGGCTCGTGTTCCTCCTGGAGCAACTTGGTCTTGATTAAATCACCCGTAATTGCCTCTCCGGAATTTTGCAGAGCCATAACCATCGGTTTGTAGGACTCAGGCAGGCCTGCTAGCAACAGCATTCCGAGCCACTCCTCGCCGATCGGGAAACCAACACCAGCTAGTTGATTTGCGGTAGCAACCATCCTCGTCACGTACGCTTCCATGGATACGGAATTGGCTAGGTTCGTGGTCATCAGCTTGTGGAGTAAGCCCCAGCGCCGCATGCTTTGTTTTCAAAATGGCGCATTTTGGCGCGAAACCAAGCAAAGCATCTGAAAGTTTCAACTACATTTACTGAAAATATCTCCATGTCAATCGGTGTCTTTTTTTGGATATCTCAATTTTAATTTGACAGTTTTTCATCAATGCATTATAATTTTTACACAGAATCTAATTGAAAACGTGGTGAGAATCGGTAAACTAATGGGTAAATGATTTATTTTTATAGAAAATACATTGTTTATTAAGAAAATTACGACACTGATCTAAAATGGTATATAAAAACATGTTTAGCCCAAAACATTTAAAGTTAAAAATGAAAAAAATTGTTCTACGTTGAAATGAAGTATTCTCCGTATTATTTGGTCATTTTTGAATGTTTCAAAGCTGTCAAAATGCTTATTCGCCCTTTTCTCGCGTTGATCCAGAATTAGAGCCTAACATTTCAAAAGGGCACATAACTTTTGTAAACAATAGTATATCCCTTTCACTCGATAACAGTTCACATAAGGTGTGAAAGGGACACACTCTGTCCAAAAAAGTTATGTGCGCTAATGAAATAGGCAAGCACGAATTGTTCCGAATATGTGAGACGACTGTAAACAAAATTCATTTGGCAGTGCTGCCAAAAAAAGTCATGTTTTTTAGAAAACGTATAAAACATGACCGAAACAAAATTCAACGTCATTTATTATGTAAAATCGGAATTGGAATCGATAAGTGCTTCACTGAAATTTTAGTTTTTCGAGTTTAATCCACATTAAATTAGAAAGCAGGATTTTTTTTCATTTTTTTGCAAGTGGTTGCCAATGTTTAATTTTTTTTCGTGAATTTCAGAAAGTTTTTTTTAAAAAAAAAGGCCACTGCTTTAATTGATTTAGGAAACTTTTAAGATTAGACTCCTGGAAAAAATGTTCTAAAGGCTATCACCCAAATAGCTGTCAATATCATTTATACATTTATACATTTGCAATTCAGAGATTTGAAATTTCGCAAATAAGGTTTTTTTTTTTGTTTTTATGGGTATTTAAAATTTACATTTTCCACTTTCTTTGTCATAAGCTAATAATAATGAAAAAGTGTCTAAGTGTAGTGTAGAATTATCAATGCCAACAATTTTCAAAAAAAATTAATATAAATTTCATGAATCATAAGTCACCTATTTTATGAATATCACAATCATTAACCCAAATTTGAAAAAATAAACTAAAAATATAAGCACAGAACCAATACAAAGGTCAAACAAGTTTTGCTGTGACGCAAATGAATCCTTTGTCCTGTATGCCATTCGTCTGCCACTAGCAAACACATTTTTTAAGCCAAACAGAGATTTTGATTGAAAGATCCCTAAATCATTCGGCAGTTTTTGTTAAAATTAAAATGGATTATGTTGTAAAAGCTTTTCCTTTATTCTATAAACTGTCTTCACTGTGGAAGACTGTCATAATCATGGTGTTGTAGGAAGTGATTTCGAGTAAACTATTTTCAAATCGCTTTAAAACTAATTTTACTCACCTGCACCCGGATACACCTGTCCACCACCAGCAGCATTCAGTCGTTTGAGGGTCGATTTAATCACACACCAAATCAGAGTCACTGAGGACAGATCACCCCCTTATTTATTTGCACAATATTCAGGCAACAGCAGCAGCAAGCAACCCTCTCGAACCTGCGACGACTCTTCCGTAATCGACTCAAAATCCGCACGTCGAAAAAGTCAAAACAGAAAAACACTGGCCTGGCCCCAAACACACTCACACCACCAAAGCAACCCCGTTGCCTCACGCCACACACACACACACAGGCGCACGTCGAAATTTGCTGCGGATGGTCTTTTCTCGAAATCGCGTTGAACACTGGAGGGTAATTTCTGTAACTGAACTCGCGCGGGGACACTTGGCTTCACTTGAACGCGAACGTGGACACTTCCGGCCCCGGGATGACGGTCCGGTGACGATTTGGCCAGGGGGAAACCCGTTTTCAACTGCAAATTTCGACCGAATTCGGACAGCGATTTTTGTTCTCAACACCACCACCGACGAACGAGGAAGGAGAGTACACAGATTTTGACAACCAGCAGCAGGGTGGAAAAAAGGTGAGGCAATAACTATTTGATAATAAAACTTTAGATTGTAATTTTACAGCATTTCGTTAAAAAATCTGTAAACAGAGGTCCAAAAACAGTTTTTTGAGTCCAATTTAAATAAATTATTGCATTTTTAATTGATTTTATTAAAACCAAAATAACGCTTTTCGCCATACCTAAAATTTGACATCATTGGCACTGTCAAATTGCGCAATTGTTGTATGGTTTCACAGGCTTCATTCATGCAAATATGCCACAGATTAAAAGACGTTTGATTTATAAAATAGTTTTACTGTTGAAGTCTTGCGTCAAATTGTTGACGAACTGTACGAAGTTTAGGCAGGATGAAATTATTTTTGGCATTCCTGCGAAAACTTTACTATCGGTGGTTGATCACTTTTCGTTTGACATTTTTTGAGTTTGTACCCCGTTGGTTTGACAAAGTCAAGCTTAAAATAGAGTTATCTAAGACCGATCTCACGCAAACTAACATGCCATTTGTTTTGCTGGCGGGTACAAAATTTAACCTCAATCTTTTTTTGTGTACGTACACGCAATACATGCGCATGTAGATAACTCTATTGACGAACTGTCACTTTTTACACGGGACTCACACATATGTATATACTATCAAACTGAACGATTGGTAGAAAGTGTGAGCTCTATGTAAATAGAGATCTCCACGGTTTCTCTCACGCACACCATCATTCTGTGTTAGTATTTGTATTTGAAATATTGTTTTGGTTTTGAACGATTGTGATTGGCTGAATTCCAAGAAGCTGATTTTGTTTACAACTTTTTTACGCAGACATAGGCAAATCGAGTAGATCAATCGTCTGTAAAAACCAGCTGTTTACCACGTGCTCGTGGTAGAACAAAGGACACAGCTGATCTTGACAGACGAATCATAGAGATCTCCACGGTTTCTCTCACGCACACCATCATGCTGTGTTAGTATTTGTATTTGAAGTATTGTTTTGGTTTTGATCGATTGTGATTGGCTGAATTCCAAGCAGCTGATTTTGTTTACACTATTTTCACGCAGACATAGGCAAATCGAGTAGCCAAATCACCTGTAAAAACCAGCTGTTTTCCACGTGCTCGTGGTAGAACAAAGGACACAGCTGATTTTGACAGACGAATCATTCTACTCGATTTGCCTATGTCTGCGTGTAAATTTTGTAACAAACTAACACACTCTCGCGCGTGGATATCTCTATTCTACTCGATTTGCCTATGCCTGCGTGTAAAAAATTTCGTAACAAACTAACACACTCTCACGCGTGGATATCTCTATAGGGTGTCAAACTAAAAAGTGGGTCCCGTTCATTTGAAAACAATTCTGGATTTTTTTTTTTTTTGAAGAGAATGAACGAAATTTTCAGTTTTTGGGTGTTTTTTAATACCCCTGACTCCAAGCGGTTTCAAAACACCCAAAAAGCAAATAATTGGAAATTTGGTTAATTGAACCTTTAAAAAAAAACTCCAGAATTAAAGCATTGACGAACTGACGTGCCACGCCGAACCACTTTTGACCGCAGCTGCTTCTTCTTGTTTGGCGTTTTTGCTTCTAGCGAACAATCTGTCAACCGATTTTTCTCTCTATCCTCACTTCACTAGCTCTCTTTCTCTCTCTCGCTTCTCGCCAATGTTTACATCGGACCATCCATAAACCACTTTAGAAGGGGGGTGGTATGGCGATTGTCCACGATCCGTACAAAAAAGTTTTTTTTTTGTATAAACAATTTTGTCCTAAAATGAAGCTTAGATTGCTGATATTATTGTTTACAGCGATAAAGCTTATTTTTCTGAGTACAATGACCCTTTGTACGACCACAAAAAGTTTAAAATAGATTTTTAAATCAATTTTGAAAAATTAACCTCGCGGTCCTTCTTGACAGAAAAGCTCCTACTAGACAACTCGTTCCAAGAGGACCATAGTTGATCCATAGAAAAAATGTTGTCCTGTCAAAAAAAAATTTTGCATTAAAATGAAAAAAAGTGATCAGAAATGGTTTTTAATCGTGATTTTTACCGTTGTACATAAAAATTGGCATAGGGCTTTAGTACCCAATTGCCTACGAGGGGGACGGGGGTAACAGATTCCCAAAAAAGTGTCCACGTCTAGGTCCACGTGGTTTAAAATGGATTTTTAAATTAAATTTAAAAAAATACTTCGCGCTCCTGGTTGAAAGAAAACGGTCCTACACTCAACTTCCGGTGGTTGGTCACTTTTTCGTTTGACACTTTTTTAGTTTGTACTCCGTTGGTTGGTCATAGTCAAACTGAAAAGTGACGAACTGTCACATTTTACTCGGCGCTCACGAACATTATCAAAACAAACGTTTGGTAGTGTTTGTAAACTCCGTGTAAAAGGGGTGTCAAACTAAAAAGTGACTCCGTTCGTTTGACAGCAGTTGGTGTCAAACCATCGGGGTTTTTGGGTAGAACCTTACAAAAGCTGCTAATGTCTTTCCGAAACCTCGGTGGTGAAATTAGTTGAGAGAAAAATACTTAAATGCACCACGTTGGCTACGTCTGTCACCGGTGACATTTATTATTCCAGCGTGAAAAAGTTGTTCTTATCGTGAGTGCCCAAAATTGTTCCGATCGCTGCATTTTAATACTTTTAAAAGAAAATCGACCAAATTTTCGCACCAAAATGTTCCGCATGCAAGGCCTACCTCCGACCGATGCCGCCGAGGAGAAACGCAAAGTGAGAAAGGCAGTGCAGCAAAATTTATTCGCGTTCGTAGCGCTGTGCGTTGCCATTAGAATCGGTAAGGCTGAAAAAATGAGTTCTTGTGAAATAACACGCGCAATATTAAATCAAACTTATTTATTTTAGCTCCAATTTTGCTTAATCGCCCCGCCAGTTTGTAGGAAATGGCAAACTTAGTTGTATAATTTTAATAAAATAATAAAACTTTACCTTCAAAACCAAAATAAAAGCATTTGCTGATGAAAATTTAATGTTTTATTGTTTATCACAAACAGCTTATTTATGTAATCTCGGTAAGGAAGCGTTCTTTTATTACGTAACGCAAAAATTTTGATTTTTGGACCACATCCCACCCCCTTGTAACAAAATTTCCATACAAATTTGAAAAAAAAAAATTTAAGCGTGACACGACCTTTAACCTCTCTCCCGCCCAACTGCGCTAGGTATCAAAAGAACGCTTCCTAAACAGTCCTGTTTTTAAATTTTGTTTTTTTTTTTAATTTTACGGAACATTTTTTTCGTACATAAATATTTATTCTTTATTGCAGGGCTGTGGAGTCGGTGGAGTCGGGTCTTTTTGGGGACCTGGAGTCGGAGTCGTGAAAACTCTAATAGCTGGAGTCGGAGTCGGCTGAATTGTATAAGCTGGAGTCGGAGCCGGAGTCGTAAATTTCTGATAAACCCGGAGTCGGAGCTGGAGTCGGAGTTATAAAAAAAATTAATATAATTTACGAACTTATTTATTGTTCAATATTTGTAATTCAGGTTTCTTCCCATTTTTATGTTTTAAATTTATTTAATGAATTGCGTGCACTGTGTGACAATTTTTTGTTTAATTTATTATTTGGTTCAAGATATTTATGAGATACCATGATGTTTGCGAAACATATTTTTATTGTGATTAGAAAGCTCACTATCAGTTTTTAACAAAAATAATTATGTAAATGTTTTTAAAACATTATCAACTATTATAACCATCTTCTACTTGGAACGCAACATGCTCATTTTGTATGTTAATAAAAACAAATCAAAGTGTCGTGCTGAAAATATTTCAAACTGACAAAAAATATCGAAAATAATTTGCAGCTAATTATGAAATACAGTTAAACCGGCGCTCTTATGCCTCGCATATGCAACTTTGCATATACGAGTCATTGAATTTATTGGATATATCGATTACCCCAATGTTTACAATATCTCTACAAATTTCTTGAAGTGTTGATCTTGCAGGCCAAGTGCGAATGATTCTGATGATATCCCTTCAGTTGACGCTCAGGCGAGGAACATCCTGGAAGGAGCGTCACTGACTACGTCCGTAGTCCTGTTAGATCTTTCTTGATCAGAACAGTATAGCTCTGGTTCCTTGCAAGTGTCCTATTTTCTTACCTCCACGTTGGCTTGGTTTTCATGATGACCTAGCTGGTGGCCTGTGGAAACGGATCGTAAACCTTTGACCAGCGAGGGTCAGAGTAGAGACGGCTAGAAGAAAGGGGCGCGTCAATGTGGGAAAGGGAAGTAATTTGTGATTGTAGACGGTATTGTTTAAATTCGCAGTATGTTGAGTCAACTGCTGTGGATGTACCTGAACGTTGCAGAACGGGGTTTCCTCTCTCCTTTCCATTTCCAGCTACCATCTATCATCTGTTTATTTTGTTTCACTGATTTTCTTTAACGGCTTTTGTTTACTATCCTCCATTTGATTTCGATTTTACTTATTTGATTCTCTTATTTCTCAACGCTTTTCCACTCTATTTGACTAATTGATGCTGCTGCAACAAACTGTCTGCTTTCCCTTAATTTGGCAGCGATGTCAATTTTGTTTATCATGTGCCTTTTCTTTATTTATCTATTTCAATAATTTCTCATCTTCCCTGTAAATTGCCCATCATAACAATAATCTAAGCTTGTTTGTTATCTATTTTCATTAACTATTGTTAATTTCTTTATCTTCTTCATAAATTACTATCTTTCTTTTACTATTGATTCTTTACATAGTATATTTCTTTCACTGTCCATTGTTTTGAAACTTCACCTTTTTCTTAAGCAAGTGAGGTTCGAGCCCTGACTCAATTTATGAAATGATTAAAGGATTAACGCAAATATTACTATTGTACTTTTGAAAAACTTTTATAAAATGCTTAGGACCAAAAATTGTAACAAAACACCGCGACAAAAGTAATAGCAACATATAAACACGACTCAACACTAGGAATGATTTCAGGAGAACACAATACACAGTAAAATAACAACTAGTTTTTGAATTCAAACTAAATATAAAACAGTATTTGCTTAAATAAAAGTTGATAGGCACACTATAAATGGTTAGGCGCTTATACTTACATCAAACCCTACGTAATGTACCACCCCCGGCCGAGTTAAAATGCGTAACCGGAAAAGAAGGTGTGCATGCCTGGCACGAACACTCAAAGCGTGTTCTAGCGTGCTGCTCGTACTGACTCAGAGCAAGGGTGAGATGTAGGTGTAAGGGCAGTGCGTGTTCGTCGGGAACCTAGTGCATAAGATCGGTCAAGGCCCGTTCTTACACTGAAAATTGCGAATTGCGAATTGCGAAATTTCTTAAAGTGTTGATCTTTAAATAATATCGTTGAACAAGTCTAATTTTTTTAAACGCCTCAAATCGGGGTGATATAATGGATATAATTTATTTTTATTTTTTCAAATATTAGAATTTTTCCATGATTTGTATGTTTAAAGTGTGTACAAGTACGTCTTCTCAAATAAATTCAAAAAAGCTTCAACAAATAATTACTTTGAAAATTGTTTCTTTCAAAACCAGGGTATCTTTGATAGTTACTGAACACCAATTTCTCATTACTGAATTCAGTTAAATTTACTGAAATCTGCACTACTGAAATTTTAAATAAATGAAAACTTGCTGAAAAAAACAATTGAAAATTAGTGTAGCTGGCTTATTGACTTAAAAAAAATGAATTTAAATTTAAAGTAGTTAAATAAAATGTTCCATTTTTTTAAACAACAAAATACAAATTTACTCAGAAAGTTGTTGTGCTTAAAATGCGTTTTTTTTTTTTTTCAATATTTAAAATACAGATTAGGTGTCGGAGTCAGAGTCGGAGCCGGAGTCAACAAAATTTGGAAAGCTGGAGTCGGAGTCGGAGTCAGCTAGAGTTGGTAGGCCGGAGCCGGAGTCAACAAATTGTGGAAAGCCGGAGCCGGAGTCGGAGTCGGCTTAACTCAGAAAGCCGGAGTCGGAGTCGCTTGAAATATGACCCGACTCCGCAGCCCTGCTTTATTGTTCAGTGTTTAGGCCATTGCAAATTTTATTTCAAGCTTTTGTGAGCATGAGCATGGTTGACTGCCAATGAGCTGCTACTCCGTTATTGACAGATCAGCTCAAGTTAAACAATGAATCAAAAAAGATCAGTGGGAGCCAACCATCCGTTCACTGTTTAACCCGTTTAACCTCTGAAGATCTCTACTTTATTAGTCAATACCGGCGCCCTCCCAAGAAGCCTGCAGTTCAACAAAAGGGAGGAATGTTAGTCCGATAGTTGAAGTTGCAGACTCATCAAGCACATAGTTTTTCGCTGTATACCCGTTGACACCGCTTGAGACCGTTGAATCCACAGCGTCTCCTTCAAACATCACATGTTTTTTTTTTTGTTAGTAGGATAAGGTATTAGCTTTTCGATGCCTCCCGAGCTACGATGCTATGGGGGAGGACTTCCATAATAAACCCGTCGCCGAGCCCTCCGAGGTACGATGCTTTCTAATTAGCACACCAAAACACTCGCGCACAGATATTTAAATACTAAATGAATGTGATTTTGCACCACGACTACCCAGACAACTTAAACCGCCAGCGTGCCTTTCGATCAACGATGATATAGGAAGGACTTTTTTACAGTAATTTAATCACTTTGAACACTTAAACCTATTTTAATGCAACAAATCACACGACGTTGTGCCTCCCGAAAAAAATTGCATTAAAATGAAAAAAAGTTATCTGAAATGGTTTTTAATCGTGTTTTTTACCGTTGTACATAAAAATTGACATAGGGCTTTAGTACCCAATTATGCGTTGAACGGCAGTACATGTTTTGCAAAAAAATAATATTATTTTCGCATTTTTTTTTTTGCAAGCTAAAAATTTTAAAACAACGTCGACCAACAAAATTTCTGCCCGGACTAAAATGGAGGGGAAGCATGAACTTTGGGGTCCCCAAAATCACGTGCATTTTGATTTTTTCAAAAATAGTTTGTCTGAACCGAATGGTTTTTGTCCAAAGTTTGTATGGATAATTAGTGCGGTTCGGTTCTCCTACATATTGCATGAAAAAGGACAAGATATTTTCATCTGACTTTATTGGACTGTAACAATATTTGCAACCGCCTAAATAGTAAAAAACTCACTTAAGGGAGAAAAAAATATGTATTTTTTATTTTGCGTATTATTACTTTAATGAATTAGAAATTAGAATAAATTCAACTCATCATTTCCAAAATACAAAACAAAAAATGGCAATGGTCTAAGATGAAAAAAAAAAATTAAAAGCGTTTTGATAAAGTAACATATTGGAACCCTCACATTATTATTATTTTTTTTTCAAAAATGTTAAAGTTTATTATTTCCAGAGTTTTACTTGAGTCTATAAGAATTTTTTATAGGACCTTTCCAAAAAAAATCTAAATTTTAAAATTATAGATGCGGCAACTAGGACTTGTTAAACGTTGTTATAATGGTGAGTGTTGTATTGAACATTTTTGAGAATCTTTTCGTTGACATCCTAACTCCCAAGCTTGGTAAAAATATGGGAAGTTTGAATGGAAATTTAATTAGGTCTTAAAAAAATTGAGTGGTGCCAAAAAAATCAGAGTTTGGCTATTAAATTAAGGGTATGACTTCCCTTTTTCAAATATATTAATGATAAAAATTCTATTGAAACTTCTGTCTATTTTAATTTTGATCACGATTCTGATGTTCTCAATTTTTCTTATAGAATAAAAAAAGCTAGATGTTATGGTTTGGAGGTTTTTCGAATTTGTGATTTTATTTTTTGTATTTTTTTGTGTGTGTGTAATTTTCAACTTTTTTTGGGGAGATTTTCTTAATGTTTTTTTTGTTTGTTTGTATCTTTTCTATCGAACTGTGTGTGTGTTTTTTTCTCTCTTCTCTTCTTTTGTTGATGTGTTTAGTATTAATGATAATAACTATAATAATTCTTTCCACTCTCTCTCACCACGCTGCTCTCGACAGGTGAGGCTCTCTCTATAATTTCTGCTAAATGTTTCGCGCAATCAACTGATGCTTCGTAATTCTTTTCTTGTTGCTGTGTGTTGGTATCTGATAATTGTGTGTGTTATGAATGTTTGAATAATTAATCGATTTCGTACACGCTCATAATTTTTTTTAATTCACTCTCTCACTCGCTAGCTCGCTATAAGAATCGTGTTTCCTATTACTGTTTTCGCCGAACTTGACTCGGATAATTTATAAAACTGTCTCATTAGCAGCATTTTGTGGTAGTTCCATGTCTGTTTTTAATTTTTTTTGGTTATAATCATGCTAAATTAATCTTACCCGACTCTCGCTGACACAATGCGGGTTTTTGTGTGTGTATTGCATGAAATCACAATTAATTTGTAACGTCTAAGGACGCGCATTTCTAGCACGCCCGGACAGGAAGTTTTCACTTGTGTGGTTTGATGCATTTTTAGAAAATCAAATCAAGTGGAACGAAAGACAATCGGTGTTGGAATAAATAATAAGGCTTTTTTTTCTTAAAGGTGTGACTTGCAAAGGCTGTTGAGAAGGTGAAGGGGGTGAGGACGAAGAAGTGATGATGACGATGACACAGAGTTTGATGGGTGTTGGGGGAGGTGATGAAATTAATTCCATTTAGTTAATTAGCTAGATATTCATCATATTTTAATCTACCTACAAGCTACGACGACTTTCCAATCGCCTCTCTCTGTCTCTCTCTCGTGTGTTCATCAATCGTGGCATTTTGCTTGAAACGTTGAAATTAGTTGCTCAGTTTTCTTCGTTTCGTTTCGCTCAGTCTTCTCTATTTGCAATGTTTCGCCTCCTGTTATTTTGTTGTTGTTGCTTGAATGGTTGCTTATTTTTCTCGCATGACTTTCTCACGTTGCAAAGAAGACTCTCTTTTTTTAAGGGGGATGGTTGATTGGGGTCGCGCACGTGCGCGGGGACACGTGGAGTAACAACAACCGCTTTCCTCGCTGTTTACGCTAGAGTTAATTGGTATCGTGTGTCTATTTACTTTATACTTTTATTTACCGTTTGCTGCGCAGCTTTTGGGGGGTGAGATTAGGGGGGAACTACGCGCTCGTGTGTTTGTCTGTGAGTGGATGTGAACGATTAATATTTAACGGTGCGCAGACGATCTCCAATCAAACGGCTAATCTGCTATTGTTTTATTACTGTTATCTCTTTTTTTCCTACTAAATTACCACGTAGTTTACACAAGTTTATTACCGTCCTCTGCCAAGACTTGCTAGATTTAGTAGTTTTCCCTAAAATACACAGAAATTAAACGCTAACGATTCACCAGAAATCACACTCACGTAACGTGTCACATTCTCGCAGCACTCACGCAGCTACTTTTTAGTGATTACAAGAAAGGGGAGTCGGGGAGCATTTCAATTGCACTTTCATTCAAACTACTTCTTCGCTCGCACTTAATTAGCACAAATACAAATTGATCTATTTACGGTTCCACGCGACCTCGGTCGCGCCGGTTTAAACTGCTCTGTTTACACGGTGTATTTATAGAGATGTGTGTGCACGGTCACTCCTTCAATCGCATCGCAAAAGTAACAAAAGAAAATCAACGTTCGTTTGCTAAACAACAAAAAAAAAACGTTCCATTTAAGAAGCCTATAATTTTATCCGAGAGTTTAAAATAAAATACAAAAAAGATACAATTAAAAAAAGATTTACAGTAAAATAAAATAAATCATCCTAATTTGTTTTCAGTTGTTGTTTCTTTTTCATCTTCTTCTTCTTGAGAGTGTGAGTGTGTGTGTTTAATTTTCAATCAGTTTGTGTGCCATTTGTTGTTGTCAAATTCTTCCCGCCTTCGCGCTTTACTCTTCATCCTCCTCGTCCTCGTCCTCGGCCTCGGCCAGCCACGTCAGCCACTGGTTCACCTGGAACAGCGCCTTGCCCTTGCCCGGGTACAGATCGGTCACGTCCTCCTTGTAGCGCAGGAAGGCGTCCTCCTCGATCACGCTCAGCTCGTAGCACTCGCGGAACCAGCGCAGCAGCACGCCTGTGAAATTGAGGGGAAAAATGGTTGAAATTTAGTTGTTTTGAATTTTGTTCTTAAATTATAAAATACGATTTAAAGAGTTCTAAAACTTAATAATAAATTGGAGCGTTTGGTACTGTATGTCCACGCATCCTTCCTTTCCTGTTGATTCTGTGAAATGTGATCCGTTCACAGAAACCTATTTGCGGTAAACCCAAGGAAGTAGGGCTGGCCGCTTAAATTTTTGTAATACATTTTCGTGTATTTTCAAATGTACTACAGTTATTTATATTGACAAGAAAAGAACTTGGGGCGTTTCATCGGACCGGATGCGTCTGCGTTAGATTCGATTAGGTTAGATTTTTCGGAATTTTATATTTTAAAATGTTTAATAACATGATTTTTATTCCAACTTTAGAATTGAAATTTAATATTTTATTAAATTATTATTAATATTATTTTTGAAATATAATTTAAAAGTAAAAGGCTTAAGAATTTTGAAAATTGAAAATTAAAGAGTCATATAAATATACAATATATGGTCAAATACTAGAATTTAAGAAATGCAAAAATTTAAAATTTTGATGCTCAAAAATTTGAAAATGGTAAACATCAAGAAACATAAATTTTCCAAATTTCAGAATTGAATTTTTATAGTTTATCCGAATTACGGAAATACACTTTTTTTTGGATTATAAAACTTCAGTATTCAAACATCTTTTTATTAAAGAATTTTTAGAATTTTAGATTTACAGCATTTAAGATTTCCGAAAATTTCCTAATTTCACAATTCAACTCTCACATTTTTATTTTCGTTTATCAATATTTTTAAAAATTCTGAATTATTTTTTTTTGTTTTATTTGAAAATTTTTAAATTTTAAGAATTCGTGAGTTAATTTTAATTTTGAAAAGCGTTTTAAATTAAAAAAAAAAGAATTTGAGAGCGGCAGAATTTTGAAATTTTACAATAAAACAACAAATTACAAATTACAAATTCTGGAATCTGAGAAAATCAAGAATTCAATAATTCAAGAATTTTTTAGTTGAAAATCTGCTACGTTCAAGATTTGAGAATGCAAGAGATCAAAAATTGGAGAATCACACCTAAAAAAAAAATCTGAAAAAAATTGCTACATGATCAAACCTGAGGACTAAAAAATGTGAGGTTATAAAAACTAACTTCATTATTGCAAAACAGAATTTAAGATTTCCGAAAATTCCCAAATTTTACAATTTCTCTGACAGATTTTTCTTTTCCTTTATTATTTTTTTTTTATTTTCAGAATAAAAAAAAATGTTTTTTTAGTGTTTTAACAAAAACTTTCAACTTCCAGAATTAGTGAGTTAATTTAAATTTTGAAAATATGTAATATTAGTATTTTAAATTTCAAAATACGTAAAAGAATTGCAGAATTTTAATATTTTAAATTTCACGAATTCTGGAATCTAAGAATAAAAAAAATCAGGAAATCAAAAATTCAAGAATTTTGAAGTTGAAAATCTGCTAAGTTTAGGATTTGAGAATTCAAGAGTTAAAAAAAATAAGAATTTATTATTTTCATATTTTCAGAAATTAAAATTATCGATTTGAAAAAAATCCTGAATTTGAAAAAAAAAACATATTTACTACAGCCTACAAACTTAATTTAAAAAAGCAGAGGTTAAAATCTAGTTTTTTATTATATTTAAATCTAAAAATTCACAAATTTTAGAATTTTCAAAGAGAGATTTCATTTATTTAGAACTTTAATATATAACGATTTTAGATTTCCAAAATATTTGAAACGATCTCCAGAAATTCATGAATTTCCAATTTTTCAAATTTTATAACCTATGTGTTTTAACTTGTTGTATTTTTTCATGAATTTGAAAAATTAAGGATTTTGAAATCTCCTAAGTTCAGAATTTTGAGGATTTTTTCTGTGTTTATTTAACGGTGCCCATCAATCAGAGCTAATTGTACCAAGATTTTTGTTACACACATCTCAGTATTTTTCAAAACTACCGGAACTATCAATCTAATTTTTGATGTTGTTTTGTTAAAAATATTTTATGAAAAAATTAAAAAAAAAAGAAAAAAGTTGTTATGTCAATTTTGGAATAAGAAGACAACAACTTCCTTGGTTGCTGTGCAACCTTAAAAAAATCAAATTTTAAATTTTAATAAAAAAATAGGGCTTTGAAAAATATTAGCAAAAGCCTAAATTTTAGAAATTTTCAAATTATCGAATTTAAAAAGAAAGAACTGAAAAAAAATAAAGGTAAAACAATATTTTTTCAAATTTATGAATCTAAAATTTTACGAATTTAAGATTTTTTTTATAAATAATGTATGTATTTAGATTTTTTTTTAATTTCAAAATCTTTTAAACATGCAAAAGGTTCTTGACTTTTCAACATCTACAATTTAATGATCTATACATTTTAAATTGCTTTGTATTACAAATTCTAGAGTTACCGATTTGTAACTTTCAGAAGCACTAAGCATTAAATTTCTAAACTATTTTTTTTATTTCTTGATTTTTTACGCATTTTTCGCACACAAATGTTCAAGTGGAAATTATTAATTCTTTTTTTTTGTGTAGTTTTTTTATGAATTCTACAATCTATCCCGAAGACACCAAATCGATTATAAACTTCGTTTTGAAGAACGTGATTTTTGAATATTTTGATAGCATTTCTGTGCGAACAGCTGCCAAAATGGTAAGATGATTTGTATGAACGAACCAATGGACCGTACTTGGAGAAAGTACTCATCAAATTTTAGCCAATTTATAAAATAAACAAAATAAAGTTCTAATTACAAAATAAAATACTAATTTCTGGGGGTTAAATGAAATCTCGCGCCAATTGCTCACCTTTCGGGAAGTCGATGCTGTACCAGTACACCTGCATCGCGTAGATCGCAATCAGCTGCAGGTCGTTGTTGCCGTTCAGGAACGCGTTCAGTACCGGGCAGTACTTCTTCAGGATGTCCATCTCCTTCTCCACCGACTGCTTCTCGTCCGCGCACTTGGCCGATTCCTAACCAATTAAATTTTGTTATCAGTTCAGAATTCATTTGAAGAGACGCGTTAAGAGTCAATCTTACCTGCGTGATGTACTTGAGCAGCACGGTCATGACCGCCGTGATGAAGCCCGGGTCGGTGTAGCACCCAGGTTCGACGTTCTCCTTGATCCACTTGTAGAACTGCTGCGGGTTCGAGTCCGCCTGGATCTGCTTCCACAGCTCGGCCTGCACCCGCAGCAGCGGATACAGGAAGCTCAGGTTGCGATCCTCGAGGATCTCCGCCATGCGGTCCTTGGTGCGGTCGCACTCGGGCAGGCTGCTCATCAGGTTGACCTTGCTGGCTTGGAACAGGTCCTGCAGCGGTTGCTTGCCCAGTTGCTTGTGCAGCTGCTGCAGCACCAGCAGGAACAGCGGGTAGTGGGCGCCGTTGTCGGTGTAGTTGGCCACGTCCGAGAGTTTGCACAGACGCACCGAAACGGCTCGGCAGAGCAGGGAAGCGACGATGGTGGTGATCTTCGGGATCGTCTTTTCCTTTTCGTTCATCGAGTTGACGAGCGCCTTGAAGGACTCGAGCAGCGCTCCGTTGGAGAGTTTGTTCTCCTTGCGGAGCTTCTGCAGGAACTCGATGGTCTTTTCGTGGAATGGTTCCGGTTTGTCGAGCACTTCGGCCACGATCTTGGTGACCGAGTCGCGCATGAACTTCTCGGGCACTTTGAGGTCGCAGAACGCGTGCACCAGTTCGTCCATGAGGGCTGGCGGCTTGGTCGGGGCTGGTTCTTCGTCGTCGGATTTCTTCGTTTCCGGCGTTTCGTCACCCTTCTCGGACGACTTGTCGTCCTCGGACTTGGCCTCCTCCTTCAGGTCGGCCTCGTTGACGGTGTCCGGGTCGGCGACGACTGGCGTCTTGTCGACGACCTCCACGACAACCTCCTTAACGTCACCATTCTCAACGGGCTTTTCGGCCTCTTCAAGCTGCTTGCGCAGGTTGTCCAGCAGCACGTCCGCGGCGAACGTCGACACCTTCTTCATGAACTCCTCCTTGTTGGGGCCCTTGTCCTTTTTGTTCTTCTTTTCCGCCTTGTCGGCGGAGGCCTGCTTGATGATGACCTGCTCCTTCTGGAGGATGTTGTTGATCGGGGTGGTCGAGGCTGGCGCCGGGTTGGACTTGGGAGCGCCTAGGCCGTTGCGGGCTTGCGGAGTCTGGTAGGGGGAGGGCGCCGCGTAGGATGGTGCGTTGTTGAGAGAGTTTTGCTGGGCTGGGGACTGCGAGCTCTGCGAGCCGTTGTTTGACGATTGCAGGTTGTTTGTGGATGAGGAGGATGAGGATGAGTTGGGGGAGGTTCCACGAGGGGCTGACGCAGCGGCAGCGGCGGCGCGTTGCTCGCTCAGGAGGGTTCGGGTTGTGAGCGGGGAGGGGAAGTCGCCGAGGGCTGGGCCGGTTCCGTACTGGTTGGATTTGGAGGATTGGGAGGAGGACTGGGAGATGGGGAGTTGGGGCGTCTTCATGTTCATGTTTTGCGTTTTGAACAGCAGACTGTTGGCCGTGGGTCGCATCTGCAGGTCCTCGACGGGGTTTTGGGGCGTCATGAGGTTGCGCTTGAAGCGCGGCGCCAGGTCCTTGTTGTTGTTCATAGTACCTCCGTCGCGGTTGTCGCGGTTGGAGTACGAGTTGTGCGAGTTGGGTCCACCGTTGTTCTGATGGTGGTGATTCGGACGGTCGTCCCGACCTCCTCCGTGGTGGTTGTTGTGCTTGTTGTTGTTGTAACGCATGTTACCGCCGCCGCCATTGTTGTGGTAGTTGTTGTGTTGGTTCTGGCCTCCGTTGCGGTTGTTGTGCATGCGTCCGTAGTTGCCGCCACCGCCGCCGCCGGAGCCATTGTCCCGGTGATCGCGGTTGCCGCCGTAGCCGTTGGCCGACGGCGATGAATACGAGGGTGGTATCAGCGACGATGGGCTGGACACGCTCAGCAGGTTGAAGCTATCGTTAAAGTTGAGCCCCAGCTTGCTGATCCAGTCCCGTTCGTTGTTGCGCTCCTGGTTGCGGTAGTCACGACCGCGCGAGCCAAACGAAGGCCGCAGCACCAGATCGTCCTCGTTGGTAAGCTCCTGAATCGGAGCCGGTCCTTCGACGCGGGCCACCTTCCGCGGTGTCCAGTTGTTCTTGCGCAGCTCGATCAGATCGCGCAATAGGAACCGGATGCGTGGCGGGAACCTGCTCGACAGGGAATACTGTTCCATCCGGTCGAAGTACTGCTCCATCAGCTGTTTTCCCAGCTCCGTGTCCAGATTCTTTCCGCAGGTCTTGATGAGCTGTGCCAGACATTCCATGTCCTCGCAATTTTTCTCCGTCGACGCGCCGGACTTGTTGGTAAAGAGCGAGCGCAACATCTTGTGCAGATGTGGCTCGCCGAGCATGTCGAGCTTGTACAGCTCGCCGATGAATTTAACATTGCCCAGTATCTTCTGTTTGGCCACATTTTTCTTTTCCTCCAGATCATCGGTGAGCGCGAGCTCCGAATTGATGATCTTCTCACTGTACTGGACGCGGTTTTCGAACTTGTCGCGGCAAACGTTCAGCAGAATCTGCAGGAAGGTGCTCGATTTCGTTTTGTCAATGTCGATCTCTAGTTCTTTCTCGATACGCTTGCACAGCTGTGCGTACATAGACGAGTACTTGGGTTCATCGAGGGCTTTGTCGAATATCAGCAGGATCACTCCGTTCAGGATCTTGGAAGAGTTGAGGTCGAGCTTCAGCAGGTCATCGCTCAGCTTCTGGAACTTTTCGGGGGTTAGCTTGTTCAGAATACCGCGTACTTTTCGAAAGATCGAATCAATTCTGGCCTCTTCGGTGAGTCCATGTTGCGGTCTCAGAGAGGGAGGGACCCAGCGTCGGCTAGCGGGGGGGATGTGGTTCTCCCTCCCCGTGGCACGAGACTCTGTCCCCGTTTGCCTGGGGTCTTCCGTCTTGGAGGTTGGCAACGGACCACCAGCACTAGGATACGCGCTCCGCAACCCAACCGACGACGGAACCGCAATCTTTTCTATTTTTCCGGGAATGGTGCCGGACCCACCGGCAGCAGCGCTGTGCTGTTGCTGCGTTGCCCTCAGTACCGGTCGACGAGCTGGCGCTGCACCTGACAACGAAGACGACGACGTAGGTTCGAACGGCGCGTACGTTGAGCGGTGAATCCTAACGGCGGTTGGTGGGGCGGTGATCCCCCGCGTTGTTCCGACCGGAAATTGAATCCTGACCGACCGACCGACCGACACTACACAGACACACACACACAAACACACTAACGCGCTGTTGTCGCTGTCTTACAAGCGGAACTTGTCGCTACTTGGTCCGTAGAAATCTGGACGAGTCTGAAAGGGAGAAGAGAAAGAGAAAATTTCATTAGTCTCGACTTGTGTGGTATGGCGTTCGAATTTTTGTTGACACAACAAGCAAGATTTAATTATAACACCGCGACGACGGCGACGTAGTCGTGAACTTTGGGTGTTGTTGACTTCGTTATCTGCGACTCAACATTCGATCCAGTGTACTAATAGGAACGTCGCCGTGACGTCATCAACCGTGTACGTCAGTGTGCTTCCAAGAACTTCTGGAACAGTCAGCCGGCGAGAAGCGTGTAACAGCGTAGAAGAGGATTCCGTTACATCGCAGCAGAAAAAAAGGTCACCCACGAAGCGTGTGTTATATCACCCTGCGCGTTCTTCAGCTTCCTCCAGCCTACGCGCTTCAACTATTCAATCAAAAAGGTTCGGAAATCCTTGGAAACGAACGTTGCGCCATCGAGAGTTGAGAAGGGCAATGGTCGCTGGGCGAAGAAGTGGAAAATTTGTGGCACTTGAGAGGTTTAGAGATGGATTGCGAAATTCGACTTCTCCAACAACACAACCAACCTTGACTTGAACGCGCGCACACTTCAATTCAACGCACCAAACGCTGCTTCTTCAGAGTCTCAGAGTTGAGATTATATCACAAACTCACTGCAGCGCAGTTCTCAGTTTAATCAGTCCCTTATAGCTGCTTAGTTGCTTCTCTTGGGATTCGCGGAAACACACGCGCGTGATCTTGTACGGACGAATACTGTTCAGCTACTGAGACTGGTTCTCTAGATCGTGCCGAGCTGAACCCCAACTCAAACGTCTGCTCGCACCAATACAGCGGTAGAAAACAAAGAGCTTGGTAGATATGTTGGTAGTCAGACAAGGCCTGGTGGTGTGAGGATGTCCAAAGATGACTCAGGCAGGCAGGGGGACCAGTTTTGATATTGCGGACGGTTGCAGGTTGCTTGCAGGCCGTGAAAGTGTGGCACGACGAAGGTGTGAGTCATTGGAGGTAGACACTGGTAAGTTTTGTTTTGATCGGAAGCAGGATTTGTGTTTTTTTTTTGGGAAGGTAGAAAAAGCGTTAGTCACTTTCCTGGTGAGATGGTAAGTTTGAAACTCAAGCTGCAGTTCTAGGAAATGACCCAAATGCAACGGAATAATCAAATTTCATAACTGCCTTACCAGGTTGTGGTAATTTTAAAATATATCAAATAGGAAAAAAGCAATCTACTTCAAAAAGTTAACGGTTATACTTTTTTTCACTCCCTCTTATAATTTGCATTAAATAAACTCTAAAACGAATTAAAACCACATGAGAATCTCTGTTTGAGATTTTTGGAATATTTAGTTTAGAGATCTTCGAAATAATAACACAGGTTTTTTTTCAAACTTTCAAACTTTTTGTCTCATCAGCAAGGCTGTTTCAATTCAAATCGGACATTGGGACACCAAACCGGATCGAATGAGCACCTGAAAATCTATCCAAATGATTAAAACGTTTTAACATGCACATCCAAAACCACTCAAGGAGGTATTAGACTATGACAAACAAACAAACTCGCAAGTTTTCGTGATTGACAGACACGTTTCTGCAAACAAATGAAGGCAAACAAACAAAGCAGGAAAAATGTCGAAGTTTTTTTTTTTCATAAAATTATTTTTATTAGGTCCTTTTCGGTGCTGGGACCTGGTTAGGACCGAGTCGGCTTTTGTAATTACATTTGACTTAATAATTACAGAGGATCTTGTGTGTAAATGTTAGTGGGAGGGGAGCCGATTACCCGCGGCCTACTCGGGGTTAGTAGGGAAGGGATTGATTTTAAAGACAAGGCGTGGGAGGGGAAGGGGGATTGTGTAGGAATCTTGGTTGGCTCTGCTGGCCTTTGCTTTTGTCCTCAGCCGCAACTCGGTGTCCAGCTGCTGGGGCGTGCTTGCTTTGCTTCCGGTGAAATGTCAAAGTTTGTGTGTTCATTTGTTACTGGGTGATGAATAGAGAGAATGCGTAACGTGATTTTCGATTGATCCCACTTTGTTTACATCTACAAAGTAGGTGGCTGTTCAAGGACAAGCATGACTTTTTTCTTACTGTTAAATGAGCTGTTTTATAATTATTCGCAATTCGCAATTTTCAGTGTAAGAACGGGCCTTGACCGATCTTATGCACCAGGTTCCCGACGAACACGCACTGCCCTTACACCTACATCTCACCCTTGCTCTGA
The DNA here is from genome assembly GCF_015732765.1 of Culex quinquefasciatus. Lineage (NCBI taxonomy): Eukaryota > Metazoa > Arthropoda > Insecta > Diptera > Culicidae > Culex > Culex quinquefasciatus. The sequence goes on from NC_051862.1 coordinate 34,536,828, forward strand.
GTCAGTACGAGCGACACGCTAGAACACGCTTTGAGTGTTCGTGCCAGGCATGCACACCTTCTTTTCCGGTTACGCATTTTAACTCGGCCGGGGGTGGTACATTACGTAGGGTTTGATGTAAGTATAAGCGCCTAACCATTTAAAGTTTGCCTAACAACTTTCATTAAAGCAAAAACTGTTTTATTTTTAGTTTGAATTCAAAAACTAATTGTTATTTACTGTGTATTGTTTTCTCCTAAAATCTTCCCTAGTGTTGAGTCGTGTTTATCTGTTGCTATTTCTTCTGTCGCGGTGTTTTGTTACAATATTTTGGTCCTAAGCATTTTAGAAAAGTTTTTTAAAAGTACAATAGTAATATTTGTGTTAATTCTTTGATCATTCAAAAAATTGAGTAAGGGCTCGAACCTCATTTGTTTGAAGAAAAGGGTGAAGATTGAAAACAATGGACAGTGAAAGAAATATACTATTTGAAGAATCAATAGTAAAAGAAAGATAGTAATTTATGAAGTAGATAAAGAAATTAACAATAGGTATTAAATAGAGGTAACAAACAAGGTTAGATTGTATTGAGGGCAATTTACAGGGAAGATGAGAAATTATTCAAATAGATAAATAAAGAAAAGGCACATGATAAACAAAATTTACATCGCTGCCAAATTAAGGGAAGCCGAAAGTTTGTTACAGCAGCATCAATTGGTAAAATAGAGTGGAAAAGCGTTGAGAAATAAGAGAATCAAATGAGTAAACTCGAAATCAAATAGAGGATAGTAAACAGAAGCCGTTTTAGAAAATCAGTGAAACAAAATAATTAGAAGATAGCTGTTAGCAGAAATGGAAAGAAGAGAAACCCCGTTCTGCGATGCTCAGGTACATCCACAGCAGTTGACTCAACATACTGCGAATCAAAACAATACCGTCTACAATCACAAATTACTTCCCTTTCCCACATTGTCGCGCCCCTTTCTTTTAGCCGTCTCGACTCTGACCCGCGGTGGTCAAAGGTTTACGATCCGTTTCCACAGGCCACCAGCTAGGTCATCATGAAAACCAAGCCAACGTGGAGGTAAGAAAATAGGACACTTGCGAGGAACCAGAGCTATACTGTTCTGATCAATTCGGATGATCTAACAGGACTACGGACGTAGTCAGTGACGCTCCTTCCAGGATGTTCCTCGCCTGTGCGTCAACTGAAGAGGTATCATCAGCATCATTCGCACTTGGCCTGCTAAATGAGCTGTTTTATAATTAGTGGTACATATTATATAACATATTATGTTTTATTTTGTCTAATTTTTTACTTATATGCTGTGAAACTGTGTGTTTTTTTTCTCAAATTTCGATCGGTTAGAAGATGTTTTTCTTTTTGACGGATTTATTGACTTCAACTCCAGGTCCTCAAAAGCCACAAATTTGTCATTCTCGCAGAAAAAAAACAAAGCATTTTTCAATGATCGATAACAATACTCTCTACTTTTGGCGAACAGTAAATTGGTTCCACTTTAACAGTTCAACATTGAGGCTCTTTTTGCGAACCACTATTCAGCACCCAGATTTGTTATAGTCTAATACCTCCTTCAGCTTTTTTTTTTTTGCAAAAACCGAATATGAGTTTTAAAATTCAATTGAGTGATTCGACAAAAACATGCACGCATCCTGGTGGCGAGTAGAAGCACTACGCGACGATGTTCGGAATGACAGCGTGCTCGGAAATATATATTTTTTTTTGCAGTTTTTGATTTTTATTTCATTCAAATATTTTTAACATCGATGAAAGTTATTGTAAAGTGTGGCAATTGCAAAAACGGATCGAATGATGTATAAATCATAGGGGCTGAGTTAATTTTTCATGCTTTTTTCCTCGAATTTACCAAAAAGCTCTTTTGAAAAATTGATTTGAATAAGATTTAATTGATTGATAATGCTCCTCATGTGTGTATTATTGATAGAACAAACTATTAGAGTCATATTACAGCATAATTACAATAATTTTCTTAAAATATGACCAGTTATTCGATTTTTTTCCAAAAAAAAATCCAAAAAATCACCAAAAAGCTTTTTAAATATCAATATGTTGGTCAAACAGGAAGAAAAGTAATGTTTAAACACTTTTACATTACATTTGATTATTACTTTTAACTTTTGCAACATATAACTTAAGTTATCCAAGATATCGATCATCTTTTTAGAAAAATCGTCTAAATAAAATACCAGTCACAATTAATCGCTACAATTCACCACGCATTATGATCGTTAGCGAAATTGCCACACTTTTGCAATACCCCACATTTCTGAAAATGTTTGATTTTTCATTATAAACGCATTTTTTCCCTTAAAACTGCTCAAAATGTATGGGGGCTGTCATTCCGAACACCGCTGGAACAACAGCGAACCTAGCGGAAAAAAATGTCGTCGAATTCTTCAATAGATTTTTTAGTTACTTTTGGGACCATCCATTCCATAAGCCACGTGGACATGTTTTTTTTTTCAAATTTGATGCCCCCTCATCCGATTATTTTTATATTTTGAATTTATTTATTTTTATTGTGAAGTCAAGACTTAAGATAACCTCCAAATTCTTAAGGAGGTATCATACTATGACAAACAAACTCGCACTTTCTCATGTTTGACAGTTTGCCAAACTCGTAAAAGGCCTCGTTTGAAAGCTGACGGTTCTGCAAACAAATGCAGGCAAACAAACAAAGCAGACAAATTGTCAAAAAGTGCAAGTTTTTTTTTGTTTGTTTGCCGTAGTCTAATACCTCCTTTGTAGACTACGGCAAAGAAACTAACTAACTAACTAACCCTGGCACAGCCATCCTTTCGAAAGCATCATTGAGAATGTTGAAGCGATTACTTTGTAAAATATCCTTCTTTTCTTAACGGCCAGGCTAACTGCCTAAAGCTAACCGCATAGATGATTCGTTGAGATGGTTATCCAAAGGTTTCTGAGTAGCTTTGGACAATCGAAGTATGGACTTTTCATCATTTTTAACCTAAAATTTGACTTCTGCGACCCTGTGTTTTCGTCAAATCTTAGGTTTTTTTTGTAAACTAATGATTGCAAAAGAACTGAACTAGTGTAAAATGCATTTTTAAACACATTTTTTGCATTTGAATGTTGAGATTTATAGCTTGTTATTACAATTTTTATATTTTTTATTTAAATTTTTAATTTTGAAAAAATAATTGATTGCAGCCTGCTTGATTAAAAAACAAACCTAACTAAGCTTGGTATTAATTCGCTTGAAATTGAGTAAACCGAGATAAACCTATTTTATTGAAGCTTGATTTCTTTGATGTTCTTATTACTGATTTAAAGAATATTATACAATAAGTCTGTCAGACTAAGATTTTGAACATCCCCACCTGCAAAGATCACTAACCTTTCCTGCGTTCAGTTCGTTCCCACCTCGAACCACATATGTAGGAAGAATGAAAAGTAAAAAAAACCCTCAAAACACTAAAAGAACGAAGACGATCTCGCTGCTGCTGTGCTGTTCATCCCGACGACAATGATGAAATCCTCCGCTCTCCGAACGCTCACGCTCGGTCAACCCAACAACGAGTCAACCTGCGGTCCAAGTAAAAACCCGTTCCGCAGAATGGCGCGCACGTCCCGAAAGAGTTTAATGACACCCAGAATTCTGGACGGCAGCGCGGACCATTATCGTCCCGCGCGCTTCGTTGCAGATCTTCAGAGGTTTTCTGTCTGGCCATATGGCGATCAGCAGCATGTTCCACTCACACACACACCAGCATACACACAGTTGGACCATGACAATGTCCTTGAACTCGATCGCAGCAGTCGGAGAGCGTCGTACGGTGAAGTTCAATGACGCGACGACAACGGCGATGGCGGCGTCGGGGCGAACCACAAGGACATCCACTCCGTGTGCGTCGTCTCTCCAGCGCAGTTGCAGCTGTATAGTCGAGGAAGTTGACCCGGCGCGAGTTCAATCGACCGTGGGGAGGTTGTCGCGATGAACCTAAGGAGGGCACCTCCGGGCGTCGATGATGTCACTGGAAGACCTTCACACTATAGTTGTGCTACGGTAACAATATGAACACGTCGACACCAACTATAATGAAAGCGTTGGAAATTTATGCAAATATGGACACGTGCGACGACACAGCGATGACGACGCCTAGTAATAGCATTTTATTTCTTTGTGCAAGTTTTGGTGTTTCGAAATCATCGGAATAATAATTCGTTGATTAGTTTTGGAGCGTACAATTTCCCGGCCCGATGTTTTCCGTTCGGAGATATTTTTAGGGATCGCATTATTTTCGTGAATTCCCAGGTACAGTCCAGACTCGGTTATCCGAACGCCTCGGAAAGATGTCACTTCGGATAATCGATACTTCAGATAATCGAATCATGAAAAAAAAATGTTTCGTTGTCTCATTTTTGATGGTTGAGCATAATTATGACCCATAAACTAAATGATTTAGAATAAACTAAGTGATTTAGAATTTTTAAATCCAAGATGGCGGCTAAAATGGCTATGATGAAATATTGAAAACATGCATTTTGTACTTTAATAGGCAATCAACTATTCAAATTTGACAAAAGTGGAGTCGCAGAACTCGAATTTAATGTTAAAAAAAAAAGAAAAAAAACTATAACAAACTTTTTTTGTTTATGATTCCATTATCCGAAATCCCATACAAACCTTTGGATAATCGAACTTTGGAGTATCGAGGCTTTGGATAATCGAGTCGGGACTGTATTTTTTAGCAACAAAGCAGTTGGCATGATTTAATTGATTATAGATCGGTAAAATGTATCATTTGATTCAGTTTCATTAATTTATACTTTATGTAAAATTTCAGAGTTTTTTTCATGGCCCATATGTTCATATGTTTATATGAAATACAATAACTTATAGGATATTTAAAAATAAAAATCTAGAATGGTTCTCTCTACAGTACTCGTTCGATAATAAATCTGCATTTTACACTGAAAAAAATCAATTCTCGAAATCATGAATAAAATTCACGAATGCGAGAACCACGAAGGAATATGTTCACGTTTATAGTGCAAATGCACCATACTCATGAAAAAGTTCCTTCTTGGTTCTCACACTCGTGAATTTAATTCACGATTACGAGAATTGATTTTTTTCTGTGTAATTGAACTACAGCCACTTCAAAAAACAATAACACAACAGACCATAGGGGAGAGTGGGGAGACTTGATCCCAAACCTGTATCTCGTCAGCATGTGGGTAAAACAATTAGCTTGGTTCTAGAAAGTTATGCGAAATTTACTTAAACTCATTGTAGAAAACAGAGAAAAAAATTCAAAAATGTTTAGATTGAGTTACACACATTTTTCTAAAAAGTGCTGCAAAAAACCTCCAAGAGATCTTTTCTCTTTATTTTAAATGTATAGAATACACTAAAAAAATATTAATTTATTTTTTATACGTGAATTGTTTGATAAACTTATCAACTAGGAAGACCTTACGCATTTAACGTTACATTGATTGTCATACTATTTTTACAATCAATTATTTAAAAAAGTGCAGTCACTGGAATCAGCCTCAACATTAATAAATTAGGCTGGGTTTTCGTACATAGTTTCCTTTAGTATAGTTGTACATAACTTACTGCAGTTTGAACAATTTTTCAAAAGTTTTGTAAACAAAAATTACCAGCTTTTATAAACATGCTCAATTTTGGTCTAAAAAAGAATATTTTAAGTTTTTATACATTTTAAATGCTAAACTTGTAATATTTTGAACACAAACGTATAGGTTTTATATGAAATTGCTGTTACTTATAGAAAATTAAAAGTATGGATGAATAAGAAACATTTTGCTTAAGGTTTCTTCAAAATGTTGAAAGGGGAATCAAGTTACCCCTAACGTTTTGAAAATGCCGATTTAAAATATTTTTTTAAATCGCTTGGCATGATGCGAAGAGTTCATCTCATGAAATACCCTTATCATAGTTGAATGTTTTTAAAAGTTTTTATTTCTTGCAAAAAGTTCATAGTTTTATGAGAAAATGACAGAGTTATGTCCGATACAAAAAAAGGGATCAAGTCTCTCCACTCTCCCCTATCAATAGCTTAAAAGTGATGAAAATGCATTTTGGAAAATTTGTGAACATCATAGAAAATACAACGAAAATCGTTAAACTATCAGCCAAAAAATGATTAAAAATGTTTTAATAAGATTTTGAAACATGAAACTCAAGATGGCGCTCCAATAATTTATTTTATTTTTAAAGCTTTTTGTGTGTTTTCAAAGACACCCAAAAATTAAAAAAAAATATGGAATTTTCGAAAAAAAAAAACTCCGATAAACGTTATAAAATTACGTGCCAACTTTTCGCGAAAAACTGGATTTCCTCTGATTTTTAGTACAATGTGCATGTTTTTAGTTTCAATGAAAGAATGCGTACATTGTACATTGGACCTTCATCCGATCATGGACAGATAAAATATTGAGAATATTTAAGCTGAGTACGGAGCTTGGAAGGAACGTGGTCAAGGAAAACAGCACGTTCTTTTGGTGACCTCCCTAAAAAAACGCAACATTCAAAATAAAAATTCCAAATAAAACAAAAACTAAACAAAAACAAAATCACGATTTTTTTTTACATCCCTGCCATTAATAAAAAAAATCAATGGTTTAATAATTTGAAAATACCACAACTCAAAATCAAAAGACATGAAATTCTTAAATTCTAAAAATATAAGATAATAAAATTATAAAATTCTTCAATTCTTAAGTTCTAAAATTCTTCAAAATCTACTTAAAAACTCAATCCGTAATCGTTTTAGGTAAAACTCAAAGATTTAGGGTGGCTCTTGAAATACCTTTTTTGAATTTCCGACTTTTTCCCGACTTTTCCAGGATTTAAAATAATAGAAATTCCATACCCACAGAATACTGTAGAGTGTTTCAGAATTATTAAACCAAGATGGCGACCAAAATAGGGGTGATGGAAATATTTAGAAACTTTATTTGTTTTTTTTTTCACCAATTATTCCAATTTTACTCAAATTGGTTCGCAGAACTGTAATATGATATTTAAAGTAAGAAAATATAAAAAAGCGAAATAAAAAATATTTTTAATTAATTTCGGATAATCGAGTCTGGATTAGATTTGAAAGTTTTAACATCCAAAAACATGAAAATTCAAAAATTCGAACAATATAAGCTAATAAAAGTATAACATTCTTCAATTCTAAAAAAAAAACATCTGAAAAGCTCAGTCTGTACTCGATTTATGTAAACCTCGGATTAATCAAATATTCTATTTAAATTTCAGGCAGGGAATTCGGATAATCGAATACTGTTTTTTGAATAGAGTACGAACTGTTTTTGAAAATTGATTTTTTTTTAAATTTTAGAATAACTTGAGTTTATTTTTTTTTAATCTTAGATTTTTTTTAGCCAATTTTAGAATTTTTAAATCGCTGAATTATCTGATTTATTTATTTTTTAGATTTCAAATTTTAGATTTATAAGAGTTTTTATTTTTATTTATTTAAAAATGCCTGATTTTTTTTTGGCCAGAAGCTTAAATGATTTTTGTTATGACACTCTGCTTCACTTTATTTGGGAACAAAAAAACAAAATCCAGCCTTAAATTACAGAAAATTTAAGATTATGCTTTTTTAGATCCGGTCTTTTGATATAACATTTTTGAGCAAATGTCTGTGTGGGTGTGTAGACATATTTTTTTTTCACCCAAATTTCTCGACACTGGCTGATCGGATTTTGTACGGGTTTGTTCCATTCGATTCAGTTTGGTGTCCTAAAAGTCCACTTCAAAAATGATAAAGTTTGGTAAAGTCCAACAAAAGTTCTGCTTGAAAAACAATTTCGCTTATTTACATAATCTTGAAGACATAAAACACGTTAAAAATGATGTTGTCAACAAAAATCACAAAAAAGGACCAACACTACAATTACAATTAAACGCTGTACGTGCCCAAGTGCCCATTTCGCACTCCCTTCCCATCATCATTCCGCCTAGACAAACACAAACACACACCCAACGCTACGCTCGCAATCAGCTGGTTTGGTTTCCACGTCAATCAACCCAACTTGCCTGCACGCGCGCGCACACATACCGCTGTATGTGTGAAACCATACCCCAGCAGCAAGGGGGTTGCGGGTTTGGGTGGTATAGATACTTGGAGGAGAGTGTGGGAGGCAATGCCGCCTTCTGCTCACTCTCACTAAGCAAAGCGTCTTGAACGCGCAACAACTAACTAGCTAGGCAAAAGTAAGCTCACGGGCATGGTCAGAGACGCGGTTATTGAGGTCATTACTGAACCAGCGCGTTTTGGCAGTGTAGAAGACGACGGGGTGGAACGACGACAGCAAGGCGGATTTTTTTGAAGAGGAGGAGGACGTCAATGGCGCTTCCTGGAGCTGGTCGTACGTGCAGCTTTTGAATGCGGAACTATCAGATTTTTGGAATCAGGTAATTCGACAATGGACACATTTGTGTTGCTAATTGGTTAATTTTGTGACAGGCATCGACTTGAAGAGGTCAGTTTGTCATTAAAAATGTCAATTTGTCACAAATTAAGCCATACATTTCTTCCAGTGTCCTCGGCAAGGCATTTCCCAGCTCGAATTCCACGAAACCAGTTAACCGGCTGTAGCGGCTTTGAACAAACAGTTAGTCCTGAGGCGGCCTCCACAGCCTGTAAAACCAAGCTATCACTTCCGTTAGAAGCGAATACCAACCAACACCCAGCGCGATAGTGTTGCTTTGTAGGTATTTGTAAGTAACTATTTGCCTCACTCACACTACCGCAGCTTGAAAATCTCTCAACAAGCTAATTAATTCACGGAAATCTGCCTTGCTTGGCTGCGGAGAAAGCGAAACTGGCCGTTACCTTACCACACCTGAGGTCCAAAGACTGTGGGGTTTGCAAGCAAGAAGTGTAGGCAAGTTCTAGGTCGTACAAGCTCGTAACGCCAGAAACTGGTACAAGCTTGATCAAAAAATGAGGCTACATCGCACCAGCGACGAAATACTGTTAGCTAATCAGCGTGGGGTGGTACAGGCTGAATGAGCCAATTCACCACGCAGACTCTCTTGAGACCACATTGAAGTCTTCACGAGCTGTTGCTACCTGCTGATATCCATCTCGGCCGAGAGAGTTTCACTTTCCTGCTTCAGTAGTTTGATGGGAAAGTGACTTAAAAGTTACCTCATGCGGAGCCGTTTTAACTGTACTTGATACGCTGATAAAGTACACAGCGGTGGAGATGCCCTTAAAAGTAGTTTTGTTGCTATTTTTATTTAATTTCTTCAGCAAATTGCAGTCTGCTCATCGCATTTGAACCTCAAACACATGCCACTTCCAAAGTTTCTTTGCTGTATTTCATACAATTTTAGCTTCCTCGGTGGAGATGCTCTTAAAATTGATGTTATTTTCATTAATAAAAGCTAATACGGAGCTTGTTTGCAATACGCCATCATTTTGTATACGAGATAATTATATAAAAATCAAGTATTGTCTCATAATGACGAATCTCAAAAAGCAGAATCTTGCAATACCGAAAATTAAAAAGACATTGTTCGTGTTTTTGCTCCGAATGAAGTAAAACAAAGGGAACAGCCATTAATATAATAATATAATTTTGCGGCAAAACATTTTTTTTAAATAACATAAAATTTGAATTTGTCAAATTCAGAGATAAAAATAAACTATAATTGTATTTAAAAGATCTTAAATTTAAAATTTAAAAAATAAAATATTCCAAAATAAAATAAAAATTAACTTGAAAATATCATAACTTCTAAAATTCAAGTTTTAAAAACAAATAAACAATTTTGATTCCGGAGTTAAAAAACTTAAAAAAAAAATCAAATTAATGTTTAAAAAAAATCGATGTTTAAAAAATCAAAGGGAACAGCCTTAAAATAATAATTCAATTTTGTGGCAAAATATTTTTAAAATAACAAAAATTCAGATGTTTTTAAATTTACAGATATGAAAAAAAAATTGAAATCTAAAAACATATTTATATTAAAATGATCTTAAATTTAGAAGCGAGCGAGTTGTGGCGCTATAACCATGGCAAATAGTGTCCCGGGCATTTGTGGAAATACAATGTCCCATCCCAAAGGGTCCTGGAGCACCAAAACTTCTTAGCATGGTGGCTCCCAACGTTTAAATACCTACACAAACAGGAACGTGAGCGGGGGATCCCCCCGTTTCTTCCTCTCCTGTAAATTCAGAACTGTATTGTTGTTTGAACATTCGTGTTCATACTCAATCCAATTCAACGAATCATCTTTGCGGTTTACTTTACGCAGTTGGCCTGGCCGCTTCGACGTTTGTGATGTTTCAATGCATTCTAATGCAATGGGGCACTGAAAATGTTGATAATGACAAGAAGATGCTAGGCGTCAATCAACCTAAGGCATTCTCCAGGATGCCCTCGAAAGACTGGCTGCGCTAGGGTTAGATTAGATTAGATTAGAAATGATTTTAAATATAGAAGCTCTTAATTACAAATATTCAAAAAATTACAAAATTATTTAACTTAAAAATTCAGAATTTTCAAAATTCAAGATAAAACAAAATAAACAAATTAGATTCTAAAATTTAAAAAATCCAGAGGAGCAATTCCATGTCAAATAGGGAATCGGTTGTACCCGACCCTCTCCGATTTCAATGAAACTTTGTAGACATGTTATCCTAGGCATATATCTGGAGTTTTTTTTTAAATGGTCCAATAAACCAAATTTCCAGTTTTTGCTTTTTGGGTGTTTTTAGAACCGGGGGTAGAAGAATCAGGGGTATTGAAAAACACCCAAAAAGCAAAAACTGAAAATTTGGTTTATTGGTCCTTTTTTTTTAAAAAAAAACTCCAGATATATACATGCCACTTTTGTGTATTTGGAGAAAGTTACACTCGATAATGACATTTGAGAAGGGCGTCATTGTTTTAAATATGTTTGTATTTCTGGAGTTTTTTTTGAAAAGGTCCAATAAACCAAATTTCCAGTTTTTGCATTTTGGGTGTTTTTGAAACCGCCTTGAGCCAGGGGTATTAAAAAACACCTAAAAAGCAAAAACTGAAAATTTGGTTTATTGGACCTTTTCAAAAAAAACACCAGATTTATTAGTTGAAATATTGCTGTATCTCGAAGCCGTTGCATCGTATCAAAGAGTGGTCAAAGACAAACTTGTACGAAATTTGACGGGCTTTTCAAAAAAAATACACTGAAACAAAAAAGCACTCCACTTTTATGAGATTTTTTGATTTTTAAGTTTAAAAGTCAAATTTGAATACTACACTGAAAAAATATTATGTTTTCAGTTATGAGCAATGTAATTAGCTAATATTTGTAAGTCCATACATCCAATTGAAATGCTGTCAAAGTCAAAATTATGGGAAATTGGACAAGCTTTCCGGTAAAAATATTTTCGAGACAGAAAAATCAAGTCTGTCATATAGAAATTTCGAAAACCCATCAAAACCCCTATTTTTTCAACATTTTTATTTTTAAAACCGCTGTAACTCCACAAGGATTGGACTTAGGACCAGCCATGCCAGATATATACAGATAAATCTGCATTTGACAGATTTTTCGATCCCAAAAATCACAAAAATCTGTTCATACAGATTTTTTTAACCTGATTATATTTGAAAATTTCAACAATTTAGTGATTGAATTATGCTTTAATATGATTAAAAAATCGTGGACTCACCTTCAAATTTAACTTTTAAATTTAAAAATCAAAAATTCTTATAAAAGTGGAGTATTTTTTTCTTTCAGTGTACTTTTTTCGGAAAGCCCGTCAAATTTGCTACAAGTTTGCCTTTTACCACTTTTTGATACGGCTTCGAGATACAGCAATATTTAAATTACGATTTACAAAAATATTTAAAACACTTACGCCCTTCTCAAATGTCATTATCGAGTGAAACTGGCTCCATATACACAAAAATGGCTTATATAAGCGTAGGATAACATGTCTAAAAAGTTTCATTGAAATCGGAGAGGGTCGAGAAAAAAAGTACCTAAAAAAATCCTGTTTTGGGCTGGAATTGCTCAGAGTATAAAAATTTAAATTTAAAAAAGTCCAAGTTTAAAAAACCAAAGGGAACAGCCATAAAAATAATAATTTAATTTTGTTGCAAAATAAAACAAATTTAAAAAAAATAGAGATAAAAAATCTTACAAATTATAATATATAGAAATTAGAAAAAATAGTTTGAAGTCCTTAAATTTAACAGCTCAAAATTATAAATATCAAAAATTACCAAAATTATTTATATTAAAAAAAACTTCCAAAATGAAAGATTAAAAAAAATAAACAATTTTGATCCTGGAATTAAAATAAATCAGAGTATAAGAATTGAAAAATTCAAAATATTTAAAATATATAAAACATTTGGGTTCGTATGAGTTCAAGGAAGGTTCTTACACCAAGAAGTGACAACTTTGGCCACTCTGGAATCGATTCCGGGAAATCTGCAGGTTGTATGGGAAAAGTTACGTAAAATCTAATTTTGATCACAGGAAGCTGAATAAGCAAACAAGCTAAAAACGTCAAGAAATGAAAAACGACAAGACGAAGTTTGTCGGGTTTAGCTTAAAATATAAAATTCCAAAATTTGTATAAAAAATTTAAAGTAAAAATTCACAAATTTAAAATTTTCGAAGGGAAATTTATTTAATAAGTTTTAATTAATTTTTCGGAAGGAAATTAAAAATGCGAATAACCTCATTGAAAAAATTTAAAGTTTTAAAACTAATTTATGAATTTTATATTTTTCAAATCCATAAATATTTGGAAGTTAAGATTCTTGAAATTTAGCAATTGAAGACTTTTGAAATCTAAGAATTTAAAAATTACAAAAAATGAGCACTTAAAATATGAAATATGAAGATATGAATAATTTAAGATTCATTCATTTACAGACTAATATTTTTCTACCGAATTCGGTAAATTTTACAAATTTTTTAACTGCTGAACAGTTCGGTAAACTGAAACGGTAAACTTGCCGAAATTCGATAGGTAAGTTTATTATCTTTAATTTTCGGTAAATTTTTGTTCATTTTGACAGACGGTTTACCGAACTAAACTTTACCGATTTTTCAACCACGATTTTTCAATTCGGTAACAAAATTTAAGTGTGCACTTAAAAAATTCAAGGATATAGAAATTTAAGAATTCACGGAAAGAATGTGCAATTTTTCTTGACTGTGTTCCTTACGAGCTCCATTAATTTTTTCATTCGAAAAAATAAGGAAGTTGAAGTCACTCACTTAATTTTTTAAAGTAATGACATGAGTTGCTTCATAATTTTTGGTAAGATTAAAACTACCAAGGTGGAGACGCACTTAATATTACTTTAATTACCAGTTATATTTCATCATAAAAAAAATAGCAAATCGCATGAATTTCCTCGCAACATTGCTGTAAAAAGTTGTCACTTAAGTCACTTTTTGAAGCAATTTAAATAGTTACCATGGTGGAGATGCCCTAACCTCCATTTACCGCAATCTCCCCCCAAGAAGACAAATCGCAGCCATTTTAACACTCTCCAGCGACCTCCACAATCTCGGTGCAAACGAGCAAACAAAAAAAAAACGACTATTTTACATTAAATTTTCCTCTGGCTCTCGGTTCGCGGTGACCTAGTTTCAGTCTCGCGGTCACCGATGGTGGTGGCCTTATACACGTGCCACAAGCCAACCCGAGCCACAATATTGCCAAATTAGGCTCGATGGCTGGCAGCCTCAGACTCTTCTCCGTGATGTAATTAAAGCTTGACGGAAAGCACGGTGTACAAATGATCAAGGTGGTATTCCATTACGGGAAACGTTGTTTACAGACTAGACAATGTTGACAAGTTTTCCTCCCGCAATGGAATACCACCTTAAGAATCAGTTTAATGAAAATATTTTTTTAAACTTAAAAGAAAGCTCATTTTACCCCACACCAGCAACGTGTCCCAATAGCGCAAAAAAGATCACTTTGCAAGTCGTCGCTGCAGCAGTTTTCTTTTCACACATCGGCGACTTTGTCGGGTCGATTTGCTCACAGTAATATCAGCAGTAGTACTTGCTAGATTCATTAAAGCGTGCAAAAACGCGTTTTACTGGTTTTCGTGACTCTTTCAAAGTAGTATTCGTAGTCGTTGTTGCACCAGGAAGTATCACATCTAGAATCAATTTCATTCGCTTGGCGAGCTCTTCCTAGCGGTACTGCACACTTTCAGATGAATTTGCAATATACACGCTCAAAATATGGGCCAAACAAAGAACACTTTTTGGCACTTCCTGGTGCTGCACACATGTGAACGAAGATTTGTGCAACCACTCGTTATTATTGTTATTTTTATAATTCTGCGAAACAACAAAGCGCATCAGCTGATAAAACCGCATTATATTGTTGTTTGCACTTGCAAAGTGTGGCAAACGGCCGCACGTGTATTTTTTTTTTGTTTTGCGTAAAACGCAAAAGGTTGCAAAAATCCAGGATGGGATGGCGGCCGCAAGGTTAGGTCAACAGCGTGGCGGCGCAAACACAAACAAAAATCGAATTCATTCTATCGAAAAAACAACGCTCGATTTCACCTAGATAAAAGCAACCCGAGACTACGACAACGGGGACGACGACCAAGAGTCGTTATTGCAAAGTAGTAAAAAGTGCCAAAAACGTCTGCGACGACGAAATTTGGCCGTCGAACAGTCTCCTGAATGTTTGGTTGTACAGAGGGGATTCGGTTGTTTGAATTTCACTGATGTAAATGTTTACTAATTGAAAAAACTCATACTTCAAAAGTCTGTTGACAACCTGAAGTTTCCATAGGCGAATTCGCCTAAAGGTGGTAATAGAATACAGGAAAACTTTGCTTCCAAACTTCACACCTTGTCAGTTTGAAAAACTTAAACTTATTTAATTTGTAAACAAAGTTTCGCAAAATGGAATACCACCTTAACTAAATAAAATTTTACTCAGATTTTTATTTTATTTAAATTTCGATAAAATTGTTTGATAGTGTAAAAATAATCTTTCTTTAATTTAATTTGACGTAGACATCTACTAGACAAGAAAGGCCCACTCAAAATACGATGACTTTCCAGCTATCGAACTTCCCCTGTACCTCAAGCTGTGACAATTTTTTTCACCATTTTCGAGGGTATTTGATATTTAAGCGCCCTTCTTCTTCCCTTACTTTTGGGGACTGTATAATTTGGCATTATATAGTCGTGGCTTGCAACGAGGACCTGCCACATCGGTTCGTTCGTTGTGCTCTCGCTCTGCTGAATGTGGACGAAATCTTATCTGAAGAAGAGGTCACACACTCTACATGTTTGGACTGCGGCACCACCACTTTATATGCCAATGTGGGTCGGGTTGAGCACGCTAGATTTGCGCAGGTACTTTCCGACAAAAAAAAAGTTGAAATTCGCGAAAAGGTTGAAATTCGATGATTTGACATTAATTATTGTAAATTTGTACCCAAACTTCTATACAAACATTGGCACAATAGTTGAGAGTTGTCTGGCGGTTATGTCTCTGACATACCTTTTCGTAATTTTTTTTTCAGTTAGACACAATCAAAAGTTAATTTTGATTATGATTGGGCAAACTCAAACTTTATGTGCATTAAAAAGTTGTTTTTTTTTATAAAATTAATTAAAAAGTTTAAAATGTAGTTTTCCGCAAAGTAATATCTCCTTCAGATAGTTTGATTTTATCAACAAATTGCACTCGAAAATGAGTCAAACCATCGAAGGTTGAGTGTGCATTAAAAAGTTTTTTTTTCATAAAATTAATTAAAAAGTTTAAAATGTAGTTTTCCGCAAAGTAATACCTCCTTCAGATAGTTAGATTTTATCAACAAATTGCACTCGAAAATGAGTCAAACAATCGAAGTTTGGGTGTTTTTAAAAAATCTTAAAGCACTTGTGAGAGTTTTCACAAATTCCAGAGCTGTTTTTTTTTTCCTTAAATTGGTTTTACATTAAATTGATGAAGTTCTTTTTAATGGTCCATATTTTGGAATGAAATTTAATCGAACAAATTTCCAAGTAGGTACCAACCCTCAAAACAACCCAGAACAGTGACCCAAAAAAAATCACTTCTCAAGTGGTTTACCGCTCTCGAAATGCTAGCTAGACTGCGCAATGCGCACGGAACTTATTCTGGGTTTGGCGAATACAAACACCGAAAAAATATCCCTCTCCTCTCAAACACAGTCAGACTTGAGTACAACAGCAGGAACCGATCCAATCCGGCCCCAAAAGTAGGTCACCGCCGCTGCTGCAGTAAACAAAAACAGAACCGCGAGATAGATAGCGCGGTACAGAGTCTGTCGTCGTCTCGGTACAAAGTCGGCTCTTGCTTCCAAAAGATTGTAACCGGGTTTCCAGGCCATAGACCAGCGCAGCAGGTAGTTTCCAAATTTGTCAAGTTTTGTAACAAAGTTTAACTTCAAAGACGTAGTTGAAGGCTACGAGGGGAAGGTGTCACAGTCCAATTGGACTATAGCAAATTTTGTTTCAAGTTTGTTTTTACCAAATCAATCGAAATTCCATTCTTAAGGTAAAGATGTTCGAATAATTGCCCATTTTGTATAAATAGCTGTTGAAACGGTAACGGAAGTATTAGACTGCGACAAACAACCAAACTAAATTTTTTTTTGATAAAAAAAAATGCGCGTTTATTTTTTTGTTTGCCATAGTCTAATAACTCCTTGAGGAGGGTTTGAGTCATAATGACTGTTTTGGGCTTCCACTTCATTTGCAACTTGCCAGCTTCCCAAATTGTCATTGTGAACTTAATTTTCGCCACATTCCCAAGAATTCCTGCCATAACTATTCTGAAAAGTTCATTCCCCATCCCTTTGTCGTCTGCCTGGTTAGAAACATTCCAAACCCTTGTCCTTCGGCTTCAGTCTCGTGCATTCCTCCCTCCATCTACTGCATTCTGGACCAACATTAGAACCGCACTCTGCCACCGTGTTTCTATGTGCTCCGATTCTTTCTTCCAACTCTTCTTGCTTTTGCGTCATTCCAATCTCTCGCTAAAACCAACTCAACTCGACTGTTTTTAGGACAAAGCGCGCGCGTTGACTCGTTCGTTTCGTGCTGTCTGGAGCCAACCAATTACTGTATTGCACTAGGTTCGGGGTTCTTTGTGCAACTTTTTCTCCCAAGATTCTTGCACACCCACACTATCTAAAGGTTCAAAGGTTCAGGAGGTCGTCTGCCGCCGTCAGCAACGAGGGGTGTTGCCATTTACTTCCAATTGAGAGCGGGGTGGCTCCGAAAAAAGAACCAGGACACGACCAGCATCCTTTAAACCCACACAAGACCAACGTACATGGCAACGAAGAATTTCCATAGCCAGTGGTGTAGGTGGGCACATGCTTTCTGAATCATGATGTGTGTGGGGGGTTCATGCTGTAGGAGGATGCCACCTACCCTCTAAAAAACATAAAAGGATAAACTCTCTCTCCTTCTGGTAGAGAGGGGAATGAGAACGTGTCAGACACCGCCGCACTTTGCTCGAGCAACACCATCAGCATCAACTGGAGCAGCAGCAGCAGCGCTGCTAGACGGAACTAAAATCGATATCGAATTTAGCTTTTGTTGAAGCCCTTCAAGAGTTCGAAACAGCTTGAAACTGCTGTCTGATCTGCCCGCATTGGAAGAGGAAATGAACATCAATTATGTTGATCGAACAGACTAACTAAGTTCTATCTTGAATGCAACGATTTCCCCAAGAGATTAGATTCAACCTTTCCATATGATCTCCACTTGGAAGGCACGTCGATGAATGAGTGAAACGGCCTTCTAAAATGTATAAGCCTTTCGTGTACCCTCTTCTCTGGGAAGGCACGTCGACAAATTGAGATAAGAACGCCATTTTATGCTTCACCTTTCGACCTTCACAGATCTTCCCCAAAAACTCGATTTCAATCCAGAGATATTCAATAAAAACCGAAAAAAAACTCCGTGCATTTCTGTCACTTTTCGTAGGAAAAAGAAGTTTCAATTTTGTGGTACTATCTTGACATACCCTGAAAATTCATGTAAGTGAAGGGGGTAGCGAAGAAGACGCCATCTTGGAAGTTCAGAAAACAAACACTTGAACTCAAAAGTCCCATGCAAATGTGTAAAAGCAAACTGCAAAAAGTGTAATGCCGATTCTCAGTGTACGGGCGCACTGTTTTGTCGACCAAAAGAAAAAAAAAGCAAATAAAGGTAAACAGAAAAATCACTTTTTTCGATATGAATTTTCAGCCAGTATTGGGATGGAATCTCCAAGGATATGATAGAATTTACCATCAGCAACACAATTCACGTGTTTTTTCTGGAATTTACATTTTGAATTGCGGAAAATTTTAAAATCAAAAACCCAAACAATGATTTCTTATGGGCTACCATTTGACAGCTAGTGCTTTTGTTGTGGGCTCTCATTTGACAACCATGCTAATGTCGACTGTTGTCAGTTTGCTTTGGTCGGAATAGGGTTGCACCCCGCCGTGTTTGTGCGACAAGATGGCCAAAGGGATTTCAGGTCAGAACGCGTTTGACACTAGTGCGAGCCCGACTACCCGGAAGCATTATAATAATGCTATAGTAATTGGGTACTAAAGCCCTCTATGTACATTTTTATGTACAACGGTAAAATAACACGATTAAAAACCATTTCTGATATCTTTTTTTCTTCATTTTAATGCAAAAAAAAATTTTTTTTTTCACTCCGCGTCATTTTTGCCTTTTTTTCCTTTTAATAAAATTCTTTTGTGAAAACGCAAAAAGTAGTCGTTGAAAATTGTTCAATTTAAGATGATTTTTTTTTGTGTTGAAAGGGAATTCTGATTCTTGTTGTCGTTGAAAGTGAATTTCGATGAAAATTAATTAAACCGTTCGAATCTGCCAAGAATTAGGAAGTAAGTGAAAAGTAAGTGGAAGGGCTTGACCTAGCTGGAGCCGTTCCTAGAGCGGAACTGATCATGGATGCCAAGGCGGATAAATGAACATCAAATCCATTTACGGAGGATGCTGTTTCAAGAGACTGTGAATGAGTCTGGATGTGAAATTCGGTGATATTTGTATTTTCTATATTCCTCTTTATTATAATATAATATTATAAATTAAATAACCCTCCTACCCCATTCTCACTTGCCCATTCCCCAATCCCAATTTCCCTAACCCTAATTTCCTCATTTCCACCTCCCCCCTAAAAATATAAATAATTGCCAATTTACACTAACACACCACACCCAACTTTTTCGGAGCGTTTGGTACGGTATGTCCACGCGTCCTTTCTCCCTGTTGATTCTGTGAAATTAGGTCCGTTCACAGAATCTGTCGCTGCGGTTAATGCAACGCAGTAGGCCTGGCCGCTTTAATTTTTGCTATACATTTTCGGGGTAACTCGGATGTACTGCAATTATTAATATTGACAAGAAAGAACTTGGGGCGTAATCTAACCACAAGTTCTTCCAGGATGCTTTCTTCGGACTGGCTGCGCTTGTGTTCGATTAGGTTAGATTAACGCAAAAATTTATTTTGACAAGACAACATTTTTTCGATGGATCAACTATAGTCCTCTTGGAACGAGCTGTCAAGTAGGAGCTTTTCTGTCAAGAAGGACCGCGAGGTTAATTTTTCAAACTCTTTGTGGTCGTACACAGAAAAATAAGCTTTATCGCTGTAAACAATAATATCAGCAATCTAAGCTTCATTTTAGGACCCAATTATAACTCGGTACTCCAGCAACCAAATTCAACCACACTTCGGGGCAATGCACAGAATGGTCAACCAAACAAAACGTGTTTGTTATTGTTTACATTGTGTGCTCTCGTTTTTGTTTATTCAAGACCAAACATTAAAACTCGTTTTCTCGGAACGTCAAAAAGCGACGTGCGTCAAATTAGCACGACAGCGTCGAAATGGGTACAAAAGATGATACAACTTTGTTCTAATCCTCCTCATAGCATGTTAGCTCGGTAGGCACCGGCGTAGTATCTATAAGCATTGTGTGCAGAACAAAGAACACTAAGCTGACTTACAAGTTCTTAGTTCTGCGTTTACAGCGCAGACCAACGTGCTCGTGGTGTGTAGGTCATAAACACGTGTGAGTCCTGAACCAGAAGTTCTGGACAAAGCGAACACTTCTTGCTCTCCACAAATAGAGCGCTGCGCAGCTGCTTGTTCGTCGTTGCCGTCGCGGGAGTTGTTTTGCGATTCAAATAGTTTGCTGCTGCTGTTAAATATAAATCTTTGAATCCCATTTGCCGCAGATCTGCACCAATTCTTTGTTGCCTCTGTGAATTATTCAACGCTCGATTTCCGCTGATATGACCTCGAACGTCTGGAACGGGTCCAAGCGTTGCATAATTGAACTGCGCACCGATCTGTGGGTTCTTCAAAGTTCGAATCTTTGATCCAAGCGCCGTAGAACTCCCTCATTAGACACAGCTGTTACGATGGAAAATTGAAGAGAGTGGATGATTAGCAGCAAACGGACACCACCTGTGTGTTTGTGTGTGTGTGTGGTGATGGAGAGCGGCCGAGGCTTCTTCAACGCGCTCCATCGACGATGCACCCAGGTGGAAGTTATATCACGCCCTTCACTCCGGTTACCATATAGTTACAGTTAAAGGCAGCGCCTTTCTGTGGAGTTTGAGCGTGAATAAATTTCAGGAATTTACTGATTTGAGGCATCATCCCGTAACTCATGGAGTTGGGTAACATTAAACTCTTCAAATATCCAGTCTTCGACCACCTCTTCCTTCTCGTTCCACGAGAAGCTTCGAAAAGTGTGTCAAGGTTCGCGAAAACTGCGCTTCAACCTCGTTCGTTCTGTGCTGCTGGTCGCGGGACGCTAAACTGGATCAATTCCGTTTAATTACCCAGCAGGAGCGCTTTTCCAATTGATTTTAATTACCAACAATCGAGCACTATTAGGCCACGTGTACAAACGGGAAAATTTTAAGTTTCACGCTCGGTTCTCACGGGGGTCTCGGATCTTGGCAACGGCTTACGCGATCCGGCCACCGTAGCCGAGTTCCCAGCTTTCACTCTTTATTGGTGATGCTGCCGGAGACGTTTGTGAAGATGTGCGATTGAATCACAGACAACTCTTCGTTCGTATTTGCTTGCAATCTCAAACTAGCGCAATCTGGTGAGTCTTAGTGGAACTAACCAAAATTCACGCACAATCAACATAGTTCTAGGGAAATGTTACAACAGAAAGACAAACCTTCGCTCAGAATTTAATTTTGAGTCGATTTTTGAATATTTTGATAGAATGGATAGTGCAAAATTGTAATTGTGGTTTGGTTGAGCGTTTTAGCAGAATGCATTACTGTGAATACTCG
The DNA here is from genome assembly GCF_015732765.1 of Culex quinquefasciatus. Lineage (NCBI taxonomy): Eukaryota > Metazoa > Arthropoda > Insecta > Diptera > Culicidae > Culex > Culex quinquefasciatus. The sequence continues at coordinate 34,558,174 of NC_051862.1, forward strand.
TCTCTTTGTATTCACAGCAAAATTGTATGTTGGAGGTATTAGACTACGGCAAATAAACAAACTAGTACGTTTTGACAGTTCGCCAGTTTGTCTGCGTTGCTCGTTCGCCAACATTTGTTTGCAGAAACGTCAGCCTGCAAACAAGGTTTTCGGGTTTGCCGTAAACAAGTTTGACAAACTGTCAAACGCGAAAAGTGCGAGTTTGTTTGTGTGTCATAGTCTACTGTACCTTTAGGTCAAGGAATCTTTGGTATTGGTAGCAGAGAATCTTAAAGTGTCAGTCTGAAAAAATAATTTCAAGATTCAATACCAATCAGTCGAAAAACATGTTTTTTTTTTAGGACCTAATCGAACCAGAAAACGTCTTTTCAGCAAATGTGTGAGATTTTTTCCTTGTAGGGCCAACAAAACCCCAAATCGGTTAATCCAAAAGAAAGAAAATTACCTGTTCATCCCACAAAACTACAGGTACAAGAGCTTCCTCTATCCCCCTAAACCAGATCTCGGTAAAACTTCCAAACTTCATTACATCGCCTTCAACAAAAGACTCACACACACATCGGACCTTGCAGTGGTGGTGGTGTGGTGCCGTTTGACAGCCAGCCAGTCAGCAATACCATCATTAGCGGTTCTCCTCGCCGTTCGAAAACGGACTGACACGGAGAGGGGTTGCCGAAGCAAGGCAAGGCAAGCTGCGATACCACAGAGAAAGAAGGAAAAGACGGAACACAGCACGGCACACAGAGCGAGAGGGTCTCTGCCAGCAAAGTACTGTACACCATTTTATCGATCGATTCGCCAGCAGCAGAGGATGATGATTCTCTGTATGTAGGAAGGTACATTATATGCCATGCCATTAGAACGACGACTTGCGGGACCTGACCCATTTCGTGGCCCCGTTTTTTCCGACGGAACTTGGCCAGCCTGGATCTACGCGAGGGTATTCCGTGCCCGTCCGGATTCCGAGAAATGTGGCCTACTTTTCCCAGCGATTAAAAATTTACACATTTCCCAGTCGCCATCACATCTCATCACGTCGGGATTGCGCTCACCTTGTTCGCTGTCTGAACACACTTGTGTGGTATGGTTGGGATGCCTCACGACGTAACTTCCTACGGTTGATTTCCGGGAACGAACCGTACCACGTAACTCGCGTAATCGCCAGCAATTTTTGCTGCTCGAAAATTCACTCGATTATTAGACAAAAATTTCCGTTTTCACTACACACACTCTCACACGCACTGCGCTAGCTGCTTTGGAGCTTTCTCGCGGTTTGGATTGTTGGATTGGAATAAACTTCTTATGTGTCCGACAGTCACACTCTGACTCAACGACCGACCGAGGGAGAGAATCGGTCCAACCTCTTCTTCTTTGGGTCCGCGACGACGAGGTTTCGGTCACATAACGTGTTCGCGTTACGGGGAGAGCAGCATACAGACGCAGCGTTTGAGGCAAGTATGCGTTTAATGTATGCATGTATCGTCGGGGTGTTTGTGTTGGTGGACCAATACATAGGCACGTTTACGTTGCCAGTGAATCTGGTCTGTACCTACGCAGGTAAGTTTAAATTTTAAGATTGAAAATAATAATGGCACTTCGGTGAAGGTCAAGAACATGCACTCGCCTTTAGGACAATGGCAGTTATGGTGTAATGCTAAGTTTACTGACCTTTTGATTAATGATTAATGCACTCTCACTTAAAATGCCAATAATAATTATTTAAAAAATACTATACACCACAATATGGTCCAAATCCGGGCATACTCGGACTACCCTCTGAAATCAAAGATTGACCCATCACCTCAACCCTCCCTCAAAGCCCTTGGAGTTTGTATGGGAAAAATCGACAAAATCGAGCCAAACATTTCACAAAACCAAAAACCGCGATTCGAGAAAAACGCTTGCAAAAAGTGGACAACTTGTTTCAATTCTTATTTAAAAAAGAAGCTTGACTGTTGGTATTTTTACTGATGATACCATAAAACACATCATTATCCTCAACTCTGCTTAAATGCTTCTTATTTTTAACTTTCCGACTGTTGTTCATAATGGGCCCTTTCTAAAAGCAATTTCGAAGAGAGCTGAAAGGGCACTAAAGCGCTGTCACCGCATTGTTGTTTGGAATGATGTTTATGGGCCCTTTTGTTTAGTTAGAAATAATGAGGAATTCAGTAGAAATTTTGATAATTGGTGAAGTTTTGTGATTAAATAGTGTAAATAAGGTACGTGAAACATAAAAATTCTTCAAAAGTGTACTGAACAGCAGCCGCGGGACCGTATTAAATATTGTTCTTTTGACGAAGTTTTCTCTGCAGAAATCCTTGGTGAAAAGTAATCCAAACTTTTTTGAGGTGAATTAGTGTTAAGAATGCATGAAAAGTTCACTTTATAACAAAAAAGTTCCTTAAGTACGAGAAACTAACGAAAATAAAAGGGCACATTTGAACATTTTTTTGGTTTGCAGTGAAAATGGTTATGTGCCCTTTTGTGTTTTTGATTTTTTCAATAGGAAATTGTTTGTTATCAATCTGATTCTTGGAGGGCATGTAGGGAGTGTACTAATGAATGGAATAGTGGAATAATCCCGAATGTTTACGTTTTGGTTTTGTGCCCTAATGAAATGTTTGGCTCGAAATATACGGAGAATGACAACTGTTTCAGTTTTTACCTGAGTAAGGCGCAATAACTATCCAGTTTTCTTACCAATTTTTGGAACTAAGATCTTTATTATTTTTAGAATGACTTTCCCGATGACATTATATTTTTAAGATTTTTTGCTAAGAAGCTGATAGCCATAACCATTTTATTTTTGGATTACTGAACTTTGGTTGTTTGAAGTGAAGGTTGAATTTGAGGTTATTAGTTATAAGCTTTAATTGTGCTCTAATCTAATCTAATCTAATCGAACACAAGCGCAGCCAGTCCGAAGAAAGCATCCTGGAAGAACTTGTGGTAAGATTACGCCTCAAGTCCTTTCTTGTCAATATTAATGATTACAGTACATCCGAGTTACCCCGAAAATGTATAGCAAAAATTAAAGCGGCCAAGCCTACTGCGTTGCATTAACCGCAGAGACAGATTCTGTGAACGGATCACATTTCACAGAATCATCAGGGGAGGAAGGATGCGTGGACATACCGTACCAAACGCTCCGAATCAGTTGTGGTGTGGTGACTTGTGATAACTGCTAACACAAGTTGAATTTATCGTTCTTTAAAGAAGTGAAAACTTTCTTTGACTTTAGATAACTACTAACATGAGTTTAATTTTCCCTTCTTTAAAGAAGGGAAAACTCTGTGACTGCTGATATAGGTGAATATTTTTAAAGGAAGGGAAAACTCGCTTGAGTTGTGACCACCGCTGAAGCGCATTATCCCCTTTTTAATGAAGAAAATTCAACTTTAGAAGGAAAATTCAACTTTTATCAGCAGTTGTCACAAGTCAAGAAAGTGTTCATTTCTTTAAAGGAAATATAAACCTTGAGTCAGCAGTTGAGAGTTTAGAAAAAATGACCCGCAGCTCTTTTGGGTTGGATCCAAAGCTGAAGACGGTGAATTAATATGTTTCTACGTATATGACAAAGTGGAATGCTTTAAATTTCAAATAGAAATCTCATTTTTGTGTATAGGCTAGTATGGAGATCGGAAGGAAAGAAGTCAAGAAACAGCTTTACGAACAGCAGAACAAAGGAGAGGGAACGTTTTCTTGGGGCTTTTCTTCACCCTCTCTGGCTTGCTTTCGCTGCCGCTGCTGCCCATTTGAAATTTTTCTTGACCGATTCCTTCCGAAGTGCATACACCGCCTATATTTGAATGGAAGTAGCGCCACTTGCTGATAAAATATTCAATTAATATTCACCCTGTACACAGAAAAAAAATTATGGTAATATTCATCAGGAAATGGTGACAGATTTTGTGGCGAAAAAAAAAGTGTAATATTACATCAGGAATTGGTGAATTTTCATCAGTTTCTGATGAATATTCATCAGGTTCACATTTTTACACAATTTTTGATTTATATCACTCAAAAAATGAGTAATATTCAACCAACCAAATTTTCAACATTCCAAAATTCAACTTTTTTTTTGCTGTGTAATATGAACGAGTATATGTTGGCATGATGTAACAAAATGAGTGAATTTCGCGTACATTTCAGGGCATGATCCCCTGGATGCACTGAGCCCGAATCCCAAATATGATCGTGACAGGACCTGGCGCTTTGACTTTGAAATTTGAATGGGATTTAAACCCGTATAATCGGTGCGTTTTGGTTTTGAGTTTTGAGTCCCTTAATGATTTTTGAATTTTTCATCAACCTCACGAGCTCATAGTTCGTGTTCCAGGGCACAACCCAGGAACAACCAGGGAACCGAAGAGTTTGGAAAGATTCGTCAAATATTAAGAATGCTACAGAATTTATATCACCACCGCTGAAAACTTCAACTTTTTCTGTAAGCTCTTCTGGCAGCACTTGCTGCTACTGCAGAGAAGATTGAGGCATGTAACCACCCACTGAGAATTTTGCTTGAGCCTCGACTCGATCAGGCTCGATCTCGAACCAGATCGACTCGAGGTTCGAGCCAAAATTCTCAGTGGGCAAGCAAGCTGCCAGAAGAGCTTGAAGAAAAAGTTTAAATTTCCAGCGGTGGTGTTATAAATTCTGTAACATTCAAAAAAGTGCATCGTTTTCTTAATGTCAAGCTTTAAAATGTACTAAAAACTGCTGTCCTCATTCAAACTGTAGTGCCGATTGATCCCAGTCTATGGAATTGAAATAATTTTGAAAATTTAACATCATTATGCCAAATGACCATTATGCCAAATGGCCATTATGCCAAATGGCCATTATGCCAAATGACCGTTATGCCAAACGTCCATTATGCCAAACGGCGTTATGCCAAACGGCATTATGCCAAATGGCATTATGCCAAATGGGATACACCCGCTGAATACAAGTCCAGAGTTTTTTTTTTTTTTTTTTTGAAAAGGACCAATAAACTATTGTCTTTCATATGTTTATAGGACCTAATAAAAAAAAACTCTAGAAGTCATTTTCTACCAAAATTTGTTAAATAAACAACCGAAAATCGGTACAAAAAATATGAACGATTTTGGTAAATTTGTTTTTGTATTTAACCAATTTATCAGTAATAAGGCTTTCTAGTCAGAAATTTACCAACACATTTAAAGTATGTTTACATGACAGCTGGACATTTGTTTGCATCAGGTTTCCTATCTCTTTCTACCAAAAGTATTTTGTCTTGCGACATCTAGCTGGTTTTTTTGACTGACCGCTCGATATGCCAGCCAACATACTTCGCAGGGCTATGACAGCTACAGCTCGGTCATTGTTTGCATCAGGACACTGTGACGAGGAGTTCGTCATTTTTGAGTTAAATTATATTATTTTCACTGAGTCTAGAAAGCCCTATACGCAGCGAGTTTACCAATGAAATCCGCTGTTTTTAGAGATTTTTTTTAAACCCGATTTAGGTAAAAAAATTGTCATTAACTTGTACCGTAATCACATTTAAAGTCACTGTCTTATTACTGAAAACTAGGATAAAATTCCCAATTTGGGTCCTAAAATTAAGCTTAAATTTGTGATATTTTTCAATGGGACCATACTTGATTCAGCGAAGAAGAAAAAATGCCTTCAATTAAAAAAAATGATCAGAAATGGTTTTTAAATTGTGTTTCTTACCGTTGAACATAAAAATTTACAAAGTGCTTTAGGACCCGATTGTCACACATTCGAACTTTACGTAGTTCTAGGAGGGCCTCGTGCCGCGATGGTTAGCGGCTTCGGCTGCCGATCCCTAAGTTGCTGTGGGGCGCGGGTTCGATTCCCGCCTTATCCTCCTGGCCTTCTATCGGATGGGGAAGTAAAACGTCGGTCCATTTGCGTAAGAGATTTTGGGTGACGATTTCCATAACTTTACAAGGAATGGGATAATCGTTACCAAAGAGAATCAGCATGTGTAGGGCACGATTCTAAACAACTTGTTGAAGAAATTTTGTCAAAATATTGAAAGCGAGGCAAAATGTATAACTTTGAACGAAAAATCATGACAATGATGGAAGTCAACCTTCGGACACCTAGAAATGAGCAGAAACTTGCAAAAGAGACCACAAAAGACCCGGGGGTCGTTAAAGTGGATTGCTTTGCTTTTTGTAGTCCTAGCCAATATGGATATGTCTGTCGAACATAACAGTTTTGACTTTTTATAAGCGAAACATCTGAACCAAATCTGTGACCTTTGTTTTTCCAAAAGAAATCTGACAACACTGCTCTCGTGCGTTTGTGTTAGTGTCACACAGGCCACATTTCACCCATCCAAACACACAACTGTCGCGTGGTTAGCATACCTGGCTGATTTGCCTCCCAACCCGACCCCTCCTACCTGGTCCACCCCACAAACGGCGGAACATCTCACGAAACTCTCTCCGGATTCCAAATCTTTCCCGATACTTCTACCAGACCAGAGGTTTTGAATGAATTCTTAATCACTGCCGATATAATCGGCAGCCAGGTTTCGTGGAGTGTGATTCAAAATGGGGTTGGTTGGAGTAGGGTACTCACTCGAATGCCTGCCGGAAGTTGCTCGGGATTGGTTAGCTGCGGTCCGCAAGATTTACCGGAAACACCAGTGTGCGAAAAACGGGCTTCACACGTCACACGCACACAATATTCGCCTTCCAACGAGGAGGAAACACTTGGAATTTTAATATTTTCTACACTCACTGTACAACAATGGCCGATACACGCACTCTCCGCGGAAGGAACCTCTGCCTGATAGATTGATGCACACACGACTGATTTGTGGGGAGGTTTGAAAGCTGCATGGGTTGGATGGAGCTGAGAGCAAGCATAAATTTATGCTGGGTGAATCGAAACTTGTACGCAAGTCGAGGTACAGTTAAAAAGATGGGAAAACGCTCACGCAAATCAAGCAAAATAATGTTAAAGGGCCAAAAACAAAGTGTAAACAAACCGTACATTTGGGTTTGACATCGATTGTTGTCAATTGGGTACTAAAGCCCTATGTCAATTTTTATGTACAACGGTAAAAAACACGATAAAAAACCATTTCTGATCACTTTTTTTTCATTTTAATGCAAAAATTTTTTTTGACAGGACAACATTTTTCCGATGGATCAACTATGGTCCCCTTGGAACGAGCTGTCAAGTAGGAGCTTTTCTGTCAAGAAGGATGATGGGTTCGATTCCTGTCTGGCTCGGCAAAGTCAGATCCCTTCAAAGAGTAATTCTACTCACTGGGAATACTGACCGGTAGGGGATGGGTTTCGACTAGCGGCGTGCTGGGTTTCCAATCCAGAGGTCGTGAGTTCGATTCTCGTACCGGGATGATGAAGTTTTTTTAAAAAAGGACCGCGAGGTTAATTTTTCAAAATTGATTTGAAAATCCATTTTTAACTCTTTGTGCTCGTACAAAGGGTCATTGTACTCAGAAAAATAAACTTTATCGTTGTAAATAATAATATCAGCAATCTAAGCTTCATTTTAGGACCCAAATTGGACCCAAATTGGACCCAAAATCGGGGTCCATAAATATTAGTTTAACGCCCTCTTCACACCGAGCTCACACAAACTTTCAAGCTTATTTTGATAATGTGAGTGAGCTTCGTGTACAAAGTGACAGTTCATCTTTCTCTCTGGTTCATCACTTTTTAGTTTGACTTTGTTTTTCAAGCCAACGGGGTACACACCTGTACAAACTAAAGCTAAGTACGGATACCGGAAGAAACGCGATCAAGACATATGGTCCATTATTTTCGTGATCCTCACGATGCGCGCGCTTGAGATTCTTGGGAGAAAAATAAAAATATGTTAATATTTGAAATGCTAAAATTTAAAAAAACTAAAACAAAAAATAAAAAGAACTTAAAAAATATTATCCCGGGCGTCAATAATGAGAATCCACATTCGTTGATATGACCGCAGGATAATGGCCGCATGACAGCCGCAGAACAAATTTCCGGCTGTTGTCAAAGTTTGCCTTAAATTTTCAGCTGACATTTTGGAAAATATTGAAAACAAACCTAAGTGACAACCAAATCAACGAGAAATTTCAATTCAATTTGCTTAATTTTACACTGCGGTGGTAAGGCGGCTTTAACCTCCTGTCAGTCACAGCGAAGGAGAATCGTGCTTTTATCTCCAAATAATAACATTTTAAAATAAAAACGTTACTTAATCCACCAGAAGGTGGTTGCTGCCTTCCTCCTAAAAGCCTTGCAACCACACACTACGAAAGCTTTGGCTAACGCTTACTTAGTAAAGACACTATACATCTGAGTGCTGAAATCTATGATAAATTTAATGAATCATTTGAAAGCACTGCAGCGAGCACTGCAGTGCACTATGGGGTATTTCCATATAAGCGAGCGGCCAAAAATATTTTTTTGCTTTTTTGTGACTTTTTTGTGTTGTTTGTACTTAGTATAATGAAAACAAATGAATTTTGATATTTTTCCAGAAAATAAGTTTAATTTTCGATTTTTTCATATATTTGAGGCCACATGCATTAATGTGGTGAATTTTAATATTCTTGCTCTGTCTATTTGATGCACGGAATGGCGGTTTATGCTATGTTAAAGTTTCTGATTTACGTTCAATCTCCCTCCCTTCTTCTTGAGTTAAAATCCACCTCTCTTTGAAGACCCCCCTCCCCTCAATCAAAATTTGATTTTTGCGGTGTTTCAGAATTTTAGACGGTTTATTTTATGGAACATTGTATGGATTCTCGTCCACGTTTTTGTTGATCCACTTGCAAATTCACGTTTTCCACGATAAATTCTTCTAAATCAAAATCACTATGTAACCGATTGTCGTTAGATTACTTAAAATATGAACTTCTTCTATGGGCTTTTGTATACCTCGTTTTGAAGCTACAGAACAACATGCGTAGTTTTTCCTCGGTGGTTTTTCCTGAGTTGATCATGTGATGGTTCTGCAATGTTGTAATTCTTACAAATATACTCGAAAGTAGTTCTCACGTTTTCAAAATAGTGCTTCGTTATATCGTACAGGGACACTACGGTATTATTATCCATACTTTCAAAAGAACACAACAACGAACTGATATGAATATTCGACGAATCGTTTCTGTAAAATACTTAGAATAGGAATTTCTAATTTTATTAAACGTACCTAAGTACCAACAAAGTCATGAATATCAAACCATTTTCAAAACATACATAGCAGGTACGTCATTTCTGCTTCCGCAGGTAAATAATGTGATTTTAACCAAGCGTATACGCGAAATCGTGGGTCTCGTGGCGCAGGGGTAGCGGCTTCGGCTGCCGATCCCGATGATGCTATGAGACGCGGGTTCGATTCCCGCCTTATCCACTGAGCTTCTATCGAATGGTGAAGTAAAACGTCGGTCCCGGTTTCTCCTGTCTCGTCAGAGGCGCTGGAGCAGAAATCCCACGTTAGAGGAAGGCCATGCCCCGGGGGGCGTAGTGCCAATAGTTTCGTTTTTATACGCGAAATCATTAATTTTCATGCATGAATCAAAATGTTCAAAATGGCATAACTCAAAAAGTGCACATAAGTGCACTTTGAAATTTGGAGACAAGTTAGGACATGGTTCAAATTTTAAGCTGCAAATTTTTCAGACCACACAAATGCACACAAAAAAAGTACTCCATTAGCAAAGTTGAAAAAAACTAAATTTTGAATAAAAATCAATCTTTTTTGATTTTTATCATTTTTTTTAGCCTGTAAAAGTGTGTTTTGTAAAATGTTATTAAAAAGTTGAATCAATTACCTTTCTGAATATATATAATGATGCAGGAAAAAATACATAAACAGCTACACAATACAACTATGAAAAATAATCATTTTTTGTCAAAAAACATGTTTTTTCTTACCATTTTCGCCTTTGAAGGTCTGCAATTCAGTGAATTTTGAACCTACAACTTTCAAACTCTGGATTTTTCTTAGTTAGAATATTTATTTTCGAAAAAAAATACCAAAAAAATAATTAGAGTATGTCGGTTTTTCGATTTATGGCCGCCTGAAACCCCATAGTGCAGTGTTTGTGTGCGGGTACTGAGCGGAAAGTTCCGACAGATATCCGTCGGGGCTTTCAAATTATGTAAATTATGACCGTTTTTGTATCTACCAAAACAGTTTTACGATCAATTACTTTAAAAGTACTGCACCAAACCGGATGAAATTTAAAAAAGACTTGACCTGAAGACGAATCCAAAAACATAGATCTGGAACAAAATCGGTCTAGCCATTTCGAGAAAATTGAGTGAGAAAAATAAAATCTACGTCCATCCACACGCACAGACATTTGCTCAGAATCTGATTCTGAGCCGATATATACACCGGTGGTTGGTCACTTTTTCGTTTGACACTTTTTTAGTTTGTACCCCGTTGGTTGGTCAAAGTCAAACTAAAAAGTGACGAACTGTCACTTTTTACACGGCGCTCACGTACACTATCAAAACAAACGTTTGGTAGTATGTGTGAACTCCGTGTAAAAGTGGTGTCAAACTAAAAAGTGACCCCGTTCGTTTGACAACAGTTGGTGTCAAACCATCGGGGTTTGAGTGTATACCTACATAAAGGACTAAAGGTATATCTTGGAGGCTTATTTAAAAAGTTCATTTTTTGAGTGATTTTATAGCCTTGCCTTAGTGAGGTGAGGAAGGCAAAAAAATCCCAAAGCCAAAAATTTTAAATTTTCTAAAATTTTAAAATTCTGAAATTCATAAAATTTATATATTGACTTATATATATTTTTTAAGTAGTTTTCAATATTCAATTTAACATTATGTAATATATTCGATATATTTGAATTTTTGATTTTCAAATTTGGAATTTTCGATTCTTTTTTATTTTTGAATTTTAAATTACTAAATTTATGATTTTTTAAATTTGATTTTTTATTATTAGAATTTTGAATATTCTAAACTTTGTACGGTCAGTTCCTTAGTAGACTCAGTCGCTGGAAATGACTGGCAAAATAGGCGGCGTGTCAGATGCGGGATTACAAATGTCAAAATCTCTCAAATTCTTCTTCTTTATCTCCGGGTCAAACAAAAGTTTTCTCTACACCGACAATTGAAAACGGTGCGGCTTTTCGACCCCACTTTTCATCACCCAGCTGATAACCAGTAAATTTCAACCAAAACAACAGAATAGACTGATTGTATACAAATCCACAATAGCCCATTTAGAATGTTTTGCTTGAACTTTATGCCATTATTTTTCGGTTAATATTCCCACCATTTATGTTTTGTTGTAACGAACCTCCGTGAATTAAGCACCAAAATTCTGACAGCACCGAAAGGCTGCATGAAGCGCCTCTAGCGGAATTTTGTGGAACTACGGAAATATTAGGGTGGTTCATTTTATTAAAAGTAATTTAAAATTCTGTGAATTAATAAGATCTTGTAAAAGATTATGTTGGTTTTTTATCGAAATAAAGCGAATTTAACTAAAATGTGGTAATTTGAAACCTCCATAGTGAAGTTATATATGAATATGAATACTTAAAAACCAAAATCCATTTAAATGTTAAGTCCTCAATTGAAAATAAAAGTGTTTCATCTTGATTGATTGATTGGGTCTAGCGGGAGTTATGGGACTTTTGGTAAAAAAGTTGAGTTTTTCCAAATTTCTTCAAAGTTTTCCAAGAGTCGGGCGAAAAAGTTGTTCGGGCACCTAAAATATACATTCGCCAAATTTTGCCAGCAGCTTTGGCACACTTTGAACTATTCTTTCCTGAATTTCCAGCTTGATTGATTGGGTCTAGCGGGAGTTATGGGACTTTGAGTAAAAAGTTGAGTTTTTCCAAATTTCTTCAAAGTTTTCCAAGAGTCGGGCGAAAAAGTTGTTCGGGCACCTAAAATATACATTCGCCAAATTTTGCCAGCAGCTTTGGCACACTTTGAACTAAACTTTCCTGAATTTCCAGCTTGATTGATTGGGTCTAGCGGGAGTTATGGGACTTTGAGTAAAAAGTTGAGTTTTTCCAAATTTCTTCAAAGTTTTCCAAGAGTCGGGCGGAAAAGTTGTTCGGGCACCTAAAATATACATTCGCCAAATTTTGCCAGCAGCTTTGGCCCACTTTGAACTATACTTTCCTGAATTTCCAGCTTGATTGATTGGGTCTAGCGGGAGTTATGGGACTTTGAGTAAAAAAGTTGAGTTTTTCCAAATTTCTTCAAAGTTTTCCAAGAGTCGGGCGAAAAAGTTGTTCGGGCACCTAAAATATACATTCGCCAAATTTTGCCAGCAGCTTTGGCACACTTTGAACTATTCTTTCCTGAATTTCCAGCTTGATTGATTGGGTCTAGCGGGAGTTATGGGACTTTGAGTAAAAAAGTTGAGTTTTTCCAAATTTCTTCAAAGTTTTCCAAGAGTCGGGCGAAAAAGTTGTTCGGGCACCTAAAATATACATTCGCCAAATTTTGCCAGCAGCTTTGGCACACTTTGAACTAAACTTTCCTGAATTTCCAGCTTGATTGATTGGGTCTAGCGGGAGTTATGGGACTTTGAGTAAAAAGTTGAGTTTTTCCAAATTTCTTCAAAGTTTTCCAAGAGTCGGGCGAAAAAGTTGTTCGGGCACCTAAAATATACATTCGCCAAATTTTGCCAGCAGCTTTGGCACACTTTGAACTATACTTTCCTGAATTTCCAGCTTGATTGATTGGGTCTAGCGGGAGTTATGGGACTTTGAGTAAAAAAGTTGAGTTTTTCCAAATTTCTTCAAAGTTTTCCAAGAGTCGGGCGGAAAAGTTGTTCGGGCACCTAAAATATACATTCGCCAAATTTTGCCAGCAGCTTTGGCCCACTTTGAACTATACTTTCCTGAATTTCCAGCTTGATTGATTGGGTCTAGCGGGAGTTATGGGACTTTGAGTAAAAAAGTTGAGTTTTTCCAAATTTCTTCAAAGTTTTCCAAGAGTCGGGCGAAAAAGTTGTTCGGGCACCTAAAATATACATTCGCCAAATTTTGCCAGCAGCTTTGGCACACTTTGAACTATTCTTTCCTGAATTTCCAGCTTGATTGATTGGGTCTAGCGGGAGTTATGGGACTTTGAGTAAAAAAGTTGAGTTTTTCCAAATTTCTTCAAAGTTTTCCAAGAGTCGGGCGAAAAAGTTGTTCGGGCACCTAAAATATACATTCGCCAAATTTTGCCAGCAGCTTTGGCACACTTTGAACTAAACTTTCCTGAATTTCCAGCTTGATTGATTGGGTCTAGCGGGAGTTATGGGACTTTGAGTAAAAAAGTTGAGTTTTTCCAAATTTCTTCAAAGTTTTCCAAGAGTCGGGCGAAAAAGTTGTTCGGGCACCTAAAATATACATTCGCCAAATTTTGCCAGCAGCTTTGGCACACTTTGAACTATACTTTCCTGAATTTCCAGCTTGATTGATTGGGTCTAGCGGGAGTTATGGGACTTTGAGTAAAAAAGTTGAGTTTTTCCAAATTTCTTCAAAGTTTTCCAAGAGTCGGGCGAAAAAGTTGTTCGGGCACCTAAAATATACATTCGCCAAATTTTGCCAGCAGCTTTGGCACACTTTGAACTAAACTTTCCTGAATTTCCAGCTTGATTGATTGGGTCTAGCGGGAGTTATGGGACTTTGAGTAAAAAAGTTGAGTTTTTCCAAATTTCTTCAAAGTTTTCCAAGAGTCGGGCGAAAAAGTTGTTCGGGCACCTAAAATATACATTCGCCAAATTTTGCCAGCAGCTTTGGCACACTTTGAACTATACTTTCCTGAATTTCCAGCTTGATTGATTGGGTCTAGCGGGAGTTATGGGACTTTGAGTAAAAAAGTTGAGTTTTTCCAAATTTCTTCAAAGTTTTCCAAGAGTCGGGCGAAAAAGTTGTTCGGGCACCTAAAATATACATTCGCCAAATTTTGCCAGCAGCTTTGGCACACTTTGAACTATACTTTCCTGAATTTCCAGCTTGATTGATTGGGTCTAGCGGGAGTTATGGGACTTTGAGTAAAAAAGTTGAGTTTTTCCAAATTTCTTCAAAGTTTTTCAAGAGTCGGGCGAAAAAGTTGTTCGGGCACCTAAAATATACATTCGCCAAATTTTGCCAGCAGCTTTGGCACACTTTGAACTATTCTTTCCTGAATTTCCAGCTTGATTGATTGGGTCTAGCGGGAGTTATGGGACTTTGAGTAAAAAAGTTGAGTTTTTCCAAATTTCTTCAAAGTTTTCCAAGAGTCGGGCGAAAAAGTTGTTCGGGCACCTAAAATATACATTCGCCAAATTTTGCCAGCAGCTTTGGCACACTTTGAACTAAACTTTCCTGAATTTCCAGCTTGATTGATTGGGTCTAGCGGGAGTTATGGGACTTTGAGTAAAAAGTTGAGTTTTTCCAAATTTCTTCAAAGTTTTCCAAGAGTCGGGCGAAAAAGTTGTTCGGGCACCTAAAATATACATTCGCCAAATTTTGCCAGCAGCTTTGGCACACTTTGAACTATACTTTCCTGAATTTCCAGCTTGATTGATTGGGTCTAGCGGGAGTTATGGGACTTTGAGTAAAAAAGTTGAGTTTTTCCAAATTTCTTCAAAGTTTTCCAAGAGTCGGGCGAAAAAGTTGTTCGGGCACCTAAAATATACATTCGCCAAATTTTGCCAGCAGCTTTGGCACACTTTGAACTATACTTTTCTAAATTTTCAACTTGATTGATCGGGTCTAGCGGCAGTTATGGGACTTTGAGTAAAAAGTTGAGTTTTCCAAATTTCTTCAAAGTTTTCCAAGAGTCGGGCGAAAAAGTTGTTCGGGCACCTAAAATATACATTCGCCAAATTTTGCCAGCAGCTTTGGCACACTTTGAACTAAACTTTCCTGAATTTCCAGCTTGATTGATTGGGTCTAGCGGGAGTTATGGGACTTTGAGTAAAAAGTTGAGTTTTTCCAAATTTCTTCAAAGTTTTCCAAGAGTCGGGCGAAAAAGTTGTTCGGGCACCTAAAATATACATTCGCCAAATTTTGCCAGCAGCTTTGGCACACTTTGAACTAAACTTTCCTGAATTTCCAGCTTGATTGATTGGGTCTAGCGGGAGTTATGGGACTTTGAGTAAAAAGTTGAGTTTTTCCAAATTTCTTCAAAGTTTTCCAAGAGTCGGGCGAAAAAGTTGTTCGGGCACCTAAAATATACATTCGCCAAATTTTGCCAGCAGCTTTGGCACACATTGAACTATACTTTTCTAAATTTTCAACTTGATTGATCGGGTCTAGCGGCAGTTATGGGACTTTGAGTAAAAAAGTTGAGTTTTTCCAAATTTCTCAAAGTTTTCCAAGAGTCGGGCGAAAAAGTTGTTCGGGCACCTAAAATATACATTCGCCAAATTTTGCCAGCAGCTTTGGCACACTTTGAACTAAACTTTCCTAAATTTCCAGCTTGATTGATTGGGTCTAGCGGGAGTTATGGGACTTTGAGTAAAAAAGTTGAGTTTTTCCAAATTTCTTCAAAGTTTTCCAAGAGTCGGGCGAAAAAGTTGTTCGGGCACCTAAAATATACATTCGCTAAATTTTGCCAGCAGCTTTGGCACACTTTGAACTATACTTTCCTGAATTTCCAGCTTGATTGATTGGGTCTAGCGGGAGTTATGGGACTTTGGGTAAAAAAGTTGAGTTTTTCCAAATTTCTTCAAAGTTTTCCAAGAGTCGGGCGAAAAAGTTGTTCGGGCACCTAAAATATACATTCGCCAAATTTTGCCAGCAGCTTTGGCACACTTTGAACTATTCTTTCCTGAATTTCCAGCTTGATTGATAGGGTCTAGCGGGAGTTATGGGACTTTGGGTAAAAAAGTTGAGTTTTTCCACATTTCTTCAAAGTTTTCCAAGAGTCGGGCGAAAAAGTTGTTCGGGCACCTAAAATATACATTCGCCAAATTTTGCCAGCAGCTTTGGCACACTTTGAACTATTCTTTCCTGAATTTCCAGCTTGATTGATTGGGTCTAGCGGGAGTTATGAGACTTTGAGTAAAAAAGTTGAGTTTTTCCAAATTTCTTCAAAGTTTTCCAAGAGTCGGGCGAAAAAGTTGTTCGGGCACCTAAAATATACATTCGCCAAATTTTGCCAGCAGCTTTGGCACACTTTGAACTATTCTTTCCTGAATTTCCAGCTTGATTGATTGGGTCTAGCGGGAGTTATGGGACTTTGGGTAAAAAAGTTGAGTTTTTCCAAATTTCTTCAAAGTTTTCCAAGAGTCGGGCGAAAAAGTTGTTCGGGCACCTAAAATATACATTCGCCAAATTTTTCCAGCAGCTTTGGCACACTTTGAACTATACATTCCTGAATTTCCAGCTTGATTGATTGGGTCTAGCGGGAGTTATGGGACTTTGAGTAAAAAGTTGAGTTTTTCCAAATTTCTTCAAAGTTTTCCAAGAGTCGGGCGAAAAAGTTGTTCGGGCACCTAAAATATACATTCGCCAAATTTTGCCAGCAGCTTTGGCCCACTTTGAACTATACTTTCCTGAATTTCCAGCTTGATTGATTGGGTCTAGCGGGAGTTATGGGACTTTGAGTAAAAAAGTTGAGTTTTTCCAAATTTCTTCAAAGTTTTCCAAGAGTCGGGCGAAAAAGTTGTTCGGGCACCTAAAATATACATTCGCCAAATTTTGCCAGCAGCTTTGGCACACTTTGAACTATTCTTTCCTGAATTTCCAGCTTGATTGATTGGGTCTAGCGGGAGTTATGGGACTTTGGGTAAAAAAGTTGAGTTTTTCCAAATTTCTTCAAAGTTTTCCAAGAGTCGGGCGAAAAAGTTGTTCGGGCACCTAAAATATACATTCGCCAAATTTTGCCAGCAGCTTTGGCCCACTTTGAACTATACTTTCCTGAATTTCCAGCTTGATTGATTGGGTCTAGCGGGAGTTATGGGACTTTGAGTAAAAAAGTTGAGTTTTTCCAAATTTCTTCAAAGTTTTCCAAGAGTCGGGCGAAAAAGTTGTTCGGGCACCTAAAATATACATTCGCCAAATTTTGCCAGCAGCTTTGGCACACTTTGAACTATTCTTTCCTGAATTTCCAGCTTGATTGATTGGGTCTAGCGGGAGTTATGGGACTTTGGGTAAAAAAGTTGAGTTTTTCCAAATTTCTTCAAAGTTTTCCAAGAGTCGGGCGAAAAAGTTGTTCGGGCACCTAAAATATACATTCGCCAAATTTTGCCAGCAGCTTTGGCACACTTTGAACTATACTTTCCTGAATTTCCAGCTTGATTGATTGGGTCTAGCGGGAGTTATGGGACTTTGAGTAAAAAAGTTGAGTTTTTCCAAATTTCTTCAAAGTTTTTCAAGAGTCGGGCGAAAAAGTTGTTCGGGCACCTAAAATATACATTCGCCAAATTTTGCCAGCAGCTTTGGCACACTTTGAACTATACTTTTCTAAATTTTCAACTTGATTGATCGGGTCTAGCGGCAGTTATGGGACTTTGAGTAAAAAAGTTGAGTTTTTCCAAATTTCTTCAAAGTTTTCCAAGAGTCGGGCGAAAAAGTTGTTCGGGCACCTAAAATATACATTCGCCAAATTTTGCCAGCAGCTTTGGCACACTTTGAACTAAACTTTCCTGAATTTCCAGCTTGATTGATTGGGTCTAGCGGGAGTTATGGGACTTTGAGTAAAAAGTTGAGTTTTTCCAAATTTCTTCAAAGTTTTCCAAGAGTCGGGCGAAAAAGTTGTTCGGGCACCTAAAATATACATTCGCCAAATTTTGCCAGCAGCTTTGGCACACTTTGAACTATACTTTCCTGAATTTCCAGCTTGATTGATTGGGTCTAGCGGGAGTTATGGGACTTTGAGTAAAAAGTTGAGTTTTTCCAAATTTCTTCAAAGTTTTCCAAGAGTCGGGCGAAAAGTTGTTCGGGCACCTAAAATATACATTCGCCAAATTTTGCCAGCAGCTTTGGCACACTTTGAACTATACTTTCCTGAATTTCCAGCTTGATTGATTGGGTCTAGCGGGAGTTATGGGACTTTGAGTAAAAAGTTGAGTTTTTCCAAATTTCTTCAAAGTTTTCCAAGAGTCGGGCGAAAAAGTTGTTCGGGCACCTAAAATATACATTCGCCAAATTTTGCCAGCAGCTTTGGCACACTTTGAACTATTCTTTCCTGAATTTCCAGCTTGATTGATTGGGTCTAGCGGGAGTTATGGGACTTTGAGTAAAAAGTTGAGTTTTTCCAAATTTCTTCAAAGTTTTCCAAGAGTCGGGCGAAAAAGTTGTTCGGGCACCTAAAATATACATTCGCCAAATTTTGCCAGCAGCTTTGGCACACTTTGAACTAAACTTTCCTGAATTTCCAGCTTGATTGATTGGGTCTAGCGGGAGTTATGGGACTTTGAGTAAAAGTTGAGTTTTTCCAAATTTCTTCAAAGTTTTCCAAGAGTCGGGCGAAAAAGTTGTTCGGGCACCTAAAATATACATTCGCCAAATTTTGCCAGCAGCTTTGGCACACTTTGAACTATACTTTCCTGAATTTCCAGCTTGATTGATTGGGTCTAGCGGGAGTTATGGGACTTTGAGTAAAAAGTTGAGTTTTTCCAAATTTCTTCAAAGTTTTCCAAGAGTCGGGCGGAAAAGTTGTTCGGGCACCTAAAATATACATTCGCCAAATTTTGCCAGCAGCTTTGGCACACTTTGAACTATACTTTCCTGAATTTCCAGCTTGATTGATTGGGTCTAGCGGGAGTTATGGGACTTTGAGTAAAAAGTTGAGTTTTTCCAAATTTCTTCAAAGTTTTCCAAGAGTCGGGCGAAAAAGTTGTTCGGGCACCTAAAATATACATTCGCCAAATTTTGCCAGCAGCTTTGGCACACTTTGAACTATTCTTTCCTGAATTTCCAGCTTGATTGATTGGGTCTAGCGGGAGTTATGGGACTTTGAGTAAAAAGTTGAGTTTTTCCAAATTTCTTCAAAGTTTTCCAAGAGTCGGGCGAAAAAGTTGTTCGGGCACCTAAAATATACATTCGCCAAATTTTGCCAGCAGCTTTGGCACACTTTGAACTAAACTTTCCTGAATTTCCAGCTTGATTGATTGGGTCTAGCGGGAGTTATGGGACTTTGAGTAAAAAGTTGAGTTTTTCCAAATTTCTTCAAAGTTTTCCAAGAGTCGGGCGAAAAAGTTGTTCGGGCACCTAAAATATACATTCGCCAAATTTTGCCAGCAGCTTTGGCACACTTTGAACTATACTTTCCTGAATTTCCAGCTTGATTGATTGGGTCTAGCGGGAGTTATGGGACTTTGAGTAAAAAGTTGAGTTTTTCCAAATTTCTTCAAAGTTTTCCAAGAGTCGGGCGAAAAAGTTGTTCGGGCACCTAAAATATACATTCGCCAAATTTTGCCAGCAGCTTTGGCACACTTTGAACTAACTTTCCTGAATTTCCAGCTTGATTGATTGGGTCTAGCGGGAGTTATGGGACTTTGAGTAAAAGTTGAGTTTTCCAAATTTCTTCAAAGTTTTCCAAGAGTCGGGCGAAAAAGTTGTTCGGGCACCTAAAATATACATTCGCCAAATTTTGCCAGCAGCTTTGGCACACTTTGAACTATACTTTCCTGAATTTCCAGCTTGATTGATTGGGTCTAGCGGGAGTTATGGGACTTTGAGTAAAAAGTTGAGTTTTTCCAAATTTCTTCAAAGTTTTCCAAGAGTCGGGCGAAAAAGTTGTTCGGGCACCTAAAATATACATTCGCCAAATTTTGCCAGCAGCTTTGGCACACTTTGAACTATACTTTCCTGAATTTCCAGCTTGATTGATTGGGTCTAGCGGGAGTTATGGGACTTTGAGTAAAAAGTTGAGTTTTTCCAAATTTCTTCAAAGTTTTTCAAGAGTCGGGCGAAAAAGTTGTTCGGGCACCTAAAATATACATTCGCCAAATTTTGCCAGCAGCTTTGGCACACTTTGAACTATTCTTTCCTGAATTTCCAGCTTGATTGATTGGGTCTAGCGGGAGTTATGGGACTTTGAGTAAAAAGTTGAGTTTTTCCAAATTTCTTCAAAGTTTTCCAAGAGTCGGGCGAAAAAGTTGTTCGGGCACCTAAAATATACATTCGCCAAATTTTGCCAGCAGCTTTGGCACACTTTGAACTAAACTTTCCTGAATTTCCAGCTTGATTGATTGGGTCTAGCGGGAGTTATGGGACTTTGAGTAAAAAGTTGAGTTTTTCCAAATTTCTTCAAAGTTTTCCAAGAGTCGGGCGAAAAAGTTGTTCGGGCACCTAAAATATACATTCGCCAAATTTTGCCAGCAGCTTTGGCACACTTTGAACTATACTTTCCTGAATTTCCAGCTTGATTGATTGGGTCTAGCGGGAGTTATGGGACTTTGAGTAAAAAGTTGAGTTTTTCCAAATTTCTTCAAAGTTTTCCAAGAGTCGGGCGAAAAAGTTGTTCGGGCACCTAAAATATACATTCGCCAAATTTTGCCAGCAGCTTTGGCACACTTTGAACTATACTTTTCTAAATTTTCAACTTGATTGATCGGGTCTAGCGGCAGTTATGGGACTTTGAGTAAAAAAGTTGAGTTTTTCCAAATTTCTTCAAAGTTTTCCAAGAGTCGGGCGAAAAAGTTGTTCGGGCACCTAAAATATACATTCGCCAAATTTTGCCAGCAGCTTTGGCACACTTTGAACTAAACTTTCCTGAATTTCCAGCTTGATTGATTGGGTCTAGCGGGAGTTATGGGACTTTGAGTAAAAAGTTGAGTTTTTCCAAATTTCTTCAAAGTTTTCCAAGAGTCGGGCGAAAAAGTTGTTCGGGCACCTAAAATATACATTCGCCAAATTTTGCCAGCAGCTTTGGCACACTTTGAACTAAACTTTCCTGAATTTCCAGCTTGATTGATTGGGTCTAGCGGGAGTTATGGGACTTTGAGTAAAAAGTTGAGTTTTTCCAAATTTCTTCAAAGTTTTCCAAGAGTCGGGCGAAAAAGTTGTTCGGGCACCTAAAATATACATTCGCCAAATTTTGCCAGCAGCTTTGGCACACTTTGAACTATACTTTTCTAAATTTTCAACTTGATTGATCGGGTCTAGCGGCAGTTATGGGACTTTGAGTAAAAAAGTTGAGTTTTTCCAAATTTCTTCAAAGTTTTCCAAGAGTCGGGCGAAAAAGTTGTTCGGGCACCTAAAATATACATTCGCCAAATTTTGCCAGCAGCTTTGGCACACTTTGAACTAAACTTTCCTAAATTTCCAGCTTGATTGATTGGGTCTAGCGGGAGTTATGGGACTTTGAGTAAAAAAGTTGAGTTTTTCCAAATTTCTTCAAAGTTTTCCAAGAGTCGGGCGAAAAAGTTGTTCGGGCACCTAAAATATACATTCGCCAAATTTTGCCAGCAGCTTTGGCACACTTTGAACTATACTTTCCTGAATTTCCAGCTTGATTGATTGGGTCTAGCGGGAGTTATGGGACTTTGGGTAAAAAAGTTGAGTTTTTCCAAATTTCTTCAAAGTTTTCCAAGAGTCGGGCGAAAAAGTTGTTCGGGCACCTAAAATATACATTCGCCAAATTTTGCCAGCAGCTTTGGCACACTTTGAACTATTCTTTCCTGAATTTCCAGCTTGATTGATAGGGTCTAGCGGGAGTTATGGGACTTTGGGTAAAAAGTTGAGTTTTTCCAAATTTCTTCAAAGTTTTCCAAGAGTCGGGCGAAAAAGTTGTTCGGGCACCTAAAATATACATTCGCCAAATTTTGCCAGCAGCTTTGGCACACTTTGAACTATTCTTTCCTGAATTTCCAGCTTGATTGATTGGGTCTAGCGGGAGTTATGAGACTTTGAGTAAAAAGTTGAGTTTTTCCAAATTTCTTCAAAGTTTTCCAAGAGTCGGGCGAAAAAGTTGTTCGGGCACCTAAAATATACATTCGCCAAATTTTGCCAGCAGCTTTGGCACACTTTGAACTATTCTTTCCTGAATTTCCAGCTTGATTGATTGGGTCTAGCGGGAGTTATGGGACTTTGGGTAAAAAGTTGAGTTTTTCCAAATTTCTTCAAAGTTTTCCAAGAGTCGGGCGAAAAAGTTGTTCGGGCACCTAAAATATACATTCGCCAAATTTTGCCAGCAGCTTTGGCACACTTTGAACTATACTTTCCTGAATTTCCAGCTTGATTGATTGGGTCTAGCGGGAGTTATGGGACTTTGAGTAAAAAGTTGAGTTTTTCCAAATTTCTTCAAAGTTTTCCAAGAGTCGGGCGAAAAAGTTGTTCGGGCACCTAAAATATACATTCGCCAAATTTTGCCAGCAGCTTTGGCACACTTTGAACTATACTTTCCTGAATTTCCAGCTTGATTGATTGGGTCTAGCGGGAGTTATGGGACTTTGAGTAAAAAAGTTGAGTTTTTCCAAATTTCTTCAAAGTTTTCCAAGAGTCGGGCGAAAAAGTTGTTCGGGCACCTAAAATATACATTCGCCAAATTTTGCCAGCAGCTTTGGCACACTTTGAACTATTCTTTCCTGAATTTCCAGCTTGATTGATTGGGTCTAGCGGGAGTTATGGGACTTTGGGTAAAAAAGTTGAGTTTTTCCAAATTTCTTCAAAGTTTTCCAAGAGTCGGGCGAAAAAGTTGTTCGGGCACCTAAAATATACATTCGCCAAATTTTGCCAGCAGCTTTGGCACACTTTGAACTATACTTTCCTGAATTTCCAGCTTGATTGATTGGGTCTAGCGGGAGTTATGGGACTTTGAGTAAAAAGTTGAGTTTTTCCAAATTTCTTCAAAGTTTTCCAAGAGTCGGGCGAAAAAGTTGTTCGGGCACCTAAAATATACATTCGCCAAATTTTGCCAGCAGCTTTGGCACACTTTGAACTATTCTTTCCTGAATTTCCAGCTTGATTGATTGGGTCTAGCGGGAGTTATGGGACTTTGGGTAAAAAGTTGAGTTTTTCCAAATTTCTTCAAAGTTTTCCAAGAGTCGGGCGAAAAAGTTGTTCGGGCACCTAAAATATACATTCGCCAAATTTTGCCAGCAGCTTTGGCACACTTTGAACTATACTTTCCTGAATTTCCAGCTTGATTGATTGGGTCTAGCGGGAGTTATGGGACTTTGAGTAAAAAGTTGAGTTTTTCCAAATTTCTTCAAAGTTTTCCAAGAGTCGGGCGAAAAAGTTGTTCGGGCACCTAAAATATACATTCGCCAAATTTTGCCAGCAGCTTTGGCACACTTTGAACTATACTTTCTAAATTTTCAACTTGATTGATCGGGTCTAGCGGCAGTTATGGGACTTTGAGTAAAAAGTTGAGTTTTTCCAAATTTCTTCAAAGTTTTCCAAGAGTCGGGCGAAAAAGTTGTTCGGGCACCTAAAATATACATTCGCCAAATTTTGCCAGCAGCTTTGGCACACTTTGAACTATACTTTCCTGAATTTCCAGCTTGATTGATTGGGTCTAGCGGGAGTTATGGGACTTTGAGTAAAAAAGTTGAGTTTTTCCAAATTTCTTCAAAGTTTTTCAAGAGTCGGGCGAAAAAGTTGTTCGGGCACCTAAAATATACATTCGCCAAATTTTGCCAGCAGCTTTGGCACACTTTGAACTATTCTTTCCTGAATTTCCAGCTTGATTGATTGGGTCTAGCGGGAGTTATGGGACTTTGAGTAAAAAAGTTGAGTTTTTCCAAATTTCTTCAAAGTTTTTCAAGAGTCGGGCGAAAAAGTTGTTCGGGCACCTAAAATATACATTCGCCAAATTTTGCCAGCAGCTTTGGCACACTTTGAACTATACTTTTCTAAATTTTCAACTTGATTGATTGGGTCTAGCGGCAGTTATGGGACTTTGAGTAAAAAAGTTGAGTTTTTCCAAATTTCTTCAAAGTTTTCCAAGAGTCGGGCGAAAAAGTTGTTCGGGCACCTAAAATATACATTCGCCAAATTTTGCCAGCAGCTTTGGCACACTTTGAACTAAACTTTCCTGAATTTCCAGCTTGATTGATTGGGTCTAGCGGGAGTTATGGGACTTTGAGTAAAAAGTTGAGTTTTCCAAATTTCTTCAAAGTTTTCCAAGAGTCGGGCGAAAAAGTTGTTCGGGCACCTAAAATATACATTCGCCAAATTTTGCCAGCAGCTTTGGCACACTTTGAACTAAACTTTCCTGAATTTCCAGCTTGATTGATTGGGTCTAGCGGGAGTTATGGGACTTTGAGTAAAAAGTTGAGTTTTTCCAAATTTCTTCAAAGTTTTCCAAGAGTCGGGCGAAAAAGTTGTTCGGGCACCTAAAATATACATTCGCCAAATTTTGCCAGCAGCTTTGGCACACTTTGAACTATACTTTTCTAAATTTTCAACTTGATTGATCGGGTCTAGCGGCAGTTATGGGACTTTGAGTAAAAAAGTTGAGTTTTTCCAAATTTCTTCAAAGTTTTCCAAGAGTCGGGCGAAAAAGTTGTTCGGGCACCTAAAATATACATTCGCCAAATTTTGCCAGCAGCTTTGGCACACTTTGAACTATTCTTTCCTGAATTTCCAGCTTGATTGATTGGGTCTAGCGGGAGTTATGAGACTTTGAGTAAAAAGTTGAGTTTTTCCAAATTTCTTCAAAGTTTTCCAAGAGTCGGGCGAAAAAGTTGTTCGGGCACCTAAAATATACATTCGCCAAATTTTGCCAGCAGCTTTGGCACACTTTGAACTATACTTTTCTAAATTTTCAACTTGATTGATCGGGTCTAGCGGCAGTTATGGGACTTTGAGTAAAAAAGTTGAGTTTTTCCAAATTTCTTCAAAGTTTTCCAAGAGTCGGGCGAAAAAGTTGTTCGGGCACCTAAAATATACATTCGCCAAATTTTGCCAGCAGCTTTGGCACACTTTGAACTATTCTTTCCTGAATTTCCAGCTTGATTGATTGGGTCTAGCGGGAGTTATGGGACTTTGGGTAAAAAGTTGAGTTTTTCCAAATTTCTTCAAAGTTTTCCAAGAGTCGGGCGAAAAAGTTGTTCGGGCACCTAAAATATACATTCGCCAAATTTTGCCAGCAGCTTTGGCACACTTTGAACTATACTTTCCTGAATTTCCAGCTTGATTGATTGGGTCTAGCGGGAGTTATGGGACTTTGAGTAAAAAAGTTGAGTTTTTCCAAATTTCTTCAAAGTTTTTCAAGAGTCGGGCGAAAAAGTTGTTCGGGCACCTAAAATATACATTCGCCAAATTTTGCCAGCAGCTTTGGCACACTTTGAACTATTCTTTCCTGAATTTCCAGCTTGATTGATTGGGTCTAGCGGGAGTTATGGGACTTTGAGTAAAAAAGTTGAGTTTTTCCAAATTTCTTCAAAGTTTTTCAAGAGTCGGGCGAAAAAGTTGTTCGGGCACCTAAAATATACATTCGCCAAATTTTGCCAGCAGCTTTGGCACACTTTGAACTATTCTTTCCTGAATTTCCAGCTTGATTGATTGGGTCTAGCGGGAGTTATGGGACTTTGAGTAAAAAAGTTGAGTTTTTCCAAATTTCTTCAAAGTTTTTCAAGAGTCGGGCGAAAAAGTTGTTCGGGCACCTAAAATATACATTCGCCAAATTTTGCCAGCAGCTTTGGCACACTTTGAACTATACTTTTCTAAATTTTCAACTTGATTGATCGGGTCTAGCGGCAGTTATGGGACTTTGAGTAAAAAGTTGAGTTTTTCCAAATTTCTTCAAAGTTTTCCAAGAGTCGGGCGAAAAAGTTGTTCGGGCACCTAAAATATACATTCGCCAAATTTTGCCAGCAGCTTTGGCACACTTTGAACTAAACTTTCCTGAATTTCCAGCTTGATTGATTGGGTCTAGCGGGAGTTATGGGACTTTGAGTAAAAAGTTGAGTTTTTCCAAATTTCTTCAAAGTTTTCCAAGAGTCGGGCGAAAAAGTTGTTCGGGCACCTAAAATATACATTCGCCAAATTTTGCCAGCAGCTTTGGCACACTTTGAACTAAACTTTCCTGAATTTCCAGCTTGATTGATTGGGTCTAGCGGGAGTTATGGGACTTTGAGTAAAAAGTTGAGTTTTTCCAAATTTCTTCAAAGTTTTCCAAGAGTCGGGCGAAAAAGTTGTTCGGGCACCTAAAATATACATTCGCCAAATTTTGCCAGCAGCTTTGGCACATTGAACTATACTTTTCTAAATTTTCAACTTGATTGATCGGGTCTAGCGGCAGTTATGGGACTTTGAGTAAAAAAGTTGAGTTTTTCCAAATTTCTTCAAAGTTTTCCAAGAGTCGGGCGAAAAAGTTGTTCGGGCACCTAAAATATACATTCGCCAAATTTTGCCAGCAGCTTTGGCACACTTTGAACTATTCTTTCCTGAATTTCCAGCTTGATTGATAGGGTCTAGCGGGAGTTATGGGACTTTGGGTAAAAAAGTTGAGTTTTTCCACATTTCTTCAAAGTTTTCCAAGAGTCGGGCGAAAAAGTTGTTCGGGCACCTAAAATATACATTCGCCAAATTTTGCCAGCAGCTTTGGCACACTTTGAACTATTCTTTCCTGAATTTCCAGCTTGATTGATTGGGTCTAGCGGGAGTTATGAGACTTTGAGTAAAAAAGTTGAGTTGAGTTTTTCCAAATTTCTTCAAAGTTTTCCAAGAGTCGGGCGAAAAAGTTGTTCGGGCACCTAAAATATACATTCGCCAAATTTTGCCAGCAGCTTTGGCACACTTTGAACTATTCTTTCCTGAATTTCCAGCTTGATTGATTGGGTCTAGCGGGAGTTATGGGACTTTGGGTAAAAAGTTGAGTTTTTCCAAATTTCTTCAAAGTTTTCCAAGAGTCGGGCGAAAAAGTTGTTCGGGCACCTAAAATATACATTCGCCAAATTTTCCAGCAGCTTTGGCACACTTTGAACTATACATTCCTGAATTTCCAGCTTGATTGATTGGGTCTAGCGGGAGTTATGGGACTTTGAGTAAAAAGTTGAGTTTTTCCAAATTTCTTCAAAGTTTTCCAAGAGTCGGGCGAAAAAGTTGTTCGGGCACCTAAAATATACATTCGCCAAATTTTGCCAGCAGCTTTGGCACACTTTGAACTATACTTTCCTGAATTTCCAGCTTGATTGATTGGGTCTAGCGGGAGTTATGGGACTTTGAGTAAAAAGTTGAGTTTTTCCAAATTTCTTCAAAGTTTTCCAAGAGTCGGGCGAAAAAGTTGTTCGGGCACCTAAAATATACATTCGCCAAATTTTGCCAGCAGCTTTGGCACACTTTGAACTAAACTTTCCTAAATTTCCAGCTTGATTGATTGGGTCTAGCGGGAGTTATGGGACTTTGAGTAAAAAAGTTGAGTTTTTCCAAATTTCTTCAAAGTTTTCCAAGAGTCGGGCGAAAAAGTTGTTCGGGCACCTAAAATATACATTCGCTAAATTTTGCCAGCAGCTTTGGCACACTTTGAACTATACTTTCCTGAATTTCCAGCTTGATTGATTGGGTCTAGCGGGAGTTATGGGACTTTGGGTAAAAAAGTTGAGTTTTTCCAAATTTCTTCAAAGTTTTCCAAGAGTCGGGCGAAAAAGTTGTTCGGGCACCTAAAATATACATTCGCCAAATTTTGCCAGCAGCTTTGGCACACTTTGAACTATTCTTTCCTGAATTTCCAGCTTGATTGATAGGGTCTAGCGGGAGTTATGGGACTTTGGGTAAAAAAGTTGAGTTTTTCCACATTTCTTCAAAGTTTTCCAAGAGTCGGGCGAAAAAGTTGTTCGGGCACCTAAAATATACATTCGCCAAATTTTGCCAGCAGCTTTGGCACACTTTGAACTATTCT
The DNA here is from genome assembly GCF_015732765.1 of Culex quinquefasciatus. Lineage (NCBI taxonomy): Eukaryota > Metazoa > Arthropoda > Insecta > Diptera > Culicidae > Culex > Culex quinquefasciatus. The sequence continues at coordinate 34,585,902 of NC_051862.1, forward strand.
TTCCTGAATTTCCAGCTTGATTGATTGGGTCTAGCGGGAGTTATGAGACTTTGAGTAAAAAAGTTGAGTTTTTCCAAATTTCTTCAAAGTTTTCCAAGAGTCGGGCGAAAAAGTTGTTCGGGCACCTAAAATATACATTCGCCAAATTTTGCCAGCAGCTTTGGCACACTTTGAACTATTCTTTCCTGAATTTCCAGCTTGATTGATTGGGTCTAGCGGGAGTTATGGGACTTTGGGTAAAAAAGTTGAGTTTTTCCAAATTTCTTCAAAGTTTTTCAAGAGTCGGGCGAAAAAGTTGTTCGGGCACCTAAAATATACATTCGCCAAATTTTGCCAGCAGCTTTGGCACACTTTGAACTATACTTTCCTGAATTTCCAGCTTGATTGATTGGGTCTAGCGGGAGTTATGGGACTTTGAGTAAAAAAGTTGAGTTTTTCCAAATTTCTTCAAAGTTTTCCAAGAGTCGGGCGAAAAAGTTGTTCGGGCACCTAAAATATACATTCGCCAAATTTTGCCAGCAGCTTTGGCACACTTTGAACTATACTTTCCTGAATTTCCAGCTTGATTGATTGGGTCTAGCGGGAGTTATGGGACTTTGAGTAAAAAAGTTGAGTTTTTCCAAATTTCTTCAAAGTTTTTCAAGAGTCGGGCGAAAAAGTTGTTCGGGTGATCAAGGAAAGATGCTATTTGGATTTTTGCCCTCAAAAGATTATGACAAGGAATCTATAAACAATATTTTAGCTAAGATTGTCAATAAACCGATTGTTATAATACCTATTCATTTTAGTTCACATTTTACAGCAGCAGTAATTGACTTTATGCAAAATCGTTTTTACTTTTTTGATTCGTTGAATTCAGCCAAATCTGCAAATGAAATGCATAATAGAATTTTGGCAACAGCAAAGCAAGCTACCGCTGGGAACGTTAAATACGAAAACATCCTTAAACGAATTTCAGAATTGCATGTGATGAACATAACTCAAAACAAACAGAGCGATGGTTACAATTGTGGTATTTTTGTTATCAAAAATATAAAAAATCTCATTGAAAACAAACATATATTTGAACGAAACTTTGATCCAAAAGAATTCAGAAAACTTTCGTAGAATATCTAATTCGACATTCAGATAATGTTGAGCATAATTGTGCCAAGTGCATGAGAGACAGGTATGAACAGGGAATAGAATGGACATGCTGCAAAATTTGTCGTAGAATTTGGGATAAAAAGTGTGCAACATCAACTGTTCCAGAAGCTAAAATGAAATCAGTATTTGAGAATTTCGTTTGTATAATGTGTAAACATTATGTGAGATGATCACCTAACATATTGTTTTATGTTTGAAAAATGTTAAATCCATTTAATGATTGTCAGAAGTACTCCAGTTGAGTCCAAAGTACTAGAAAAGTGTACAAAAGAAAACACTGATGAATTTTATTGTTAAAAATGATAAATTTCATTTAACAAAGAAATATGTTACCATTAATTTAAACATAGAATCAACCGATCACCAATAGTACTCCAAATGGGTATTGTATTATATCGCGAAAAAGTTGTATAATACAATAAACATTAAACAATAAAAAGTTGATCAGCAAATGCAGTACAAATGGGGATTTTATTATATTAAAACAAAATTTTATAATACAATCAACATTCAAATAAAACAAAATGATAATAATCAAAAATACCACGAACGGGTATTGTATTATAACGTTGAAAAATGTTATAATGCTTTAAACGTTAAAACAAGAAAACGATCGTTAAAAAGTACTGCAGATGGGTATTGTATTATATCACTACAATATTTTATAATACAATACACATTAAACAATAAAAAAAGTTGATCAGCAAATGCAGTACAAATGGGGATTTTATTATATTAAAACAAAATTTTATAATACAATCAACATTCAAATAAAACAAAATGATAATAATCAAAAATACCACGAACGGGTATTGTATTATAACGTTGAAAAATGTTATAATGCTTTAAACGTTAAAACAAGAAAACGATCGTTAAAAAGTACTGCAGATGGGTATTGTATTATATCACTACAATATTTTATAATACAATACACATTAAACAATAAAAAAAGTTGATCAGCAAATGCAGTACAAATGGGGATTTTATTATATTAAAACAAAATTTTATAATACAATCAACATTCAAATAAAACAAAATGATAATAATCAAAAATACCACGAACGGGTATTGTATTATAACGTTGAAAAATGTTATAATGCTTTAAACGTTAAAACAAGAAAACGATCGTTAAAAAGTACTGCAGATGGGTATTGTATTATATCACTACAATATTTTATAATACAATACACATTAAACAATTAAAAAAAAAGTTGATCAGCAAATGCAGTACAAATGGGGATTGTATTATATTATCACCAAATTTTATAATACAATCAACATTCAAATAAAACAAAATGATGATAATCAAAAGTACTACCAACGGGTGTTGTATTATAACGTTGAAAAATGTTATAATGCTTTAAACGTTAAAACAAGAAAACGGCCGTTAAAAAGTACTGCAAATGGGTATTGTATTATATAACTAAAAAGTTTAATAATGCAATAAACATTAAACAATAACAAAGGATATATTATATATTTTATATATTATAAGGAACCGGTCTAGACCAATTTTAAATGGGCAGCAGCGGTAGCGAAATCAAGCCAGAGGGTGAAAACAGCCAATAGCAATCTTTTCTTCTTTATTGTTCTGCTGTTTGTGAAGCTATGTCTTCAGAGGATCGTTTTGGTCCTAAACATGAGGATATATTTTTTCGTTGTTAGTTTATATGTTTGATTATCTTTACCTAAATATTTTCTTTGAGCCCATTTAACTTCGCCTTCAGCAGTGGGATATCTATTTCCGAATCTCTTAAGACATAGTTATTTCCACTGCTGATGACGGTCCCAAGCCCGGAAAGAGCAGTTCAAAAATTGCGTCCATAATCTGATAAGATATTGCGAGACGGCAGGAGTTTAATTTTTTTTTTTTGGGATACATACTATATATGGACGTAACTTTTGAACGGCTTCGAAAAGTATAATATCGATGTCATTGTGCTCTCTTGTACTAAATAGATAGATAGATAGATGCAAAGTACAAGGGGGCACAGAGAAATCGGTGTTATAAGAAGAAGGAGGAATGTGGCCTTTTATATGAATAATATGGTTTATATTTTTTGGTGTGCGTGAATACGGGAGTAAAGTCGCAGCAACGACAACGAGCAGCATTACAGTCCATGAGTAAAAGCGATAAGACGTATTAAGACGTGTGCCAAAGCTGCTGGCAAAATTTGGCGAATGTATATTTTAGGTGCCCGAACAACTTTTTCGCCCGACTCTTGGAAAACTTTGAAGAAATTTGGAAAAACTCAACTTTTTACCAAAAGTCCCATAACTCCGCTAAAGCTGCTGGCAAAATTTGGCGAATGTATATTTTAGGTCAACTTTTGACTCTTGGAAAACTTTGAAGAAATTTGGAAAAACTCAACTTTTTACTCAAAGTCCCATAACTGTCGCTAGACCCGATCAATCAAGTTGAAAATTTAGAAAAGTTTAGTTCAAAGTGTGCCAAAGCTGCTGGCAAAATTTGGCGAATGTATATTTTAGGTGCCCGAACAACTTTTTCGCCCGACTCTTGGGAAACTTTGAAGAAATTTGGAAAAACTCAACTTTTTTACCCAAAGTCCCATAACTCCCGCTAGACCCAATCAATCAAGCTGGAAATTCAGGAAAGAATAGTTCAAAGTGTGCCAAAGCTGCTGGCAAAATTTGGCGAATGTATATTTTAGGTGCCCGAACAACTTTTTCGCCCGACTCTTGGAAAACTTTGAAGAAATGTGGAAAAACTCAACTTTTTTACCCAAAGTCCCATAACTCCCGCTAGACCCTATCAATCAAGCTGGAAATTCAGGAAAGAATAGTTCAAAGTGTGCCAAAGCTGCTGGCAAAATTTGGCGAATGTATATTTTAGGTGCCCGAACAACTTTTTCGCCCGACTCTTGGAAAACTTTGAAGAAATTTGGAAAAACTCAACTTTTTTACCCAAAGTCCCATAACTCCCGCTAGACCCAATCAATCAAGCTGGAAATTCAGGAAAGTATAGTTCAAAGTGTGCCAAAGCTGCTGGCAAAATTTAGCGAATGTATATTTTAGGTGCCCGAACAACTTTTTCGCCCGACTCTTGGAAAACTTTGAAGAAATTTGGAAAAACTCAACTTTTTTACTCAAAGTCCCATAACTGCCGCTAGACCCGATCAATCAAGTTGAAAATTTAGAAAAGTATAGTTCAAAGTGTGCCAAAGCTGCTGGCAAAATTTGGCGAATGTATATTTTAGGTGCCCGAACAACTTTTTCGCCCGACTCTTGGAAAACTTTGAAGAAATTTGGAAAAACTCAACTTTTTTACTCAAAGTCCCATAACTGCCGCTAGACCCGATCAATCAAGTTGAAAATTTAGAAAAGTATAGTTCAATGTGTGCCAAAGCTGCTGGCAAAATTTGGCGAATGTATATTTTAGGTGCCCGAACAACTTTTTCGCCCGACTCTTGGAAAACTTTGAAGAAATTTGGAAAAACTCAACTTTTTTACTCAAAGTCCCATAACTCCCGCTAGACCCAATCAATCAAGCTGGAAATTCAGGAAAGAATAGTTCAAAGTGTGCCAAAGCTGCTGGCAAAATTTGGCGAATGTATATTTTAGGTGCCCGAACAACTTTTTCGCCCGACTCTTGGAAAACTTTGAAGAAATTTGGAAAAACTCAACTTTTTTACTCAAAGTCTCATAACTCCCGCTAGACCCAATCAATCAAGCTGGAAATTCAGGAAAGAATAGTTCAAAGTGTGCCAAAGCTGCTGGCAAAATTTGGCGAATGTATATTTTAGGTGCCCGAACAACTTTTTCGCCCGACTCTTGGAAAACTTTGAAGAAATTTTCAACTTTTTACTCAAAGTCCCATAACTCCCGCTAGACCCAATCAATCAAGCTGGAAATTCAGGAAAGAATAGTTCAAAGTGTGCCAAAGCTGCTGGCAAAATTTGGCGAATGTATATTTTAGGTGCCCGAACAACTTTTTCGCCCGACTCTTGGAAAACTTTGAAGAAATTTGGAAAAACTCAACTTTTTACCAAAGTCCCATAACTCCCGCTAGACCCAATCAATCAAGCTGGAAATTCAGGAAAGTATAGTTCAATGTGTGCCAAAGCTGCTGGCAAAATTTGGCGAATGTATATTTTAGGTGCCCGAACAACTTTTTCGCCCGACTCTTGGAAAACTTTGAAGAAATTTGGAAAAACTCAACTTTTTACCAAAGTCCCATAACTCCCGCTAGACCCAATCAATCAAGCTGGAAATTCAGGAAAGTATAGTTCAATGTGTGCCAAAGCTGCTGGCAAAATTTGGCGAATGTATATTTTAGGTGCCCGAACAACTTTTTCGCCCGACTCTTGGAAAACTTTGAAGAAATTTGGAAAAACTCAACTTTTTTACCAAAAGTCCCATAACTCCCGCTAGACCTGGAAATTCAATCAATCAAAGCTGCTGGCAAAATTTGGCGAATGAAATTCTTTGAAGAAATTTGAACTCAATTTACCAAAAGTCCCAAAGTAGACCCGATCAATCAAGTTGAAAATTTAGTAAAGTTTAGTTCAAAGTGTGCCAAAGCTGCTGGCAAAATTTGGCGAATGTATATTTTAGGTGCCCGAACAACTTTTTCGCCCGACTCTTGGAAAACTTTGAAGAAATGTGGAAAAACTCAACTTTTTTACCCAAAGTCCCATAACTCCCGCTAGACCCTATCAATCAAGCTGGAAATTCAGGAAAGAATAGTTCAAAGTGTGCCAAAGCTGCTGGCAAAATTTGGCGAATGTATATTTTAGGTGCCCGAACAACTTTTTCGCCCGACTCTTGGAAAACTTTGAAGAAATGTGGAAAAACTCAACTTTTTTACCCAAAGTCCCATAACTCCCGCTAGACCCTATCAATCAAGCTGGAAATTCAGGAAAGAATAGTTCAAAGTGTGCCAAACCTGCTGGCAAAATTTGGCGAATGTATATTTTAGGTGCCCGAACAACTTTTTCGCCCGACTCTTGGAAAACTTTGAAGAAATTTGGAAAAACTCAACTTTTTTACCCAAAGTCCCATAACTCCCGCTAGACCCAATCAATCAAGCTGGAAATTCAGGAAAGTATAGTTCAAAGTGTGCCAAAGCTGCTGGCAAAATTTAGCGAATGTATATTTTAGGTGCCCGAACAACTTTTTCGCCCGACTCTTGGAAAACTTTGAAGAAATTTGGAAAAACTCAACTTTTTTACTCAAAGGCCCATAACTCCCGCTAGACCCAATCAATCAAGCTGGAAATTTAGGAAAGTTTAGTTCAAAGTGTGCCAAAGCTGCTGGCAAAATTTGGCGAATGTATATTTTAGGTGCCCGAACAACTTTTTCGCCCGACTCTTGGAAAACTTTGAAGAAATTTGGAAAAACTCAACTTTTTTACTCAAAGTCCCATAACTCCCGCTAGACCCAATCAATCAAGCTGGAAATTCAGGAAAGAATAGTTCAAAGTGTGCCAAATCTGCTGGCAAAATTTGGCGAATGTATATTTTAGGTGCCCGAACAACTTTTTCGCCCGACTCTTGGAAAACTTTGAAGAAATTTGGAAAAACTCAACTTTTTTACCAAAAGTCCCATAACTCCCGCTAGACCCAATCAATCAAGCTGGAAATTCAGGAAAGTATAGTTCAATGTGTGCCAAAGCTGCTGGCAAAATTTGGCGAATGTATATTTTAGGTGCCCGAACAACTTTTTCGCCCGACTCTTGGAAAACTTTGAAGAAATTTGGAAAAACTCAACTTTTTTACTCAAAGTCCCATAACTGATCGGAAGAGCAATCAAGTTGAAAATTTAGAAAAGTTTAGTTCAAACGTGTGCCAAAGCTGCTGGCAAAATTTGGCGAATGTATATTTTAGGTGCCCGAACAACTTTTTCGCCCGACTCTTGGAAAACTTTGAAGAAATTTGGAAAAACTCAACTTTTTTACCCAAAGTCCCATAACTCCCGCTAGACCCAATCAATCAAGCTGGAAATTCAGGAAAGAATAGTTCAAAGTGTGCCAAAGCTGCTGGCAAAATTTGGCGAATGTATATTTTAGGTGCCCGAACAACTTTTTCGCCCGACTCTTGGAAAACTTTGAAGAAATGTGGAAAAACTCAACTTTTTTACCCAAAGTCCCATAACTCCCGCTAGACCCTATCAATCAAGCTGGAAATTCAGGAAAGAATAGTTCAAAGTGTGCCAAAGCTGCTGGCAAAATTTGGCGAATGTATATTTTAGGTGCCCGAACAACTTTTTCGCCCGACTCTTGGAAAACTTTGAAGAAATTTGGAAAAACTCAACTTTTTTACCCAAAGTCCCATAACTCCCGCTAGACCCAATCAATCAAGCTGGAAATTCAGGAAAGTATAGTTCAAAGTGTGCCAAAGCTGCTGGCAAAATTTAGCGAATGTATATTTTAGGTGCCCGAACAACTTTTTCGCCCGACTCTTGGAAAACTTTGAAGAAATTTGGAAAAACTCAACTTTTTACTCAAAGGCCCATAACTCCCGCTAGACCCAATCAATCAAGCTGGAAATTTAGGAAAGTTTAGTTCAAAGTGTGCCAAAGCTGCTGGCAAAATTTGGCGAATGTATATTTTAGGTGCCCGAACAACTTTTCGCCCGACTCTTGGAAAACTTTGAAGAAATTTGGAAAAACTCAACTTTTTACTCAAAGTCCCATAACTGCCGCTAGACCCGATCAATCAAGTTGAAAATTTAGAAAAGTATAGTTCAATGTGTGCCAAAGCTGCTGGCAAAATTTGGCGAATGTATATTTTAGGTGCCCGAACAACTTTTTCGCCCGACTCTTGGAAAACTTTGAAGAAATTTGGAAAAACTCAACTTTTTTACTCAAAGTCCCATAACTCCCGCTAGACCCAATCAATCAAGCTGGAAATTCAGGAAAGAATAGTTCAAAGTGTGCCAAAGCTGCTGGCAAAATTTGGCGAATGTATATTTTAGGTGCCCGAACAACTTTTTCGCCCGACTCTTGGAAAACTTTGAAGAAATTTGGAAAAACTCAACTTTTTTACTCAAAGTCCCATAACTCCCGCTAGACCCAATCAATCAAGCTGGAAATTCAGGAAAGAATAGTTCAAAGTGTGCCAAAGCTGCTGGCAAAATTTGGCGAATGTATATTTTAGGTGCCCGAACAACTTTTTCGCCCGACTCTTGGAAAACTTTGAAGAAATTTGGAAAAACTCAACTTTTTTACTCAAAGTCCCATAACTGCCGCTAGACCCAATCAATCAAGCTGGAAATTCAGGAAAGAATAGTTCAAAGTGTGCCAAAGCTGCTGGCAAAATTTGGCGAGTGTATATTTTAGGTGCCCGAACAACTTTTTCGCCCGACTCTTGGGAAACTTTGAAGAAATTTGGAAAAACTCAACTTTTTTACTCAAAGTCCCATAACTCCCGCTAGACCCAATCAATCAAGCTGGAAATTCAGGAAAGAATAGTTCAAAGTGTGCCAAAGCTGCTGGCAAAATTTGGCGAATGTATATTTTAGGTGCCCGAACAACTTTTTCGCCCGACTCTTGGAAAACTTTGAAGAAATTTGGAAAAACTCAACTTTTTTACTCAAAGTCCCATAACTCCCGCTAGACCCAATCAATCAAGCTGGAAATTCAGGAAAGAATAGTTCAAAGTGTGCCAAAGCTGCTGGCAAAATTTGGCGAATGTATATTTTAGGTGCCCGAACAACTTTTTCGCCCGACTCTTGGAAAACTTTGAAGAAATTTGGAAAAACTCAACTTTTTTACTCAAAGTCCCATAACTGCCGCTAGACCCAATCAATCAAGCTGGAAATTCAGGAAAGAATAGTTCAAAGTGTGCCAAAGCTGCTGGCAAAATTTGGCGAGTGATTTTTTTTTTTTTTGAATTAAATATACTTTATTGAATCTTTCTTTTAATAATTACATTTGGTTTACATAATAAGTGGTCAGCTGTGGCTCTTCAGCTTTAGTTTGCTTTTCGTGATTTAAACACTGTTCATTTTCATAACTTTGAAAGTATATGATTTATCATTTTTGTAACACTAGGTACAATGAGGAAAAAAATGTTAAGAAACATAACCTAACCTAAAACTAACCTAAACTTACAATAAACTAAACCAATCCTTGAATCAAGGGGTATTCAGAAATAGCACATTTTTCCCTGAATTTCAAACATTTTTCTTGAATCTTCTGATCCAACATTTTTACTTCTGCTAATTCATGAACCTCACTTGATCTTGTCCAGCCAGGAACATTCAAAACCATTTTGAGTACCTTGTTTTGGACACGCTGGAGCTTCAATTTATGAGTTCTAGCGCAACACTCCCAAACAGGTACTGCATACTCAATAACGGGATAAATTATTTGTTTGTAAACTGCTAGCTTATTTTTCAAAGATAGCTTTGATTTTCTGTTAATTAAAGGATACAAACACCTGATGAGAATGCTGCACTTGTTCAATATTTTGTCTACATGCTGCCGAAACAATAGTTTCAAGTCAAGTATGAGACCTAAATAGACAACTTCCTTTGACCAGGGTATTGAAACATCATTCATTTTAATCAAAACATCATCCTTTGGGGCAAATCGGGCCGATTTGGAAAGTGGAAAAATGATGGTTTGAGTTTTGGCTGCATTTATGCGAATTTTCCAGTCGCCAAAGTATTCGGAAAGAACGTCAAGACCCTTCTGAAGACGGCCAACTAAATATCTGGTTATTTTACCCTTATAAATAACGGCAGTGTCATCAGCAAAAAGTGACAACACACCATTACCAGGAAGAGTAGGCAAATCAGATGTAAAAATATTGTACAGAAGTGGGCCAAGAATACTTCCTTGGGGAACCCCAGCATCAATGTTGAATAATCCAGAAGCAATCCCATTCAGAAAAACCCTGAACGATCTCTCCGAAAGATAGTGCTGGATAATTTTGATAAGATACATTGGAAAACCGTATAAATACAGTTTATGTATCAAACCATCATGCCAAACATTGTCAAAAGCCTTCTCAACATCCAACAAAGCCATAGCAGTTGATTTAGACTCAAGCTTGTTCTGCTTGATGATTTTAGTTACTCTCGTAAGCTGATGAGCAGTATTATGTCCCTTGCGGAAGCCAAACTGCTCGTTCAAAATTATATTATTATCGTTGGTAAAATCCAAAAGCCTTGAATAGATGACCTTCTCAAAGAGTTTGGACAGACTACTCAAAAGACTAATGGGACGATAACTTGTTGGCGATGTTGGATCTTTTGAGGCTTCAAAATTGGTATGACTTTGCCCAGCTTCCAATTGGTAGGAAGTAACCAAGTTGCAAACATTTATTGAAAATATTGGCTAGATGTTGAAAGAACTGATCACTCTGTTTTTTCAACACCAGATTAAAAATGTTATCAAAGCCAGGAGCTTTCATATTTTTCATTTGTTTTACTGCAACTTTGACTTCCTCACCAGAAACATGGGAATCTGCAGGAAATTCAAAGGTAGAGTCATTGATTGTTGAAATACTATTGGCAACTGATGTTTCTTTACGGCTGGTCATGGAAGCGCCAAGATTATGAGAACTAACAAAATGAAGCCCAAGTGCATTTGCCTTTTCCTCAGATGTAATCAAAGGAGAATCCTCAACAATAAGAGGAGGAATAGGCTTTGGTTTGTTTTTAAGAACTTTGGAAAGTTTCCAAAATGGTTTTGAATAATTCCCAAGCTGGCTTACATGTTTTGAAAATTCTTGATTTCTGATATTGTCAAGTCGGTCTTGTATAATTTTGTTCAAATTGTTAACTGAAATCTTTTTGTCATAGTCCCCAGTCCGTTGATATTGTCTCCTATAAACATTCCTAAGTCTAATCAAGTGTTTAGTATCTACGTCAATATCAGTTACCTTAAAATTAACAGGAACCTCCCGAACGTTGGCAGCCTCTGCTTGGTTGATAGCCTGCTGGATCACCTCCAGCGAACGATCAATATCAGCAGAAGTTTCCGGGTGTTGATCATAGTCGATGTTGCTGTCGACCACTTGCTGAAACTGCTGCCAGTCAACGTTGTGGTAATCTTTCCGGGTTGGTTGCCGCTGCGGAGTAACGGAAGCTCCAACCTCCACAACCACCGGATAGTGATCAGAACTCAACTCTTCAAACACCTCAGGATGAGCCACGTTCTCAGCCATATTGGTAATGAAGAAGTCGATGATTGAGTGATTCCCAGACCGAGCCACCCTCGTTGGACGATCCGGACTCACAACGTTGTAGTATCCGTTTTGCAGATCGTTGTGCAGAATCACTCCGTTCCGATTCCTCCTGCTGTTGCCCCAAACTTCATGCTTCGCGTTGAGGTCACCAGCGATGATGTACTTTGCGCTCCGCCGTGTCAGCTTCTGGATATCGCTCTTCAGTTTTGCTGCTGAACCATCTCTGGCATTCACCTGACGTGGGCAGTATACAGCAATGAAGAGTACTGGGCCAACAGAAGTGGAAATTTCCACCCCAACGGCCTCGATGATGTCCAGCTTGAAGTGTGGCAGCCGGCGTGGCTTGAGATCACGATGAACAGCGACAAGCACACCTCCTCCTCCAGAGGTGGTCCTATCGAGCTGCGTCGCGATCTTGTAGTTTTGCAGATAAACTTTTTCACCGGGCTTCAGATGAGTTTCCGTGATGGCAGCTACGTCGATCTCCTTCTCGCGAAGAAAATCCACCAGCTCTAAGTTCTTCCTCCTAATGGAGCAAGCGTTCCAATTCAGCAGCTTGAGAGACCTACGATCCATACTGGATGACGAACGAGGTCAGCACTTCAATCTGCTGGGTCTTGGTTTTGCATCCACGCAGTGCAGCGGACATCTGTTTGAAAATATTGAGGAGTTCGGTTGAGGTGTAAAGATCATTACCATTTTCCTCAACTGCTGGTTCTTGGGTTGGTCTTGGCTCCTGGCTGAAGCCCGGTGGTGGCGGTCTCGGCTCCTGGCTGGAACCCGGCCGTGGATGATTCATCTCAGCTCTCTTCCTGGGATCCAACGGCAACGGTGCCAAGTTCGGGACCTGGCGTCGCGGTTGAAGAGGTGGAAAATTTTGCTCCACCAGGGCTGGAGGAGTTCTACGACGCTGAGGCTGATTCTTCGTCGATGCTTGCTGCCGAATTTTCACGAACTCAGCTCTCTTGGGGCACTTTCGGTCGGTTGACGAGTGCTCACCGTTGCAGTTGAGGCACTTCACCAGCGAATCTTGGATGCACTGGGATGTGATGTGCGCATCGGTACCACATTTGGCGCAACGACGCTTCAGGTGGCAGTTCTTACCTCCGTGCCCGAAACCCAGGCAGTTGAAGCATTGTGTGACGTCACGGTGCACTGGTCGGTATCGCTCCCACGACACGATAATGTTGAAAACCGCTCGAATTGCCTTCAGCTCAGGAAGCGTCGTCGATCCCTTAGCCAAATGCAGCAGGTAGAGCTGGTCACGGTACTTGATGTCTTTGTTGCGTCGGCTCATTTTGTGCACGGCCAACACATCCAGTTTCAAAACTTTTAGCTCGGCAGCTAATTCCTCCACTGGCATGTCGTACAGACCTCTGACGACGATTTTGTACGGCTTATCCATGACGACATCATGGGTAAAGTACTCCGCCTCGTTTTCGGTCAAGTAATCCTTGACCAGTTGATAGTGCTGCCTGGATTGCACCAGCACCTTAAATCCGTCCTGACACAGACGAATGTTGCCTAGGACTTTCCCAGACTTGATGAGTTCAACCAGCCCCGCTCGAAGTCGATCGTTGCTGCTGATTGCCGCACATAAAAAGGAGGCAGTTTCTCCTTTCGCTGTTTCACTTCATTCTCCTTTCCTTCCGCTACCTGGTCCTCGTCAGGCAGTCCAGCGAACTTGTTGTTCTTCAAAAGCTGCTCCTCGTGCGATGAAGAGTTCTCCTCCTCCTCATCCATCGGTACAGTACCGTCGCTCTTTTTCGTCTTTTTGCTGTTCGATGTCACTTCCAAAAGCACCTTCCTTTTGGAAATCCCCGGTTTTGGCCATCAGTTGAGGCCTCAACCTTCCTTTTGGAAATTCCCACTTTTTGCCTCCTTGAGCCGCAGGTAGGGCAATATTGCCGGCGTTTTGCGCCGGGACGCGACGAGTCATGTTGATTCAGACAACCTTCACCAACAAATGCTCGGTAACAATGATTTGGCGAGTGTATATTTTAGGTGCCCGAACAACTTTTTCGCCCGACTCTTGGGAAACTTTGAAGAAATTTGGAAAAACTCAACTTTTTACCAAAGTCCCATAACTCCCGCTAGACCCAATCAATCAAGCTGGAAATTCAGGAAAGTATAGTTCAATGTGTGCCAAAGCTGCTGGCAAAATTTGGCGAATGTATATTTTAGGTGCCCGAAAAACTTTTTCGCCCGACTCTTGGAAAACTTTGAAGAAATTTGGAAAAACTCAACTTTTTACTCAAAGTCCCATAACTCCCGCTAGACCCAATCAATCAAGCTGGAAATTCAGGAAAGAATAGTTCAAAGTGTGCCAAAGCTGCTGGCAAAATTTGGCGAATGTATATTTTAGGTGCCCGAACAACTTTTTCGCCCGACTCTTGGAAAACTTTGAAGAAATTTGGAAAAACTCAACTTTTTTACTCAAAGTCCCATAACTCCCGCTAGACCCAATCAATCAAGCTGGAAATTCAGGAAAGAATAGTTCAAAGTGTGCCAAAGCTGCTGGCAAAATTTGGCGAATGTATATTTTAGGTGCCCGAACAACTTTTCGCCCGACTCTTGGAAAACTTTGAAGAAATTTGGAAAAACTCAACTTTTTTACTCAAAGTCCCATAACTCCCGCTAGACCCAATCAATCAAGCTGGAAATTCAGGAAAGAATAGTTCAAAGTGTGCCAAAGCTGCTGGCAAAATTTGGCGAATGTATATTTTAGGTGCCCGAACAACTTTTTCGCCCGACTCTTGGAAAACTTTGAAGAAATTTGGAAAAACTCAACTTTTTTACTCAAAGTCCCATAACTGCCGCTAGACCCAATCAATCAAGCTGGAAATTCAGGAAAGAATAGTTCAAAGTGTGCCAAAGCTGCTGGCAAAATTTGGCGAGTGTATATTTTAGGTGCCCGAACAACTTTTTCGCCCGACTCTTGGGAAACTTTGAAGAAATTTGGAAAAACTCAACTTTTTACAAAAGTCCCATAACTCCCGCTAGACCCAATCAATCAAGCTGGAAATTCAGGAAAGAATAGTTCAAAGTGTGCCAAAGCTGCTGGCAAAATTTGGCGAATGTATATTTTAGGTGCCCGAACAACTTTTTCGCCCGACTCTTGGAAAACTTTGAAGAAATTTGGAAAACTCAACTTTTTACTCAAAGTCCCATAACTCCCGCTAGACCCAATCAATCAAGCTGGAAATTCAGGAAAGAATAGTTCAAAGTGTGCCAAAGCTGCTGGCAAAATTTGGCGAATGTATATTTTAGGTGCCCGAACAACTTTTTCGCCCGACTCTTGGAAAACTTTGAAGAAATTTGGAAAAACTCAACTTTTTTACTCAAAGTCCCATAACTGCCGCTAGACCCAATCAATCAAGCTGGAAATTCAGGAAAGAATAGTTCAAAGTGTGCCAAAGCTGCTGGCAAAATTTGGCGAGTGTATATTTTAGGTGCCCGAACAACTTTTTCGCCCGACTCTTGGGAAACTTTGAAGAAATTTGGAAAAACTCAACTTTTTACCAAAGTCCCATAACTCCCGCTAGACCCAATCAATCAAGCTGGAAATTCAGGAAAGTATAGTTCAATGTGTGCCAAAGCTGCTGGCAAAATTTGGCGAATGTATATTTTAGGTGCCCGAAAAACTTTTTCGCCCGACTCTTGGAAAACTTTGAAGAAATTTGGAAAAACTCAACTTTTTACCAAAGTCCCATAACTCCCGCTAGACCCAATCAATCAAGCTGGAAATTCAGGAAAGTATAGTTCAATGTGTGCCAAAGCTGCTGGCAAAATTTGGCGAATGTATATTTTAGGTGCCCGAACAACTTTTCGCCCGACTCTTGGAAAACTTTGAAGAAATTTGGAAAAACTCAACTTTTTACTCAAAGTCCCATAACTGTCGCTAGACCCAATCAATCAAGCTGGAAATTCAGGAAAGAATAGTTCAAAGTGTGCCAAAGCTGCTGGCAAAATTTGGCGAATGTATATTTTAGGTGCAGGAACAATCTTTTCACCAAGCTTTTCACCCTACTTTTGTAAAACTTTGCTGAACGATAGAAAAACTCATTTTTTACTCGGAGTGGAATTTTTCGTCATTTTCGTACGATGCGAATTGTCTTGTTTGGATCGGTCACGAGAGAAGACAACATGCTGATTATTATCACGCCAGACCAACACTTTTCTTTTCAATCGAGGACTTAACATTTAAATAGTTTTTTAAGTATTCATATTCATAAATAACTATTCACCATAATGGTGACAAAAGACCACATTTTAGTTAAATTCGCTTTATTTCGATAAAAAACCAACATAATCTTTTACAAGATCTTATAAATTCGAAGAATTTTAAATTACTTTTCATAAAATGAACCACCCTAAAATTTCCGTAGTTCCTGAAAATTCCGCTAGGGGCGCTTCATGCAGCATTTCGGTGCTGTCAGAATTTTGGTGCTTAATTCACGCAGGTTTGTAACGATCGTGTTTAGTACAAAATAAGCAAAACATCGAGATTGTCAAAACATGTCCAAAATCACAACAGAAATCATTAAAAACAAAGCGATCGAACTGTTGCAGCAACTTTTAAAATGTTTTGAGAGTCTTTTGGTGCTAATACGTGTAAATTTAAGTTAGTAAACCACCAAAATGGACTGCATCGTACCGAACTGTGACGCAGAGGGGCGCAGCTTCACGCTCCGCTTTCCGCGCAATCACGTCCTCTGTCAGCGGTGGCGAACGTCGATTGAGCTGGGCAGCGGCCGGGCACTTCCGGCCGAGCTTGACTCGCTGGAGGCGGAGGTTTGCCAGCAGCACTTTGAGGAGGTGGACGAGTACAGCGAGCCGGTGCTGTTCCGGAATGAGAGGTTTGGGTTTGATTTCTTGGAGCAGGTTTTTCGAATTTTGAAGTTCAATAAGATTTTTGTTTCAGCATGGCCCGCGACGTCTACATGTCCAGCTGCCGGCTGTGCCTGCGGATTGATTTCGCCGATCAAATTTACGCAATCGACAGCGGCGAGATCATCATCGGAGACATCCCGGTGGAAGAGTTGCTCAAAACAACGTTCCAGATCCAACTGCCTTCGGAGCCCGTGGGAGGGATCTGCGAGGAGTGCCTTGTCAAGCTGGACATGGTCGCATCGCTGAAGCGACACTTTTGCGAGGGAGCCAAGAGTATACGACGGTTGGAGACGTTCATCAAGGAGGAGAACCGGCTACGGTACAAAAAGGTAGCGAAGGTAAAGTCGCAGCCAGTTGAGCTGGATGTTCAAGAAGTGCTGGAACCGATAGACGTAGAAGCCGTTGATTCGGCAAACGTAAAGCACGAAGCGAAGCTTGAGGAGCTGCTCGTTGAGTCGAATGTTATGGCGGTTGAAGTGACCGAAGACGGGATATTTGAGGAAGAGCAACTAAACGAAGCGAGCGAAGATGAGAATTTGCAGGAGGATGTAGCAGAGGAGCCGGAACATGACGAACCGGAAGAAGAGGAGAAACCTGAGGCGAAACGAGCAAGAAAACCTAAGAAGATGTATTCTGACGATGAACTAGAGGCGAAAACGCGACGAGTTGGCAGGCCCCGTGGAAGTAAGACAAATTTAGCGAAAACGCCAAAAGTTAGGAAAGTCCACATCAAACATTTAACCGAACGCAAATGCTATCTGTGCGTGCAGCTGTTCGAAACCGACGAGGAGCTGTTTTCGCACATTTCCGTACACGTGGATCACCCACTGTACTGTGAACTCTGCAGCGAAACGTTTCCAAGTCTGACGAAGTACAATCGCCATCTGGCGAAGCACGATCCGGAGGAACGCCCATTCAAGTGTGACCATTGCGAGCTACGGTTTTGCGATGGTCTTGCGAAGCGTCGCCACGAGAAGCAGAAACACAACGTGGACCATCCGGTTTCGTTGAACACTAACGCGTACAGGAGAAAAGGCAAATACACCTGTCACATGTGCGGCAAACAGTGTTTCTCCATGTCTTCCTTGAGGGAACACGAAGACAGCCATGCCGGCATCAAGCGGTACGAGTGCAAATCCTGCGGACGATTATTTGCCAACAAAAACAATCTGGAAAGGCACCACCTGATTCACACGTCGGAACTACCGTTTAAATGTACAATTTGCGGAAAAGGATTCAGACAATCCCCAATGTACAAGGACCACATGAGACTTCACACGGGCGAGACTCCGTACGCCTGTAACGGGTGCGATCAACGGTTCTCCTCTACCTCGCTGCTCCGGAGGCACAAAATCCGCGACCATGGTCAGACTCCGGGTCATGTGAAGGTCGGTGGGCTCGCGAAACCGCGTGCCTCAAACAACTTCTGCCGGTTTTGTTTGGCCCCGTTCAGGCGCCACATGCTGCTGGTCGACCACGTCGAACGATTTCACGCAGATCAGGAGGTGGAATTCTTCAACTGCCAGCTATGCGATCAACGCTTTGTCGAGAAAAATCTCTTCGAAACGCACGTGCGCCACCACGACAAAAGCTTCCAGTGCGAACTGTGCGAGAAGAGATTCGCCTCGCTCGAGGTGCTCAAAAACCACGAGGCGCGACACCACGAAGAAGGGAAGAAGGGCTACGTGTGCAAGACCTGTGACAGGACCTTCTCGCACGTTGCCAATCTGAAACGGCACGAACTGCTGCATCTGGGCATAAAACGCTTCGAGTGTGATTTCTGCGGAAAGCGGTTTGCCCAATCGAACCAGTTGCACGTGCACAGGCGCACGCACACCGGAGAACGACCCTACACTTGTCACTGCGGGAAGAAGTTTGCCGACAACAGCACGCTGTGCAAGCACCGGAAGAGTGTTTGCAAACCGCTTCCGGTGACGGATCCCAGCGGAACATTTGCTTGAAAAATACAGTTGATGCAACAGAATACCAGAGAATTCTGTTAATCCGAAAACTAATTTAACCTTTCTTTGCATCTTAGAAGACAGTGTTGGGGCCAGATTCCCCAACCTAGATTGCGGGTGGACTGTATTTTCGGGTTCCGGGTGATCAAAACACCATGGGTTCAATTTTCTCACTTTTCCACAATTGTCCCAACAAACGTCAAAACACAACAAATTGCTGCCGGATCTTTTTCCGGATCTCTCCCGGAAAAGATCCGGCAGTAATTTTGTATGGTTTGACGTTTGCGGAGGGTACCAAAAAAAGGTAAACAAATCACTTCGTGCCTCAGCCAATAAATCTAGAAGTTCAGTTCGACAATTTACACAGCGCCACATGTCTCATTCGCGTCTCGAAACGGCGTAAAAATTCTTTCTCGGTTTCTGTTCTGCTTACCGCCTTTTTGTCCGTTAGTCCAGGGTGGCCACCTCGGGAAAAAAACCGGGAAAACCGGGAAAAAACCGGGATTTTTATCAACCGGGACAAAACCGGGAAAAACTCGGGAATTCGACTGAGAAACCGGGAAATATTTTTAGTTTATATAAAAATTGACAAAAGCCTCTTTAATGTACTCAATATGTTCTTTTCTCAAATAGAATATTATTCCTGTTATTCTAAAGGAAGACTTCGCGAAAACTATGTTTGAATTTGTGTAATAGATTGTGTATAGAATGCTTCTTGGTTATGGATGATTTTTCTTTTGTAACCTATGATATTTTTACATGTACATGTTACCCTGGGAGTACCACGAGCGGTTTCAGGTGGTCCGGAAGACAACCCCGTAATGGCGGACATATGTCCCAAATTAAATATTTAACAGACAAAAAATATCAAATTGATTTGAAGCAACAAACTAACAACCATATTTAGGGTGCAGTGAGTTACGGGTGAATTAAAAAATATTTAAATGATAAATCTATAATTTGCATTCGTTAAGCAATTTTAAGAATTTGATGTAAAGTGCTCCGTTTTTGAGTTTGTTGTTTTTTTCTACGAATATTTGTTTCAAATTTACAAATTGTGCCAACTACCATATAGGTATTCAAAACATTCGAAATGTTAGTAAAAATATCTTATGTTTGAACGAAGTTGACTTTATAGCTGTCGGCAACCATTGCTGGTACCAACCACTAGCGTTTTCCTTTTATCTACAAGGAGGTTATGTTTTAAAATTTGGATATTCTCAATTCGACCTTTCTTTGCTAAAATATTAGTTTTGCATAAAATTCAAATCAGGATTTTTTTTAATTTAAAGATCAAGATTTTTCTTTCAAATAGTCACACAAAATACACTCTTTTAAATATTTTTCGTGGCCTGTATCTCAGCAACAAAAGCATGAATCAAAAATGTTCAAAAATTAAAGCAGTTAAGAATTTTCTCAACCATTCTTTTTTTAGAGATAGAATAGAATTATTCTTTATTGAAAACAGCTACAACTTCTGAAAAGTACTATTAAATAGAATGTTTAAATCTAAAAACAAAACAGTTCTTGAAAATCTTTTGAATGTATATTTTGAGCAGTTTAAAAAATCTCGGTTTCAAAAACAATTCGTCCGTCATCAGAAATTTACATAAAAAAAATAATATGGGATATGTATGTAGAAATGAAAAAGTCAATGAAAATTTGGTATACAAAAGGAATATCTCTGAATTTATTGACATTTTAAGTAGATAGTTTAAAAAAAATAAAGAAATACATTTTATTTTGAAGCTTAACTAAGAAAACTGATTTAAAGAAACGACGTTGTTTGGCCTATCCAGTACAAGTAAAAAAAAAATCAACAATATTTAATTTAGCATTGAAACACATTTTTAACGTCATTTTAAATGCTTTATAATTCAGGTGTTAATCAAGCATCAAGCATCAAATTTTCACATCCGTGCAAAAAAATAAATAAAAAATATAAAAAAGCAATAGTCTCAACATTTGAATACAAAAAGTTTTTAAAATGCATTTTACACTAGTTCAGTTATTTGGCAATCATTAGTCTTCAAAAAATGTAAGATTTGAGGAAAACAAAAATGTCAAAGAAAAAAACTTTTAAGATACTAAAGATCGACCATTTTCAAAATTCAAGAGACTACCCTAGTAACATTTTTAAACTTACTGGTTTTATCATGGTTCTGACAACCCTCATACGACCTAAATAGGCTTTTATGGCCTACTTAAAACCTAAAATGTTACTAGGGTATTAAATCAACCCAAACATGCTTAAAAATGATTCTAAACGCAAAAGAATGCACTTTAAACAGATTTCAGCTGAATGCACTCAAATTTCAATTTTTATGTTTTTTGAAAAAAATATTTTCAACTTCAACTTTCAAGGGGGGTACAAAAACTTTAAATAAAATTTGTATCTGCCTTATGTGTTGTTGAAAAAATCGCAGAAAGGTCATTTTTTACGATTTTTAACATTTTGTGTTTTAGGTTTTATAGAACTTTTTTTCAGTAAAAATTATTTTCGAAAAATTCCAAATTTTATTTTTTTCCCATCAATGTTTGTATGAATTTACCAAAGATAATAAATCGATAAAAAAGTCTCAAGGTACCGATTTTTTTACATTTGTATAGCACTTTTCCTGCACTGCTGCCAAAGTGCATACATTTTTGTTTGGACTAATGAAGCGAAAAGACTTAAAAAAAAGTACTGACATAATATAAGCCAAAAAATAATAATTAATTAACAGGAATTGATAATTCTAGGAAGAATCTTTCTTCTTGAATTCACAAAAACTTTTTTCAAAGAAAATTTATGAGCATTTATATAAATGTTGATATCAATGTATTTTTGCAAATATTTTCTTGTAAATTCCATTTTCTGCTTTCTAAAAATAATTCATGTTATTCTAAAAAATAAAAACTATTTTTTTTATTTTGAGTTTGTAAAATCTATAGAGCATGATGATGAAAAATCCCAATCATTAAGGAAATTAGAGGTTTGGATTGGAAACATACAAAAACGGCTTCGTTTACAACTTACTTTCTTTGTTCTCAAGATATTTGAAAGGAATTCTTTAGAAATTCAAACTTTGAAACAAATTTATGCGTTAAAAAAGTATGTTAATAATAACGTTAGCCTGAAAAACATTGAAATTTGGTTTAAAAACATTCCGGAAAATTTCTTCTGGTATCGGGAGAAAACCGGGAAAAAACCGGGAAATTGAAAATCGAAATCTAGTGGCCACCCTGCGTTAGTCGTTTCTCGCTGTCACGTTGACAGCGACGAAGGGCTGTGATCGCGTACACTGGATGACAGTTGCGCAAATCTGGGGAAAACATTCGGTTCGGGCCAAACAGACAGGTCGACCAACCCCGTAGAAATTTATCTCGTTGTAAAATCTATTGGTCGATGCACGTACACCCTTACCAAAAATCATGACTTTTTGAGTTCCAAATCCCACTTTTCATATGATTTTTTGAGTTCAGGTACTACAACCATAAAAATGGTTATATGGGTTGAACTGAAAAATTCGTATGAAAAGTGGGATTTGGAACTCAAAAAGTCATGATTTTTGGTAAGGGTGTAGTGATTTGTTTACGTTTTTTGGCACACTCCGCAAACGTCAAACCATAAAAATATTTTGATGCCGGATTCTTATCCGGGAATGATCCGGCAGCAATTTTTATGGATTTGACGTTTGCTGAGGATGCCGTAAAAGTTTGGTTATGTTCTGCTTGCAAATGACAATAGATTGACTCGAGCTCTCAAAACATTTGTTTAATCAATTCTCAAATCCTCCAAAGGACCTTTCGAAGCAAAAATCAAGTACACACCAACCTTAACATTCATCCATTTCTTCCTCTGCCTCGTCCCCATCACTCCCCTCACTGTCGGAACCAGCCTTGGCTCGCGTTTTCTTACGCTTCCGCGGGGACGGCCCATCCCGAGCCGCATCCAGCGCCTTCAACAGTCCGCGCCAAAAGTCCATCGGCTTGGCAAACTCAACCAGCGCCCGGAAGTGCTGCGCCGTGGCCATCGCAAACTCGTGCAATCGCTGCTCCACCAGCGGCTCCAGCCCGGGTTCCACCTCGGCGATGTACGCGCGCACCTGGCCCTCGAAGCCGTGGTACACGGCGATCATTTTTTCCACGATGGTGATCTGAAAAGGGGTAGAGAAACGAGAGGTTTGAAAAAGGAAAATGCAAATAACTGCACCCTACAACCAACCATTTCCTGCTCGTTCTGCTGCAGTGCCATCTTTACGCGGGACTTTTTGCTGGGCGAAGGTCCTTCCTCCGGGGGTGGCGGTGGTGCGTCCTCGTCGTTTGCGCCGGATGCGGCCGCTTTCGCCAGTCGAGCCTTGTCGCGATCCTTCACCGAGACCATTTTCGTGAAGATGTACAGCAAATCGAGCAGCGTTCCCGCCCCGGCCGAACACTCGACGTACTTGCGCTGCGTCAGCTGGGCGTTGATTTTGTTCACGTTCTTCAACAGCTTCAGCAAGCTCAAGTCGTCAATGTTCTCTACGAAAAAGTCGTAGATCTGGTTTCGTTTGGCAAAGTCTCCCGGTTCGTTTCCTGCCAAATCGCAAGGTTCGTCGTCGATTTCCGAAGCCGGAAACATGTCACTTTCGGCGTACTGCAGATAGTTGTTGAAGACGTAGACGCACTCCAGCAGGGAAACCTTGAGCAGCTTCTCGTTTTTGGTGTGGACGTACAGTTGAATAACGTACAAGGCTTGCGCCGCGATCTGGCTGTCCTCGTCGAGGATTAGTTTCAGGATGTTGAGCAGGACACGGCCCCGCATCTTGACGTAGTCCTGCAGAATCAACTCGTTCAGGTTGTTGAGCGCAACGCTGCGAACGGTGATGTACCGCGAGCTGAGCTGCAGTATGACGGTCTTGATCGAGGAATCCACCAGAGACGTGTGCCGCTTGCACAGATCCGAAAACGACGTTATCAACGTGCAGATGATACTCTCGTGAATGTTCTTAAACTTGAGAATCTTGTTGAAATCGGCAATGATCGTGGAAGCGAGTGATCCATCTCTCAGCGCAAATCTGGACAGAATCACGATGGTGACGCAAATCTTGCGGTTTTGATCCGTTTGCTGGAGGACTGTAACAAAAAAAAAAGTCTGTCAAATTATCAAAACCAACCAAAAATCTCAGCACACTTACTCAACCTCTCGTCCGAGGCCACCCGTGCAAGGTAGTGCAACATAATCGCCATGATCTTCTCGTTGGGTCGATCATTCAAGTCGGTGCACGTTTCGGCATAAACCAGCAAGCTGATAAGAAACCGTTCGTTCGACATGTGCAAGCTGGTGTAATGCGACTCGTAGTGCAGCAAGTATTCCAGCGTGGTATCGCGGATTCCCCGGATCCAGTTCTCATCCACAGTTCCGTCGGATTTCTCCTTGATCGCACAGCACAAACTGTACACGTCGCTCACCAGAGAGATGGTTGTACTTCCGGTTCGCAGCAGGTCACTCAGTATCTTGAACAGATGGTTCAGGCCAGCCCGCGTGAAATCATCCAGCCATGCTTTGACAACGCAGAGGATGTACTGCAAGCTTACCGGGGAATTGTACTGAAATTGAAAGATTATTCGTCAGGTGCGACCAAATAGGCAAAAAAATAAATCCTGAAAAGTTACCATGTCGACCTGCAGAATCTCACTCATGGTTTTGATGACCACGTCCGGATTCCGGGACTTCATTTTGCTCGCGATGATCGACAGAATGATCCACGCCTCGCTGCAGTTCACCGTCGTGATGTGCGACTCGATTATCGTGAGATTCTTCTGGCTGGAAGAAAAGTAAATTATTTTAGTAAATATTTTTTCCGACGTTTAAATTTAGAAAAGAATAGTTGTGGTTGTGGTGATTGTTGCACTCGATCGTAATTTGTAATTGTTATGAGCATGAGAGACCACTCATGGTTGCCCCTCCGTTGCTGAACAGAACCGTAATATCCTTTCAGCACTACTGATCATAGACTTCGACGATCTAGTGGTGTTTGCCTTATCAACAGCATGTATGAATGCGCCGAAAAGATAAAACAACATGATTGCTGAAACTAGATCAGTTGCGAATAGGTAACAGTCATTGGCCACCAACGGCGCCCGCCATGTCAGTTTGTAGATCTCGATTTTAAGGGACAGGAATGTTAGCTGTGCTTACACTCCACAAGCGCCAGGAACCTGAAAATTTGTTAGTAGGATAGGGTGTTTGGTCAGGATTCATCATAGAAGATGATGATGCGACCCAAAATTATAGTGTTTGTTGAAAGGTATTATGAATTATTCTCAAGGCAAGCAATTAGATGCTGCGGATGATACATTTCCCGTTTATCTGTTGCTAAATTTGGAATGACATGGTTTTAATCTTAGACAGCCGGCTGTGGAAAGATGGAACCAAGATCATTTGTAATTAAAGAATCAAGAATTAAACAGTGTACCTTTAAAATTATGTTATGTTATTATGTTTATCGAGCTAAAATAGTATGATAAGGTTTTTTTTGTTGTTGCACACCGACGACGAACGCGAAAAATCCTGCGGCCCGACAGAAAAGCATCGCAAAACGTTCTTCGATCGTAATTTGTAATTATTATTTGTTAAAAGCAGATTGAGTTCATTCTAAGGTTCTTTCTGTCTTATTTTTTTCAATCTACCATCGACAAATTACAACCGACGATCAAACAAAAATGACGCGATAAATTTTAATTTGAACGAAAAAAGTATTTTAAAAAGCATTATACACCTGTCCAGTTGTTTTGCAATCATATGTTTCCAAAATTTCTAAGTATTGACGAAAATTTTATTTTTGGTAGAAAAAAAGTTTCTGCGCTGAACATTGTAATTTCATAAAAGTTCCAAATATTTTTAAACAAGCCCAAATAAGCTAAAAATGATTATCAATGCAGAAAAAGGTGTTTTAGATTGTTTTGAGTTGATTTGACTTCTATTTCCATTGAAATTTTCCAGTTTTATGAAAAAAAAAAAATTTGCCCCCTGCTTTTTCGAAACTTTGAAAAAATATTTGCAACGGCCTTAAGGCTTTTGGATTTTTTGAATGAATGATTTTTGCCTTCCTCACCTCACTGAGGCAAGGCTATAAAATCACTCGAAAAATGAACTTCTTAAATACACCTCTCAGATATACCTTCACGTATACCTATCGACTCAGAATCAAATTCTGAGCAAATGTCTGTGGGGATGTGTGAAGACATGATTTTTTTTTCCACACGATTATCTCAGAACTGGCTGAACCGATTTTGGCCGGATCCGCCTTATTCTGTTCGTTTTGGGGTCCTCTAAGACCCTATTAAATTTTATTCTGTTTAGTGAAGTACTTTTAATGTTATGCCATGAAAAAGTTTTTTTTTGTAACTACAAAAAGGGTGATTTTTGCATAACCTCAAAGGCCGGGTCTTTTTGCTTACGCGCGAGAGTCGCGCAGCATGCATATCGCCCGGTTGCCACATTGCTTAAGCAGTGTCTGCGTCTCTTCTGGAAAAAGTCTGTATTTATTATGTTGCTGAATAAATCATTTTATCACCAACTTTTTACTGAAATATACAACTCATAAGACATAGTTAACAAGTCTAGAGGAATAGCATGCATTTCCATCCTGCACCTAATGTTGGCATATCAGCACTTTCAAATTCAATTATAGCCTCCTCCCTTTCTCCTTTATTTTGGAGAGTTAGTAAAAAAAGAATTGAAAATTGCTGCTCAGGTAAAAACAATAATTATAAAAAAATAATAAATAAAAAAAACTAATTTTAAAAAAGCTTTTAAATTAATTTGTAAATACAACCTAAAATACAACATGAATGTGAGGAAGGCACCAACCACCTTAATTAAGGTGGATCAAGTAACGTTTTTTTTTTAAAGGTCCAATAAACCAAATTTTCATTTTTTGCTTTTTCGGTGTTAATACTCCTGCCTCAAGGCGGCTTCAAAAACACCCAAAAAGCAAAAACTGGAAAATTTGGTTTATTGGACCTTTTCACAAAAAACTCCAGAGATGATGTTTTTTTAGGTTCCTTTGACCGATTATTCGTTCGCGAGAGAGGAGAGCCATGTTTTCTTCGGATTTTTTCTCTTAATGAACGTGCAAAGAATATCAAGAATTTTTAAACTTTTGATTTAATTAATTTAGGATTTAGTTTTTTTTTTTAATTTATGAATTTTAGATATTTCAAACTTTAAAATTTTTTAATGTTTAAATTCTAGATTTTTTGGATAGCTTATTTTTGAATGTTTGATTTTTTATGTATAGAATTTTTGTTTATTTTGTTTTTATTTTAGGTTTTGTTTATTTGAAATTCAAGATTTTTTTTTAAATTTTTGACTTTTTCAATTTTTAAACCGTTAAATTGCAAATTCTGGAATATTTTTTTATTCATTTTTTATGTTTATTTTTTAAATCTTAAATTTGTATTTTTTTTTATTTTTTTGGTTTATTTTCGATTTTCTAACATTTTAAATTTTTTTTTCAAATTTTTAAAATTTGAATTTTTTTAATGATTTTTTTTAATTTTTTAAAATTTTATCAAGATTTTAATGTTTTAAATTTCAGTTTTGTATTGCTGAATTTAAATATTTCAAATTCATTCTCTACTTTAATAAAATTCATAATATTCAATAGTGACTTAGGGCATCTCCAGCGCTGGGGTGCAAATCAAATTTGCACCCGGCTCATGAATACCGAGATCAAATTTTCCACCTTGAAAAAAATCCGTCATCCCCACCGCTAGGGTAGCAAATTTGCCACCGAAACAACCCCACCGCGGGGGGCAAATATGGGTTTTTATCATTTTTTGCTCTCGTTTACCTTCAAAATCAATAATTATGTGTTGATTCATGCCTAGAAATGCTAAAAGTTCATTAAACTTTTTAATCCTATTGAAAATTTCAAAGAATTTCATTTTTCGAAAATGTCAAAAGTTAAACCATTTGCTACCCGATTTGATTCCCACCAAATTTGCTCTCGAGTTTGCCCCCGAGTCTCCCACCGCGCGTAGCAAAGCAGGTATCACATTTGATCTCAAGTTCATCTGTAGAAGAAAAATATGTGTCGGTACCTGTCGGGTACTCATTTTCTGATACCCGACAAGTACCGGCAAGCCGGGGGCAAAGTTTTGAATGCGTGTTTCGGAGATTTTCTATGTCTGCTCAAAAATTCAAAAAATTCAAAAATTCAAAAAATTAAAAATTCAAAAATTTAAAAATTCTAAAATTCTAAAATTCTAAAATTCTAAAATTTAAAATTTCAAAAATTCAAAAATTAAAAAAATTTAAAAATTCAAAAATTAAAAAATTCAACAATTCAAAAATTCTAAAATTCTAAAATTCTAAAATTCTAAAATTCTAAAATTCTAAAATTCTAAAATTCTAAAATTCTAAAATTCTAAAATTCTAAAATTCTAAAATTCTAAAATTCTAAAATTCTAAAATTCTAAAATTCTAAAATTCTAAAATTCTAAAATTCTAAAATTCTAAAATTCAAAAATTCAAAAATTCAAAAATTCAAAAATTCAAAAATTCAAAAATTTAAAAATTTAAAAATTCAAAAATTTAAAATTTCAAAAATTTAAAAATTTAAAAATTCAAAAATTCAAAAATTTAAAATTTAAAAAATTTAAAAATTCTAAAATTCAAAAATTCAAAAATTCAACAATTCAAAAATTTAAAAAATCAAAAATTCAAAAATTTAAAAAAAAAATCCAAAATTTTATTTTTTTACTTTTACAAAATTTTAATTAAAAAAAATATTTTTTTCAATTATTTTAGGCTATTGCACATATTTCTCAAAGTTTATGTCGCCCCCGGTTCGAAAAACCAGGCGGCAAAAAATATGTTTTTCAAAAAACTTCCAAATTTTAAAGAGAATTTAAGTCCATCCAACTGAAAACAATTAGAAATGCCTTTTCCTGCGTTTAAAATCATATTTAGCATGTCTGGGTTCGGTCAAAAATATTTTCAATTTTTGTGGAATTCCAATGTACAGCACCGCAAAAAGTTTTTTTTCGGCGAAAAAAATCTCTTCAATAATATTTTTTTAAATTTTTTTAATTTTTTTTAATTTTTTTAATTTTTTTAATTTTTTAAATATTTAAAAAAATTTAAATTCTTTAATTTTTTAAAAAATTTTAAATTAAAAAAAAAATCCGTGCTTGATTCGATTTTCCGTGCATAATTCCATTTGATGCGGTAGCAAACAGGCAGAATACCGGGTAGCAAAGTGAAATCCCGAAGAACTGAGAGCAAATTTGCTACCGCGACAGGTACCGCGATGGGGTTGACGTCGGGTGCAAATTAGCTTTGCTTCGCTGTTTGCACCCAGCGCTGGAGATGCACTTATGGAATTCCAATAAGTCGATATGTATACGTGAAGGTGGGTCTAGGAGGTCAAATTAAGATGTTATTTTTTCGAGTGATTTTATAGCCTTTCCTCAGTAAGGTGAGGAAGGCAAAAATCACAAATTCCCGACATTTTTCCGATTTTTTGCGGGTTTTAGCGAATTTCGGACTTTTTCCCGACTTTCCCGGTTTCCCGACTTGAGTGGCCATCCTGGGTAAAGTCCAGTGAGAATTTTGGCTCGAACTCGGTTCCGGTTCTTGCTGGAAGGGAAAGGGTTGACAACCCCGTAGAAAATGAAAAGCAGTTTCTCTGTAATGCTCTAAACTCATGCTAAAAGATCAGACTACTCACGTCAGTATCGACTTCTGAATCCACGAGTCGACGGCCGCTTTCAGCACGTTGATCTTGCCGAGCACCAGTATCGATCGGACGATCATCCACGGGGTGAAAACCTTACTCGAGGACGAATCCTCGAACCGGGCGATGTTATCGAACACATTGCACTTCAAACTCTCCAGCGCGGACTCCTTCAGCTTCTGGTCGCTGTCGTCCAGAAACAGCAGCAACGATTTGGACCAAATCTTGATCAGCGGCAGATAGCTCGGGTAACGCTGAAGAAGCTGGTTCAGCACGTTCAACGTCGTACGTCGCATCAGCATGACGGGGTCTTTGGCGAGCTTCACGACCACGTGCTCAAACACCGGGTCGTCGATTCGGTTGCGGTTCAGCTCGACGATGCACTCCAGACAGGAAAGGGCCGTTCGTCGGATCGAGGACGTTGGACAGAGGGTGGCTTCGTAGATGACGTCGATCAGCGAGAGAAGCTTCTCTTCGATGGTTTCAATGCCCTTGATGTTGGAGATAATTTTGGCGGGTTTTGAGCATTCTTCTTGGGTTGACTGATTTGAGGGTTTGTTGGAATCCCGCGAGTTCGTGGTAAAGTTGAGCACATTCCTGGAGATTCCCAACTCCAGCTCTGCCGTTTGGTACAGCTCTTCCATGTCGTTCATCTGCAGGTAGCTCTTCTCGTCTTCGTCGGCCGTCGCACAGAAGAACGTATCCTTCATGATCTGCCGCATGACCTGGTTTCCGTGCTGGAGAATCTTCAGCAAGCACTGGAACGCCTTCAGCTTAACGGTCGAGCTCTTCTCAATCAGCTTATTGTACAGCAGTTCCACCATCACGATCTCGCGGGGCACCTCGGAAATCTCCGCCTTGAACACTTCCCAATCAACGGTGCAATCGGTGCAGGCCAGTTTGCCCAAAAATTCCACAATGTTGACGCGGGTTGTCGTCTCGGCGTGCGTTTCGATCTGCTTGAGGTAGTCCACGATTGATACGTTGCACTTGCTGTACATGGCCGTTTCGTACTTGAGCGCGATTTCACTTAGATATGCGTAATCTTCCGGTCGGGAGAATACCTTCGGCGGGTTCGTTAGTACGGATTTGATGAAGAGGGTCAGTACGGTGGGCGTATCCTTCGGGTACTGCTCGAGCATTTTCAGGAAAAAGTTGTAAATTTGAAAGCATGCAGGGTAGTTTTTGTACTCCAACTTGTAGAACACGGCCGTTCGGTTCAAAATGAGCTGAATAGTCTTGGAGCAATCGTTGTGGTCGTCGTGCTCGGGAAGACAGATCGCTTCCAGCGTTTCAAACACCTTCTCGGCGACGTTCTGCGCCACGTGGCGATTCGAGGTGTGCTTAACGGCGTAGTTTAAAACTACCTTCAAGTTTAAAATGAGTTGGTTCTTAACCTCGGCACAGCTCTTCAACGTCATGCATTTCAGCAGCAGCAGAATCTCGTCCATGATCTGCACATACTCCATGAGTAATCTCGTCGAAAAATCCGTCCGCTCTCGGCTGAGATACTCTTCAAATATCGGATCCTGCAACAGGTCAGCCAGCTTCAACGCGTCCAAACACTTGAGTAGGACTTGCTCGTTGAACGCCGCCGTCTGCTTCTGGCCGGGCGTCCCCAGCAGCACCAAATACGCCTTCACGGCTGCCGTGGCCAACCGCCGGTTGATGGCCTCCGTCGGATCGTACTCGGCCAGGCAAACCAGCGCGTAAATAAACGCCAAAAACTGGTCCACCTCGATCTTCTTCGACAGGTACTGCCAGTTGTCGTACTGGTCAAAAACTCCCGTCTGTTGGCGCATCTTGTGCGCTTCCGACCGGATGTCGTTCAGCAGTTCCAACAGGTTGCCGTCGGTGACGGCCCGCCGTATGAGGGCGCAATCCCGCAGGTCTAGCGTTCCTCCTCTAGCAGCAGCAGCGAGCGGTTGATCGTCATCGCTGTCGGAGTCGTCGTGCCGGTCTTCCGGCACCGGAGCTTGCTCTTCACCGGCGCAAATTGAATCAATCCGGTCGATGGTGAGCCACGGATCGAAATACTGCGGAAGCTGGTCCAGCAGCATGTGCACGTGCGGTGGAGCCATTTTTTCGGCAGAAGACCACGAAACCACAGAGTAACCACGAAACCGAGGAAGGTTTTCACAACATTTTAAAAATAGAGAGCGGTTTAATTAATTTTTGGCACAAAATCACTAAAAAGTTGAGGCATTAGAATCTTCGAAATTTAATTTCCGTTTGACGGTTTGCGATTTGTTTGTAAACAAAAAGCATATTTTTAGTACAACATACTTTTTAGTACAAACCAGATTCAAAAAGGAGCTCCCCGGTCAAAAGTGTTTCGGTGGTTTTCAGTACACTCAAAATCAGAAGTACCTCTCAAAATGTGTTCTATCTTCCTTTACCTGTCAACACCGTCATTCGTCAACCCAAGGTGAACAAACTTTTTTTGATGGTGACTTCCACTCAGTCAACAGTTTTTTCAAGTTTTCTGGTGGTAACCCTTTGCAAACTTAAAAAAAGGGTGGAAGTAGCCCTCAATAAGGATTTGTTCACCTTGGGTTGACAGTTGGTTGACAGATAAAGGGTAGATAGAACCCTTTTTGAGGGGTACTTCTGATTTTGAGTGTAGGGTATGCCCGGATGGCACTAAAAACGTTTGACATCAGGAGGTTGCCTGGCCCTCTAAAACAACGTCTTGTTTTTACAGAATTTCAAACTTGCTTTCAAATCTTGGTAGAAATAACGTTTTTAACGACAAAAAAAAAAGTTTTATGGTTTTGTTGCCTTTATTGCGAATTCAGTATGGCGAATAGTTATATAATAAGTAGTAAGTAAGTAAAATATCTTAGATAAATTGCAATAACATTACTTTTAACTGATAATTTAAAAAAAAAAAAACTATCACTAGCGCTTGTTAAAAATGGTTAAATTTAGAAATAAAAAAAGTAGCTCCTCCTTCTTAGACGCAGTGGTTGCCCTCACTCCACACTGTACCCCGGGTTGAGGTACAGCAAGTCGTAAAACCCATACTGCTCGCAGGCCAGCGTCTGCATGCCGAGGTTTTCGGTGCGGTACCGGGCCATCTCCTTGCCGACCAACTTCATTAGCTGCTCGACGTCGGTGTCGTGGGCGTGTTCGGCCCAAACCTTGCACATGCTCTCCACCAGCCAGGACCCGAGGCTGGTGTCCCGGTGGGCCGAAAATCCGGGCACCGTCGAAAAGCAGATGTACATGTCGGCGTACGTTGGCATGTTCGTAGGCGGTTCCTTGTTCCGGTTGATCATACCGTCGCGCTCCGTGTTGGCGTCCGACCGGTACTGGCCAAAGTCGGCTCGGTCACCCCTGGAAGAATTTTGGTTGATATTTAGTTTGATTCATTAAAATTTATTCTTTTTCACAGTCAACCTGCAGATCGAGAAGAAGAACAGCTTCGGTCGGCCGATCAGCTTGGGGCAGTTTTCGTTATTGAACAGCTTCAGGATGTCGTGCACGAACAGGATCGAGTTGTCGTTGAGGTAAATCTTGTCCCAACCCTTGTTGTGGTTGCCGTGGGCTAGAATGTAAAACGCGAAGCATTCGGCCGAGAGGTGTGGGGAATTCTTCAGCTCCTTCACCAGTAACTGGAAGTCTCCGTTTGTCAGATCCTCGTAGTAAAATACTGTGAACCCTAGCTGCCGGAATAGAGACAACAGGTTATCTCGATCGGCTTCGGCTCCATTGCGCGTTGGATGGGTGTTGTTTTTGTACTTGATGATGTTCACGATGAATATCACACCCCTTCTGGTCGACGTCATCGGATACACCTCCAGCAGTCGAGGTCTCTGCGGTCGCGTGGTCAGTTTCACCTTCAACAGATCCTGAACCGGCTCCAGGTACTCCACCAGGCGCATCTTTCCATCCGTTGTCTCAATCTCCTGGTTGTTATTCTTGGCGTCCTCATCTTCGGCCGAAATCGACCGCGAACCAATCGATAAACGCTCCAGCCTCTGCTGCTGGACGGCCAACTGGCTGGACTCTCCAAAGTTGGCGCTAACCGCACGACGTCGGTTCGGATGGAACGTAGAGTTAAAGGTCTCATGCTGACCACCGACGTTGAGGTTCTGGTTCTGGTTGAATCCCACCACCGGTCCACCTTTGAGCAATTTATAAGCAGCCGGAAAGTTGCCCTGGCAAATTTCCAGCAACGTCTGGAACGCCGTCGGCCCTCGTTTGGTAATCTTCTCAAACAGCTTCTTATGCTTTGAGGCCTCGTCCCGGTAGCGATCCTGTAAAAACATGTTGCGTCATGACTCATCAGGTCAAGGCCCTTTGTTCAACGCTTACCTCAATGACGGCAATCATCACCTCGGACAGCATCCGTCGCAGGTAGCATTCTTTCTTCAGGACTTCGTAGTTGGTGTTCTGAATCAGCTGATCCATGTTCCGCAAAATCCGATGCCGTTCCAGCTGGTTCATTTTTGTTATTTGTTGGTGCGCAAAAAACACGGCAGTGTACAAAGGAATGTCACGGTCCTGGGAGGTTCAGTCTGAGGCCCCTGGGGCCAACGCTAGTAGCAAACTTGAGCGCAAAACTATTCACAACCGGTTGAGCACAACTTTTAACAACAGTTATCAACAAACAATCACCGAGAAACTAGAATAATGTTGAAATTACGCGAGGAGCTGCTGCGACGTGAGTCATTGTTTTGAATTTACAAAAATGGCTTCCCTTCAAAACACGAACGAATCGGCAGTGGTGCCAGATTTGCGGAAGAGACAACAAACTGATTCCCTTCGGAAATGTGTTCTCCGAACAAGATTGCGGCAAAAAGGTGAACACCTCACACTATAACTGAAAATAGCACTTTGCTGAGTTCGTTTTCGCACTTTTTCATTGGATTTTTTTCAGTTCGACCACAGACAAACAGACGGGACACTCGAATGCCGAACCATCGTCCTTCTAAAACGGTTATTTCAAATGAAATTTTGTTTCGGCATCCACTCACCCGGCGCTGATGGCGCTGCTGTCGTGACAGCTCGCCCGTCTTTTCTCAGTGTGTGTGATGTGTGTTTTTAAATTAAGCGTGAGCACGTGTGAGGCAGCAAATGAAAATAAAACAATTGGGTACTAAAGCCCTATGTAAATTTTTATGTACAACGATAAAAAACACGATTTAAAACCATTTCTGATCACTTTTTTTCATTTTAATGCAATTTTTTTTTTGACAAGACAACATTTTTTCGGTGGATCAACTATGGTCCCCTTGGAACGAGCTGTCAAGTAGGAGCTTTTCTGTCAAGAAGGACTGCAAGGTTAATTTTTCTAAATTGATTTAAAAATCAATTTTAAACTCTTTTGGTCGTACAAAGGGTCATTTTTCAGAAAAATAAGCTTTATGCTATAAACAATAAATCGCAATCTGGCTTCATAGGACCCTTTTCAGTAATTCTAACGATGATCCACAATCCAGGCTTTTAGATTGGGGCCCAGTCTTGGTCAGGTCATTTGAGCCTGACAACGAGGACATACCTTTTGCCCCACTATTAACCCGGGAGGCCTCCTCAACAGCCCACCGATGTTGAGGCTGCTGCTGAGGCGCCCGATACTGCGGAGGAAGCCGGATCCTATGGTGGAGTCATCTCCTTCGGAGCAACCTGATGCTTATCCCTCGTGGACTGCTGCTCAGATTGCTGCTGCTGGTCGTCCTTTTGGCGATGTTGCGTCGATCGTGGGCGCCACTCAATCTTCTTCTACAGTTGAGTTTCTTTGATTCTGTTTCGATGAATGATTTTGTGGTAGCGTTTTTTAGAATCTGCGACTTTTTGCTTTTGTTGTTTGGGGCAACTTAACTGCTCCTTGGACACGTTCCCCGCGGATGTTTCCAAACGCTCATCATGGGGACCAATTCTGGTAGATTTGAATTGGATTTTGCCACTACTGGTGTTTTCGTGACCAGGGGTATCGAGATTTCGGTGGAGGAGGAATCTTCGACAGAACTTGGAAGCAACGGGAGGACCAGTTTTTTAGTCTCTGTCGTTGCAGTTGTGTTGCGTCGTTGCTGATGCTGCCGTATGATTTGGCACATGAAGTTCTGCCATTGGAAACAGAGCCAACCGTGGAACCGACCCACCGTCATCTTCGGCCATCGATGTTGAAATTATTTCGATCAGCTGATTATGTTTACAACCGTTATGGCTTGATTGTCTCACGCATACATTGACATGACACATGACAGTGAAGGGTTTGTATTGGTATGTTTGGGCTGCGCTTCGGCATCAGCTCACCAGGTAGCGCTGGCGTCGCCGTGAGTTGGTGGTTTGATGAAGGACGATGGATTTCAATAATAATTTGTATGGAGAGTCACGTTTGTTTGTCTGTGGTTCGACTACGATTACACAAAAAAGTGTGATCGTAGTTGAACTGGAAAAATCGTATGGGGAGGTGCGAAAACGAACTCAGCAAAGTGCTATTTTTATTTGCAGATGCACTATTTGAAAACCCTAATAAACGCGGGATAGAACTTTTTTTTTTCAATGTTGTTTATTTGCACGCTTAAAGCGGTATACGCACTTCGGAAGGAACCGGTCAAGAAAAAAATCAAATAGGCAGCAGCGGCAGAGCAAGCAAGTCAGAGAGGGTGAAGAAAAGCCCCAAGAAATCGCTCCCTCTCCTTTGTTCTACTGTTCGTAAAGCTGTTTCTTGACCCCTTTCCTTCCGATCAGCGTACTAGCCTTAAAACACTAACATAATAGTTGAATAACCTATTAAAAAAATACTAATGAAATTTGCTTCGACGTTGTGCTGGCCTTCCATTGGTCCCTCGGTGGTTATTTTTCTGCGTTCTTCGATCATCCAAGGGTGTTTGTAGACTTGTCAAAACATCAGTCTCTTTCCCAAACACGCGAGTCACGATTGAGCTGCTGAAAATGAAATTACAAAAATCTTAAAAATTCTAAAATAAAAAATTGTAAAACGCCAAAAATTTTAAATTCTAAAATTTCTAAATTAAAAAATTCTTTAGTTCCTAAATTAAAAATTCCCCATATTCTGAACTTCCTAAATTCTTATCATGATAAATTCTAAAATTCTTAAGGATGATGATGGTGACATTCACTCTTGCAAGTTTTTTGCAAGTTTTGCCCATGGGCAATGACTGTCAACGACGGTTCTGAATTCAGGGTCCAGGAATAGTAAATTGAAATGTTTTATTTTGTGTTCTGGAAACCACTTTGAGTCAGGGATATTCAAATACACAGAACTACATTAAATCCTTGACCTGGTGCCCTGTTTATACTAACAGGCTATCGCAACCAATAAAACAACAAATCACGGATTCGGCCCGTGAAGCCATAAGGCTTTCTAGCAAGCTTTCTAGTCACAAATTTACCAACACATTCAAAGTATGTTTACATGACAGCTGGGCTAGCAGCTGGGCGTTTGTTTGCATCAAGTTTCCTATCTCTTTCTACACGCAAAACGGACATTAGGTATAAATTCCTAATTTTTAGGTATAATCGAACCTGACTGCAATAAGTTATTTTATTACTAATCGGCTATTAGTAATAAAATTACTAATAGCGTTTTAGTACGAGAATTCCTTTATTTTAGGTATAATTGTAGAACCAAAATACCTTAATTTTAGTTATTTTCTGGAAAAGTGAGGGGACCAAAATTGTAGTCGTAATAAAACGCGATACTTTACGGTGTGAGAGCAAATATATTTTGCGTGTTGTTTTGCTCGTAGAATTTTTCAGAGTGACAGTTGCTCTTCCGTTAACAGGGGTGCCAACTTAAATCAAAATAGGGTTACACGTTAAATTGGAAAGCCTTCTCCTACACTCCTCCTCTTTCCAAACCCAGCTCCAACCGCATCTTCTCGAAAGCCACACGGGCCAAGGGCTTCGTAAGGATATCCGCCTTCTGTTCCTTCGTCGAGATGTACCGCAGTTCAACCTCCTTCCGCCAAACCTTTTCTCGCACGTAGTGATATTTAACCTCCACATGCTTCGTCCGCTTTGATTCCGGGTTCTTCGAGATGAAAATACAAGCTTGATTGTCTTCGTAGACCGGGATGGGATGATCAACTGGATATCCAACGTCCTGGAACAGCTTCTTAAACCAGATTGCTTCACAGACAGCTTGCGACGCTGCCACATACTCCGCTTCTGCAGTCGACAAGGTCACCAGGCCTTGTTTCTTGGTTGTCCAGGATATCAAGTTGCCGTAAACTTCGAACAAGTAGCCACTCGTTGATCTACGGTCATCTGGATCGTTCGCCCAGTCGGAATCCACGTATCCAACCAGGGGGGTTGCTTCGTCCTTCCGTGTGTACATCAGATGCATTCCGGTCGTCCCTTTGATGTACCGTAGCACTCGTTTCACGCAGTTCCAGTGTTCACACGTTGCTTTGTCCTGGTAGCGACTAAACAGATTGATCGCGAAGCACAAGTCTGGTCTGGTTCCGAGCATCAGATACATCAAACTTCCAATCAGCTGCCGAAAGTTTGTTCGAACTTCATCTGAGCTCTCGGCTGAATCAAACTTGACTCCCGGCTCCAGTGGGGTCGCCACTGCATTGCACGCTTCCATGCCGAATCTTTCCAGGATTCTTTCGGCAAACGCTGTCTGATCAATAGTTACCGTTCCAGCCGCATCGTCGATCCTGATACGCATTCCCATGAAATATTCCAGCTGGCCAAGATCTTTCATGCGGAACTCGGCGGAAAGTTGTTGCTTCAAAACCGCTATCTCACTGCTGTTGTTGCCACAAATGAGGAGGTCGTCAACGTACAGTAAAATGTACAAGCGTTCAGTGTGGGCGATACGGACATACAGGCAATAATCAGCATCAGACCGCTCGAAGTTCAAACTGCTCAAGAAGGAGTGGAGTCTGTTGTTCCAGCACTTCGGTGACTGTTTCAAACCGTACAACGATCGTTTCAGTTCGCAAACCTTACCAGCTTCGACGTCCAGACCAGGTGGCGGTTTCATGAAGATCGTCTCGTCGAGCTCACCGTACAAGAATGCGGTGGTTACGTCCATATGCCAGAACTCGAAACTCCTCTGTATCCCAACTGCCAGCAGGAAACGCACCGTTGACAGCTTGGCCACTGGTGCAAAAGTGTCGTGGTAATCAACCCCAGCGGTTTGCTGGAAGCCTCTTGCCACCAACCGTGCCTTCAAGCGTTCTAAATCTCCGTTCTTGTCGACTTTCTTCTTGAACACCCACTTGGACGTAATCACTTTGGCTCCTCTTGGCAGATCGACAACATCCCACGTTTGGTTTTCTGTCAGCGAGTTAAGCTCATCACGAACTGCAGCGTACCAGTCAGCTGCGTCCCGTCTTCCTTCGATGGAGTTGTACGATTCTGGAACATCTTCGATACCGTTAGTCAACAGTGCCGTGGAGTCCATTTGGTAGTCCTTGTGCCAAACAGGTCTCTTCTTGTTGCGTTCGGACTTGCGACGTCCTGCCTCGCTCGCTTCTGCTTCTCGCGCGTCTGCTTCTTGTACGTCTGCTCCTCGCGTGTGTGCCTCGCGCGTGTCCGCCTCGCGCGCGGCTGCTTCGCGTTCAACTGCTTCTGGTGCACCTGCTTCAGACGCACCTTCAGGTTCGTCGTCACTCGTAGCGGCCTCTTCGTCATCTGTCATCTCGTGCTCAACAGCATTCTCCTCTGGAACCGGTTCCCCAACGATTTGCTCACTCACTGGATCTTGATCAGGCTCACGTTCTTTCCCGGGAGAACCGCTTCATCAAAAATGACGTCTCGGGACAGCTTTACCTTCCTTTCCTCTGGGTTCCAGAGCCGGTACCCGTTGCCAGAGTAACCGACCATGATCAACTTTTCGCTCTTGGCGTCCATCTTGCGGCGCTTGCACTTGGGCAAATGGGCGTAGGCACGGCATCCAAACACTCTGAGGTTCGACACATCTGGCTTTTTCCCGTACCACAGCTCAGTCGGGGTTAGGTCATCCAGCGCAACTGTGCAGCTGCGGTTCGTCAGGTACAATGCTGTCATAATCGCTTCGCCCCACATCTCCTTCGGCAGTTGACTTTCGTAGATCAGCGACCTTGCCTTCTCTACTAGCGTTCTATTCATTCGTTCGGCTCTGCCATTTTGCTCCGGTGTATAAGCAGCTGTATACTCCAAAACAACTCCTTTCTCCTTGCAGAACTCCTTACATCGCCGGGAGATGTATTCACCACCGTTGTCACATCTCATTCGAGCCACGGACGAGCCAAATCCAGCACAGACCATCGAGTAGTACTCCTTCAAGCATTCGTAGACCTCATCCTTCGTGCTGATCAAATAGGCAATGGTAAAGTGAGTGTAATCATCAATAAACGTCACGAAGTACCTCTTGCCGTCCCACGTTGTTGGAGTTATCGGACCGCACACGTCCGTATGCACTAGCTCGAGTGGTCTGGAAGCTCTGCGTTCACACCGGTGAAAGGTAGCTCGACTGTGTTTGCCCATA
This sequence comes from Culex quinquefasciatus, assembly GCF_015732765.1. NCBI lineage: Eukaryota > Metazoa > Arthropoda > Insecta > Diptera > Culicidae > Culex > Culex quinquefasciatus. The sequence continues at coordinate 34,625,223 of NC_051862.1, forward strand.
ACACACGGTTCGCATACGCCCAGAGTGTCTGTAATGTTTGGTTTAATGCCGGTTACCATACCTTTCTTCACCATATGGTTTATACTTCTCATGCCTATGTGCCCAAGTCGTCGATGCCAGAGCGCGTTCGTGTCCACCGCGGCCGCTACGTTCGACTGACGCTCCTTGACCGTGAACTTAAGCTCGTACAAATCGTTCCTGCGTTGTCCTTCCGCAAAAGTACATCTCCAGCCCAGAGTTCAACGCCACCTTCACGAAAAACTGCAACAAATCCAGCCTTCTCCAATCTGCTGACGGACAGGAGGTTGTGCCTCAAACCAGGTGCGAAAAGAACATCCGAGATGTGACAGTCATATTCTCGGCCGTTGACTACACTTGTGGAAGCGATGAACCCGATCTTTGTCGCTTCAATGGCCTGTCCCTTCTCTGCGAGCGACACCGGGTACACCGCGGACAGTCGACGCTCGACGAGAAACAGCTTGTCATCGTTGGTCATATGATCCGTACATCCCGAGTCGATGATCCACAAGACCTCTCTCGGAGCGTGTCCGGAACTGCCAAGTGATTCAGTCCCTCGCGCCGCGACGAAAGCAAATGCTCGGCTCGTATCCTCCTCCTGGCCGCGATCATCCTCCCTCTTGCTGAGGTTGAACGCCCGTTTCTGCGGGCCCGGCCTTCTTTTCTCCGTGTTTCTTGCTTCCTCTCCGCTAGCCTTCGGGCATTCAAAGGCCCTGTGTCCTGGCTCGTTGCAACGCCAGCATTTTCCCGTGAACTTTTTGGGGGCTCCGAGAAAAGCTGCTCGTCCCGTGGGTTCTTCCTCGTTCATCTCTGAGCGCCGAACCTCTTCGTTCAGCAACCTGGCCTTAGCCTTCCGCAATGTGAGCTCTTCCATTGCCAAAAGCACCGTCACGATGTGCTCGTACGATCGAGGAAGCGACATCAGCAGATGTGTTACTTGTTCCGTCTCCGTCATAGCAGCTCCAGCGGCACGCAGATCCATCACAACCGAATCAAAGGCCGCAAAGTGAACATCCAGTGGCTGCCCCTCTTCGCACTTCATCTTGTTCAACTTCATCCGCAAGTGCCGCTCCTGCACAGCTCCACTTTTCTCAAAAACCTCCGACAGGGCCTTCAGCATCCCGTGCGCGGACTTCTCTGAGCGCACGATGTGCGAGTGCTCCCGGCCAAGCGACTTCACGATGACATTTTTCGCCTTCACGTCGACCTTCACCCAGTTGTCCAGGAGCAGTTGCTCCACCTTAGGCTCCTTCCTAACGTGGTCCAGCAACTCCCGCTCCGCCAAGGTCAGTTCGAGGCGAAACTTCCAGTCCGCGAAGTCCTTGCCGTCGAAGATCGGATAATCCGACTTTTCCGAGGTCATTTCGTGCTGGTTCCCATAACCTGTAGTCGTAATAAAACGCGATACTTTACGGTGTGAGAGCAAATATATTTTGCGTGTTGTTTTGCTCGTAGAATTTTTCAGAGTGACAGTTGCTCTTCCGTTAACAGGGGTGCCAACTTAAATCAAAATAGGGTTACACGTTAAATTGGAAAGCCTTCTCCTACAAAAATTACTGATATTTAGGTATAATCCAAGATGGCGGACCATGGTTATTCCTTATTTCTAGGTATAAATACCTAAATTTGAGGTATTTTCTGGAAAAGTGAGGGATCCAAAATTACTGATATTCAGGTATAATCCAAGATGGCGGACCATTATTATTCCTAATTTTTAGGAATAAATACCTAAATTTGAGGTATTTTCAGAAAAAGTGAGGGATCCAAAATTACTGATATTTAGGTATAATCCAAGATGGCGGACCATGATTATTCCTTATTTCTAGGTATAAATACCTAAATTTGAGGTATTTTCTGGAAAAGTGAGGGATCCAAAATTACTGATATTCAGGTATAATCCAAGATGGCGGACCATTATTATTCCTAATTTTTAGGAATAAATACCTAAATTTGAGGTATTTTCAGAAAAAGTGAGGGATCCAAAATTACTGATATTTAGGTATAATCCAAGATGGCGGACCACTATTATTCCTTATTTCTAGGTATAAATACCTAAATTTGAGGTATTTTCTGGAAAAGTGAGGGATCCAAAATTACTGATATTCAGGTATAATCCAAGATGGCGGACCATGATTATTCCTTATTTCTAGGTATAAATACCTAAATTTGAGGTATTTTCTGGAAAAGTGAGGGATCCAAAATTACTGATATTTAGGTATAATCCAAGATGGCGGACCACTATTATTCCTTATTTCTAGGTATAAATACCTAAATTTGAGGTATTTTCTGGAAAAGTGAGGGATCCAAAATTACTGATATTCAGGTATAATCCAAGATGGCGGACCATGATTATTCCTTATTTCTAGGTATAAATACCTAAATTTGAGGTATTTTCTGGAAAAGTGAGGGATCCAAAATTACTGATATTTAGGTATAATCCAAGATGGCGGACCACTATTATTCCTTATTTCTAGGTATAAATACCTAAATTTGAGGTATTTTCTGGAAAAGTGAGGGATCCAAAATTACTGATATTCAGGTATAATCCAAGATGGCGGACCATGATTATTCCTTATTTCTAGGTATAAATACCTAAATTTGAGGTATTTTCTGGAAAAGTGAGGGATCCAAAATTACTGATATTTAGGTATAATCCAAGATGGCGGACCACTATTATTCCTTATTTCTAGGTATAAATACCTAAATTTGAGGTATTTTCTGGAAAAGTGAGGGATCCAAAATTACTGATATTCAGGTATAATCCAAGATGGCGGACCATTATTATTCCTAATTTTTAGGAATAAATACCTAAATTTGAGTTATTTTCAGAAAAGTGAGGGATCCAAAATTACTGATATTTAGGTATAATCCAAGATGGCGGACCACTATTATTCCTTATTTCTAGGTATAAATACCTAAATTTGAGGTATTTTCTGGAAAAGTGAGGGATCCAAAATTACTGATATTCAGGTATAATCCAAGATGGCGGACCATGATTATTCCTTATTTCTAGGTATAAATACCTAAATTTGAGGTATTTTCTGGAAAAGTGAGGGATCCAAAATTACTGATATTTAGGTATAATCCAAGATGGCGGACCACTATTATTCCTTATTTCTAGGTATAAATACCTAAATTTGAGGTATTTTCTGGAAAAGTGAGGGATCCAAAATTACTGATATTCAGGTATAATCCAAGATGGCGGACCATTATTATTCCTAATTTTTAGGAATAAATACCTAAATTTGAGGTATTTTCAGAAAAAGTGAGGGATCCAAAATTACTGATATTCAGGTATAATCCAAGATGGCGGACCATGATTATTCCTTATTTCTAGGTATAAATACCTAAATTTGAGGTATTTTCTGGAAAAGTGAGGGATCCAAAATTACTGATATTTAGGTATAATCCAAGATGGCGGACCACTATTATTCCTTATTTCTAGGTATAAATACCTAAATTTGAGGTATTTTCTGGAAAAGTGAGGGATCCAAAATTACTGATATTCAGGTATAATCCAAGATGGCGGACCATGATTATTCCTTATTTCTAGGTATAAATACCTAAATTTGAGGTATTTTCTGGAAAAGTGAGGGATCCAAAATTACTGATATTTAGGTATAATCCAAGATGGCGGACCACTATTATTCCTTATTTCTAGGTATAAATACCTAAATTTGAGGTATTTTCTGGAAAAGTGAGGGATCCAAAATTACTGATATTCAGGTATAATCCAAGATGGCGGACCATGATTATTCCTTATTTCTAGGTATAAATACCTAAATTTGAGGTATTTTCTGGAAAAGTGAGGGATCCAAAATTACTGATATTTAGGTATAATCCAAGATGGCGGACCACTATTATTCCTTATTTCTAGGTATAAATACCTAAATTTGAGGTATTTTCTGGAAAAGTGAGGGATCCAAAATTACTGATATTCAGGTATAATCCAAGATGGCGGACCATTATTATTCCTAATTTTTAGGAATAAATACCTAAATTTGAGGTATTTTCAGAAAAAGTGAGGGATCCAAAATTACTGATATTTAGGTATAATCCAAGATGGCGGACCACTATTATTCCTTATTTCTAGGTATAAATACCTAAATTTGAGGTATTTTCTGGAAAAGTGAGGGATCCAAAATTACTGATATTCAGGTATAATCCAAGATGGCGGACCATGATTATTCCTTATTTCTAGGTATAAATACCTAAATTTGAGGTATTTTCTGGAAAAGTGAGGGATCCAAAATTACTGATATTTAGGTATAATCCAAGATGGCGGACCACTATTATTCCTTATTTCTAGGTATAAATACCTAAATTTGAGGTATTTTCTGGAAAAGTGAGGGATCCAAAATTACTGATATTCAGGTATAATCCAAGATGGCGGACCATTATTATTCCTAATTTTTAGGAATAAATACCTAAATTTGAGGTATTTTCAGAAAAGTGAGGGATCCAAAATTACTGATATTTAGGTATAATCCAAGATGGCGGACCACTATTATTCCTTATTTCTAGGTATAAATACCTAAATTTGAGGTATTTTCTGGAAAAGTGAGGGATCCAAAATTACTGATATTCAGGTATAATCCAAGATGGCGGACCATGATTATTCCTTATTTCTAGGTATAAATACCTAAATTTGAGGTATTTTCTGGAAAAGTGAGGGATCCAAAATTACTGATATTTAGGTATAATCCAAGATGGCGGACCACTATTATTCCTTATTTCTAGGTATAAATACCTAAATTTGAGGTATTTTCTGGAAAAGTGAGGGATCCAAAATTACTGATATTCAGGTATAATCCAAGATGGCGGACCATTATTATTCCAAATTTTTAGGTATAAAAATCTAAATTTGAGGTATTTTCTGGAAAAGTGAGGGATCCAAAATTACTGATAATCAGGTATAATCAAAGATGGCGGACCATTTATTCCTTATTTCTAGGCATAAATACCTAAATTTGAGGTATTTTCTATAAACGTGAGGGATCGAAAATTACTTATACTAAAGAATAATCAATGATCGAATTAGATATTATCCAAGAGATATGCAGGCAGAAGAAAACAATGGTTTATATGATATTAATATTTTTATTTATATCAAACACAACTATTTCATATATGTTCTCACCTAAAAATGAATATTAAAATTTAAATTATATTTTATTTTTTCAATGCATCTATATTTTTAATATTAAATTTATCTTTTTTATAAATATTTTGGTTTTTTTATGCTTTAATTTTTTAATAGTTAAATATTTCAGTATTTTAATATTTCAATAGTTAAATATTTAAAAATTTTAATATTTTAATATTTTAATATTTTAATATTTTGATATTTTATTTTAATATTTGAATATTTGAATATTTGAATATTTGAATATATGAATATTTGAATATTTTAATATTTAAATATTTAAATATTTAAATATTTAAATATTTAAATATTTAAATATTTTAATATTTTAATATTTTAACATTTTAACATTTTAATATTTTAATATTTTAATAATTTCATATATTTTAATATTTTAATATTTTAATATTTTGATATTTTAATATTTTAATATTTAAATATTTTAATATTTTAATATTTTAATATTTTAATATTTTAATATTTTAATATTTTAATATTTTAATATTTAAATATTTTAATATTTTAATATTTTAATATTTTAATATTTTACTATTTTAATATTTTAATATTTTAATATTTTAATATTTTAATATTTTAATATTTTAATATTTTAATATTTTAATATTTTAATATTTTAATATTTAAATATTTTAAAATTTTAATATTTTAATATTTTAATATTTTAATATTTTCATATTTTAATATTTTAATATTTTAATATTTTAATATTTTAATATTTTAATATTTTAATATTTTAATATTTTAATATTTTAATATTTTAATATTTTAATATTTTAATATTTTAATATTTTAATATTTTAATATTTTAATATTTTAATATTTTAATATTTTAATATTTTAATATTTTAATATTTTAATATTTTAATATTTTAATATTTTAATATTTTAATATTTTAATATTTTAATATTTTAATATTTTAATATTTTAATATTTTAATATTTTAATATTTTAATATTTTAATATTTTAATATTTTAATATTTTAATATTTTAATATTTTAATATTTTAATATTTTAATATTTTAATATTTTAATATTTTAATATTTTAATATTTTAATATTTTAATATTTTAATATTTTAATATTTTAATATTTTAATATTTTAATATTTTAATATTTTAATATTGTAATATTTTAATTCTTTAATATTTTAATATTTTGATATTTTAATATTTTAATATTTTAATATTTTAATATTTTAATATTTTAATATTTTAATATTTTAATATTTTAATATTTTAATATTTTAATATTTTAATATTTTGATATTTTAATATTTTAATATTTTAATATTTTAATATTTTAATATTTTAATATTTTAATATTTTAATATTTTAATATTTTAATATTTTAATATTTTAATATTTTAATATTTTAATATTTTAATATTTTAATATTTTAATATTTTAATATTTTAATATTTTAATATTTTAATATTTTAATATTTTAATATTTTAATATTTCAATATTTTAATATTTTAATATTTTAATATTTTAATATTTTAATATTTTAATATTTTAATATTTTAATATTTTAATATTTTAATATTTTAATATTTTAATATTTTAATATTTTAATATTTTAATATTTTAATATTTTAATATTTTAATATTTTAATATTTTAATTTTTTAATATTTTAATATTTTAATATTTTAATATTTTAATATTTGAATATTTGAATATTTGAATATTTGAATAATTTAATATTTTAATATTTTAATATTTGAATAATTTAATATTTTAATATTTTAATATTTCAATATTTTAATATTTTAATATTTTAATATTTTAATATTTTAATATTTTAATATTTTAATATTTTAATATTTGAATATTTGAATATTTGAATATTTGAATATTTGAATATTTGAATATTTGAATATTTGAATATTTGAATATTTGAATATTTGAATATTTGAATATTTGAATATTTGAATATTTGAATATTTGAATATATGAATTTTTGAATATTTTAATATTTTAATATTTTAATATTTTAATATTTTAATATTTTAATATTTTAATATTTTAATATTTTAATATTTTAATATTTTAATATTTTAATATTTTAATATTTTAATCTTATAATCTTTTAATATTTGAATATTTTAATATTTTAATATTTTAATATTTTAATATTTTAATATTTAAATATTTTAATATTTTAATATTTAAATATTTTAATATTTTAATATTTTAATAATTTAATATTTTAATATTTTAATATTTTAATATTTAATTATTTTATTAATATTTTAATATTTTAATATTTTGGTATTTTAATATTTTTATATTATATTTTTATATTTATATTTTAATATTTTAATATTCTAATATTTTAATATTTTGGTATTTTAATATTTTATTATTTTAATATTTTATTATTTAATATTTTATTATTTTAAAATTGTAATATTTTAATATTTTAATATTTTAATTTTTTAATATTTTAATATTTGAACTCTCTCCCTATCTCTCTATTCTCTTCCCCTATCTCTCTCTCTCTCTTCTCTTCCCCTATCTCTCTCTCTCTCTTCTCCCCCCTATCTCTCTCTCTTCTCCCCCCTCTCTCTATTCTTTCTCCCTCTCTCTCTCCTGCTTTCTTCCTCTTCATCTCCCACTTTCTCTCTCTCCCTCTCCCACTTTCTCTCTCTCCCTCTCCCACTTTCTCTCTCTTCTCTCTCTCTCTCTCTCTCTCTCTCTCTCTCTCTCTCTCTCTCTCTCTTACACCTTCTCTCTACCTTTCCCACTTTCTCTCTCCCTCTCCCCCTGTCTCTCCCTTTCCCACTTTCTTTCTCCCTCTCTCCCCCTCTCTATCCCACTTTCTCTCTTCACTCTCTCCTTCTCTCCCTCTACCCTCAATCTCCCACTCTCAGTCTCTCATACACACACGAGCACGCACACACACACACGCACAGGCGAACACCCGCAACGCCCAACCAAATCACAAAAACTCCAACTGGATACAATTTTTCATTCGCCTCCAGCATCTTTCCCGCAGGGTCGCACAACCCCTCCGGTTGGGTCCGTTTATACTTACATCCCCTTTCGAGCACTTCTGCAAACATCCGTCCTCCAGAGCACGAGAGGGAAGAGGCGGCCTTTTTAATCGCGCCGGGAGTTTGCCGGGATTTGAAAGTTCCGTCCTCCTCCTCCTCTTCCTCAAGCACACGAGCCACACTTACTATAATTTAGAATCTCCGGGTTCCGTTTACCTTGGCACGCAAAATCAACTCCCGGCCGGTTCCCGGTACAAAACTTACCTTGCCACTTGCCACAATTCCGAAATTAACAGCAGCACCACGGAACACGAACTCACAACCGCGAAATTATTTTGACATTGACATTTCCAAACGCGAAACACAATTCTTGAACTAAAAAATTACTAAAATTTAGGAATTTTAAAGAAGTACTTCAGTGTTCTAAAAAAATACTAAATTTTAGGAAGAAAAAAATACCAATTTTTAGGTATAATTTGACAAGCTAGAACATAAGTTCAAAAAATACTAAAAATTAGGAATTTATACCTAATGTCCGTTTTGCGTGTAGCAAAAGTTTTTTGTCAGGAGACTTCTAGCTGGTTTTTTTTTGACTGACTGTCCGATATGTCAGCCAACATACTTCGCAGGGCTGTGACAGCTCGAGCTCGATAATTGTTTGCATCAGGACACTGTGATGAGGAGTTCGTCATTTTTTGAGATAAATTATATTTTTTTTCACTGGGCTTATTTCATCCGGCCCGCGACGGCTTTTAAAATGTTAATGAAATATTCGATGAATAAATTTAGTGTTTAAATTCAAAATTTAAGGTTATATTTTCACATATTTTAGCAAAAATGTAATTGGGTCCTAAAATGAAGCTTAGATTTCTGATATTATTATTTATAATAATAAAGCTTATTATTCTGAGTACAATGACCCTTTGTACGACCACAAAGAGTTTAAAATGGATTTTTAAATCAATTTTGAAAAATGAACCTCACGGTCTTTCTTGACAGAAAAGCTCCAACTTGACAGCTCGTTCCAAGGGGACCATCTCGGGGACCATAGTTGATCCATCGAAAAAATGTTGTTTTGTCAAAAAAAAAAATCGCGTTAAAATGAAAAAAGTGATCAGAAATGGTTTTTAATCTAGTTTTTAATCGTGTCTTTTACCGCTGTACAAAAAAATTGACATAGGGCTTTAGCACAGAGTAATCCAGAGGGAGCACTGGTATTTAATTTATGGTTGCGTTACGCGGTACATCGTGGTACATCCCCCCTTCAGGAAAAACCTAACATGAGAAACTATTTTTTGCTATCTTAGTTCACTGGATTTTCAGAGGCGTTACGTTTTTCAATGACAGTTTTCTTTGTCAGAAATTCAAAACATTACTCAATCCGACTCAATCAGTTGAAAATTGATATTTTTTAGGTTGCTTTCGAACTGTTATCTGTTTTCCGGTAAATATTGGATAAGGCGTTTCCCGAGCCGCAGGGCATCTTAACGTCTTGGAAAAAACAACGCTGAAAGCATGCAAATGGGAAAGTTGCTAGCACAGGTTTGCGTACATCAAAAGTGGCTGATTAATTGCATGATTGAAATGCTACCGAGAGGTCAATTCCGAGTAGGTGTTGTTATCGATTCGCAGTCCATCTTTCAATCCACTCTTAAAAGTGCCATCGCTCAAGTTCCAAATTCTATTGATTTGTGATGTATTGCGTTTGTGTTCTCGGCCTTGGAGGGGAGAAGAGGAGGTGATGTGAACAACTTTTGATGATTTAATCAGTTTTCTTGCTATCAAAAACCCCGCAGCTCCAAAAAAACATGTCCCGCGCATTATATATTGCCTCCTTTCGGTTTTCATTTGAAAATAAGAAACAATTCCCATAATATAAATTAAATTTATAGCCGTTAACAATTTTATTAGCCATATTATATTCAAACATTTAAAAAAAACACATACAATTTTTTACACAATCCGAGCCTGGCGGATTTCCTCCTTCAGTTAAACAAAACACTTCTTCAAAGCCGACTTTCCGACGGCCCCGAGACGAGGTCAGTTTGCCCGGCGGATTATCTCTCTCGCCAAAACAGGACCCCTCGATCGGTTCGTCGAAATTGTTTTGCAAAACGAAACGAGAGCGAGAACAAAACCAATGTTTTGAATGCAGGTGTGGCGCTGTCAGATGTCAAATGATGTATTAACTGCTAAAATTAATTTATAAAGGCCAATGTCACGCCCCTCGAACGAGAGTCAGTTTGACAGGAAATTATTTTTAATTGTTGACTACTAGATTTAATTCAAATATTCGTTCAAAAACATAACGCCTGAAAAAAAATATAACGCCTGCTACCCTTAGGAAAATCCAACAACATCAACCGTAACGCAACCACAAAATTCGATGACATTTGTTCGGACTGCGTCCTCTGAATTACTCTGTGGCTTTAGTACCCAATTTGCAGTTCCATTCGAATTAGCAAGCCCGCTCTGTAATTTTATTTGTCTCTGTGGTATAGAGTTATCTACGTGCGCATGTATTGCGTGTACGTACACGAAAAAAAGTGAGGTTAAATTTTGTACCAGCCAGCAAAACAAATGGTGTGCTAGTGTGTGTGAGATCGGGCTTAGATAGCTCTATAGAGCTATCTAAGCCCCATCTCACGCACACTAGCTTACCATTTGTTTTTGCTGGCGGGTACAAATTTTAACCTAAAAACCCTTCGTGTACAAACACGCAATACATGCGCACGTAGATAACTCTATCGAGCTGTCAAATCGCAACATGGAGTTAAACTTTCTGTGCAGTTGCTGTGAAGCTTACCAAGGCTTTTCAAAAAGTTTAACTCCATGTTGCACGCACACACTCTCACTTTTAATTTCTCGATACCCTCGAGAAACGCTCATCAATCATCTTCATTTTTTCAATTTTTTCAATGATATAAACACCAATGACGACGAACTGATGATTGTGTTTTGTTTTGAACAGTGACTGAAGTTGCATGTGCTGATGTGAAATTAACATTCTAGAGTACTTTTTCAAAAGGTCCTATGCGCCAAAAGTAAACAAACTGAGTTATACAATGCATGACGTTCTGCATATCCGAAACTACACTATCCTCAAACCCGATTTCTTCTAAGTATTTAATTTTTAAAATTATTAGCGAAATGCAAAATAACCTATGAGCATTCTCTTAAATTTTCATACAAAATAATTTACGTCGTTTTACCTCTCAGTGTCCTATGTGCATTCAGTAAAATGATGCACATACGACAATAACAAATCGACCTATGTACAATTTTAAATATATTTCAATCATTATGCACATACGCTAATATAATAACGACGTATGTACGCATTTTATTGAATAATTATATCCATATATCTTTTTAAAAATAATGTTTGCCTAGGTTCCGGTTAACGTGTAGACGTCAGCTGTAAGAGAGTATGAAATGTTTCAATGCCTGACACAGCAAAAGAGAAGAGCAAAATTTAACCAATGAGCTCTCTCTCCTGAATCTGGCGGATACGACTCCCAGCATGACATACCAAAACAACTCATAAAACAGCATAAAATATGTTTTTTGTTTTGGTTGATAGGATCCCGGACAGATCATTGTTGTGGACTGTCTGAGTTTTTAAAGAAAAGTGTCGGAGGGCGAAGGATTGTGGCAACAAAAAAATACGGTAAGTAGGGTGGAAAATTACCGTGATTCCCAAAGATGATTCCAGGACCATGGGATCGGCTCCGAAAGGCGTCCCTGTGCAAGAGGGCGAATATTTGTTTGGCCTTTCGGGTTGGGTTTGCCGGTACCGTGGCCATTATTTGGCTTTCCGGATGGGTTTTCTCGGTTCCGTGGCTATCTGGAAGGTGTCCCTGTCCAAAAGGGAGGATGCTTTTTGGCCGCCCGGATAGATTTTGTCTGTTCCGTGGCCATCCGGATGGCCAAAAAGCATCATCCCTCTTGCACAGAGAAGCCATCCGGATGGCCACGGAACCGACCAAAAAACATCCGGAAGGCCAGAAAACATCCCGCCTTTTGGCCAGGGACGACTTCGGATGGCCACGGTACCGGTTAACACATTTCAGGAGGGAAATGTTATGCTGTTAAATTTAATAAACCTTAACCTTAAACTACTTTTTCATCACCCGCAGCACTGCTTTACGGTACCTGGTCCCCCGACAACGACCAACCAAGCGGCGGCGGACGTGGTACGGAGGACGCTTCTAGAAACCCTAAAAAAGAGCGCGCCATCCGCTTCGTGGTCATGGTCTGTCAGAGAACCTCAAGACGAACGTCGAGTACATTAAGATTGCCGGAACCCGGGCGGATCGGCTATCAACAACTTCGCCAACGGCAAACTCATAATTACGCACGCAGATGCAGGTCGTCTGGGCCGCTTGGGACAACGTGTCCGAGAATCCAAAAATGCACGAGCTGCTGAGACTAGTGTTTCTGAGGCCACCGGAGTGGGCGGAAACATAGAGGTTGCGGCGGTTAAGGGGTTACATACATGAGCAATTCTCTACGAAATCGGTCTTTTTTCTTCAATTTTAATTTTTGTATTTTTTAATCCGGCTGAAACTTTTTTGGTGCCTTCGGTATGCCCAAAGAAGCCATTTTGCATCATTAGTTTGTCCATATAATTTTCCATACAAATTCGGCAGCTGTCCATACAAAAATGATGTATGAAAATTCAAAAATCTGTATCTTTTGAAGGAATTTTTGATCGATTTGGTGTCTTCGGCAAAGTTGTAGGTATGGATACGGACTACACTGGAAAAAATAATACACGGTAAAAAAATTTGGTGATTTTTTATTTAACTTTTATCACTAAAACTTGATTTACAAAAAACACTATTTTTAATTTTTTTATTTTTTGATATGTTTTAGAAGACATAAAATGCCAACTTTTCAGAAATTTCCAGGTTGTGCAAAAATCACTGACCGAGTTATGAATTTTTAATCAATACTGATTTTTCAAAAATCGAAATTTTGGTCGTAAAATTTTCAACTTCATTTTTCGATGTAAAATCAAATTTGCAATCAAAAGTACTTTACTAAAATTTTGATAAAGTGCACCGTTTTCAAGTTATAGCCATATTTAAGTGACTTTTTGAAAATAGTCGCAGTTTTCATTTTTAAATTAGTGCACATGTTTGCCCAGTTTTGAAAAAATATTTTTGAAAAGCTGAGAAAATTCTCTATATTTTGCTTATTCGGACTATGTTGATACGACCTTTAGTTGCTGAGATATTGCAATGCAAAGGTTTAAAAACAGGAAAATTGATGTTTTCTAAGTTTCACCCAAACAACCCACCATTTTCTATCGTCAATATCTCAGCAACTAATGGTCCGATTTTCAATGTTAATATATGAAACAATTGTGAAATTTTCCGATCTTTTCGAAAAAAATATTTTTGGAGTTTTCAAATCAAGACAAACATTTTAAAAGGGCGTAATATTGAATGTTTGCCAAATGTTTGTTTTGTGAAATGTTAGTCTTGATTTGAAAATTCCAAAAATATTTTTTTCGAAGAGATCGGAAAATTTCACAAATGTTTCATATATTAACATTGAAAATCGGACCATTAGTTGCTGAGATATTGACGATAGAAAATGGTGGGTTGTTTGGGTGAAACTTAGAAAACATCAATTTTCCTGTTTTTAAACCTTTGCATTGCAATATCTCAGCAACTAAAGGTCGTATCAACAAAGTCCAAATAAGCAAAATATAGAGAATTTTCTCAGCTTTTCAAAAATATTTTTTCAAAACTGGGCAAACATGTGCACTAATTTAAAAATGAAAACTGCGACTATTTTCAAAAAGTCACTTAAATATGGCTATAACTTGAAAACGGTGCACTTTATCAAAATTTCAGTAAAGTACTTTTTGATTGCAAATTTGATTTTACATCGAAAAATGAAGTTGAAAAATTTTTACGACCAAAATTTCGATTTTTTGAAAAAATCAGTATTGATTAAAAAATTCATAACTCGGTCAGTGATTTTTTGCACAACCTGGAAATTTCTGAAAAGTTGGCATTTTATGCCTTCTAAAACATATCAAAAAATAAAAAAAATTAAAAATAGTGTTTTTTTCGAGGGGAATGTCACTCCGCGATAACACACGAAAACGCAAAAAAACTGGCTCGAAAAGCATCAACGCTACTCATCGTGCCGAGTTTTCACATAACGCCACCTTAAAGCAAGTTATCGCAAGTTAACGCGCGTTAAAGCGAGTTAAAGCGATCAGTTTCTGCTCGACTTTTGAACCAGGGAAATTTATCTTGCAACCTTGCCGTCGAGCAGTTTTTGGTCATGTTTGGCAACTCGGTAATTGTTTTTGTTTTTTCATGCAGTTTTGACAGATAGAAACATTCAAAGCAAACTTTGCTTTTTTTGTCAATGGCCAGAAAAATTGCTCCGCAGGAGAAAAGTTTCCGGGTAATTTTGTTGTTTAGCAGTGATTTTAATTATGATTTTTATTGTTGTTTGTGATTGTTATCTTTCCCCAGCGAATCACCGAAACGTTTGCCGAGGAGGAGAAGGGGGAAATAGCCCGGCTATCCTCGTTTGCGGGGGCAATCGCGATCGGCGACCTGGTCAAGAGCACACTCGGCCCGAAGGGAAAGGACATTATTCTGGTGGCGCACGGCCGCAGCGCCGGATAGGTTGAGGTCACCATCGACGGAGCGACGATTCTGAAGGCGGTCGGCGTAAAAAATCCGGCGGCGAAGATCCTCGAGGACATGAGTCGCTTCTTTGACAACGAGGTTGGTGATAGAACGACTTCCGCGACGGTGCTGGCGTCGGAGTTGCTGCGTGAGCCGGAAAAGCTGAACGAACAAATGTTGCACCCGCAGACGATTATCGCCGGGTGGAGAGCGTCCACGCAGGCGGCACGTCCGGTGCTGATTGTCGTAGCTCAGGACAATTCGAAGGATGCAGAAAAGTTCATGGAAGAATTTGATGAACATTGCCTGGACGACGCTCAGCTCGTAGATTCGGTCCCAGCAAAAGTAGTACTTGGCCAAGCTGGTCGTCGATGCCGTGAAGCGGTTGAAGTGATCCGGGAAATTGACCGCGATTCAGCGCATAAAAAAGACCGGTGGTTGCTTTGAGAAGTCGTTTCTGAACGAGAGTTTCCTGTTGGACAAGCGCGGTGTGCAGTGCACCAGTCGAAACGCATCGAGAACGCAAAGATCTTGATCGCCAACACGCCAATGGACACGGTCAAGTTCAAGGTTATTGCATAGAGCATCAAGATGGATTCGATAGCTAAGATTGCCGAGCTGGAGGTCACCGAGTAGGACAAAATTAAGGACATGGTGACAACCCGGACCAACCCGGTTCGTCTCAATCAGATCTGGCAGGTCATGATCGGTGAGGACACGCTGCTGCGCTTCGAGAGTTCCCTTAGGAGGATCTGTACCGTCGTAATCCGTGGGACAACCCAGCAGATCACCGACGAAGCGGATCGTTCGCTGCACGACGCCCTTTGCATGCTGGCCGCTACCGTCAAAGAGGTCCGTATCGTGTACGGCGGAGGTTGCCCCAAAACGCTGATGGCCTGTGCCGTGTTCAAACTGGCCGCGGAAACGACTGGTAAGAAATCGATGGCCATTGGAAGCGTTCGGTAGCGCTCTGCTCCAGCTGCGGATGAGGATCGCCGACAACGAAGGGTATGAATCCGTTTGTAACGCTTAGCTAAACGAAGAGTACCTGATGCGGCTAACGATCAGCGACGACGATGAGCGCAGCATAATTGGAGGACGCAGACGGACCCCGAAAGCATTGAAACACTGGATGAGGAAGAAGTGAACGTGGATTTGGAATGCCTTCCGGAAGACGATCGGCACAAGCTGGAGGCGCAATACATTTATTTTTATTTAATACATAACTTTCATCGCTAAATAAATATATGAAAATATATATTTAAAAATTCAAATATGATTAAATGATTTCACAATTTTCTCTCCTCGCACATTCCATCCGGAAGCTGCTAACTCGCTTAAGCCGGATCAGCAAGTGTTCAGCCAGGTTTGTGATGGCGTTAGATGCTGTTGTTTTGAAAGGGTATCGTGCAACCTTGTAGGAGGGTTGATTGTGTTTTGCAGGATCGTCCTGGTCCACTTTTCGCTTCTTGAACTTGTTGACAGGTGCCTATCGATGAATGCATCCGTGTATGGTCCATCATCACGTTGTACGTGGAACACATTAAATCCCTCGCTGTCCGGATCAAAGTGAAGCGTCCCTTCTGGATGTTGCCTGTGTTGGCCGTACGGTGCGAAGCCCACTGGGCAGACGCGCTGTCAAGCGTTGGCAGCAGTTGCTGTCACCTGCGAGTGACGTTTATTGACATTACACATTTCCGTTTTTACACTCGATCATTCGCACATTAGACTTTGTAAAACCTAGACGCTAAATACATAAAGGTAAAACTGTGGTTCCCCGATTTACTTTAACATCACGCGACTATTCCACTGCCGAACCGCTGCCAACAGGTTATGGGCCCAGATAGTTCAAGTTAAGTCGGGAAGTTTTGTGCGCTTTGGAGTTCGCTCCCGAGGAATCTTCATCTCCCGTGACCGCGTGGTCACTGCCTGTTCCTGCGATGGCGGAGGCTGTGAAGTTCAACGTTGCCAAGCTCGGCAACGGCAATTACCCGTCCTGGAAGTTCCGGATGGAGATGCTGCTCGTCCGCGAGGAGCTGTTTTACGTCATCTGCGATCCACGGGACGATCCCGTCACGGAAGCGTGGACAAAGGACGACCGGAAGGCCCGCGCAACTCTTGGCCTGTGCGTGGAGGAGAGCCAATTCGGGCTCATCAAGGGCAAGGCCACCGCGAAGGAGATGTGGGAAAGTCTTCAAGAGTACCACGAGAAGCACTCCGTTTCGTCGCGCGTGTTGCTGCTGAAGAAGCTGTGCAGCAAGAATTTGCAAGAAAATGGCGACATGGAAGCACACCTGCAGGACATTGAGGTTATGTTCGACCGCCTGCAAGGTGCCGATCTCAAGCTGGACAAGGATTTGAAGGTCGCGCTGCTGCTGCGAACACTGCCGGACTCCTACAACGGTCTTGTCGTGGCCCTGGAGAGCCGCCCAGATGCCGATCTGACCCTGGACTTTGTCAAATCCCGGCTGCTCGATGAGCACCAGAAGCGGCTGGAGCGGGGGAACATTGCCGGCGGCAGTAAGCTGCTGAAGACGGTGGCATCCAAGCCCGGAGAGAAGACCTGTTTCTTTTGCAAGAAACCTGGCCACTTCCGTAAAAACTGCCGGAAGTACCAGGCGAGCCTGAAGGGCGACTCCGGCGAGACCAGACACCAGTACGCACCAAGGGCGAAGAAGGCGGCGGAAGCATCTCCGTTGCTGTTTTGGACGAAGGTGGAAACCGCATCGGCGAGGATGGTGGATGCTGAGCAGGCGGTACGCTGCTCGGTGAGCGGCGCTTCTTCGCTGTGGTACGTGGACAGTGGTGCATCCCAGCACATGACCTGCAACAAAAACTTCTTTACGGAGCTGACGGAGGACGTGCAGATCGGAATCACCTTGGCGAACGGCAACACAACTCATTCGCAAGGTATGGGACGTGGCCTGCTACGCTGCGTTGACGACGAAGGACGAGAAAGACAGATCCAAGTACAAAACGTTTTGTATGTACCCGAACTCGAGGGTAGTCTGCTCTCTGTAAGCACGATCGTAAACAATCATTTTGTTGTATCCTTCACCGCGCGCGGCTGCAAAGTGCTCGACGAAAGTGGCGCTGTGGCTGCTGTCGCTGACCTGGTCGGCGGAATGTACGTGCTCAAGACGAACGAGAAATCGATGGTGTCGGCCACCGCCCGGCACACGGAGTTTTGTCCCCACACCTGGCATCGTCGGTTTGGTCACCGCGACATCGACGTCATCGATCAGATCAGGAGGAACGACCTGGCAACACACATGAAAGTGATCGACTGTGGGCTGCAAAGTGTGTGTGAGTGCTGCCTCGAGTGCAAGTTGTCCCGCAAATCGTTCCCCAAAGTGGCTGAAAACCGTGCAAAAAGTGTGCTGGACCTGGTGCACACGGACGTTTGTGGACCGTTTCAAAACGTCACGCCGGGAGCGAACAAATCGGAAGTTGTCAACAAAATCATCGAGTTCGTCCGCCTCGTGGAGAACCAGATGGGGAAGAAGCCACGGGTGATACGGTCGGACAACGGCGGCGAGTACGCGACCAAGGCGCTGGAGGAGTTCTACGCGGCAGAGGGGATCAAAGCCGAGTACACCTGTCCCTACTCCCCGCAGCAGAACGGTGTCGCTGAGCGCAAGAACCGTTACCTCCAGGAGATGGCGCTTTGTATGCTGCACGACGCAGGCCTGCCGAAGCTGTACTGGGGCGAGGCCGTGATGACCGCAACGTTCCTGCAGAACCGACTCCCTTCTCGATCGATTGGCTGTTCACCGTACGAAAAGCTCTTCAACAAGAAGCCCGCGGTGAAGGACCTGAAAGTGTTCGGCTCGGAAGCGTTTGTTTACATTCCGGCCGAAAGGAGGAGAAAGTTCGAGAACAGGGCGCGGAAGCTGATCTTCATCGGTTACTGCACGCAGAACAAGGCCTACCGTTTCCTCGACCGTAAGACCGGTCGGATCATCGTCAGCCGGGACGCGCAGTTCCTGGAGTTGGGCGCTGAAATCGGAGAAGAAAGTGCAAGTGACAAAACGTCAACAAATGACGTGGAAGTTGTGATCGGAGAAAAAGTTGAAAAAGTGCGCGAAGAGCTTCAAGCTCCGGAAGACCAAGACGACTCGGATGATAGTTTCTACGACCCGGAGGAAGACGCAAGTGAAGAAGCTGCTGAGGAATCGGCGGCATCTGGCGGTTCTGCGGAACCCGCTGGACCAAGTGCTGCTGGAGAGCCGGCGGCGTCGGCGCAGAACGGTGCTGATGGTAATCGGCATTCGCAACGAAGCAATTTTGGTGTCCCGCCGCAGCATCTCAACGATTTCGTGGTCGGACTGGCCGCGCAGTGCAGCGATGAACCCGGAACCTACCGTGAAGCAATCGCTGGCCCCGAGAAGAAACAGTGGTTGGCCGCCATGAAGGAAGAACTCCGATCGCTCGAAGAGAACAACACCTGGTCGCTCGTGACGCCCCCCGCCGGTTGCGAACCGATCGGCTCTCGATGGGTGTTCAAGAAGAAAGAAGACGCGGAAGGGAAAGTGGTGCGCTTCAAAGCGAGATTAGTGGCACAAGGGTTTTCCCAAAAGTTCGGTCGCGACTTCGATCAAGTGTTTGCGCCAGTGGCGATGCAATCCACATTTCGTGTTTTGCTCTCGATCGCCAGCCAGAAGAAGATGAACGTGTACCATGTTGATGTGAAAACGGCGTATTTGTATGGTACCCTCGAAGAAGAAATCTTTATGCGACAACCCCCTGGTTTTGTTGTCCCTGGCCAAGAAAAGTGTGTGTGCAAGCTCAATCGAAGTATTTACGGCTTGAAACAGGCCGCGCGAGTGTGGAACAGCACCATCAAGGACTTTCTGATTGCTATCGATTTTGTGCAATCGTCGTCCGATGCTTGCTTGTACATGAAGAAGTTGAGCGATCGTGAGTGGATGTACCTTTTGATCTATGTCGATGACATGGTGATTGTGTGCCGCGAGAAGAACCAGATGCTACGCGTCGAGGAGGAGCTCAAGAAACGGTTCCGGATCACATCCCTGGGGCCGGTGCATCTCTTTCTCGGAATCGCTGTGAACCAGGACCCCGACGGCGTGTACTCGATCAACCAATCGTCTTTCATCCGTAAAATTGCCAAACAGTACGGGCTTGACGAGTCGAAGAAGTCGAAAATTCCGATGGACACCGGCTACTACAAGTTCGCCGAGAAGTCGGAAGTGCTGCCGAACAACACCGAGTACCACAGCCTGGTCGGATCGCTGCTGTACGTGTCCACAAACACCAGACCGGACATCGCAGCGAGCGTGAGTATCCTGAGCCGGAAGATCCAGAGTCCGTCACAGGCGGATTGGACTGAGCTGAAAAGGGTAGTGCGCTACCTCGTCGGAACAGCAGACCATCGTCTGCAACTCGGAACATCAGAAGCAGACCGGATGTCGGCGCTGGAAGGTTTTTGCGACGCAGATTGGGCCAGTGACACGTCCGATCGAAAGTCGAACAGCGGATTTGTGTTTCGATTCGGAGAAGCGACGATCAGCTGGGCCAGCCGAAAGCAAACCTGCGTATCAACGTCAACGATGGAGGCGGAATACGTGGCCCTGGCGGAAGCAGTCCAAGAGGTCGTGTGGCTACGGCGTCTGCTGGCAGAGCTCGGCGAAAAGCAGCAAACACCAACAACAATCTTCGAAGACAACAAGAGCTGCCTGGACTTTGTCGCGCTGGAGCGGCAGAATCGCAGATCGAAGCATATCGACACAAAGTTCCACTACATTAAGGACGCTGCTACTTCTGGTCAAATAATCCTGCGCTACTGCACCACCACCGACATGCTGGCGGACATCATGACCAAACCGCTTGGAGCTGTTCAAGTTGCGAAGTTCGTCGGGATGCTGGGACTCAAGGCTGGAGGATCTGGCCACCGCTAGACATCGAGGAGGAGTGTTGGCCGTACGGTGCGAAGCCCACTGGGCAGACGCGCTGTCAAGCGTTGGCAGCAGTTGCTGTCACCTGCGAGTGACGTTTATTGACATTACACATTTCCGTTTTTACACT
This sequence comes from Culex quinquefasciatus, assembly GCF_015732765.1. Classification (NCBI taxonomy): domain Eukaryota; kingdom Metazoa; phylum Arthropoda; class Insecta; order Diptera; family Culicidae; genus Culex; species Culex quinquefasciatus. The sequence continues at coordinate 34,646,115 of NC_051862.1, forward strand.
CGATCATTCGCACATTAGACTTTGTAAAACCTAGACGCTAAATACATAAAGGTAAAACTGTGGTTCCCCGATTTACTTTAACATCACGCGACTATTCCACTGCCGAACCGCTGCCAACAGCCTGACCCGCATTTCACACGACACGTACGACGAAACCTTCCTCAATGTGCTCTCCACCTTCTTCACGCTCCGCCACGAACGAAACTTTCTTTTTGACCTTCCCTGACGCCTTCGCTTCTACCTTCCTCCATAAACTCTTCAAGTGCTCCTGCGCCTTCCACTGGAATGGAATGATGGAACCTTTCCGGGTGTGGTCCATCACGACGTTGCACCGGGTGCAAACCAACTTCCCCGAAACCGCATCCAGGTGGTTGCGTGTCTCCTTCGGCTATTAGCGCTCTAGGTCCTTGCAGGTCGTATTAACGGCGGCTTTGGCGAATTTGTTCAGGTACTTAACCTTTAGATGGAAGGTGGAAGATGATGAAAAAGAAGGCTCTACATCATTTTCGTGGTCGTCGCAGTTCTCCGGTGACGGGAACCGGTCTAAAATTCCGATGGCAGACGATCGGTTCCAGCAAAACAAACTGCTCGATTGATTTGACAACGAGAACTGTCATATGCGTTTGAGAGTTCTCGCTGTCAAAAAAATCGAGCAGTCTGATGCGTGAAAGCAACAAAATTAAGGTAAGGTAAGGTAAGGTAAGCCAAAAAGCAAGTTATCGCGGTTAACGCGAGTTAAAGCAACATAAAGCGGAAAAGCAAAAGATAGTGCTGCGAAGGTTAGAGAAGGGAGCTTTATCGCTCGGTGAACGCAGGAGTGACGTCCCCCTCGGTTTTTTTGTAAATCAAGTTTTAGTGATAAAAAGTTAAATAAAAAAATCACCAAATTTTTTTTACCGTGTATTATTTTTTTCCAGTGTAGTCCGTATCCATACCTACAACTTTGCCGAAGACACCAAATCGATCAAAAAAATTCCTTCAAAAGATACAGATTTTTGAATTTTCATACATCATTTTTGTATGGACAGCTGCCGAATTTGTATGGAAAATTATATGGACAAACTAATGATGCAAAATGGCTTCTTTGGGCATACCGAAGGCACCAAAAAAGTTTCAGTCGGATTAAAAAATACAAAAAAAATCGAATGACCGAAATCCTAGAGAACTGCTCACATGTAGAAAATCACAAAATGTCATATTACAGATTTTTTTTTGAATCCACTAAAAGATGATTAGGAATATTTTTTTTTGTGTATATTTCGGCAGTGATACAACCAAATGTCTTCAAATATGTTTTGATAATAGATGAAAATGTGTATTTTAATGCCCTGATAACAGTTTTTTAATAAAATTAAGTGTGTGCTCACACCAACCTCTGACTTTTTTATCGATTTACATGTATGTAACAAAGGCTCTGCAGAAGCGCTCCGATCACGACGTGTTGTTCCTGACTACGCAGGGTATCGTCCAGCTGGAGCAGCGTCACCGTAACGGAATACGCGGTCGCATGGCGGCCGTGCACGATCTGTCAGTACTACGCCGTGGTTTTCAGTTCCAGCATGGACACTACGACAAGTGCGTCGCGGCTTCGTCGTCGTGATGATCTTTTCTCACAGCCAGCCATAAACGAACTGGTTTTACGGAGGAATTGGCTGCTAATCTGAGCGAACTTACCTCGCTGAAGAATCGCTTGTGACTCTTCGCGCTTGACAGGTCCTAATAGCTGCTCATCAGCCAGCTTAAGAACTACGTCACAACCAGATAAAGTCCATCTGTCTGTCTAAGAGCACGAAAACCATCTTGGATATTCCGCACGACTACCTTTCGACCTTTCTACGACTACTCGTTTCTACCTTTCTTATCGTGCAGTCTGCAATGCAATGCTGGATTACGTCCATTGGGCGTACTCGTCCTATGATATGACCTGCCTGCAGCATCTGGAGCTGTCCGGCAAAGTCCCGCTGATGAACTGCCAACAGCACGTTACGAGTGTTTTTCTTCTGTGCCTCTGTTTTTTTGTGACCCGATGTTTTCCGTTTTTCCAGACTCCTCCCAAACGGTATCAAGTCGGCAACCTAACCGACTCGTTCATGTACCTGGCAGTTTAGCGGCGTTCGATTCATACGAGCACTTTACCCAGTACTCGGATGAGATCCTGGACTTGCTCGGGGACATGACTTCGAGGCGCGCGATTCGGACCGCCGCATAAGCATCTCGATCAACGCAATTGATTCCAGTTTTGTGCGACTTGCGCTCTTCAAGTCCCAAGCTGACCTCACCCCTCGGCCAAGCAACAGCCGTAGAACCCGTTCGGAGATCCAACCCCTGAGATCGGAATAATTCTTTGGCGAAGAGCAAGGTTCTCAGGGCCGCTCCTGAATCAACATCTTGCATCCTTCGTTAGGCCGTAGGCGTCATCCATAAAGTACGTCACGCTGTAAGGGGGTGGAGAGTTGTCGCAAGTGTGACAAGGGAGAGGGGGTACGTGAGACTGTGACGTGATAATCGGACATGGTAATAATCCGTGACGTGGTAATCACTTTGGGGCATAAAAGTTGTGCGCATGCAGTGCTGCTGGGGGGCTATCGGAACACTTGTTTATAAGTGTTAAATAATATGTTTACACTACTTGGGCCAAAAACTTTCAAAAACGAAAGATTAAAAAATGTATTATGTGCGCTCACAGCTCGATAGGCGGATAAGACAATTTACCATGTCAAATTATCCTATGCGCCAAAGTAAACAATATTGATTGTTTACATTGGCGCATTGGTTAATTTGGCATCGTAAATTATCCTACCCGCCACCCATCTGACAGAATGCTCATTGGTAAATAACGGCTTCTCTCTCCTCTCACGCGCTGGAGGCATTGAAATATTTCATGCTCTTCATCAGCTGATGCCTACACGTTGCGAGAGGGTTGGAAATACATTATTATTACAAAAGTTTAGTTTTTGTTTAAATCGAGATTTAAATTTTATTTGATAAAGTTTTATGTGCAATGCCACATGAATATAGTCCAATGCCAATGTCTTATGTGCAAAAATTGTTCTATGAAACGTGTCCTATGTGCACTCACAGGTTGTATGAACCAAATTGCGTCAAAACTAAGCGTAATCTTGTCTTTTATATAATCCCGAGATGTACACTTGAAAAGCATTACTCTAGACCCATTTGGGCGTTTTCAGAATCGAAAAATACCCAAACGTGTTTGAATGGGATTTAAAAATGTGCACCAAAACTTTATCATCAAATTTCTCAGATTGAGGTTTTTGCACATAGGACCTTTTGAAAAAGTACTCTAGCATTAATTTATTCAAAAAGTTATTTTAAATGTGAACGATCAGAACATCAAAATCATGGCGAAAGAATCCCTCCAATTCACCGACCTGGACGAGGACTCGCTGGTGCACATTTTCTCCTTCCTCAACCTGGAAGATCTGGACCGTCTGGCCCGCGTTTGCCACCGGTTCTACATCGTCATCACGGTACATCTGTATTCCCGGCTGAGCGCCCGCCTGCTTCAAACCGGCCACCAGCCGAAAGCCGCCCACTGTCCCAGCCGGAACGTGATCGAGTTTGACTTTCGGCGACGCATCAGCTTGTTCGAGAACTGGCGCTATGGACGGTACGCGGAGAATCAGTTCTTCCAGCATAGGATGTTGTACTTTTCGCAGATTATGCTGGAGAAGCGCTGGCTTTACATGAGTCATCGTGGGCAGTTGAGGGTACACAAGAGGACTGCGGAGAGGGGGTTGTTGAGGGTGAAGCCGAGTTGGACGGTGGGGGCGGAGAGACAATCGGATATCAATTGGATGGTGAAGAAGGGCGAGGTGATCTTTGCTGGGCGGGCCGATGGGAGTGGGTTTGTGTACGACTGCCGGAAGCGACGGTACAGCAAGCAGGTGCTGGCGGATGATATCGTGACGGCGGTTGACTTTGAGGGGGAGTTGTTTGTGAGCACGGGTAAGTCGAGTTCGACGTGCTTTTGGACGGGGTTGGTGGAAGATGGGCAGTATGCGCTGGAGAGGAAGCTTGAAGTGGCGGACGCGTACCAAACGATAAAGCTTAGTCCGGACGGAGGGAGCAGGTTGGCGGCGGGGAAGTACCACGATCGTGCCAAGAGCGCCTTACGGTTGATAGATGTGGAAAGGTTTGTGTTTTTAACACTGTTTGAAATGATGATGCCAACAAGGACTTTCTTTCAGAGGTTTCTCAACAGTCCTGAACTCACCGTCCCGTGCCGTTTATCACCTGCTGTGGAAGGATTCGTGCACAATTCTAACGGGAAACTTTGACACAACGATGCGACTGGTCGACACGCGAACTGCCCAAGACGAAGCGATCTGGAGTGACCCCTACGACGCGTCCGTTTACTGCCTGGACTATGACGGAGCTTACGGAGTGCTCTGCGGCATGAAGCAGCACTTCCGGGTGAACCTGTACGATCTACGAGCACCCCGCCGCTGCGTCCAGATGTACTTTTCGCCCCGGAAAACGACCAACTATTCGCCGGTGTACAGCCTGGCCGCGGATTCGAGCCAACTGTTCATCGTGACCGATCACGATCTGCGAGTGCTCAATTTTGACGCCGACCATGCCGAAAGCAAAGACTTTACGCACGATCTGGACCGGTGGTTTTATTGACATGGTGTCGATTTCTGGAAAAGTCAGGGAAAACCTGGAATTGTCAGGGAATTTTATTTGACCTGGAAAAGTCAGGGAAAGTCAGGGAATTTTATGCTGGGTCAGGGAATTTCGATGATCTTAAAAATATTACTACAAAATTTCATTTCTATTTAAAAAATCGCCTTTGATGATGTATTTGAAAAAAAAAAAATGCTTAAGAAAAGGGTCACGACGAAAAGCGCGTAAATTGTTTGCAATGTTTAGGTTTAAAAATTAAATAATTTGGATTTGATTTGGATTTCCGTTCAACTGAAAAATACAAATTACTAGCGCACACAGGGTAGGACAATATGAGGCAGTTGCTTTACCATCCTCAGAGATTTGTTCTAAAATTGGTTGTTTGCTTAGCATGCTTAGGGACCATAGAGAAAATCATACATTTTGTCAGAAAAATTGAATGATTTAAAAAAATCCAAAGTTAAAAAATTCGAACACTTGAAAATAAAAAAAAATCTAAAATTCTAAAGCATAAACATTCTAAATTTTTAAAATTTTGATGTTCTGATATTTTGGAATTGTTGATTTCTTAATTTTTTAAATTCTTATTCTAAAATTCTAACAAAAATTGTAAGGCTAGAAAATTTTCCAAAATTTCACTTAAGTATTCGTAATCTAAATTCTTATTTTTCTCAAAATTAAACTGGACTATGATTTAAAAATGATCCAAAGTAGTCTAAATTTGTGTAATCTAAAATGTAAGCAAAATAGTGATGGTGAAATGTAATTAAAAATTGAAGAATTAAATTCAAGAATTAAAGAAACAAAACAAAAATTTATGGAAAAAACTGGGTATTTACGGACTACACTCAACTTATTTTTAAACATACTGACTCTGAATATTTAATTTCTTTAAAGTTTTGAGTAATGTTTTTTATCCTTATTTATTGTTCTTTTATACTGGATACATTTAATTTTAATCTTGTGAATCATAATCATTTTTCAAACTTTTCCTGAAGATACAGACATTTGGATTAACAAAAATTATTATTGGGCATGTTCCAGTGGGTGTACTGTGCTTCTTTCCCAAATATGAGCTTGATTGGATGTAACAGAAGCTTCTCCGCCTTTGAATTTTAGATGGGATTCAACCAGAAGAAATATATTTTTTTAATTTGAACATTCTTGAAGAAAAATAAAAAACCCAAAACATTCAAAAATTACAGCTCCAACTTTCAAAATTGGATTATTCAGAAATTAGGAAAAAATAGTATTAAAAACCCAAAATAAATAAATTCATATTAAAAAAGAAATTAAAAGATCAAAATCAAAAATTAAAAAAATCTGGAAACAAAAATCAAAGATATTAATATAAAATAAAAATAAAATAAGAACAATCAAGAGAACAAAAAAATATTATTTTAAAATTCTTAAATTCTTAAATTCTTAAATTCTTAAATTGTTAAATTGTTAAATTGTTAAATTCTTCAATTCTTCAATTCTTAAATTCTTAAATTCTTAAATTCTTAAATTCTTAAATTCCTAAATTCTTAAATTCTTAAATTCTTAAATTCTTAAATTCTTAAATTCTTAAATTCTTAAATTCTTAAATTCTTAAATTCTTAAATTCTTAAGTTCTTAAATTCTTAAATTCTTAAATTCTTAAATTCCTAAATACTTAAATTCTTAAATTCTTAAATTCTTGAATTCTTAAATTCTTAAATTCTTATATTCTTAAATTCTTATATTCTTAAATTCTTAAATTCTTAAATTCTCATATTAAATTCTTCTAAAATTTTAAGAAGAAGATGTAGGAAAATTTGTTTCGATTTTTCTAAGCTACGCTTTGGTAAGATCATCGAGTATGAACTGTATCTTAAATTTAAAACCTCAAGAACGAGAATCTATTACAATTTTAAAATTTTATTATATTTTTATTAAGATTTCATTGAGTTTTTAGATCTAAATTTCAAAATGTTGTAATTTTTGATTTTTTTCAACAAAATGTTTGTTTTGGCTTTTTCCTCTAGTTTACCTAATCTTATCAAAAATACATTTTCAGCGTTTTAAGATTCTGCGTTCTGAGATTACAAAATTGAATTTATTATGAAACTCTTTTGTCTGTTTGTCGCAAAATTATTTTTCTTAAATGTTGCGGATTTTGCACGGATTGGGTTTTGGGATGGCGCGGATTTTTTTTATTTCTCCTTAACAACTCTGAATAAAAGAATTTGAGAGTTCAAGAATTTATAAAATATGGTCTCTTCGGAAGAGTTGTTTCCAGCATCCGAGATTTCATAGGGATTGTACAACTACATTTTACATATTTTCCCCAAACAACATTCAAGGGGTTACAAGGAGAATTTCCGTGGCCAGATCGAGCTTAAATTTGGAATCTATTCCAAAACACCCAAAAATCAGAGTTTGATAAATAATGACTTTTTGAAAAGCTCGTGTTGAGATTAGGTAGAGTCAGCGTCACTGAATTTCTTTGAGCAAATCTGGGCAACCGTGTTTAGTTGGTGATTAGCTAAAACTTTATTTAATTCATTAGTTGGATACAATCATAGTAGAAGCTTTACTTACAATTTTACAGTATGCGAATTACTTTTTAACCAACTTCTACGTTAATTCTCAAATGGCATCGGCTTGGCCGGATCTTTGTCGTACTTGTGATTTCTGGTCGTTTCTTTTGCCTTTCTATCGATCTTCTTTTTCCTACTTTTTACTTCTCCTTTCTACATTTCCAATAGTTGGTAATGCCCTTAAGAAAGATTTGTTCCCACTCGGCTAAACCTGTAGTGGAACGTTATTCTCGTCGCAACATTCTCCCCCCGGTAATACGACCTGATCAGAGGAGTGTTACAAAGAAACTTATTTGCTAGAGAATAATTATTGAACAAGCGTCTTGTTCCCATATACACACCACCCTAATGCACAGCTGAAAGCTATTGGTTCTCCTACTTTCCCTGCACGCACTTCTGTTGGTGCTGTTAGGTGTGTGTTGGTCAGTCCAATCAGTAGGCGCGGCCTAGCATGTTGGTAACCTTTTATATCTGTTTCCCTCAAGTGACAAAATGTTTGCTTCAATTTCTTTGCACTAATGCTTTGCTTAGGCATGCAAAGTTTCGTTTGAGTATGTACGTTAAACAATGAATATTTTTTGGTTTCATTGATACCCGAGATTTGAAAACCCATGGTCCGAGAATTGGTATTCTGAGCTTTCGTCCCATCCACCCACTGCATACTGAAGTCTTCAACTGGACCGTCAAGCTGTAACTCTTCAGCTAGACTGCTTTCCACCATCGTCGCTGTTGATCCCTCGTCGATAAACGCATACGTGTCCACTGTCTTAGATTTCCCGTACAATCGTACCGGAACATATTTCAGACCAGCAGAAATCTCCGTTTTCGACGACGTGAAACATGCTCCAGATGTCGAAGGTGGATTCTGCAGCGCTGTATGCAGTAGTCGATGATGTTTCAGACCGCATCCCTCAATTCCACAAGCTGTAGCGGTCTTGCAGGGCCACGGCAGATGTCTGTTCAGGCAGCTAGGCACAGCTGCGCTCTGTTTACGTTGTCCCAGCGTTCACTGACCGGCATTGTTTTGAACACTGCACAGTACTGAGACCGATGTCCGTTTTCGTCACAGATTAGACATCGATTATTCCTCTCTCGGCGGCTCAATCGCGAATCCACCTCCGGTACTTGATCTCTTGCTGCGTCACTTTCACAACAATGAGCATCCTCGCGTTCTAGGGTATCTCACGAGTTACAGTGGTGACCATTGTGGAGGTAACTTGGCTGGCTGCTACGACGATCTCGTACATGAAGGCACTGAAGCTCGCAATGTTCACCACACCAAGAAGTTGTTTGTGAGTGGCCCATCTTAGTTTCATATGTGTTGGTAATTTAGAAACCATCTCTTGCAGCAGACATGGGTTGTTTAGATGGTCGTGAAGTCCAGCAGCCACAATATGATCTGCCAAGTTTTGCACTGCTAGCCCAAAATGTATTAGTGAGTTGAGGTCCTCACTTTCAGGGGCTTGTATGCGGCGAATTTGTGATAGTAAAGTTGATATCAACAAATCTGGCCTACCGAACAGTAACTTCAAGGTGGAGATCACTTGAGGAACACACTTCGGCAGCAGAAGCTTACTACTCACAGACTGGAGAGCTGGACCTTCGAGGCAACGCTGTAACCGAATCAAATTTTAAACGTTGCTGAAACCACAGGCTTCCGTGGAGTTGTTGTAGCTGCTAATAAATATCGGCCAGTCTTCGGGTCTACCACTAAACTTGGGCAAATCAGATGGGATGACCTGACGCGCAAACATCTGTTGAAGATGATCCTCAGTGTGTACTTTTGTTGGCGATTGCTGAACAGCATACAACCTGGTAAACTCGTCTCTCAGCGCTGCGCATAACATCTGGGCTTCCCGACCGATGATGTCGAAGAAAAAGTGTCCACCAGAGTTTTAGTTTTCCCTTGTATCGTGTCCAACTGAGTTTGTAGAACAGCGAACTTCTTCCGCAAATTCCTCTTTTCCACAACAATCTCTTCCTCCAGCTTCCGTAGGTCCAGAACAGTGAGCATCAGCGGTCCATATTGACACATTACGGCGGAACATTCCTCGCAGAACCATTCCGGGTTAGGTGTGGAATTGTTCCTACTCAAGCAGCCTGCATGGTAGCGTGAATCACACTGCAAACACGTAAGAAAATCTGCACGATTTGCCAGCACCGGTTCGTTGCACTTTTTGCAGTTGAACTCCATCGTTGAGTTGCAAATTCCGCAGGAGTTTGTAAAATTTTTTAGTGTTGAGATTAGGTAGAGTCAGCGTCACTGAATTTCTTTGAGCAAATCTGGGCAACCGTGTTTAGTTGGTGATTAGCTAAAACTTTATTTAATTCATTAGTTGGATACAATCATAGTAGAAGCTTTACTTACAATTTTACAGTATGCGAATTACTTTTTAACCAACTTCTACGTTAATTCTCAAATGGCATCGGCTTGGCCGGATCTTTGTCGTACTTGTGATTTCTGGTCGTTTCTTTTGCCTTTCTATCGATCTTCTTTTTCCTACTTTTTACTTCTCCTTTCTACATTTCCAATAGTTGGTAATGCCCTTAAGAAAGATTTGTTCCCACTCGGCTAAACCTGTAGTGGAACGTTATTCTCGTCGCAACAGCTCGAGCAGGTTGCATTTTGTTTTTATTTTTATAAAATGTATTGATCGTGTGAATGATCGTCTATAGGTTCTTCTCAAGGTAGAAACATTTTTTTTTTTTTAATTTTACTGCATTTTTTTTTATTTTTCAAGAAGATGTTTTCCAGAAAACCGTTTACTTTAAATACAATCCTTGTTGAAAAAGACCTAGATCTTTTTAAAACCGTAAACATTTACTTGAAAAAATTTAATTTAATTGTACATTTTCTTATTTTTACAGTGTTGTTTTAATCTTTCTTAAGGTTCTACAAAATTACCTTTTTTTTAGTTTTTGTCTCCAAAACCTTTAGTTTTTTTTATAAATTTTATGGTTGCTCATTTTGGATGTTCGATTAGAAAAAAAAATGATTGACAAAATAAAAAAAAGTTTTTAAGTTTTTGCAGAATTCATGGTTAAAAAATCAAAATAAAAAAGTCGTTGATTTTTTTTAATATCTTAAATTTGCAATATTCAAAAAGGAAAATGCATGAAACCATAAAAACGCTCCAAACAATATGTTAGTAAAATATAGAAAATAAAAAAAATTGGTGGTCTGGAGAGGTCAGGGAAAAGTCAGGGAATTTTATTTTGGGATTTGGATCGACACCATGAATTGAAGAAATAAATTTGGATAAAAGCGAAGACCTTCTATGGATTCGTCGCGGCACAGTTTGCCGAGGTTCTCGGCCGTCAGCAGCCGCTCGTTGGCTAGCAGTAGAGAAATTCCCACGGCGCGCGCCAACTCGTCGGCGCTGATCGAGGTGAGTTTTTCCACCAGCTCGACCGTTTCCTGCGATACCAATTCGTCGTCGTGGTTGTCCAACTGAAGAACCATCGTTCCGCTGGGAAACTGTCGTAACTTGATTGGTCCAAGCAGGAGTTTGCACGCTTCGAGGAGGTCCTCCGGTGAAAGGAGCTCCAAACCACGTGCTCGGTTCACGCGACAATAGGCGTCTGCCAGGGACATCATGCCACCAGATTCCTAAAAAAAAACAATTCAAAGTTTAAATTAAATCATTCATCAACCAGTCCCGAACCCTCACCGTAATCGGATCCAACAGCATCTCGCACAACTGCTGCGACAGCTTCATAAAATACTCCGAATTGCTCCTTGTCCCGTCCCTCGTCACCGGATCGTCAATTCCCAAACTCATCAAGTACGACTTGAACCGCACCGTTTCGTCCTCGGAAATGTCCCCCTGCCGTTCCCGAATCTTCGTGCTGACCACCTTCGAAATCGCCACCATATCCTTCGCCATCTCCATCAGCTTCCCCAGATCCTTAAACGCCAAACTTATATTCTCGTCCGTTTGCTTCTGCTTCTGGGCCATGTTCCGCTCGATTCCCATAATCCCCGTCCTCAGCACCCGTTTCGCCGGTTCCGATTTCTCGCCCTCCTCACTAACAGCCCAAATTTTCGCGGCCACCGTCTCATGCAACGCCTGCACAAACCCCGCATCCACCCCATTCTTCCCACTCAGCTTCACAAACTGCGCCACACTGTGGTCCATCGGGCCGGGGGCCTTGTCCGGCAGCGGCCCGGCCAGCCGCAGGATGATTCGCTTTTTGCGGCCAAACAGCATCGAGCTGGCTTCCTCCTCACCAAACGATTGCACGTACCGGAGGCGCAACGAGAGGGCGTTTCCGCCGCGGGCGATCTCGCCGTTGCGGCCCCACAGCAACCGGTGGCTCGTCAGGACGACCTCGCCGTCGTCGTAGCTGGTCTGGGATTGGAAGAAAACATGTATTTGAATTTAATTAAATTTTGCAAAAAAAAAAAAAACAGAAGAAAGAAAAAAGTTGAAATAGTTGTAGTTTTGTCAAGCTCTGGTTTGATAATTTTGAATAAATTTACCACTCAAATTTTGCTTATTTAAAATTACAAACCTCACCGTCATCGCCAAAAAAAAAATTGTTATGTCAAGCATTAATTTGGTGATTTTAAATCAATCCATCACTTAATTTTTGAGTCACTAAACTATTTGAAATCTATGAAATTTTATATTTTTTTGATATTCTAATCTAGTATTCTAATTTATTTTAAATTAAAAAAAACGGAATTTTAAGAGTTTCTCATTTTTTTCAAATTATTTTTTATTGGAACTAAAGAGTTAAAAAGTTCAAATATTGATTATCTTTATTAAAATTTTTGAAATTTTTTTCATGTAAAAAAATCAGTTTTTAATTTAAAAATTAGCATTTTACAATTATGAAATTTTTAAAACTTTTGAAATTTTAGAAATTTTTAAAATTCTTAAAAATTATGAATTTATGAAATGTTTTATTTTTTTGAAATTGTAAAGTTGTAATTTTGTCAAGTTTTGATTTGATAATTTTTATAGAATCCATCGCTTGAATGGAGAGTCACTTTATTCTTTAAAAACGTAACTTAATCCACCTTTAGGTGGTAGGTACCTTCCTCTCATTTATAGAGTGATTACAATCCCCTAAAGTGTCCACATGGTTTATGGATCTCCCCTAACATGATCGCAGCACCTAAGAGATCCTAATAAAAATAAGTGACGAGTAAAAAAAAAGACTTTTTGTCAAAATTATACAAACACCGCCTTTCAGGAAAATGGCATCCCTCTACAAGGCTTTTTCGTGGCAATCAGGCGGGACCATTTGAGGTTATGTAAATTCAGACTATTTTTTAAACTGCTTGTAATTTTAGATAGGTAAGTCAGATCTTGGAAATTCTTAATCCTCAAGAAAGGTCTTCTCATATGCTTTCTAAAAATATATAACATGTGAGGGTTTCATGAAAAAACCACCCTTTTTGCCATAATTTTAATTTAATATGAAACAGTCTTTTTAACATAACTTTTTAAATACATGATAAAACTGCATGCATTTAAATAGGAACTTAGGGGACGTTAAGACGAATCGATTAAAACAATTCCGGCCAAAATCGGTTGAGCCTGTGACAAGATATTCCAGTGACATTGATTTGGTACACATGTCTACATACAGCCAAGCACACAGACATTTGCTCAGCTGGTGATTCTGAGTCGATATGTACAAATGAAGGCAGGTCTAAGAGGTTTAACTAAAAAGTTCGTTTTTCGAGTGATTTTATAGCCTTTCCTCAGTAAAGTGAGGAAAGCAAAACTCTGAAATTTTTATTGTTTTTATGTGTTTTGGATATTCTGATTGATTTATTTTTTTAATTAAAAAATTTAAAATTCTTAAATTTCAAAAAATATAAAATTTTACATACTTAAGACATTTTGTGTTTTTTCTTGAAGTTTTGAATTATTTCAAGCTTAAATTTTGTTTAAATGTAAAAAAAATGTTTTGAAATTTCTAAAAAAAATATTTTTTAAAAATCTTACAATTATTCAACATAAGTTACTTTTTTATAAATATTTTGGGCTTTTGAATTATTTAACGTTTTTAACAATTTAAACATGTAAAAGATCTAAAATTCCCACAAAATTTGATTTTTTGAAAAGTTTTAAGCTTCTGAAATTGTAAATTTCTTACTTTTTCAAGTATTTTAAATTGGCCCATCACTTTAATTTGGAGTCGCTAAACTGTTTAAAATCATTGATATTTTTAAAATCTTATATTTATTAAACTTTTGAAAACTTTCGGTATTTTTGAAATGCTTGAAATTTCCCAATTTTACAATATTCGGATTTACTTTTTGAATTATTAAAAGCTTTTTAAATTTGGCAATTTTAAAATGTTTAAAACTTTTAAAATGGCTGAAATATTTATATTGTTGAAATCTTGAAATTCGAATAATTAATCTTTGAATTTTATTTAAAAAAAAATACACTTTAATTATTTTTTTTTATTGTTTAAAACTTTCTTTAAATTTTGTTTTGCTTCGAGATTTCAACCAATCAGAAGGTAGGTCGAGAATAGGTACAAAGAAAGTAGTATTATAGGAGCAGTATACTCAAAATAGGGGCAAAAAATGTTTTACATTTTCGGACTTATACAGCGATAATAAGTATTTTTTTAAAATGTGATTAAGTACGAGTATTAGCATTACAAAACCAACTCATTCATCTAATAGCGGTATACGCACTTCGGAAGGAACCGGTCAAGAAAAAAATCAAATGGGCAGCAGCGGCAGCGCAAGCAAGTCAGAGAGGGTGAAGAAAAGCCCCAAGAAATCGCTCCCTCTCCTTTATTCTGCTGTTTGTAAAGCTGTTTCTTGAACCCTTTCCTTCCGATCTGCATACTAGCCTAATATTAGCAAAGCTGTCTACAGCAGCCTTTGAGAATACACTCAAATCTCGATGGTTTGACACCAATTGTTGTCAAACGAACGGGGTCACTTTTTACACGGAGTTCATACAAACTACCAAACGCTTGTTTTGATAGTGTGCGTGAGCGCCATGTAAAAAGTGACAGTTCTTCACTTTTTTAGTTTGACTTTGACCAATCAACGGGGTGTCAAATGTCAAAGTGTCAAACAAAAAAGTGACCAACCACCACCGGGGGTTGAGTTTATAAAATTTAAAGTGCACTCGGCTTAGTAGGCCCAAAATATCGACAAATACCCTATTAACATTTTCTAAGTTTTTACATTCTTGTTTTTCGTTTTTTCAGATTTCTAACTTATTTTAAATTTGTTTAAATTTCTGAAATAAAAAAAATGCTATTTAAATTATTTAAATTGTAGCTTTTTTGAATTTTTGAATTAGCGTTAGCGTTTCGAAAATTTCGAGTCTTTTGAATTATAAAATGTATTTGAAATTAATGAAACTTTTGAAATTTCTGAAGTTTTTATAGCTTTTGAATTTTATTTATCACTTTTCCTTTATTTTTATTTTTTTTTTAACTTGAGCTTCGATTATCCAGTCGGCCTGGGTTCGATCCCAGAAGGTCCCGGTGGCAAATTTTGAGACGATATTTGTCTGATCACGCCTTCCGTCGGACGGGAAGTAAATGTTGGCCCCGGACTAACCTAAAAAAGGTTAGGTCGTTAGCTCAGTCCAGGTGTAGGAGTCGTCTCCCTGGGTCCTGTCCCGGTGGAGTCGCTGGTAGGCAGTTGGACTAACAATCCAAAGGTCGTCAGTTCGAATCCCGGGGTGGATGGAAGCTAAGGTATAAAAAGAGGTTTGCAATTGCCTCAACAATCAAGCCTTCGGATACCTAGTTTCGAGTAGGAATCTCGCAATCGAGAACGCCAAGGCAATGCTGTAGAGCGAATAATTTGATTTTTGATTCGATTATCCGCATTATCCGAAGGATTGTATATATAACTTCAGATAATCGAATCATGAACTAAAAAAAGTAATTAGAAATAAATAATCATTTCAACATGTAAACGATGATTTGGTATTTTGATGTTGTTTGGCATATTTGCCGAACTCCACTATTTAAACAAAGTTATTTTGCAAAAGTTTTGAGGTTTTGAGATTAATCTAGTTCAACTTTAACAAAATTATAACACTCACCTTTTCGTCACCATCGTACAGCTTTACGTTGCGGTCCTTGGCCACAAACGACTCATTTTCCGCCAACCGAGCCTGGCAGTACTCAAATCTGTTCATTGCCGAACAGAATCGTCGAGAAATTCAAAAGTTTTTCACTAAAAATTGAAATTTTCTGGCGCAGAACACGCAAAATTTCCTGACTCCAAAACGAAAACAATCCATAAATGCAAAACAGTCATCGATTGTCATCATCGAACCAGCTGATTCGCCCTTCGGGAATGATTCGCGTTTCGCGCGATGACTGTCCAAAATGTCAAACTTTGACGTTTTGTGTGTTGTTTTCTGCCGTCCAAATTCAATCGTCGCTTTTTCGCAGTTTCGTGATTCAGTTTGCCGTGAAAAGTGATAATTTTGAGTGATTTTAGAGTTTTTCGTGAATGGAAAATTAAGTCAACAAAGTTTAAGCAAGTTCCCGATCGTGTTGGCCGTCTCGTAAAATGTCCAAATCGAAAAATAAGCAGCAGGTTAGCAAGAATGTGAGTAGCAACTTTCACCTCCTTCCCCGGTCGGAACCACCTGACCACCTTCTTCTGTTGGCTTCTTCTTTTTCGGATTATTTGCGTAAAAGCGCGTGTTTCGCTGATAATTTTTGTTTTGCCTCCCTCCCGGCAGGAGCAACGCAACGAGTACCGCAACTTCCGGGTAGTTTTCTTCTATTGCATCCTGATTATCCTGCTGCCGGTGTCCACGTTCTTCGCCACCAAGTACGTCCTGTTCGACGGGTATTTCCAGCTCTCGTCGGTTAGCAGTAACATCTACGCGGCTGTTGCAGCGGTCATTGCACTTCACATCGCCCTCGGACTGTACATCTACCGGGCGTACTTTGACAGTGGACCATCGGATCAGGCCACGAAATTGGCCCAGAAACAGGATTAAGCGAAGCGCTTGCACTCCGCCCATTTTTAAGTTCATTTTTAAACATTTAAGTTAAGCATTCCAACACCATCTACAACCATGGACAAAACGGATCTCGTCAAGGGTCAAACGATCCTGCTCGAGCTGGACGGCGAGTGTGTCATCGGCAAGGTGCTGCACCTTGGCAGCGATCGGTCCTTTGTCCGACTGCAGAACGTGCGCGACTTCCAGAGCAATCAACCGATTCTCGGCAACCAAGATTACTACAACTCCGAAGTCCGAACCATCAAAATCATCGAGCAAGGCGAACCACCGGCGACGAACGACGACCAGCAACAACCGCAAAACGGCGGCTCCGCATCATCTTCCGCCGTGTCGTCCTCGGAAGCCGTGGCCAAGATAAACCTCGAAGACATTCAAACCATCTTCGACCGCATCGACAGCCACACGTTCATCCACCAGACGGACATGAAGTACCACGACGCGATCAAGTATTTAAAAACGCAAAAACTGCTTGCCCTGGCCGTGGAAGGTGCCGAAGGTGGTCGCTGCGCAGAGAACCCATCCCTCCTCTCAATCGCCACACCCGACCGGATCTTCATCTTTGACATCATGTGGATGAGCGTCACGAAAGATTTGAAGGCGATCTTGGCGAATCCGCGGATTCGCCGCGTCATCCACAATGGGCGACTCGCGGAGGATGTGCTCAAACATAGGTTTGGGGCGCCCCTCGGCAGGTGCTTCGATACGCTGGTCGCACACATTGCGACCACGAAAAATTACGACTACCAGAGCGAGATATCCGTCGAGAAGTGCTTGGCCAAGTACCTCAATCTGCCGGGGAACTTTTTCGATCCAAACGTGAGTATTTGGCGCAGTAGTTGTTTTGAAAAAGTAATTTAGATTTCTAATGAGACTATTTCGATGGCGCAACATGTTATTTACAGTTACTGCCGTTCTACGCATAATTTTCACAAGGAACTTTGGAAAGTCTTTATAAAACTTATCTAAACTTTTTTTTATAAACCAATCATTTAGCTAAATGTCAATATAGGTCAATATATTACAATTGAGCATGAGCATGAGCATGAGAGACCACCCATGGTTGTCCTTCTCCGTTGCTGAACAGGACCATAATATCCCATCAGCACAACCGGTCACAAGCTTCAACGATCAAGTGATGTTTCCCTTATCAACAGCATGCATGAATGCGCTGAAAAGATAAAACATCACGATCATCAAAACTAGAGCCGGTGCGAATAGGAAACAGTTGTTGGCCACCAACGGCGCCCGCCATGTCAGTTTGTAGATCTCGAGGGGATTGGGACGGGAATGTTAGTTAGCACAGGTTGCTACAAAGGGTGGGTTCTATACGATATCCACACCCCCACGTGTGCCGGAAAACTACTTCTACTTGGGATTTTGTTAGTGGGAAAGGGTAATGGCCAGGATTCATCATAGAGGATGATGATGCGACCCAATAATCAATGAATTTTGTTTAATGATGTGATGTATTATGCATTCTCAAGGCAAACAGTCGGATGATGCGGATGAGATTATTCCTGGTTATTTGGTGTTGAGTTTAGCATAAATGATTCAATCTTAGACAGCCGGCTGTGGAAAGATAAAACCAAATAAAATGCGAAAACGCGAAACCGCCCGGATCGAAATACACACACAATCGGGGGGACAACAGAGACGGAAACGGCAACGAAAATCCTGCGTGAGGACCGCGAAGCACACCCCAATATAGGTCAATATATTACAATTGCAAAATAAACATTTTTGAGTGGAAATGACAAAGTTAGTACATATGAGGACTATGTATTTAGAAAAACATAACCGCTTTTTTATTTTATTTTATTTGAAATGTTTTCATGTTTCAGACAAAACTTTTAACGGCGATTTATGATATTTGGAAAACAAAAGTTAATTTGCATCCAGGGAGCTGCCGTGGCTGACTGGTGACGGTATTCGTTTTGTAAGCGAATGGTTCTGGGTTCGATTCCCATCCGCTCCCAACGAGAAAGTTAAGTACATAGAAATTCGAAAGACCGCAAATTCTCCAGCGAACACCAACTCCAACTACCTTCAGGTTCGCAGAACTAATTCTCTCTCCCACACGTGTTTTCGATATTGCGGCTATGCTTCAATTTGTAATTTGCGTCGTTTCAAAAAAGTATGCGCTCAGAACGATTTTAGAGCGCGCTGTTCGTTTCGGCGAAAGCGTGTGCCAGTTTATGCTGACTTCAACAATACATTGCATGTAAGCATTGGAGCGAAGCGAGAGAAGAGAGCTAGTGAAGAGAGGGAAGAGAGAAAAATCGGTCGACAGATTGTTCGCTGTAGAAGCAAAAACGCCAAACAAGAAGAAGACAACTGCGGTCAAGAGTGGTTTGCTCGTGGCACGTCAGTTCGTCAGTGGTCCAATCCAAGAGGGTCCCGGAGTACCACCGAAATTTGAAGAACATTTGTTCCTGGTGCCATGTCAGTTCGTCCGTGATCTAACCTAAGGCACTCTCCAGGATCCCTTCGAAAGATTGACTGCGCTAGGGTCTGATTAGATCAGATTAGAATGAAAGTTAAATTGCATCCAAAAATATGTTTTATGGTAACTCGTACATTTACAATCGAAAGGACTTTAAACATATGAAACACAATAGCTTATAGACTATTCCAAGTGAACAAGGGAAAATCTCCACGGTGTCTCCAGGCAAGCAATTAGATGCTGCTGTTGAGATATTCTCGTTTGATTATTGTGGAGTTTACTTTTTAAGAAGTTAGAATTTATTCCCATGGCAAACATGTAATGTTGCTGTCGAGACAAAGCTTGTTTTATGTTTCAGCATATTAATTTTAAAACAGTCGGGACCGTGGTGTAGGGGTAAGCGTGATTGCCTCTCACCCAGTCGGCCTGGGTTCGATCCCAGAAGGTCCCGGTGGCAAATTTTGAGACGAGATTTGTCTGATCACGCCTTCCGTCGGACGGGAAGTAAATGTTGGCCCGGACTAACCTAAAAATGTTAGGTCGTTAGTTCAGTCCAGGTGTAGGAGTCGTCTCCCTGGGTCCTGTCCTGGTGGAGTCGCTGGTAGGCAGTTGGACTCACAATCCAAAGGTCGTCTGTTCGAATCCCGGGGTGGATGGAAGCTAAGCTGTAAAAAGAGGTTTGCAATTGCCTCAACAATCAAGCCTTCGGACTCCTAGTTTCGAGTAGGAATCTCGCAATCGAGAACGCCAAGGCAATGCTGTAGAGCAAATAATTTTATTTGATTCGTATTAATTATAAGAAGGCTATCATAATATTTTCATGTTGTAATTCTCGGGTGAGTTTTCAAAAAGCCGTAAGAGCCACCGTGACCTCCGACACTAATTTTCGTTTTTTTTGCAACAATATTTCATTTGATTTTCAGGGTGACCACTCAAATTCCATTTTCAAATTCCCGACTTTTTCCCGACTTTTTTCCAGACTTTTCCAGAATGCTCAAATAATAGGCATTTCTTATCTAAAGAATGATTTCAAACAAAAAACTTTCTATAAGAACAGTCAATATTAACCAGCGAAAAAAAAATCACAATGAATTTAAAAAAAATCCAAATATAGGCATTTTTTGTAAATACAAAAACTAAACAATAAATAAAAAACACTTCAAAAATTGAATTTATTATGATTCAGAGTAGAAACACAAACAATTAGTCTTTGGAAAAATAATCGATAGTTTAACAATACCTATAACTTCCATGTTATTTTTTAAATTGGCAAACGTATAGTTTTTAATACATCGTTTCAACTGAAAATGACAAAAAGTTAAAGATAACTGAACTTAAAATAGGAGTTCCTATTTTTTCAAAACTTCATCATCATTTTAAATCAAAGAATGATTGAAACATAATTGATGTTATTATTCATTGAAAGGGTTTAGAAAAATGTCAAGGAATTCATAAAAAAAATGTTTTTGACAAGTTCCCTTTTTAATTTTGTAATTTTTGATATTAAATTTTCTAATCAATTTTAATTTATCTAGTGGTCAGTATTTAACTGTTTTTTTTTTTTCAATGAAAATTAAGTTTGATATGATTTTATGTTTTCCCACTTATTTGAAGCAAAATAATTGAAGAAACAATTTTTTAAAACAATTTTGCAATAACTAAAAATTTCTTGGATTTTTTTTTGCAATTTCAATATTTTCTTTACGTTTCCAAAACGTAAAAAACGTTTTTCAATTTTGGATTTAATTCGATATTTAAGTTTTCCGAAAACTGAAAATCAAGCTTTATTTATGGTAGGTAATTTACCCATAATCACAAAAAAAGTTCAAGGGCAACATTTGGAAAAAAATATTTTAAATTACTAAATGAAATAAACAATTAAAAATATTCACCAATAAAAACCATTGCCAAACTCAAGTTGGAATCTGTTACCAAATATCCAATAATGTGACAAAATGATATAGGATCATAATTCTAAGCTGGCCATTAGGCTCTATTTTTATATAAGTTTTTCATTAACTTTACCTTTGTTTGATGAACAAAAATTAAAGCGATCATTTGATTCATAAAAATATTATGAAAATCTGTGTCAAAGACTCCAATATTCATTAAGATTTTGAATGCCTTTAACAGCTTTTCTATACTCAAATATATTGAAATAGTGAAAAGAACCTTAAATTTAAAGTAAGTTACTAAAGCAGAAATGAGTGACTTCAATTTGAAAATTAAAAAAAAAAAATAATACAAAATTATTCAAGAGTTAAAAAATAATGTTCAATCAAGTATGCTCAAAATTCCCGACTTTTTGACAAAAAATCATAAATTCCCGACTTTTTCCCGATTTTTGGCGGATTTTGGCGAATTCCCGACTTTTTCCCGACTTTCCCGATTTCCCGACTTGAGTGGCCACCCTGGATTTTACTTAAGGCACTAGAAGGACGTGTAGATGAACATTCTCAAGCATTTTTGAAATTGGTTTATCGTAAGTAGATCGAATACCAATGCAAAAAGGGCTTTGTTTACCATTGACTCTTACGCCTTTTTGAAAACTCACCCGAGAATTTATGTTAAATTAATTAAATTTTTCAAAAAAGTTATAGCAATTTTTATATTGATTATCTAGTTTTTTATTCGGAAAGTTCATTAAAACATAGATAATCCTGTAGCTTATAGGACCTCTTTAAAAGATTCTAGATATTTTTGAATTGTAATTTTTTTGAAAATAAGCTTCGAACGCATATCGAGATTTTCTTGACCGTCAGTCGTAACTTGTTGTATTTATATCTAGATCGAGAAATTACGATCGAATGATTTGTGGAGTTATTTGAAAAGGTCCAATAAACCAAATTTCCAGTTTTTGCTTTTTAGGTGTTTTTGAAACCGCCTTCAGTCAGGGGTATTGAAAAACACCCAAAAAGCAAAAACTGAAAATTTGGTTTATTGGACCTTTTTTTTTAAAAAAAAAAAACTCCAGATTTCGATCTACTATCAACAAAAGTGACGAATGGCCATTTTAAGATTAAAGTCACGTAAATAAAATAAACCACAACGACTATCGACAAATTACAATTTACCATTGACAAATTGATTGAATTTCGTTCGATCGAAAAATCCCGATCGCGAGTCGAGAAATTACGATCGAGTGCAAAAATCACCACGGTGTATTCTTACGTATTATTTCAAACGCCCCAACACGATCTCGCGATTTGTTGCAACAATAATCATAGCACGCACTTTTTGCAGATCACCTTCGCGGACCGCCCGCTGACCGAGCCGCAGCGCAAGGCGGCGGCCAAGAACGTGGCCTTCCTGCTCACCCTGCAGGACTACTTCGTGCACGAGGTGATGCTGGAGCCGTTCTACGCGAGCTGCAACCGGTACGGGACGAGCCTTTCGTCGAACGCGGACGCCATCCACACCGTCATCAAGCTGAACAAGGGCCGAAACGACGACCTGCACGACATCGAGCGGTTCGAGCTGAACGTTGGCGGGGAGGAGCTGGGTGAATAGTTTCTTTTTAAGCGTAAGTGATTTTGCTTTTCTTTTGTAGTTGGAAGATAAATAGTAGTCATGATTTGAGATGTGGGTTGATTTACTTCAAGATGACACGGTCCTTTGTTTTAGCTTGATGCAGGGTTGTTCGGACGCAACAAAGAAGGCAAGCTTAAGGTTACTGAAACATTTTCCATAGTTTTGTTTTTATTCTGCCTCTATTCACTCTCTACAATTGATTCTTCATTTTTTCATCTTTGCGGTCCAATTGAAGTAGCCGTTTACTAGGTATGTGTGTATTTTCCCTCTTTTTGTTTGTAGTGTGTGGTAGGATTGCATCGGCTGCAGGTTTGAAAATTAATCGTAAAACAGGCGCTCTCGGATTTGTTAGGTACAAAAACATAAACGCGAAAAAATGGTGAAAGAAAACATTCCCGTTTAAAATTTAATTCGCTAATGTTGCTCATCTCGACACCGCCTCTTGATTACTGCCGATCCATGCTTTGCTCCACGTATTTTTAAAAGTCTCGCTTATCAACAATCTGCCTGCCTTTTTTTCGATTTTCCCCGATTACATTTAGCAAGAGTATAGGATACAATTAAAGGATAGTATGTGTGTTTGTGTATTTAATATAAAGTTGGTGTGTGTTGGTTTTGCAACAAATTAGGCAAACGCGATCTATCCGGCCATTTCATCGTCTTCGGTCTTCTTTTCGGCGGACTTGCCATTTTCCTCTTGGGCTGCCGTCGTGGATTCCGCTGGTTTGTCTGCCGTGGGAGTGGTCGCCTTCTTGTCGGCGCCGGCATCGCTCTTGTGGGCATTTTCGAGGGCTTTCACAAACTGTTCCAGGTCGCCACTGTTGGCCGCGGCGACGGCTTCGGCGTTCAGCTGGAACTGCGACACCACCGGTCCAAGCTGGCCGGACTGCAGCGCGTTGGAGAACATGGACAGGGCTTGCTGGAACTGGGGCGAGGACAGGGTTTCCTTCAGCTGTTGCTTCTTGTTGTCGTCGCCTTCGACCTCGGGAAGATGTTCTACGAGCGCGTCCACCATTTCCTGGTTGGCAATCACCGAAGACAGCGAGTCCGAGGTAACGGCCGAGGCCAGGTCAACGTTGCGTCGCTGACCTCCGGAGCCAGCTGCCGCTGCGGGGCTCATACCGGCCAGGTAGTTCTGCAGGTCGGCCAATCGGACGCGGTTTCCACCCTCACCGCCGCCGGTGCCAGCTCCAATGGGCGTGGCCGTGACCGCAGCGCCAGCATTACTGCTCTTGGACGATTCGGAAGCATTCTTGCGGGGGGCACGCGGCGTCGACGGCGATCCGGCGGTGGCGGTCGTGGGCGTTGTGACGGCCGTGCCGCTGCCCGCGTTACTCGACGACAATGTGCTCCGGCTGGACGGAGTGGTGGCGCTAGTGCGGCTGCTCGAGTTGCCGGAAGACGAGCGGCTGCTGCAATGGGGAAAAAATCAACACAATTATTCAATAAATCCGTAAAACAAATCCTCCACCCAACTCACCTCATCGACCCCAGCAGACTGCTCAGTCCACCCATCTGACCCACGCCGCCAAACAGCTGCATCAGCTGCTGCTGGGACATGTTCTGCATGATGTACTGCAAGTCGCCGTTGTCGCTTCCACTGCCACCCCGGCCCGAACCCCCGCCCAAACTGTTCGACGAGGGCGGATTGTTGATGACCTCGTTAATCCGGCGGCACCACTCCTCATCCTTGTCCGTCTTGGGCTCCTGCATCCAGAAGAACAACCGCCGGCTCGAGCTCTTAAACTTGAGCAAAAACACCCGGCCCGTCTTGACGTTGTCGATCTTCTTGAACTCGCAATCGTCCGGGAACACAATCAAATCGTCCTCCACGTTCCCAGTCGTACGATCCTTCCAGCAAAAGTGAATCAACCCATCTTCCGCCTGGTACACGTACACCAGCCCCTTCCGGTTGTCCGGGTGGACCATCTTGTTCACCAGATTCATCCGCCCAGCCCGGAACTCCACCAGGTGGCGATTCCCGCCGGAACTGCCCCCGAGGGCACTGCTGCTGCCGAAAATGGGTCCACTCATCGTACGAATTGCTCTGAAAAATAATAGAAAAAAACTCAATTTTCCCCTTACAAATTGGCAACACGGAGAAGAGAGCTCCCTCCGCAAAAAAGCAAACGTCATCCTGTCGATTCGAAGGAGACTGCTCCACTTTTCCCCCCACAGACAAAATCAATGCCATCGATCTTCAGTGGCCAGCAGAAAGTGGTCCAGGCTCAAACCTGGGACCTTTGCCCTCCTGCCCCAAAAAAAAATCTTGTTTCCTTCCAAAACAAGCGCTCCGAAATACCTTGACCAAGATTACTCACCTTGCTTTTGCAGGATTCCGCTGCTTCTCAAAAACTGTGTCCTGCACAAAAACGGCTCAAAGCGGAAGTGGTTCCGTGCGCGAGAGACAATCTGTTTCCAATTTGCGGGATTTTTAGATTTGAAATCGAAATCGCGCAACGATCCACTGTGGCGTTTGGGGCTGGCTGGCTGGTTTCAAGAATGACAATCAAAATTGATGGTTCGGGACTTAGTTTGAAGTTTGCTGCGGCGGCGATGGTTGTTTTTGGAAATGCGTCAGTTTTGGTTTTTTGTTGATTCGCAGTTGGCAACGCGACCAAGGTCGACAAAACGGAGGTGGGACACGGGTACAGTTAAATTTCGCTGGTTGGACAACGATTGTGCGCACTTAACCCCCGGTGGTTGGTAACTTTTTCAAAGTGACAAAGTGAAACTAAAAAGTGACGAACTGTCACTTTTAACACGGCGCTCACGCACACTATCACGACAAACGTTTGGTAGTGTGTGTGTGAACTCCGTGTAAAAGGCGTGTCAAACTAAAAAGTGACTCCGTTCGTTTGACAACAGTTGGTGTCGAACCATCGGGGTTTGAGTGTATTTACTTCCTTTTTCATAATTACGTAAAGGGACTGTAACAAAATATTAATACAAATTTTTAATAAACATACACGTGGTACCCACGAGGTTCAGCTGGTTGAGGACTGACAAAAACTTGCGACTCTTATCATGACAAAAACTCGCGATTCTAATCACGATTTTCTATCATGCCATGTCGATAAAGCAGTGGTCCTCAACCAGCTGAACCTCCCGAATCATTTTGACAATATTTCGTAGCATCGCGGGACACATGTCCAACATAAATAACAATTATCCTAACTGTAACATTCCCAGAATGTCTGTACATCGCACTGTATTGATAATTGGTTAGGGTAACAATGATCATGTAGACAGGAACAGCCTACTATGATTTGATCACTATGCTACATCTCTCGTGGTGCAGTGGTTAGCGGCTTCGGCTACCAATCCCTAAGTTGCTACGGGGCGCGGGTTAAAATCTGCTTTGATCTTTATTCACAGACAAACAGACGTGAAACTCTTTTCTATTCCATCGCCAACGAAAACGGTCGATTTAAATTCAAACAAGCAAAAAAACATGGATGCCATAGTACCGCAACGAGACACAATCGAGAATGATGTCGCCACCGTACACTTTGACGTTTCATGAATTGATTGGTTGTGTGTGTGAGCGCGGGAAATTGTTGTCAAAAATATTCAAATAAAATCAAACCGGTTTTCTTCAAAGTTTTATTCGGATCGAGTGCAACGCCGCACGAAGCTGACGATGTACAGAACACTGATTAGAGGACGAACGTGCCCTTGGAGTTTTCGAACGGAAGGTGCAACGAACGATCTACGGTGGAGTGCAGGTGTCTGACGGAGTGTGGCGACGACGCATGAACCACGAACTGCACGCGTTTCTTCAAGAACCGACCATCGCCACCCAGGCGAAGATCGGGAGGCTCAGGTGGGCCGGCCATGTCACCCGAATGGACGAGAGCCAGCCTTTCATACTGCTATTTGACCGCGCTGAACCAGCTGGCGGAACAGGCAGAAGAGCAGGGAAACCGCGCGCACGGTGGGGAGATCAAGTGAATGGTGATATTCGGAAGATCTATAACCTGGGAAATTGGAGAGTAGCAGCACAAGACCGAGAAAGATGGAAGCGTCTTCTTGCTACAGCACGCGTACCCGGTGCGCTATGCTGATTAGTATGGTATGTATGTGTGTGTGTGTGTGTGTGCAACCAACCAAACGGGACCACGCGGTCGCTTCTTACAAATTGAATTGTTTCCATGTATTTTTAGATCTTCATTCTATACATACAAATAACTCGCATAGGCATTTGGAAGGTGTTAGCTCTGCCGAGCTTCGGTGACCCATTTCTACGCTGGCTAGCCGAGCGCGAGGTCCCTCAGCTTTTATCGACAAGCCCCGCCCTGAAGAACGTTTGCACCAATCGGGTTCAAACGTTATTTAGAACTTCCGAACCCTTGTCAAATGGACAAGGACCCAGCGCGTATATAGTTTGATAGTAACAGTATTCCTAATTCCAGTCTACGCTCACCAAGTCGTCATGGCGTAGTGGTTAGCATTTTTGCTTACCAATCCAAAGGACGGGGGATCGAACCCCGACTCGGGCGACTTTGATTTTTCGTTCATGTTCAGTATTTCAAGATTAATATTTCCTATACTTTCTCGTTGGGAGCAGATGGGAATCGAACCCAGGACCATTCGCTTAGAAAGCGAACACCGTAACCAGTCAGCCACGGCCGCTCCTCTGATTAGTATGGTATGTATTTATGAAAAAATGGCTTTTTTAAATAATCCCCTGTAAATTCAACAATTGCTACAACGATCTATCCTAACTATCGAAATAACACTGTACAGAGCATATTCGATAAATCGAATGGCATTCCGTCGGATGGGGAAATAAAACGTCGGTCCGGCCTTAGTTGTTTCTAGGTCGTTAAGTCATTCCAGGTGTAGGAGTCGTCTCCCCCTGATATAAGTACGAACAACAATTTCACTATCAGTTTGACAGTTGTTTTTTTTCATTTGAGTGCTTTTTAATTCAAATACGTTCGGATCATTCGAATGAACAGACATTCAAACTAGCGAAATTTGAATTACCGAATCAGCACTGTACTGCAATCACACTGAAAGATTATTCCCACCTTTTCACAATCTTGGTTAATCTTGACACGATCCGACCCTGGCAAGCAGCTGTCATTGCTTGCAAAAACAACCGACGACGTCTCGAACTGTCATAACAAAAGCGCATCGCGAAGGAAGACGGAGGCAAGCGCGGCATCTTTTCAACACGCTTGTGAAATTGCGATCTAATTTTGCTGCGAAATTTCCACTTTCAAGTCGTTCTAACTCCACAACCCAACCATGTCGGACCCCAGCTCCAAGGACACGGTGCTGAAAACCGCAATGATTTACGTTTGCGGCGGTAAGTTTGATACCTGCTGAAACGGTAGAGGGAGTGGAAAGCATGTGTTAATTCTATGACCTTTTAAACAGAATGCCACCACGAGAACGAGATGCGACCCCGGGATCCGATCCGTTGCCGAGAATGTGGCTACCGCATCATGTACAAGAAGCGAACAAAGCGATGTAAGTTTTTTTTTGTTTTTGCATTCTAAAGTTATGAAATTAGCTCTTGGAAAGTAATGGGGAGTGTGGGGTGAAACAAGCCTTATATCTTTTGTTTTTTACTTATTTTTTCAGTGGTTGTCTTCGATGCTCGTTAAACTGATGGTGGTTCGAGAATTTGTGATGTTTGGATTAATCAAGTGTGTGCGACTTCAACTTCAATATATTAAAATAAGGTAAAAATATTCTTTTTTGTATTTAAATTCCGAAAATTCCCGATGCAATGACTGTCATTTAGATATCAAAAAGGAAATTTCTTTCAAGTTACAGAATACTGTATACTTAAAGGACTTTATTATCGCCTTACTTCCTTGCATCATAATCTGTTCTGTTTGTCATTCTGTACGTGCCAGAGTGTGTAGTGGAGAATGTTATATTTCTAGCGCTAAAATAGTCTCACAAATATATAGATACAATCTTATGATTAGCAAAAACAGCATTGCTTACGGCGGTACCACCAGCACGGAAATAGTCATCTCTCTAAACTGCAAACACCTTGCTCCTATCGGCAGAAATCGTTCCCTACTCCCACATATAGAAAAATACGATGAATAATTACAGCAGTTGAAGGGGGTAGTCACATCAACGACGACGACGAAAAAACTCACGCAGAAGAAAAATCACAACTCGATTCCCTGAGAAGCTCGCTTAGCTCAACTCAAACCCGGCCCCACTCTGGATCGCGTACAGCAGCTTCTCCCGCAGCATGTCCTCCTTGTCGAAGGCCGGCAGCTTGAGCAGATTCATGCAGGTGCTGGCCGAGGGCAGGCGGTCCGTGTCGCCGGCATTCTGGATGCAAAACGGCGGGTCCAGATCCTTGAAACCCAGCAGCGGAGGCCGCGAGCAGCTCGTAACAAACTTGAGCAGCTGCCGCCGCTGGATGTCGTCAAACTCCTCGACGACCTTCCAAAACAGCTGGATCGTGTTGTGTTCGAGGGTAAAGTCTCCACCGTAGCGGGTGTTCTGCCGCAGGTCGTGCACGTCCACGGGGATTTCCGCGCCCGATATCAACACCTGGAGCTCCTTGTTGCTGAACATGTAAAGCCATTCGATGGGTAATACGTTCGCGAGACCCTGCCGGAAGGCCAGACACTGCGAGCGAATTTGCTTGTTCAGCTTAAAGTCCGCCATCAGTTGAATGTACTCGAGCCGATTCGACGAGCTAACGGTAATGTTGGCTCCGTTTGGCTTCAGCTCCTCAACCCTCGTTTCGCCCAACTCGTCGCAGACTATCGTAAAGTCCAGCCCGAGATCCGCGACGTCCCCTTCGTAAGCTTTCAGCGACATCAAGTTCCTGAAAAAAACAAAAACCAAAAATCAATCCAAACTCACAAAACATCAAAAGTGCAAGCTCTACCTGTGCAGCACCGGATCCAGCGACGCCAGCTGATGAATGTCCACGTCCGAGTGCTTTCCGGCCAGCTTCGAGAGGAAAAACTCCGCCAACGGCAACTCCACCAGCAGGTTCTCGTACAGTGCCTTGCCCAGAATGCGCCCGATAAAGTAGTAATGTCGCTGGTAATCCTCCACAATCTTACCGACGCTCGGATTCGGGTACAGCATGTTGTCCTTGGTGATCCTGAATGCCACAAAGACGTTTGGGTCAAATCTACTCTGTACAAAGATGACAACAAACAGAGACTCACATGAAGAAGCCCCGGTGCGGGTCGAACGCGGTCTTGAGCAGCTCCGACAGAAACTCGCGAAACACTCCGCCGCCGTCGATGCCGGCCTCGCGCATACCGGCCGAGTTGACCATCTCGATGCGGAACTTGGGGCGGAGGTCGGGCTCTGGAAGAGGGAAATGAAAACGATTGTTTTTGGTAGCTTTATTTAAATTATTGGTGTAAAATTATTGTTGTACCGACATCTTACAGCTGGGAAACCAGCTCTTCTTTTCATGAAAAGGATAAAAAGACGATTCCGCTCAATAATATAAAATTATTATAAATTTGACAAAACATTGAAAAAAATATTTATTCAAGTTGTTCTTATCTACATTTTACGCCAAAAATCGATCCGGACCAGTTTTTCAATTAAAACTTTTGTCAAAGTTATGTTCACTGGCCATCTGAGAACCGATTATAACAAATAAAACATGAAAAATGGGCTATCGTTAATTGAACAATCAAAAATGTGCAAATTGAGCCAAAAAGGTTGGGCAGACCTCTGCTCTACAGCACGGTTTTGGCGATCTCGATAGCGAGATTCCTACTCGAAACTAGGTGTCCGAAGGCTTGAAACAGTGAGTCCAATCCAAGCCTCTTTTAACACCTAAGTTTCCATACACCCTGGGATTCGAACTGACGGCCTTTGGATTGTGGGAGCAACTGCCGACCAACAACTCTGCGGACACATTACATTTCAAGTATAATTTTTGAAATGTTTAGGCAAAGAGTATCACAAAATCCTTTAAATGATGGTACCGCTAAAATTGATTAATTAAGATTTGAGACGAAAGCATTATAATTAAGTTACTAAAAAAACTTGTTAAACCCCCTTTTAGGCCTAAACCTTGAAAAAAAATTTATTCATCTGACAAAATAACCAACCAACCGAACATGATAGGCTAGATAAGAAAATTTTGATTGTTAGGTCAATATGAAAAAGGTTTGAACTATGCATAGTTTTTAAATATGTTCAAACTGCTTAGTGCATCTCCAGCGCTGGTGGCAAACATCGAAGCAAATAAAATTTACACCCAACGTCAACCCCACCGCGGTACCTGTCGCGGTTGCAAATTTGCTCTTAGTTCTTCGGGATTTCACTTTGCTACCCGGTATTCAGCCTGTTTGCCACCGCATCAAATGGAATTATGTACGGAAAAATCGAGTCACACACGGAAAAATAAATAAAAAATATTTTTTTACAAATTTGGAAAAAATAGAAACGATTTAAAAGCTATTTTTTTAAACTACATTATTTTTATTTAAAAAATGAAAAAAATATAAAAGATAAAAAGTTTTGAAAATTAAAAAAAAAAACAAAAAACTAAAAAAAATACAGAAAAATAAAAAAAATCAAAAAATGTCAAAATTTAAAAAAAACTTACATTTGTTGATGGAAGAAATTAGTTAGGCCGTTGCGAATATTTTTCAAAGTTTATGTCCCGCGACTTTGATTAAAGTCGAAGGAGAGAGGGTGGGAGGGGGCAAAAAATAAAAACGTTACTTAATCCACCTTAAGTTGGTTGGTGCCTTTCTCACATTCATGTTGTATTTTCAAATTAATTTAAGAGTTTTTTTATTATTTTTTTTCATTTAATTTTTTTATAATTATTGTTTTTACCAGAACAGCAATTTTCAATTCTTGTTTAACCAAATTCCAAAATAAATGAGAAAGGGTGGCTGTAATTGAATTTATAAGTGCTGATATGCCAACATTAGGTGCACGATGGAATTTCATGCTGTCCCCCTAGTCTTAGTAAACAATGTCTTATGAGTTGTATATTTCAGTAAAAAGTTCGTGTAAATCTTTGTCGAGACAAAATGATCTTTTCAGCAACATAATTAATACAGACTTTTTTTCCAGAAGAGACGCAGACACTGCCTCAACAATGTGCCAACCGGGCGATACGAATGCTGCGTGACTCTCGCGCGTAGGCAAAAAGACCCGGCCTTTGAGGTTATGCAAAAATCACCCTTTTTTGTAGCTGCAAAAAAAAACTTTTTCATGGCATAACTTTAAAAGTACTTCACTAAACAGAATAAAATTAAATAGGGTCTTAGGGGACCCCAAAAGGAACAGAATAAGGCGGATCCGTCCAAAATCGGTTCAGCCAGTTCTGAGATAATCGTGTGGAAAAAAGTCATGTCTACACATATCCCCACAGACATTTGTTCAGAATTTGATTCTGAGTCGATACTCTACGTGAAGGTATTTCTGAGAGGTGTATTTAAAAAGTTCATTTTTCGAGTGATTCTATAGCCTTGCCTCAGTGAGGTGAGGAAGGCAAAAAGTTAAAAAATTGAAATTATAGGCCACGGTTTCAACATTTGATGAAAAAAGACATAAAATTTGAAAAAATATTTGCAACAGCCTAATAAAAAACAAAAAAATGGATTTTTAAAAAAATAATATTTACGAAAAAACCAAAATTCAAAAGGAGACAAAATGGAAAATGAATCTTCAACAAATTTAAACAGATAGAAAATCTATCAATTTGAAAAACATAATTTTTAACTCTAAAAATTTCTGAATTTTAGATTTTTTTGAATTTTGTTTATTTTTAATTTCTAATGTTTTGAATTTTGAAATTTTTGAATTTCTTATTTAAAAAAATATATGTATTTTAAAGTTTCTGAATTTTTATTTATTTTGAATTTGTTCATGTTTGCTCTTGCAGGCCAAGGGTGCATGATACTGATGATACTCGTCGGTTGACAACACCCAGGCGAGGAACATCCCGGGAGGAGCCCAACTACATCCGTAGTGCTGTTTGGACAAAACAGCATGGCTCTGGTTCCTTGCAAGTGTCCTATTTTCTTACCTCCACGTTGGCTTGGTTTAGTCATCATGATGACAAGGTGTAACCTAGCTGGTGGCCTGTGGAAACGACTCGTAAACCTTTGACCAGCGAGGGTCAGAGTAGAGGCGGCTAAAAGAAAGGGCGCGTCAATGTGGGAAAGGGAAGTAATTTGTGATTGTAGACGGTATTGTTTTGATTCGCAGTATGTTGAGTCAACTGCTGTGGATGTACCTGAAACATCGCACAACGGGGTTTCTCTTCTCTTCATTCTCAGCTACCACTTATCTTCTGTTTATTTTGTTTCACTGATTTGCTAACGCGGCTTCTGTTTACTATGCTCCATTTGATTTCGATTTTACTTATTTGATTCTCTTATTTCTCAACGCTTTTTCACTCTATTTTACCAATTGATGCTGCTGTAACAAACTATCTTTTTTCCCTTAATTTGGCAGCGATGTCAATTTTGTGCCTTTCTTTATTTATCTATTTGAATAATTTCTCATCTTCCCTGTAAGTTGCCCTCAATAAATCTAAGCTTGTTTGTTACCTCTATTTAGTAACTATTGTTAATTTCTTTATCTACTTCATAAATTATTATCTTTCTTTTATTATTGATTCGTTACATAGTATATTTCCTTCACTGTCCATTGTTTTGAAACTTCACCTTTTTCTTTAGCAAGTGAGGTTCGAGCCCTTACTCAATTTATGGAATGATTAAAGGATTAACACAAATATTACTATTATACTTTTGAAAAACTTTTTTAAAATGCTTAGGACCAAAATATTGTAACAAAACACCGCGACAGAAGAAATAGCAACATATTAACACGACTCAACAATAGGGAAGATTTCAGGAGAAAACAATACACAGTAAATAACAATTAGTTTTTGAATTCAAACTAAAAATATAACAGTTTTTGCTTTAATGAAAGTTGATAGGCACACTATAAATGGTTAGGTGCTTATACTTACATCAAACCCTACGTAATGTACCACCCCCGGCCGAGTTAAAATGCGTAACCGGAAAAGAAGGTGTGCATGCCTGGCACGAACACTCAAAGCGTGTTCTAGCGTGCTGCTCGTACTGACTCAGAGCAAGGGTGAGATGTAGGTGTAAGGGCAGTGCGTGTTCGTCGGGAACCTGGTGCATAAGATCGGTCAAGGCCCGTTCTTACACTGAAAATTGCGAATTGCGAATTTGTTCATGTTTGCTCTTACCAACCAGAGCAGACATCAAACATTCTCTGAAACACGCATTCTAAACTTTGCTCCCGGCTTGCCGGTACTTGTCGGGTATCAGAAAATGAGTACTCGACAAGTACCGACACATTTTTTTCTTCTACGGATGAACAAGAGATTGAATTTGGTACCTGCTTTGCTATTGGTGGAAATCAAATCGGGTAGCAAATTGTTGAACTCTCGACATTTTCGATTTTTTTTTTGAAATTTTTAATAGGATTAAAAAGTTTTATACTCTTTTAGCATGTCTAGGCATGAATCAACGCATAATTATTTATTTTGACATCGCAAACTTGTTTGCCAATTTCGTAAACTGTTTTGCAAAAACAACCAAGCCAGGCAAACTGTCAAACGTCGAAAAGGTGCTGGTTTAGTTTGTTTGTTTGTCATAGTCTAATACCTCATCTATCGAACAGGTAGGTACAGTTAAATTCAAATTTTCAGACATTTAAAAAAAAAAATTCAGCCAGAAAAAAGTGGATGGTGTGGATTTGGATGGATTTTTAAAATGGTTTTAAATATTCTAATATTTGTTTAAATGTTTAAAATCTGTGAAATTTTCAAGATGCTTTAAAAAAATCTAAATTATCGAACTTTTTTCAATTGATTAAATAAGAAATTGTTTTTTTTTTTTAAATGAAATCTTTAACATATTTTTTGAAAGCATTTTTTAATTACTTTTCCATTGTAGCAAATCAGATTCATTTCCATTGATTAAAATCCCTAAGCTAAGTGCAATTTTTCTTAGTAAACTGCCGTTCTACGCATAATTGTCCCATGTCAGTTTTGGACGATTTTGACTTTATGACATTTTTAAGTTGAGTTTGATGTGTACTTTACGAAAAACACATAAAATTTGATACCGTGTTCGGAAACTCATTAAAAACAACATCAAGTCTGTTTGTCCCATCGTTAAACTTCTACGCATAATTGTCCCACCAAGTATTTTCTTACACGGAATCATTAGTTTTACGAAGCATTAAATCTTATTTAGCTGTTTTATAGCAAGAGATTCACAAATAAGTGTGATAAACTGCTAACTGGGGCGATTAGGGACACATAGGGCGAATAGGAACTCACGGGACAATTATGCGTAGAAACGCAGAAATCGGTCGAAAAATTTCAAACGCATTTTTCTCAAGGGAATGGTGGAAAAAGAGGAATCACTAATCCATATAAATAATTTCAAGATTTTTCAGGTGTAAACCGAAAACACGATCAAAAATTAAAGTGGAAGAATAAGGCTTTTAACTGCTTATTTAATTGTCGGTGTACAGGACGTCGCACTGTTTAATCTTTTTCTGACGTCCATTCAATTTTGCAGTCCAAACCCAGTCATTGAATTGGAAAAATAAAATTCTTTTTCAAGTTTTCTTTACTTGATTTGTGTGCACCTACGTCGAAGACCAAGATTGTTTACTTTTTGCTCTTTGGTCTGACAGTCTTGGTCTGATAGATTTGGTCTGTCAGCTTTATTATGGATTTTGATCTGGTCTAGGCGAGGGATAGGACACAGCACCTTCCTGATTTTTCTCAGTTGCACTTTTTTGAACATGGGGCAATTATGCGTAGAACGGCAGTAAAGTGATTGTAGATAGGCCATTAGCCGTAATTTGCCGATACCAAATCGAGTTGTCGGTGGTAGATCGAAATTCATATCGACTTACCATTCATCGGACTCAGCTTGTCGAACGCGTCCTCGTACAGATGTGACCGCCGCACCGTAAGCTGAATGGACGGCCCCTGCAGGAATCCCTGCAAATCGCCCTGCGTCCTCAGTTTGTCCGCCGCCACCAGACCCTGAAAGACGCCGACGCGCGTGTTGAACGCCACCACAAATGGGATCTCGCGCAGGATCGTAATCGAGCGAATCTGCTTGGTGGACAGCGGCGGTCCGTCCTCGACGTCCTCCCGCGTAAAGTCCCGGATGGGTTGGAAGGGGCGCGGTCCTCGTCGTCGCGACAGATGCAGATCGGTGGGTTTGTCCAGGGGCAGATTCAGATTCTGAGCCGTCCAGTGGCCGTCGGGGCAGAACGTTCGGCGCAGGTCGCGGGTGTGGATTTGCCGGAGCAATGAGACGCACACTTTTAGGAGGTGTGGCCACACGTTTTTGCTCTGCTCGTTGGGGTCGCACTTGAGCCGGTAGTGGGAGGTCGATTCGTTGTTCAGCGAGGTGAGCATGGTGCGGTAGCTGTCCTTGAGGGAGGAGCGGGTTTCCGGGAAGGCCAGCTCGACTAGCCCGAGTGAAATCTCCTTGAGGGTGGTGCTCAGCGGGATGATCTCCGGGATGGTGAAGGGCATGATTTTGCTGACCGTTCCGGGCAGTACGTTTTCCTGGCAGAATTCGCCGTCGTGCAGGGTGGCGATGAGGCGACCGAAGAGGGCGCAGAACGAGGCCAGGATGGGGACGATGCGGTCCGAGTCGTATTTTGCTGATTGGTAGGGAGAACGAAGTTGTTTTGAGATTGTTTTGAGGTGCTTGGGCGCATACTTACAGATGGTCAACCCTTTGGACAGCAGCGAAATCGGCGACGAGAAGCCCTGACTTGCGGTTTGCGCTGTCAATGTGTACCACAGCGATCGCACAAACTGCGGCTTTGAGGCGAGCATGTACAGCAGCTTGTACTGGTAGACCGCGAGTCGATTGTACGTCATTAGGTTGTGGCAGATCAGACACAGATGCTGCACCACTTCCGGCTTGTCCAGGATGTCGTCGATGAAGCTCACCACGTACGAAACTCGCTGGTTGTCGTTCAGCATGGCGATCACTTCGGAGAGGGTCTGGTTCTCGCAGTTGGTCAGCATGGGAACGTCCTCGGAGTCCGACTCGGAATCGCTGGAATCGTCCTGCCGGGGCTGGTACGTAACGAGGGCGAGCCGCGGCAGTTTGGTGAGGTTGCTAACCATCGAGGAGAGCACCTTGACGTACGCGCTGTACAACTCTTCGGTGTTTAGTTTGTCTGGAATTCAGAGATAACATTGACTCAAGATTATATAAATCCGATGAACAAATCTTACCAAATTGATTCTCGCCCAGCTTCATTACGGAGTACAGCAGAGAGCTCGACAGCTGCAACGATTCCTGGTCTGGATTCTTGCGTGCCTTTTTGCTGACCGGAGTGCTTTCGGCGGTGACCCCGCCTCCATCCATCTCATCATCAATGTCCACCAGGATCGTGTTCTGGTAGTCCAACCGTCCCTGGTACTCTTCGGCAATGAACCGAACGAGGGAAATGTACGGAAAGTCGGTGCTGGCTGCCAGCGCCGGCACAATGTAGTGCTTGAGCTGGGCGGAAAAGTCCGGCGACAGGATGTGGAAGCTGAATGACTGCAGGATGCTCGCGTTGAAGGTTTCGTTTGCTGTTGGCAGCAACTTGAGCGGTCGCAGCAGCATCTGCAGCAGTGCTTCGGCAATCGGGTTCGGAATCGTCGTCGTGTCCTCGTCCACCGGGGGAATCTTCTCCTCGATTAGTCGACGCACGATCCGGAAGTACTTTTGCCGAATGAGGTAACAGAAGATAGCCTCCAGATATGTTCGACTGCTGCTGGCGGTTCCGGTCGTCGGCTCTTCGGGGATGTATTTGCCAACGTACGCGTTAGACGAGTAAATCTCCAGCATACGCATCGGGATTGTCTGGAAAATATCAACGTTAGTGACTCATTCAAATAGGAAACTTCCAGAATATTCACCGGCGAATGTTCCGGAACAAATATCTGCTGCAGACACAATCCCAGCAGCTTCTTGATACGATACGTCCACATGGGCTGCGTTGCAGCCGCTTCGAAGACCTCCTTCGGATTTTTGATCACATACTGGCACAGGAAGATCTGCAAAACGCAAAAACAACATTAAACCAAACGACGACCAACGACCCCTCCCCTCGAACTCACCAATCGATCCCCATCCTTCCCGTTCCGTCCGTGATAGAAGAACACGATCCGCTTCGTCAGATACTCCAAATCCTGCAGATTCCTCACGCCACACGTCCTCCGGTACTCGTCGAACCGATCCCTCTCCCTCCCCTTGACCGCCTGCCTCTGGACAAAGCTCCGCACGGAACTTTGAATGACCGTCGCGCCGTTCTGCTGTCGGCGGGCATCCTCGCGTTTCTGCCGCTCCTGTTGCGCCTTCCGGATGATCGTCAGCCGGTCCGACTTTTGCGACGCTCCGCCGAAGTTCTGCTGTGGACGGCGAGGACGGAAGTCGCCGTCAAAGTTGAACATCTCTCACCCTCCTAGTATTGTTGCGCAAATACCGAAACAACTTCCGGGAAGGACAAAACTAAACGACGTCACGTCACGTCACGCACGGCGCCTGATTTAGTGATTCAGACAACAGTGAACTGCACAAAAAATGCAAAATAACTTGGTTCGCATTTGATGCAATCAGCTGTGGATTTCAGCAAATTTTTCGCCAAGATGACATTTAGAAATTGAACCATCAACAAAGGAGGACGGTGGCGCCACATCGCTGCAGTGGTGGGACGAGGAGCTAAATAGCTCTTGAGGTGACAGAAGGGAACATCAGTCAGCAGTGGGCATCCAAACATTATAATGAACTGAAAATACGGCAAACTTTTTATTCAAGTGTCCAAACACTGTCACACTCAGCGATCAAGTGGCAGTCAGGAAAGAAGAGATCAAAGCATACGCAGTGGGCCTTTCTTTAGGCAATCGTTATAGAGGAGAAAAACGTGACGTCAGAAATGTACTCAAATCACTCAAAGTTCATTTTGTGAGTGACTTTAACATTTTGGCCTAGTTTGACAGCTACCTCGTTCCCAGGTTTTCTGTAGGAGAGAAAAGGAGGCGAATACTTTATGGAAATCATACCTGTCAAAATTCCTAGCCTCAAAATTTTGTCGCGAGTTGCTTTTCTCCTCTATTCACGGATTTTTTTTTCAACCTTGCACACATCATTGATCAAATTGGTTTGTGTTTCAACATCAATCCAAGCCACTATTAAATTCAAGTGTTTGGGCGATTGACTTTCTGGTATTTTTTGACACGTTATTTTTATTCGGGTGACTCAAGCTTTTCAATGTTTTGCTCATGAATTTGCCCCATACTGCCTTAAACTACACTCAACCCCCGATGGTTGGTCACTTTTTCGTTTGACACTTTTTTAGTTTGTACCCCGTTGGTTGGTCAAAGTCAAACTAAAAAGTGACGAACTGTCACTTTTTACACGGCGCTCACACACACTATCTAAACAAACGTTCAGTAGTGTGTGTGAACTCCGTGTAAAAGGGGTGTCAAACTAAAAAGTGACCCCGTTCGTTTGACAACAGTTGGTGTCAAACCATCGGGGTTTGAGTGTATTCAAAATGATGAGGAAAACACTTAAAATTGATCTTAAGATCTACCCAAAACAGGCACTATTCAAAGTCAACGTGATTTTCCACTTGAATTTAATGTGTTTCACTGATTGATTTTAGCGAGACTTTTATAAAAGGAATTTTTCGGACAAACTTTTACTTTGAATTGCTATATTTTGAAATCGGTAATCAAAATGTTTTAAAGTACTTTTCGATTACAAAATCACTATTGAGCAATTCCAGCTCGAATCCGGATTTTTTGGTACTTTTGTACCCGACCCTCATCAAACTCAATGAATCTTTCCTAGGCTATATAAGCCTTTTTTGCCTTTCTTACTAAAGAAAGGTATAGGTTTTACTTTATAGCTGGACGTCATTTTCATCTTCGTAAATAAGACGATACAGCATGAATATTAATCGGAAAAATCGCCAAAAAATCACACTGCATTGATTTTCGACGCTCTATCGATTCATCTTGACAGAACTCGTTTATCTCGAACCCTCGAATTTTGAGAAAATAAATTCCGTGGAGATCGAGTGATGTTCGTATGTGCTAAAATTTTGCCAAATTTTGTGTCGCGTCGTTCTCAGCTCCCCTGAATCCGATTTTGATTCTTCTGAATGCAGATGAAAGCTAGTGTGCTGAACCTGGGCGAGTTGCCGCTCAATTTTCGAAATATCCATCTGTTTTCGGATGTGGACAGACTTTTCAACAAAATTCACAGTTTTCAAATGAAAATATGGTCAAAATTTTTCATTTTCATATCTTTTATTTATCTCAAAAATTGCATTTTTCGAGCTCTACAACCTCCCAAATTTTCATCCAGATTCATAATATGGTTCTGGAGTTAGGGACCATCCATAAACCACGTGGACACTTTAGGGGGTATGGCGATTGTCCACGATCCACACAAAAAGTTTTTTTTGTATGGACAATTGTCCACGAGGGGGGGGGGGGGGTAACAGATTACCAAAAAAGTGTCCACGTGGTTTATGGATGGTCCCTTAGAGCCGTTTGATTAACCTACAAAAAGAAAAAAAGTCTAAGTCGTTTCTAATTTTATCCGAAATTTCTTCCTACATTAATAGTATAGACCATAAGTGAGCATCTGAAACAAATTTGACATCGATCGACGTCATTTGCATCTTCGTAAATAAGACGATACAGCATGAATATTAATCGGAAAAATCGCCAAAAAAATCACACTGCATTGATTTTCGACGCTTCGTCGCCAAGTCGACAAGTTGTCAAGTTGAGCTTCGAATGCTGGCGCATATATGTTTTGGCTCGACTTATACTCGTTTGTAGTAGCTTATCTACCGATGTTTCCTTCAACATGTAATATATGGTAGCTTTTCGTTTTTTGCTCTGTCCGTTTTTTGCATAACTGTCCAATGTTTATGCAAAAACCAATAGGAGCATTCTAAGCTTTATATCGTTTTCAAAGTTTTCAATATTCGCAACACCAATGGCTATCTACCTAGTCCTAAGGTCTTCGCGGTTGAGTTGTAGTGGTGCGGTTGTAAAAATAGCTATCTCTGACTCTATCACTTTCGTAGATGCTGAATGCACGGAGAAAAAACCGTTCCGAAAATCGTGAACAATGTACCACGAAATCGGGAACAACGTGATATTCCATGGTACGAGAACGTACCATGAACACTTTCCATGAACAAATCGCAAATCGTGAACGTTTGTTCACGCGGTTTAGAAATTGAAGCACTCTAGCGGATAAAAATGGTACTACGTTTTGGGTTGGTGTCTGTGGTGGAGTATTTCTTTGATGACTCTGCCATCTGGTGGCCATTTTTGGGCTCAGGGAAATGCGTTGCCATCTGGTGGCCAGTAACCAAACTAAAAAAATCATCATGGCGTTGAATTGAAATTAAATTTTTATTGATAAAAACACATCACTTTACAAATAAACACTCTTTTTTACGCTGCCTGCAGTAAAACCATACATTTCTGGACCTGCAGTGGTTCAATCTGGTGGCCATCCCGATTTTTGTTGCACCGATGAAGACGGGAAGGTTAGAAGATGCCAGAGGCCGCCTGGAAGAATCTGGCGCGGGAACATCTGTAAAGTATGTTTTTGTTAACAAAATTTTCAGCATCAAACATAGAAAAACTTACCGAAATATTTGATAAGATGGCAATCCAGACAGAAAATTCTGTAGGATCTTGCCGATGGCCCAAAACAGCGGTCATAATCTGTAGAATCGGATGGTTTCGGCGAAGCTGTAAAGTAAGGAAACTAATCAACTTAAATCAAAGAAAACATTCTTAAATTTACTTACCTCAATAATATGCCAAATCCGCTTGCCAGCTCCAACACCAACACCAGCCCCAAGTTCGGGTTTTCTCCGGGATTCCGGAACAATTTGGTTCCTCCCGCTGCTGCGGTTTTTTTTCAAGCACGCTCTTGACGTTTGAAATGGAACGAGCCGTGGGCGCATTCACAAATGGCGCAGTGTCAAATGAAACATGGGTAGTTCAGATATTACGTTTTTCAAAAAATATTAATAATTGATAAATATTTTTCTCCAACTATAAAGTTTATGTTTATTACGAATAATGTTTAAATGTTTAAATGTTTAAATGTTTAAATGTTTAAATGTTTAAATGTTTAAATGTTTAAATGTTTAAATGTTTAAATGTTTAAATGTTTAAATGTTTAAATGTTTAAATGTTTAAATGTTTAAATGTTTAAATGTTTAAATGTTTAAATGTTTAAATGTTTAAATGTTTAAATGTTTAAATGTTTAAATGTTTAAATGTTTAAATGTTTAAATGTTTAAATATTTAAATGTTTAAATGTTTAAATGTTTAAATGTTTAAATGTTTAAATGTTTAAATGTTTAAATGTTTAAATGTTTAAATGTTTAAATGTTTAAATGTTTAAATGTTTAAATGTTTAAATGTTTAAATGTTTAAATGTTTAAATGTTTAAATGTTTAAATGTTTAAATGTTTAAATGTTTAAATGTTTAAATGTTTAAATGTTTAAATGTTTAAATGTTTAAATGTTTAAATGTTTAAATGTTTAAATGTTTAAATGTTTAAATGTTTAAATGTTTAAATGTTTAAATGTTTAAATGTTTAAATGTTTAAATGTTTAAATGTTTAAATGTTTAAATGTTTAAATGTTTAAATGTTTAAATGTTTAAATGTTTAAATGTTTAAATGTTTAAATGTTTAAATGTTTAAATGTTTAAATGTTTAAATGTTTAAATGTTTAAATGTTTAAATGTTTAAATGTTTAAATGTTTAAATGTTTAAACAATTTTACAATTTTACAATTTTACAATTTTACAATTTTACAATTTTACAATTTAACAATATTACAATTTTACAATTTTACAATTTTACAATTTTACAATTTTACAATTTTACAATTTTACAATTTTACAATTTTACAATTTTACAATTTTACAATTTTACAATTTTACAATTTTACAATTTTACAATTTTACAATTTTACAATTTTACAATTTTACAATTTTACAATTTTACAATTTTACAATTTTACAATTTTACAATTTTACAATTTTACAATTTTACAATTTTACAATTCAAATTGATTTGCTTGAATGTTAAAATTATTAGAAAGTAATTAAATTCATTTATGTTTGATTTATTTGAACTTATCTTAATGACCCTATTTGCTTAAGGACCCTATTT
The DNA here is from genome assembly GCF_015732765.1 of Culex quinquefasciatus. Lineage (NCBI taxonomy): Eukaryota > Metazoa > Arthropoda > Insecta > Diptera > Culicidae > Culex > Culex quinquefasciatus. The sequence continues at coordinate 34,688,510 of NC_051862.1, forward strand.
GGATTCACTTCTTTGACGTCATCCGAAGGCCCAAGTCGGGCGCAACGAAACATGTCTGTGCGTGATTTCGTTTGCTCCTTCTCATGCAACCGACGAAATTCCACCTGCAGATAGCGCTGATTCCTAGACACAAACTCTGTTACACAACGCCATCTAACGAAAACAATGTGTAAACTTCTAAGCATAAAATGTGTTCCCGATTTTGTGAACACTGTTCACGATATCGTAAACATTTCAACATGATTTCGTGATCAAGTTCATGATTTCATGAACTTTTAATGTACGCGAAATCATGAACATTTGTTCACGAATTTCAGAACGGTTTTTTCTCCGTGTGGCAAGCTTCCCACTGTGCGTTTAGCTCGGTTTTGCTTTGCGCCTGCTTTGTTCGGTTTTTGGGCTCGTACCAAAACTAGAACACCAAAACCGCAGTGTGCGTCGTCACTGGCGCATGGGAAGCTTGCTATGCTCGCGTTTGTCATAAACGCTTGTTTGATAAGGAATTTGTACGATGAAAAATATTCTTTTGGTGAAAATTGCGTTTTCAATTTCTTTTGGAAATCACATCATTAATAATACCTTGCTTTCATCATAAGATTTTTTGTATCAAGTCGATGTTATAAATTGAAAGAAGTTAAATTCTTTAATAAGAAAGGCTCTATCTCACCCCTGGTGGGATTAAATCGGGTTTTTGTAAATGGAGCCAATTATACTCAAAAATGACATTTGAGAAGGGCGTAAGTTATTCAAATATTTTTTGTATTTCGTAATTTAAATATTGCTGTATCTCGAAGCCGTTGCAACATGCATCGTATCAAAAAGTGGTCAAAGAAAAACTTGTAGGAAATTGGACGGGAAAAAATACACTGAAAGAAAAATACACGCCACTTCTATGAGATTTTTTTTAAGTTTAACAGTTAAATTTTAAGGTGATGTCACGATTTTTTTCGTTCAAATTTTTTGAGGAAATAGCTGGAAATAGCCTAAGATGTTGCAAAAAGACTCACGAAAAATTCAGGATGCTATGTCTCTCCTAAAAAATACAAAAACCAAGGAAATAGGACGAGCTTTCCAGTAAAAATATTTTCGAGACTGAAAACCACAAAAAACTTTTTTTTCAACATTTTTGTTTTTAAAATCGCTGTAGAACAATTCCAGCTCAAATCAGGAATTTTTGTGGTACTTTTGTACCCGACCCTCTCCGATTTCAATGAAACTTTGTAGACATGTTATCCTAGGCCTATATAAGCAATTTTTGTGTTTATGAAGCCAATTGTACTCGAAAATAACCTTTGAGAAGGGCGTAAGTTATATAAATATTTTTGTATTTTGCAATTTAAAAGGTACTGTATCTCAAAGCCGTTGTATTGTATCAAAAAGTGGTAGGAAATTGGATGGGCTTCTGAAAAAAATACACTGAAATAAAAATACACGCCACTTCTATAAGATTTTTTGATTTTTAAGTTTAAAAGTCAAATTTTAAGGTGATGTCACGATTTTTTTCGTTCAAATTTGTTGAAGAAATAGCCTAAGATGTTACAAAAAGACTGACGAAAAATGCAGGATGGTATGTCTCTCTTAAAAAAATACAAAAATCATTTACTAAAACTGTTTTTTGAAAAGTGGTCTAAACGTCAATTAAAAAAAAAAATAACGATAGTGGGAGTCGATTTGCCAGATTTTACAATAAAATAATTTTACATAAAAGTCTCCATATTGACCATTGTCCTACGTCCAATCCTTGGAAAGATATAGCGGTTTAAAACATTAAAATATCGAAAAATAGGTTTTTTGGTGGTTTTTGGCAATTTCTATATGACAGACTTCATTTTACTTTGAGGGAAATGTGATATTCCATCCACGTGAAATGAAACCTTTTCAACATTACCGGTTTTTTTTTCATCCGTTGTATTACGAGTTCACATTGACCAAATACAGTTATTGTACGCCAGTAGATAGTTTTAATAATATAATCAGTTTCTGGTCGGTTGGCTCTCCGCTGTATAAGTGTATTAGAAGATAGATTCGTCCCGACTTTTTCTGTTTGTTTCTTGTTTTCCTCTCTTTATGACACATTGATTTCCTTCTCTCCTACTGACCCTATCACTTATCAAACTAGCTTGCGTGTGAGTGAGTGTGTTTAAATGTCCTTGTGCACGTGTTGCATCGAAAAAAAAACCTTAACAAAATAATGTACTTTGTGGCTCAAATTTAAACGTAACTTTTGCGTTATTTAAAATTATATAATTGGTGGGTTTAAAATTATAAAACTCTCTCGTTTGTGTGTGTGTGTTTGTTTTTTGTACGTTCCTTTGCGTTTCTCGAGTGGGATTTTTCACAGGCTGAAAACATTGCACGCCCTTTTTTGTGTGGCTAAGCCGAACCTAATTTCATAAGTAATTTTAAGTTTTTTTTGTTTTGTTTTTGGAAGTTAAGAAGGAGAAATTTTTAAAATATACTTAGTGAGCTTTCAGTTTGATTCGAGTAGTTTTTTGTGCACGTTGAATCTCATCTTCTTTTGTTTGTCGCTTCCGTTCGATATACGTAATATATGTCAAGTATATAGTTTTTACATACTGTTTCTTGTTGTAAAGTAAGTCCTCGTCTGTAGTTTGAATTGTTCAGAAAAAAGTTTGTAGAATATATAATACAAATAGCTACCTTAGTACACGATTACAAAAGAAAAGTCCAACTCACCCTCTCTTACTTCCGTCTCTTGGTGAAGCACTGGCTGCGGGGCTTTCGTTTGCGCTGTTTGCGTTGCTGCTTCTTTCCGGCCACCGTCTTTTTCGCCCCCGGTTTTCGGTTTCGGTGCATCAGCTTCTGGTGCAGAGCCAGTTTGTAGCGGCGCGCGAACGCTGCCCCGCAGTGCTGGCACCGGTTGGTGGCCGCGCCTTGACCGTGGCGCCACCGCTGGTGCAGAATCAGCGAAGTCTTGGTGTGATAGTGGCAGTTGTCCGGCGCCACGTGCTGGTTCTGGCAGATTCGGCAGCACAGCCGCCGCGTGATCAGGCGGATCATGTGCTTGTCGCGGATGTCGCCAACGGAGCGCTCCGACGACGGCGGTTGATCGACCTTGCGCGGGGCTTGCTGCTTGCGACGCTTCTCCTCCTTGATGAAGATCACGTCTTCGTCGTCGTTGGGCTTTTTGACCGTCGTCGCCGTGGAGTTGAGCGTGCTGATCGACACTTCCGTGTGATTGCGCAGAAACTCGGCCAACGAGAAGCTCTTCTCGGCCACGATGACGCGGTCCTCCCGGCGGGGATCCTTCTCGACGCCGAGCACCGGCTTGCAGAACGCCGCCGTTAAAAACATATTCTGGTACGACGGTTTCTTGTACATGACTCTATCAAAAATAGCTTCGTTTATATTCTTATTGTTAACGCTACTATTGTTATTGTTGCTGCTGCTGTTGTTGTTCCGTTCAATTCCGTTGCCGGTATCGCTGGCGGCCGCAGCCGCCGCCGCCGTAACCGTCAGATCGATAACCTTGCCCCCGACGGCCACGCTTCGGTTCGGTTGCTTCTGGCCAAGGTTCTCCTTGTCGTTGCGGGAGCTGCTCTTGCGACGCCGTTTCGCATCAATCTGGGCCTGGTTTGTACTATTTTGGTTCGTGTTCTGGACTATGGCTGGTGGTGGTTGTGGTGGATGACTCGCGGGAGGCGAACTGAGGATCGACGACGCCGACTTTTGCTGCTGCTGGAGTTGCAGATGCTGCTGGGCGACGGCGGCCGTGGCCAACAGCTGCAGCAGCGACAGATGCTCCTCGGACAAGTGGTTCGGGGTCGCCGTCGTCGACGCCACCACCGGAGGGGACGTCGATGGTGAACGGGACGACGCCGAGGACAGTGGTGGAGAAGATGGTTGATCGTTGCTGCTATCGATGCTGCTGCTGTTGCTGTCGCTGTTGTGGTTGGCGTGATACTGGCGATGGGTTCCGCCTCCCGCGTTATGAAAATCCTGCGTGACGGATGTTTTGTTGCGGCCGAGGGCCTGCATGCTGAGCAAGCTGAAAAGGAGAAGGAAGAAAAGGTGGTAATCAGTATATGTTTAAAACTCAATCAATCAAAAATAAATTTATTTTTATAAACAAATTAACAAATCTGTTGAAATAGCTATTTTTTTTTAACAAGACGAGTTTAAAACAAGTACCTAAACAATAAAATAATAAAATAAATCGCAAACAATCGTAAAAAACAACGGGTTGGAAAGACTTATTTAGGACGTTGTCAATTTTTTTATGACTTTTTAAAATAAGAATCAAATATTCTGTAATTCTGTTTTTTCGTAATTAAGTAAAAAACAAATATTTTTTAAATATTCTGTTTTTTCGTAATAAAGTAAAAAACAAATATTGTTATCGCAAAGAACGTAAACTTTTAAAAATATTAGCAGCCGCCAATTAAATTTTTAAATTTTAGGATCTTCGAATGTATTTTTTTTAAATTTTAGCGTTTTTACACCTAAACTCCTAAGCTTCAGAAAATGGGAAGATACCATATAAATTTTCCCCATTTTCCCAAGCTTGGAAATGTAGGTGTTAATTATTGATGTTTTAACAAAATTTAAATTCTTTTTTTCGTTTGTTGGAAGTTTTAAAACATTTGAGATTGCACAATTTTAGATTTTTTTAGTTGTTGAATATTCTAAACTCTGAACTATTATTTTTATTTTATGAATTTTTGATTTAAGTATTTAAATTTTTTAAAATTTAGCATTTTATTTTAAATTTAAGCCGGTAATGTAATATTTATGATTTAATGTTTTTTTTTTAATTTGAAGCTTTTAAAGTTTTAAATTTGGAAATTTTTATTTTTTATTTAACATTGTACCACTATCAATCGCGTAGAACATTTTTTGAATTTAGATTTAAAATTTTAAAATTTCATTTAAAATGTGAATTTTAGATTTTTTTTTGTTTATGAATAGAATTTCGAATTTTAGGATTTGGAAATAGTTTTTTTTTTATTCTGGCCTTTTTAATGTTTTAAATTTGAGAATTTTTTTTACAATATTAAAATCTTGTGAAATTTTGAGACACATTTAAAATTTGCTTATTTTTAATTTTATTTTTTTTCAATTTTGAGTCTCCTCGTTAAATTTTCTGAATTTTGCAATTCTGTAATTTCGGAAAATGGAATTTTAAATTTTTGGATTTTGAAATGTTTTGTTTTAATTTTAGCGTTTTTTAATTTGAGAATTTTAACAATATTTTGAAAAATTTTAGAAACTTTTGAAATTTTTAAATTTTGGATTTAGATTTTTTGAATTTTGAATGATAAATTTTCTGAAAATAAAATTTTTATTTTTTTTTATATTTTTGAAGTTTTTAAATTTGGCAAATTTTGAGGGGAGTCCCTCATAAACTGGGGCGACATAAACGTTGAAAAATATTTACAACGGCCAACTCAATTTTTAAATTTTAGGATTTTGAAACCTTTTTTATTACAGATTTTTTAAAAAATATTTGAATTTTTTGGCATTTTGAGATTTTTTTTTAAATTTTGAATTTTATGTTTTGGATTATTAAAATTTCGAACCTTAAGTTTTCTGAAATTCATGTTTATGTTTTTGAAGTTTTTTATCTCTGAACATCAAATTTTCAAATTCTTGTCTTTAGAAATAAAAAAAACTTAGATTTAGGTATTTTAATTTTTATTTTTATCTATTTTTTGAATTTTTGATTTAGTTTTAAGTTCTTGATTTTTATAAATTTCTGAAACTTTGAATAACTATTTTTTTTTATTTTAAATGCTAGAATTTATTTTTTTTATTTTTAATTTAATTTGAGTTGTAGTTTGACTCTTCGCTCCATAATAAATACATAGTTCCACTATCAATCGCTTCTTCAACATTCAACAAACTACTTACTTTTCCTGTCATTCTTGAAAGATGAAATAGCTTACTTTTCTGTACCAAAAATAACAGAATCGAATAGCGACACTTTTCAAAATAAATGCTGAAAAGTTCTACTTTTCAGCACTGAAATGGGTGCTGAAAAGTTGAACTTTTCAGCACTTGTTTTGAAACGTAACACTTTTCAACATTTTTTTGTTTTAAACGATTTATTGTCAAAATACATGAAAATTCGATTTATAATTTCACTCAATGGGTGTTTTTCGAAATTGCAAAAAATGTTGTATGGAACTCGTTGCAAAACTTGATTTTTTCAGCACTCGTCGTATTTATCCAACTCGGTGAACCTCGTTGGATAAATGTACGACTCGTGCTGAAAAAATCCTCTTTTCGCAACTTGTTGCATAAACTACTATTAAAATGTTATAACTGTAGAGTTTTTCAATTTATTATTTTTTTTAAATAATTGAAAGTTAAAATTTATGATTTTGAAATGCATTTTTTAAATTTTGAGAAATTTTTAAATTTAGACTTTAGGTTTTATATTTTTAAAATTTTATAACTAAAATTTTCTGAAATTATTATTTCTGAGTATACAATTAGGTTGTTTTTCGGCTCAGCAGTCAGACTGCTGAGCCGAAAAACAACCTAATTGTGTAATACAGTCGAGAACAACGCTTGAGTATATAATTTCATATTTTTGAAGATTTTAGTTCTATCCTAAATTTTTTAAATTTAGATTTTTTTGATTTTTATATCTTTAATTTTTATAAATTTTATTTTCAAGTATTTAAATTTTTAAAATATAAAATTTTGATTTAAATTTGTCTAATAAAAAAACAAGAACCGCTGTCTTATTTTTAACTGACGAATATAAGTATGACCTTAAACTACTCTAAACTGATTTTTAAATGTCTAGATCCAAGATAACTGCCAAAATGGCGATGATGAAATCTTGAGAAAATGCGTTTAGTAATTCAATCATATTTGTTTTTGAAAATGACTACTCATGTTTGGATAAAATGAACCTTTTTCAAGTTATAGTATGTTTTGTTTTTTTTTGCAACTTAAAAATATTTCACGAAGGAAAAGCACTGCAGCCAATTTTCGTTTTTTGACTTTGTTTATCGGGATTTTTTCTAAAGTTGTATTTTTTTAGAAAACAGGCATTCTAATCTAATCTAATCGAACACAAGCGCAGCCAGTCCGAAGAAAGCATCCTGGAAGAACTTGTAGTTTTTTAGAAAACAGGTATTACTGATAAAAGTCTACAAACTCATGAATGCATCTCAGAATAAAAAAATCATATTGAATAAACATTTTTAATGTGCAGAAAAGAACGGTATCAGCAGATTTACAAAACCTTTTTTTTTTCAAAATTCTAGTCAACTCAAGATTAACACGGAGCGAAACAAGAACACACAAAACCAAACCAAGACTTTACCAACAGACCAAAAAAACGCTGCAAAATCGAACCAAAAAGCGAACGAACGAAAAAAAAAGATCAACCACGAGCAACCAACAGAACAACTGCGCGCACACTCCATACCGGGCGTAATCTTCCGAGTCGCTTCCGTCCGCCTCCAGATAGCTGTACAGAAGCTCGGATCCCCGCTTCCGGTGCACTTTCGCTATCCAGTGATGTTGTTGTTGCTGCTGTTGCGGAATCTGCTGCTGATTCTGATTATGTTGAAGGTGATTTTGCTGCTGCTGCTGATGGTGATTGTGAGGGGTGGTCACCTGCCCAACCCCTCCACCTAGCCCGTTTCCCGACACGACCGTTACGGTGCCGCCGTTGGCCGCCAGATGCTGGTTGATGGTGTCGATCAGGTTGGACGCGTTGCTGTTGGTGAGGATGTTCCCGGTCGACGGGATGGCCGTGGTCGACGTTGTCGTTTGGTACAGGATGGTGGTGTTGGTACTGCTGCTGTTGTTGACGACCGATGTTCTACCGCGAGGATCGGATTGGGGTCGGTGTCGTCGGGGGAAGGCATATTTGCATTTCAAAGAGATGGGGAACGGTTTCTTTAAATTATTAATTTGGTTAGACGATGGGTTGAAGACAGTCAGTTTGGGGGGTGAAAATTTCGAACGAAAAATCAACGCCAAAAAAACAATTTCTACGACAAATGGCTACCAAAAGAAAAGAAACGCTGAACGAAAACGCAACGCTACAAAACTCTGCTCACCCGAAGGAATTCCCACTGCTGGTCGGGTTGTTCCCGTGGAGATTGTTCGGAACGAAGGTGTTCCCAAGGGTTCGGAGGACATTCCCGGTGCTGCCACCGCCGATTGGCGAAGTGGCCGGCTTCACTGGTTTGGCCGGTTCGTTAGGACTAGCGTGTCGAACGTCAAACTTGGCATTAAAATCTAAATTTAGGGAGTGATTAAGCGAAACTTACTGTGAGTCCTGCATGTGAGCGTTCAGCTGGTCCTGATCCTCGGCGAAGAAGGTGCACTTGCTGCAGGCCTTCTTGTTGTGCACCTTGAAGACGTGCGTCGCGAGCCGCTCCGAGCGGGCCGCCTTGTAGTCGCACAGCATACACACGTACGGCTTGGTGTGGGTGTTGAGGTGTCGCTTGAGGCCCCAGTTGTCAGCACCTGGCAAAGGGAGAAAAATTGCGATGAGTTTGCAATAAATCTACATAATTTTTGATGATATTAATTGAGTAAGATCTTTCCATAGCATCACAGCTCGTATGGCACGCCGACGAATTTATTTTTTCCTTTCACTTCGTACAAGAATGCTTCAAGCTCTCCCCCGCAACAGTCCCGTCCCGACAGCTCGACGCTTTATCCCTACACCTGCTCCGACTCCTACTCCGTCCCCTCCTCCTCCGCCTGCTTCTTCCACAGCAGGTAACCGGTGGCGTATCCTGTCCCGGATCCTGCCGCAGCAGCGGCGCATCACTCGAACATCCCGTACAGCCCCCAATCCCACCACATCCTCCACCGGCCGCCGAGTCAAAATGTCCGCACTGCTTGAGCGGACACTTGCAGACCTTCCGCGGCGTCGGACGGCACGCGTCACCCATGCCACACCGCGGCCGCGAACTCGGCCCCGCCGTCGCACCACCCGTAAAGTGCTGACATCTCTGCAGCGGGCACTTGCCGTGGCACGAGTCGCAAAACACGTGATCCGCTGCGGCCATCCGAAGCAACGCATCGCTCGAAGAACCCCCGTAAGTCCCGCCGGCATGCCTCAGCAGAACCTGCTCGATCAGTGTGTCCGACTCGTTCGACGAGTCCTTCCGGGCGCCTTGCTGGTACTGCTCAACGGAGGACTGTTCCAACGACGAACAGTCACGAACACTGCGGAACGAACTCGCCGTTGACCCCGCGCTCATCACCATCGTCTGGTACGACACCGGATCCTCAAACTGGGTTGCCTCGCTGATCTTGCCGAACCACGGCATCGAGGACGTCCCCACGCACTGGTCCAGCGCGGTGCTCTGTAGCAGGGCCTCCTCCTTGCAGCGACTGCACCGGCACTGAACAACTTCCGGAGCCTGCACGGCTATGGTATTCTGCTGTTGCAGTTTGAGTTTGCGCTTCAACTCGGTGACCAACCTCCGCAGTCGTGCCTTGTTTGGGTAGCTGGAACTGTTGTAATACTTGCTGCAGATTTGGTTAATGTTGCAGTCCGAGTAGTCTCGCGAGCCGATTATCTCCTGCGTCAGGTGGTACAGGAACAGCGAAAGTTCGCGCTCCTCTTCGTTGCTGGAATTGGGTAATTTTTGACGATTTTCGAAAATTGCTAAAGATTTCCAACTTACGATATGGTTTCCATTTAAAAACTGTAAAATTTTGCTTATTTTTGTGTATTTACATTTCAAATTGACAAATAAAGTTGGAAGTTTAAAAAAGCAGCCTACTTGTACTTCGTGCACTTTCCACTTTCGCAAAAAAAGGTTTTTTAGTGATTATTCTAGAGTTTTATTTGAAAAGTCCTATCAAACACAATAGCTTATAATATGAACTAAAAAAACTCTAGATTTTGTTAATTCTTTTCCTACTATCTGATGATGTTGGTATCATCAGCTAAGTTGTAGGGTTATAACGTTATAATCAAGTCTATTCGGAAAACCAGATTCAACAAAATGTCAAATCAAAAAAAGAAAAGAATAAGCAAAAAAAAAACAGAAACTTGAAAACGATGCACCAAAATAAAAAAAATAACACAAAAGAACTTTTCGATTGCAAACAAGGTTTCTTTTACCGTTTGTCACATCCACACCAATCGCTACTGAATACTCTCTCTTTGCTCTCCCTCTCACTCCGATCGGGTAGTGCAGCGAATGGCTCGGAGAGGCTGATTGCGCTATGTCGCTCAAAGTTGACTCGAAATAGTCTGCGATCCAACTGCTTTAAATCAATGTTATTGCAATTTTATTGATAACACAACATCCAAGACACATTAGACAGAAATTTCCGCAAAGCCAAATATAAATTGACGGCAAACTGTGGTAGTGCAGTGAGCGCCTCGACGGTATTTTGTTAGATTCTCCCCTCTCTGATCATATTCACTTGTGACTCGGGTCGACGGACGGAGTAGATTTGTTCGGCGATGAGTGAGTGATTTTCGATCATTGAGCCGAAAATCAGGACCCTTAATTGCAAATTCAAGTAAACCCCCGGCAAAAAAAAAATATCTCAACTTAGTGAAGAATTAGGCAGAGCTTATCAACACTTAGATGTCAGCATTTTTTGTCCATTGAAGCGTAAACAATCGTCAAAATCGACTTTTTGTAACAAAAAGTAAAAAAAAAAAACTTTTTTTTGCTGTAATCAGATTTAATAATTTGCATGCAGTACCAACTGATGCGCAATTATGAATAGATTTTTTTTATTTTTCAAAAAATGAGTTTTTGATGTAAATTTCTCATTTTTTTTTTTTACAAAAACGGTTCTTTGAAAATACATTCTGCAACTTTCACATACAAATTCAGCTTTTTTGTGTGACCCAATCTCACCCTCAAACCCAATGTCACCCCTGATGACGGTACCATATTTTAGAAAATACTTTTATTTTTAATTTCGGAATCACGACGAAAAACTTTACATGCGTCTTTGCTAAATTTGAGTTTTCTGTGTTAAATACATAACAAAATTTTCACAAAATACAGAGTGTTTTTTGAAAATACTGAAATTTTTATAATTAGCCATATGAGTATCAAACAACCGGGAATTTTCCATAGATTTGCAAATGCATTAGATTGTATGTGTAAGTAGTTAAAATTGTCAGGAAATACATATTTTTTAATACTCAAATTTTATTAATTTACAGAATGGACATAAATCGACCCAACCAACATTTAACATGGATGTTTGCTGCAATTGAGTTTTGATTGTAAAAGACTATATTTTTTGAATAAAATACCGCACTTAAAAAAAAACTAAAAAGTAAAATATTTCCTAAAATATTTATTTACCTTGAATTTTTATGATTTGAAAAACAAGTATAAAACGACTCAAATTTTCATAATTTGCAAAAAGGGAATCAAACAAACATGAAATTTTCAATGGATTTTTACTGCATTGGCTGTTAAAGTTTAAAATACTCAAGTTTAAAAAAGTATTCAAAAAAAGTTAACATATATTATCGCATCATTCTATTTTTTTTTAAATAATTTACAAATAATCTGAACTCGATTATACGAAGACCTCGGAAAAAATCACTTCGGATAACATCGACGAACAAAATTTCTACGTAGACTCAACTCGATTGAAAGCATGAACTTTGGGGTTCCCAGAATCACGTGCATCTTGAATTTTTCAAAAATAGTTTGTTTGGACCGAATGGTTTTTCTCCAAAGTTTGTATGGAGAATTTGACTAAAATGAGGTCGCAGAACTCGAATTTGGTGTTTAAAATAAGAAAATTTCCGAAGTCCTACACAAGCCTTCCGGTAATCGAATTTAGGATAATCGAAATTTCGGATATTCGAGGCTTCGGACTGTATTGGAAGTAGGGGAAATATGCCCATTTTAAGCTTAATAAGCGGTCGTGTTTTAATGATGCTGGATAATCTGGATTGTTTCTTGAAATTCACTTAAACCAAGTACACCAACGAGTAGAGCAACTCTCTGTGAACATTTCTGTTTATTTTCACATTTATTAAAAGTTATGCTATTCCTTTCACAAGCATTTAAAAAAATATTTCAAAAATGCATTCTAATCAGTCACGTGCATTGGGCCACGCCCATTTTTTTATTTTCAGCTTAGTTCTTTTTTTCTTCCAGCGCTCTTTTGGGTCTGCTTAGTGCTGCCAAAATTGATGAAATTTTAAGCGAACACTCACGAAAAGTAGCATTTATAGAAAAAGTTTCCTGGCAACACCACAAGCGCTGCTGGTGGTGTTGGTGGCCACCCTTTGTTCTTTATTTGCCTTCGCTTCTCGCTCGGTTTTCTTCAGCCTTCGATTAGAATGGATGGTCAAAATTGAAACGTCAAAAGACTTAGCGCGTTTGTTTTTTTATGGTGCTTGCTAATTATTTACATTTTTCGGGATTATTTTTCAAGTGAGGTACTAACTAATTGGCAAAAGAACATGTTGCCGGTAGTTGGAAGCAATTTTATATCTTAAGCACTTTGAAATCGTTAGCGTAAGTGAAAAGATATTGATGGCGACTTTCGTTAAGCAGTTGACCTCTCTTCTTGCGTGAGGGTGTGTGTGCCACCAAAATGATAAGAAATGGTCTCGCAAAATAGAAATTATGATCAAAATTGCATTAAATTTGATCTTTTTGGCCAGTAAATGGCATGAATTTGCGTGCTTACTCGAGGCGGTGCTGTTGCTGGTAAGTTTATAGCCCAAATAGTGTTTTTGGAGCTTTATTCGAGCATCAAACTCTCCATATGATGAAGACTGGTGTTTGATTAGAAAGAATTAGAAATGGACAATTTTTTTTTTTTTGCGGATCGAGGTGGGATAGCCAGGATCAAGTCAGTCCAAGTCCGGTTGTGTAAAGGAACGGTAATGGTCGTGTCAATCACATGCGGATCACTCGCACTCCATGGGAGCGGGGATTGAAGACATTACCCAATCATGGTTAAAATGAGATTGTGTTTGTGAGAGTATGTAATCGTGTAATGATGTAAATAAGCTAAATCGAAACTTCGTGCTCAATCGCCGCCCCCAATGTTCATTAAAAACCCCATTCGCACAAGCTTCCCAAAATCAGTACTGTAGGTTTTAACTGTCGAGACTGTTAAAACCTACAGAACTGACCCCAAGGAACTCGAGCGAACGGGGTACACTATCCACACACCAACGGACTTTTACTATGTGACCCTTAACTGTTCCAACAAAGGCAAAATTATTAAAATGAATTCATATGTTGAGGTTTAAACTCAATCAGCAAAGGTAATTATTTAACAAATGCAAAGAAACACACGCCGGGCAAAATTTTTCCACATAAAAAAGTCGGAACTTGTATAAAATGTTTTACAGTCCCCTGTCCTGTCACGTTCGTCAAAAGTCTTGTCAATTTTGCTGAAAATTAAAGTGGTTAGAGTTGCAGTTAATCGTATTCAACATGACCAGAAAAGGCAGGCCTGTAATACGATTATCATGCATGAGTACTTAGCTTTAAAGAGGACGACTCCGCAACCGCCGTCAGATGTCCTCGATCACCTTCGCCAGCATAAGTCGCAATTGGCCAGTAACGAGTTTGTCCTGCTTGTCCTTTGACCAGCTCCGCCGTGGGTACCATCATATCGAAATCGGAGTTCCATTACGCTACACAACCCGGCCGCTAGGTACGCTCCAGTTGCTCCGAATTTTCCGACGACAGGAAGCATTCGATCATTCGATTCCGTCTGGATTTATTCTTCAAAACTGTGGCACTGTAAATATTCTTCAAATAACTAATAAAGAACTATTAATATTTCCAGACACCACTCGGCAAAGATCAATGTGTAACATCTTTGACTGGCGCTAGTATGGGGAACAAATGCTCCCCTGCTCTTTCCGTATTGGTAAAGTGCATTACAAGCCCTCCGACCGTCCCATGCTTTCCATGGGGGCAAGGTCCCAGCCGTGCGGAGAATTAGAAATGGACAATTTATCTCAAAATATTGAATAAAAAAGGCAAACAATACTCATTATTATACTCATGTTGTGTTTTGTGAAAAATAGAATATATATCCATACAATATTTTGCGTCGTTTTATAGCCATGTGTGAACAAAAAAAAGTAATAAAGATAGGTATTCTGTAATAATTTCAATAAAAAAAATTTGGTCATATTACATTGAAATTCTGGAAAATAGCTTCATAATAGGGGAATGGCCACGTTTTCCACTTTTTCTCCATCGAAATCGACTACTTTATCGACTTCATTTTGCTGGGCGAGATAGGACGCCGTCTATTTTTAGGCAATGACTCAGCACTTTTCCACTCTTGCACTTAAAAAATCCAGATGGCAGTACGATGTAACGCCACGTCCCTATTTGCAACACGGGTATCAAAAAGTGTGAAATGATCTGCTCAAACCCTCCGACGCCGTGCCAACCAATCTGCGATGCTATGGAAAGCTTGTACCACACCCAAGTTCAAAGTTATGGTAAAATACTGGTTAGTACATTAAAAATGTTCCACTTACCGCTCCACGGACAGTAGCAACAGGTGAACCGCTTCTCGCCCTTGTTCTTCTTCGCGAAGGATTTATCGTCGACCAGGTTGGCGGCATTGCTGCCGTTACTATTCCCCGCACCTTCAGCCCTCGGCTGCACTCCCTTCTCCTGTTTGATAGCTACGATAGGTGGGGCATTTACTACTATTTGCTGCTGCTGCTGCTGCTGTTGCAGAACAGGCTGGTGTTGCTGCTGCTGGTTCTGCTGCTGCTGATGGTGGTGCTGAATCAGGCCGCTTCCGTTCAGCGTGACAATGTTGTGACTGTTGATGACGGCCGTGACGGTCGAGCCGTGGGACGACGATTCGATGGTTGCGGTCCCGTGGTGACTGCTGGGAATGCTGAGTTGGGCCGGAAAGTTGGCCGTCGGAATGTTGAGGGTGCTGACCACCGGGATTACGGATACCGGTGGGGACACGAGCGTGGTTGGCGGGGGTGGGGCTGGTGCCGAAACCGGCGTGTTGCTGCTACTACTGCTGTAGTAGGGCTTGGCGGTGCTACTGGTCGGTGTTGAAGTGGAGCTGACCGCGGTTATGCGGCGGGTTTTGGCGATTTCGTAGTCCATGTCACGATGCATCCGCATAAAGTGCTTCTTCACGTGATCCGCCCGGTTGAACTGCTTCAGGCAGGCGTAACAATGGAATGGCTTCTCCTCTTTGTGAATGTTCTCGTGGCGCGTGAACAGGTCGCGCCGATCCGTGGTGTACGGACAGCTTGTGCAGGCGTAACGCTTTCCGGTGGCAGCTCCGACGGTCGCCGACGAGGGGCTGAAGTTGCCTTTGCTCTTGTCGGACTGCGGAATGTTGAGAGTGCTGCCACTGCCGGTGGGCGAGCCATCTAGCGGTTCTACCTTGGGCTTCTTGCCCGATTTGTGGGAGTACGAAGTGGACGAGTGTTTGCCGCCACCCGAGCTCCACGACTGCTCGCCGGAGGTTTGTTCCTGCTGCTGCTGCCAGCGATCGTCACTGGTCACGGCGACAAGATCTGGAATTAAGAAGAGAAAACAAATGTTGTTGTAAGAAATTCGTCAAACCTCACAAGATCTTCATTTCGTGCCGATACGTCAACGTGTTCGCGTATTGGGTACCTAGTTCAAACTCACTTGCTTTCGCGGGAAAGTTGACCGGATTCAGGATGGCCCCCGGCGGAGGGAATCCGTTCTGCATGAGTGCAGCCAGGCCGAACGCCGTCGTCAGATGTTCCTCCGACCGACCTTGCTGCTGCTGGCCCTGGTCATTCACCGTCGTAGTCTCGTAATCGATCGTCGTAATGTTTCGGTCCGAGACGAGCGTCGTGAAGGACCGCTCGCCACCCTCGGGAGCTGCTGCGGGGGCTCCCGGAGCAAGCTGCGCAACCTGGGCGATCTGGGTGTTGTGCGGGTAGAGTCCGTGGGCGGACTCTTCGCCGTACAGTTTGCGCGTAATTTCCTTGAACATGTCCTCGTACGCCTCAACCCCGGCGGCGGGCTGGGACGACGTGGTGGGTATGAGCGTGGTCATTCCTTGGGCACCTGGGGAGGGGGCTGGGTGCGATCCCGCTGCCCTCCTAGAGCAGTGGGAGTGCGACTGCCGATGTGGTGGGGTGCCGCCTCACCAGGGGGCACTTATCTGGAAGAAGGATTCAGAAAGAGAAAGTTGTTAAGATTATTTAAAATGGTTGAAACAGCCTGTTGTTGCTGTCAACAGTACAATTTAATGCTTTTTAAACGTCTCCATTCATGGGTGGAAATTCGCATGCATCACAAAATCCCCCCAAAGAAATCCCACACAGCTAGTCAGAGTTCAGCCGCCCTCATTTCTGTACACAGAGACACGGGGAGATGGCATAGAGGCGCTGTAGCGTGGCATTTTCATTCATAACTTTTGATAACACCACATTCATCCCAAACCCCAAAAACCCCACAATCCAAAGGCCGTGACGTGACACGACCAACAGGTTTTTTTGCTAAGCACCCCCCCCATGCAGCTGCTGCTGGGAGGGAGGACCACGTGGCCACAGAGTAGGCCCACCAGAACGAAACACTTTGGCACGTTCAGCGTGACGTGGCTGTTCACCACGTGGGCCGCCCCCGGTCGGTCGGAAAAACGTGGGTGGCCACCCACATCATCATCATCATCGCGCGCCGTCATCATTTTTAGAGGGAGAAGCAGAGTAGAGAGCTGAACACAAAAAATATATAAAATAAAATCGTAACCTCCGCGCCCTACCCGTCCTGCTCCGGAAACCGGTTCCCCGGCGCGCGCACACACACACGCTGAAGCTGTGGGTTTGGTGGATGAAACTCGACCCACCCTTGAACAAACCCCCCAACTAACTCCCACACTTGGCTCACCACCATCATTTTTTTTTTGCTGCTGCTGCCGGGTGATGAAAAATTGTTGAATGGGTGAAATGTGATTAGTACGGCACCCGCAGTAGCAATAGCAACAACAAAGGAGAGTTTGTGGGTGAGGAGCAGCGACTGTCCCCGGTGTGATGGGTCCCTCAGACAGGGGGCCATTCATTGGTTGCTGAAACCGGGTGTATCTTCAACCTGTTGATCGGTGGGGATGTTTTGGGCTGACACGGTTGCGAGTTTTTTAAAAGTAATTTCTCAGACAACAATAAAAAACACAAAACGAAAATTAAAAAAATTAAACATAAAAAATAGAACGACAAAAAAAATAAAAATTAAAAAAAGAGAACAAGGAAATAACATTTTATAAAAAAAAACATTATTAAAATTAAAATGAACCTGAATAATTTCAATAACTTTGAACGTTAAATTTATAATTATTTAAAAAATAATTAAAAAACAAGTTTTAAAAACTGGTGGAAACTAAAAAAATAAGACTTATCTACAAATCTAAAAATTTCAGAATCTCAAAAACATAAGAGCAATTCTCTCAGATTTCAATCATTTGATTTTTTTGGTGCCTTCGGTATGCCCAAAGAAGCCATTTTGCATCATTAGTTTGTCTATATAATTTTCCATACAAATTTGGCAGCTGTCCATACAAAAATGATGTATGAAAATTCAAAAATCTGTATCTTTTGATCGATTTGGTGTCTTCGGCAAAGTTGTAGGCATGGGTAAGAACTTATACTGAAAAAAATTATACAAGGTTAAAAAAAAATGGTGATTTTTAATTTAACTTTTTGTCACTAAAACTTGATTGGCAAAAAACACATTTTTTTGATCTGTTGCTATGTTGATATGTTGCCAACTTTTCAAAAAAAAATCCAGGTTGTGCAAAAAATCTTTGAACGACTTATGAAATCAATACTGATTTTTCGAAAAATCAATATATTGTTCGCAACATTTTTTCACAGTTTTGATTTTTTTAAATTAGTGCACATGTTTGCCTACATCTGAAAAAAATATTTTTGAAAAGCTGAGAAAATTTTCTATATTTTGTTTTTTGAACTTTGTTGATTCGACCTTTAATTGCTGAGATGCAAAGGTTTAAAAACAGGAAAATTTATGTTTTCTAAGTCTCACCCAAACAACCCACCATTTTCTAACGTCGATATCTCAGCAACCAATAGTCCGATTTAAAATGTTAAAATATGAATAAAAAAACATGTTCAAATATGAAACATTCGTAAAATTTCTCGATTTTTTCGAAAACAATATTTTCAAAATTTTCAAATCAAGACTAACATTTCAAAATGGCGTAACTTTTTTAAGAAACAAGTTTTTAAAATATCAAAAATTTAAAAACCGTACTGCAGGAAATAAAAAAAAATCAGTAAAAATTTTAAAATGTCAGGCATTAAAAATTAAAAAGAAAATCAAGATCTCAAAAACCAAAAAACATCAAAAAGTTTATGTTTAATGAATTCAAAGCCAAAAAAAACAAAATAAACATTGAAATATATTTGCAACGGCCTAATAGTATTTGGCCTATTATACCGTCATCCACAATGTTTTTTCCTGTTTTGTGCTTTTCATAGTTTTCCTGTCTTTTGTTCCGGAAGAAGACTAAACTTTTCAATGATGTATGTATGTGAGGGTCTAATTCGACATAAATTTATTTTCAAATACATATTTGTATTGAATATTAATGCTTGCAGCAATTTCCCACGAAAACAGCATGATTCGAAAAAATAGTTGTCCGTTCGGGCCCAAATTTGTACTGGGAGTGTCTTGGCCAAAATCATTAGACCCGTGTTTTTTTTTTTTAGTTTGGAAATTAGGGCAACCCACGCCGTGTTAGGGTGATCCAAAAAAAATGGCAATTTTCGTCGATTTTAGCTCTCTTGGACGCAAATAAAAATTGGTGTATTAGACCTTTATTTTTTTTTTTTCAAAAACTAGCCTAACATTTGCAAAGGTCTCATGAAAATTTAAAATGCTGTTTTGAAGGTCTCGGGACCAAAGAGCCTCTATTTTTATCAGATTTCTCGGGAAAAATTTCATAACGTATCAAAAACCGGCCAAGCGGGAGGCAGGAAAAAATAACTTGTTTTAGAAAAACTGCGATACTTTGAAAATTTCTCTATTCTTTTATTTTCGAAAAATCAAATCTCCCAATCTTGTTAGTGAAACTCCACCATTTTGTGGTATGTTATGTAAATTTTTCCGCGAACTCTGTCAAAAATAGAGGCTTTTTATCCACGCTCCAAATAAAATAGATTTTTTGTGTATGGACAATTGTCCATGGCCGGTTAGGGGGAGGGGGTCGAGATTTCCAAAAAACAAAAAAGTGTCCACGTGGTTTATGGATGGTTCCTTATGATGAAATCATATTTCAAATAAATTAACCTAGAAGTTTGATTTTCTTTTTAAATAATCAGATTGGAATGCATTCATTACGCTTTTTTAAAGAGGTTTTGAGGCCATAAAATATATTTTATTTAGATTTCAAAGCGTTTAGAAAATTTGAAAGATTTAAGAAAGAAACAAGACTCACATTTGATCACATGGGCCAAAGTAGTCCTCGAAAAAAAAAATCCAAAATTTCATTCAAACAACATAGCTTTTGAACAGTCGCACCAGCCGCCCTTGTCCTCCCAGTTCACAGCCCGTCTCCACGCAAACCCCACGACCACCACCCCTAACCCCACCACCCAGCCACGAGGCAAGCACATTTAGTGTGGGCGGAACTCGTTAGAACAGCACAAAGTAATGCGCCTCGTGGTGGCAGCAAACAACCGCCAAAACTTGTTCAGAGCGAGGCAAGCAAAAAAAAAAAAATCTGAAATTTCAAGTTCACCATCACCGCGAAAAGCCTAAGCCCAGAGCATCAGATTGGAAGCGTGTGTAAGAGAGCGAGAGAGAAAACAATGTGAGCAGATTTGAGAGTCAGCACACCAGTAAACAACTGTTGAACACAGAGATTTGCCTTACTCCCCCACATGTGCGTGATCATACACAGCAAAGTACAACATTGTGTATTAGTTGTGACTGTGCGAGATTTGAGTGTTTGGTAAACAAGTTACAAGTGTTGTTTAACGACGAGGTGAGTTACATGGTTTGAATTCTAAACTTTAGAAAATTTAAAATTGAAAAAAATTAAATAATAAAAATTTGAATTACAAAAAAACATTCTAAATAAATTTAAGGATTGATCCTGCAAGAAAACTAAAAGAACAACAACAAGTCAAAGAGCCCAAAAGAAATAGATACACTCGCACATTCAGATGAAACAAGACACTGCAAAAACGCATCTAAAACTCTCAGCTATCGCTCTCTCCCCGGCTTGGGTGGTGGGTGGTCAATGCGCGAGTAGGCGTTTTACCCCACATTGCTTGGCCGCCCACTTCCGACCGCGCTGTTGTTGCTTTATTATCATCATCATCGTCGTCGTCGTCGTCGTGAACGCCAAGAGTGTTGAAACTGTAACTGTGTGATTGAGTTTTGTGTGGGCGTATTTTGGCTTGATTTTTTTTTCTGCTGGGAGGGCAGTTGAAGTGAAATCTGTTTCAAAAGTGACACAAATGGTTGGAAATTCATGTTGAAATGCAAATTTATAAATTAAAATAAAGCATTTTTCTAAGACTTCTATCCAGGCCTGCAAAATGTTTCCAACCCAGCGTACACATGAAGCAAACCAAAATGTCAGTTCACTGCTAGCATGTGACTGTAAGCCTACTGTGTCCTTTCAACCACTGCCGCCTGACTCGTGCCGGTCGGCTGCTGGAGAATGAGACGTGAAAAAATGAGCAACACTCACTCAATTCGTGTCGTATGACTGACTCGTAAAATCCTCTCTAAACACTATTTTGACTATTTTTAAACAATTGAATAGTTCTAGACTGTGCAAAACACTTAAAACAACCTTAACTTATATTCAAAATTGCATTTATACGCATAAATAGCAACTTTTTGTGTAAAAACTTGTTTCTTTATGTGTGTGCGTGCAACGTCGAATGAGCGTTGGTCGACTACTGCCCCGCATTGCAGCTGCTCAGTGAGCTAGGGCACTCACGACTGAGTCTGGTTTGTTTATGTCACGGTTTTGCGGTTCAGTGAATAGATCTGAAAAAATCGTGTATGCGTCGCCGATTTTCGCGTCAGGACCCCTGACATTTTCAGCTCTGCTTCTATCAATTCTTTTGTATTGTCTAAACTTAGCTTGATTTGTAAATGATTTAATTACATATTTGTTTCAGTTGACAAATGGTAGGCAGCACGGAGTGACTTTACACTGTAAAAGACATAATTATATAAATCTAAAAAACAAGTTTAAAAATTAAAAAAAAAATAATTAAAACTGTACACATCCATTTTATCATAAATTAAGGAGAATTGAATTTTAAAAAGATAATCGTCTGCATTTCATTTTTCACTTTCGTTTCGGATAATCTAAACTTCAGATAATCGAACCACAATTTTTGTTTTGTCTAAACTACTCTAATAGTAGTTTATGCAACAAGTTGCAAAAAGAGGATTTTTTCAGCACGAGTCGTACATTTATCCAACGAGGTTCACCGAGTTGGATAAATACGAAGAGTGCTGAAAAAATCAAGTTTTGCAACGAGTTCCATACAACATTTTTTGCAATTCCACACTGAGTGAAATTTTATGTCAAATTTTCATGTATTTTGTCAATAAATCGTTTAAATCAAAAAATGTTGAAAAGTGTTACTTTTCGAAACAAGTGCTGAAAAGTTCAACTTTTCAGCACCCATTTGAGTGCTGAAAAGTAGAACTTTTCAGCATTTATTTTGAAAAGTGTTGCTATTCGATTCTGTTATTTTGGGTATAGAAAAGTAGGCTATTTCGTCGTTCAAGAATGACAGGAAAAGTAAGTAGTTTCACGACGGAATTGCAAAAAGTGATTTATAATATTTAAATCCAAGATGGCGGCCAAAATTGTGGCAATGAAATATTGAAAAAGTGCATTTCTCAATTTAACAGGCAATCAACCATTCAAATGTGAATGAAATGGAATCGCAGAACTCGAATTTGATGTTAAAAGTTAGAAAATAGAAAAACATTTTTTTTTGTTATGATTCGATCATCCGAAGTCCCATACAAACCTCCGGATAATCGAAACTTCGGATATTCGAGTTTGAACTGTACTTAGATACGACCTGAACATGAAAATGTAGGACGCTGTACTATTGATTTTCTGAAACTAAAATTTTCAAAGAAGTTTTCATACCCCGGAAAAACAAATTGTTTTCGACTACTTTTATTTGGATAAAACTTTACATTCAATTTGTCCAAAGAAAAATACTTTTCATTATTAGTTAGTCCTCGCAGATCTTCATACAATTTAAATGTTGATGAAGCAATTACATCACGTGAATAAAATAAAAGTTCCTTGAGAAATTATTTTCTGATCGATTTTGTTGTTTTCGATAAAGGTGTAGTAAAAAGAAAAAAAAACAATTCATGCAAAAAAATGTCCGTACTTAAATTAACAAAAAATGCAAAAAAAAAACAATTTTAAATGTTGCACAATAATACACAACAAAGTTAATTTCACAAATTTGCAATCAAAGAATAGTCTACAAAATGTTGATGAAGTTGAACTTTTGTTTGAAACATTTGTTATTTTTCACTTTCGAGTAACTAGACTTTATTATCAGAAGTCGTCGACAAATTTCGTTTCATATTATCAAAATACAATTTTGTTATACCCTTGATTTATTTTGGGGCGTTGAGCTAAAAAAATAACCTAATTTGTTAATCCAATCAACTAGTAAAATAGTAGTTTATGCAACAAGTTGCAAAAAGGATTTTTTTTTAGCACAAGTCGTACATTTATCCAACGAGGTTTACCGAGTTGGATAAATACGAAGAGTGTTGAAATAGTAGTTTATGCAACAAGTTGCAAAAAGAGGATTTTTTCAGCACGAGTCGTACATTTATCCAACGAGGTTCACCGAGTTTGATAAATACGAAGAGTGCTGAAAAAATCAAGTTTTGCAACGAGTTACATACAACATTTTTTGCAATTCTGAAAAACACACACTAAGTGAAATTTTATGTCAAATTTTCATGTATTTTGTCAATAAATCGTTTAAATCAAAAAATGTTGAAAAGTGTTACTTTTCAGCATTTATTTTGAAAAGTGATGCTATTCGTTTCTGTTATTTTTGGTACAGAAAAGTAGGCTATTTCGTCGTTCAAGAATGACAGGAAAAGTAAGTAGTTTCACGACGGAATTGCAAAAAAAAATGTATATACTTTGCAACGGCCTATTATAGATAGAAAAAAATATGATTTTTTCTCTTTGATTGGTTCGATGTTTCTTCGAAGACCTAAAATTTCAATCAATCAGGTTTCGGATAGTTCAAACTATTGGATAAAAAAAACAATTGATTTATTTTAAAAAGATTGATGATTGGATCAGTATTTGCAAATAAAACAATCACTAAAAATAAAAGAAATATAAGTTTTTTTTCAAGTGTTACAAATAAATAAAACACATATTTGTAGTTGAATCAAACCAAACATTTCTTAGTCCTGATAATTAAATAATTTTTTGATCGTCCGAAAACTAATGCTTGGTGAAATTATAATTCGAATGTTCATGTATTTTGTCAATAAATCGTTTAAATCAAAAAAAATTTGAAAAGCATTACTTTTCAAAACTAGTGCTGAAAAGTAGAACTTTTCAGCATTTGTTTTGAAATGTGTTTCTATTCGATTCTGTTATTTTTAATAGATTAAAGTAGGCTGTTTCGTCACGCTAGAATGACAGGAAAGGTAGGAAGTTTCAAGACGGAATTGCAAAAATACGTTTTAAAAATCAGAACCAAGCATTATTTTTCAGACGTTATAATTTACAATGATGTTTGAAAAAAAATCGTCGTTTATCGGAGTCACGTAGATTTTCTTAAGAAATAAAAAAAAACAGTTTTTTTCTGATTTAACTCGATCATTTTAAATCCCACACAATCTTGAACCATCAAAGTCATGCTGTCACTATTTAAATAATAGTTTTATTTATTTTTAAAACTTGTGTTTGGGATTTGATTATCATTTTTTACAATTTTTTAAGAGACATTAAGACTGTGTGCATAATCTTCAAAATTCAAAATTTTTATGGAAATTGAAGTTTAATTTTAGTGCATTTATAATCATATCTAGCATGTTTGGAATCGATTAAAAATGTTTTGACTTTTTCGGAATCTCCAATGCACAGTTTCACAAGATTTTTTTTTTGCGGAAATATGCAGTTCAGAAAGTATTTAACGGAATTATTTATTTTTTTACCATTAAGATAAAGAAAGGTTAGCACAATTGTAATAGTCGCACAATGCAACAAAAAGACAACGAAACAGTGTAAAAAAAATAGTTGTTAATTCAAAGTATTTCCCAACCAGAAATTCCCCCAATTTTCTACCCGTCAAAATCACCACCCACAATGACCGTAAACCTCATTATCACTTGACTCATTCATTGAATTATGGTGCTCCGCCGTCCGCAATGATGCTGGTCATTCCTCACACCGTCACACTCTTCAAACTGATCCTCAACTTTTATATTTTTTACAACAACACACTTTTCACCCGTTTCTGTTTGGCGGGCGGGTGTCGTCGTTGTTGATTCATTCATCAAGCGAAACTCTTCCTCGCGCGCGACCTCCCCCTGGTAATTCACCCAGCTCAAATCAGGGGGGAAAAACCACGCTTCGGTTTATTTGCCGATGTGTGTAAACTTGGATACGATTGTCGGCTGAGACAAAGAAAATCAATAAAATTGCAATTTTTGGAGTGCGTCGATTTACCTTAACCCTTTTTTGTTCGTTTTGTTTGTTGGGCACATTGGAAAACTTACTTTTGTGAAGATTTTCATGTTGTTTCATTTTCACTGAATTTTCATTTCGTGTCAAGTAACTTCTCCTTAAAATATCAAGTTCAATTACACTAAATCACTGCAGTTCACCGCAAAACAATCACTGAAACCTCACAATTTGTCTCAGTTTCTTCCCGAGAGCAACATTTCTAACATCACCACCCACACCCAGTTGCAAAACCCAGCGCAATGCTATAGTGTGGGTTGGTTGGGTGGGATTTTTCTCTGATCCAAGCACCAAGCACCGTGCAACAACGCGTTCCGACCTTCCCTTCGTCCCGGCAGCTGGAGTTCGATTGCCAGGCTGGGCGACCCCGGAACGGGCCACCCTCGTGGAACTTCCATGGCGAAACGAGCAAGAGAAGGGGGAGGGGGGGGGGGTCTGCCCAACCCAACCTCGGGAGGGGATCCCCCGCAAACGGCGCAATCGCTCTCTCCCTCTCTCGTTCGCTCTCTCTCTCTCTTTCCACAACACACAAATACTCGTGTGCCCAAGTAACGTGAAAACGCACATCGTTTTGCGAATCGGAACGAATTGAGGGGATATTTATTGACTCCTTTGCCTTCAACTTGGCGAGGGGAGTGGAGGGTGGAGTGGCTGACCATCAGGATTCGTGGGGTGGACGTTGGTGCGGAGCGTTGTGGAAATAAGTTATCAAGTTATCTTGTTCTTTGAAAAAAAAAAAAAGTTGCAGCGGCCTAAACACTTTTTCACTTAATTCAATAAAACTTGATAATTAAAACCAAAAATTAACTCTGGGATGATAGTTAAAATTACATTACAGTCCAGACGCGATTATCTGAAGTTCTCGATCAAATTTCAGTTCAGATAATCGTTTTTTTCGTTTTTTCTTGTTGTTGTCTTGTTTTAGCTGCGTTTAGCTCAAAAAAGGCCCCAAGCTGCCCATGATTGAAAATTTGACTTTTGTGTCAAATCAAGTATTCCGAGAAAAATGCATTTTTATCGTATTTTTTTTTTTTTTTTGACAAACCAATTTCCCATTAGAATCCGTTTGGTTTCCCGCATCAACAGTCAGCATTTTAGTAAAATGCA
Source organism: Culex quinquefasciatus (assembly GCF_015732765.1). NCBI lineage: Eukaryota > Metazoa > Arthropoda > Insecta > Diptera > Culicidae > Culex > Culex quinquefasciatus. Next base: position 34,714,292 of record NC_051862.1, read on the forward strand.
AGTTTTAGAAGATGCATTTGAACATCCTCTATCGAAACGAAAAACGAAGTTGACTTTATAGCTGTCGGCCACCATTGCTAGTACCAACCACTAGTGTCTTTCTTTTATCTACACGGACTTCGCCGCCCTGGGCTCTCCTAAGTGTATGAAAGTATGGCACGGAACGACGGCGCCGAATACCCATATTTACACAAAGAATTTTGGAGCGCCCGCCGCGGGATTCGAACCGGCGACCTCTGGATTGTGAGTCCAGTGCGCGGTCCGATTGATCCACACGGGCGGGACATCCTCTATCACTTAGAGGTAGTATCTTCGATTTGAAATGTTCAAATCCAACAAAATTGCGGCCAAAATGGCGGTGACGAAATATTAAGAAAATACTTTCGGTAATGTATCACGTAAGCTTAGTGATTTATCACGCTCGAAAATTGCAAATTTCACGGGGACCTCCATTTCAAACACCAAATTTCACGCAAATTTCGGGGAAACTGCTTTTTATGCTTCATTATATATTATTTAAATAAACTAAAAACAATTTCAATAATTTTGAACCTGACAAAAAAAATCTCCTAATTTTCCAAAAAGATTCCACCTGGTTTATGGGTGGGCTCTATATATAATATATATTTTGAAACAAAGTGTAGGGCATGCGTATTCTCATTTATTGAACTGTTCTTTTTAATATTCGACTAATAAAGCTAATAAGTTTTCGCTGATTTGCTTCATTTTATTGAACTTCATATCAAAGCAAAATTGTACAATCTTGTCCAGCCAAAATGGGTTGAATAATTAAATTGTTTGCGACATTTATCACATTAAAAAAAATTTAAAGGTTTTCATCACTCTATTTAAAATTTATATTTAAAAAATCAGCAAAATTAATATATTTGTAACGAAATCGAAATTTTTATTCAAAATGAAAACAAAACGGAAAAAAAGTAGTATTGTTTAACTTTCACAGGAATCATCCACCCAAATAATCAAATATCGTTAAAATAAAGCAGGACTAAGAAAAATCTGATTTAAAAAAAAATGATTTAGGCCGTTGCAAATATTTTTCAAAGTTTATGTCGCCCCCCTTCAAAATTGGTCCGAAAAATCAGGGGAAAAAAACGTATTTTTTCAAAAAATATCAAAATTTCAATGGAAATAGAAGTCTAATCAACTGAGAACAATCTTAAATGCCTTTTCTGCATTGATAATCATATTTAACATGTTTGGACTCGTTTAAACATATTTTGAACTTTTATGAAATTTTAATGTACGCACCGCAAAAACTTTTTTTCTCGCAAAAATAAAATTTTCGTCAGTTTTTATTAATTTTGGAAATCAATGATTGCAAAACAACTGGACAGGTGTATGATGCATTTTAAAACACTTTTTTCATTCAAATGTTGACACCGTGACCTGTAATTTTAATTTTTAGCTTTTGAGCAACTCTCTACGAAATCGGCCGATTTCGACCATTTTTATTTTTTGTATTTTTTGATTTGACTCAAACTTTGTGGGGGCCTTCCCTATGACCAAATAAGCTATTTTGTGTCATTGGTTCACCCATACAAGTCTCCATACAATTTTGGTTGCTGTCCATACAAAAATGGTGTGTAAATATTCAAACAGCTGTAACTTTTGAGTGAATTTTCTGATCAATTTGGTGTCTTCGGCAAAGTTGTAGGTATTGTTGAGGACAATTGAGAAAAAAATAGGTACACGGAAAAAAAATTTGCAGATTTTTTTATCAACTTTTTTTCCACTAAAACTCAATTTCCCAAAATATGTATTTTTTTGATTTTCGAGATTTTTTGATATGTTTTAGGGGACTAAAATCCGCAACTTTTGAGCTATAGAGAAACATTGTCAAAAAATCTGCCGCCAAGTTATGAATTTTTGAAAAATAGTGATTTTTGGAAAAAAAATCCAAATTTCATGCAAAAACAAATTTGAAGTTATTTTTTAATGCAAAATTGAATTTGCAATCGAAAACTACTTTAAATTTTTTTTGATAAAGTGCTTCGTTTTCAAGATATAGCCACCGAAAGTTTGTTTTTAGCAAAATATTTGCAGTTTTTCGATTTTTAAAAATAGTGACCATGAGCGACCATTTCTAAAAATATTTTTTTTTGAAAAGTTCAGAAAATTTGCTATAAAATTGTCTAAGAGACATTGAAGATTGGACCTCGGGATGCTGAGATACAGCCGCTTTAAGAAAAAGAAACACGAAAATTGAAGTTTTCTAAGTCTCAACAAAACAACTTACCATTTTCTAATGTCGATATCTCAGCAACTAATGGTCCGATTCTCAATGTTAATACATGAAACATTCGTGAAATTTTCCGATCTTTTCAAAAAAAATATTTTGAAAAAAATTAAATCAAGACTAACATTTTAAATGGGCGTAATATTCAATGTTTGGCCCTTTAAAAATGTTAGTTTTATTTTACGTCCTTTATAAGACCCTTGTCTTACAGTAGATATAAATCCATTCTAAAGCCCAAACCCAAGGGTGGCCCATTCTGCCCCCCCTTTTCACGATTTTGCGAAACGCGTGAAATACTTGAAATTTGATACGAAACCATCCATTAATCACGTGAAAACTTTTTTATTTAATTCTTAAACTTACAAACAATTTTAGAAGCTTTTTGTTAATTTGGGTTTATCAAACAGCAGTCAGCCAACAATCTCTGATAAGCTAAGGGATAGCCTTACAGTTCAATCCCTGCGAGGAGATTTAACTCCAACCCAAGAGAGTCGCAAAAGGTGAGAGGAAAAGCAGACAACAGTGAGTGTGTGAGCAGCGGGGTGGCAGTGGTCGGCGTCGTCTGGGTGGCAACATTCCTCCTTCTCAAATACACACATAAATATAAAGTAGGAGCAGAAGCATCTGGTACGATTTTAGAATTCCATTTAATTTATAATTTTTACAATGAGAAAATAGTATATAAAAAAGTAGTTAGGTTGTCACAAATCCAATAAATTTACTGCATCAATTCTAACTCTAACTCCAATGCTGACGTCCTTCCCTCGTGCCAGCCCACTCGTTGCTGCCAAAGGCATCCAATAAATCTGTGCCATTATCTTTCCCCCCCTTCGGAGGAGGGTGTTCGACAAATACACAGCTTAATCAAATCAGCCCCACATAAAGCATGTTCCTGTCGTCTGGCTTATTCAAATCCATCACGGCAGCTCCACCTTCCTCCCTTTACGAACCAAATCACCCTCTACATGTTACTGATGCAGGGTTTGGTGTGTTCAGAAGTCAAGCTGTTGCAGAATTTTAGTAGCGTTTTTCCAAGAATTTGCAACAGCGGGGAATCTAACTAAACTACTTTTAGGATGTTGACAGCCAATAAATGGAACATATCGATATTTGATGATTCTGACTGACTGATTGACTGCAAAATTACTCTTATTCGTTTTACCGTTGCAGTAATGATATATTCCAATCAAATATAAGTTCGGACGCGCAAGGATGATTGCGCCTGCTTGTCCCCCCTCTAAAAGAAAAGCGATACTTTGTCGAAGTCACCATCACCATCCAGCTGCGAGCAACAATCGGTGGTCGTCCCGCGACTGTTCCTCATCAATGAGAGAGTATGAACGCGAGTGTATGATAATGTGAGTGAGACAGTCGTGAGGGTAAGGATCACCGTCTGGATACGGGGTAAACTCAAAGAGCTACAACACGTGTGACGTGTTCTTTCTTGGACTGGAGGATTTTACCAAACTATGTCTATGAATTTTCCTTATCCTTTTGTAGTAATCCATGTTTTATAAATATACCTGAAAATAAACAGAGAAAGGATACATAAATAAAAATTGAAAACATGTTTTTTTGCTTATAATATATTCAAAAAAATATAATTAGTCACGTAATGGGAGCAAGGGCGTCTATGCAAGGCATTTTGCTTCCTAAATTTCTAAAGGTCCGCCAAAAAGCATTCTCATAATCGCTTCCCCAAACCCCCCCCCCCCCCCACGCGTGCGGTCAGCAGAAACTTAAAACAAGTTTCTCAGAACACGCACGGCTGAGCTGACTGTCCGGCAAAACCAGTGTCGACCCTGGCCAGTGTCATGGTAACGCATGGTCGTCGTCGTCTGCGAGCTTTTTAGCCTTTTTTGCGTCCATGAGGCGTCGCGTCGACCCCCCTGGGTGGGGCCAAGGGAGGAGAGAGGTGGAATTGGGGTGGCAAGAGCATATGTGAGTTATTGCCCCGATCGTCGTCGTCCAAGTCTGCTCGCGGGAGGCAGGCTGAACATATTATATTATTTGTGGGTAAAATATTCAAAGTCACACTAGTGCTGGGTGAGGGGGGAGAAAAATAAAAGAAATAAAAAAAAAAACCGGGCAACTCAACCACAACGACGTCGAGAGCGCGGTGGGTGTTTTACGTCCCCGCGATTTTACCCTTTCGGGGGAGATGTTTGAAGATTTGTTAATTAACTATACAATTTTTGAGTTAGTAATTTTCTGCTAAAGTAACGGGATTCATAAATAAAAGTGGTTTGCACAAAAGTTCAAAAGTAAAAAAAATAACGTTAAATTTTCAAATCATGGTCTTCAAAGGGTTAATTGACGGCAGCGTGCGTTTCGGCATATATTTGTGCATTTTTTTTCGACTTCCACAACGATTTCAGATGATTCGCGCGTTGTGGGGAGGGAGTTGTGGAGTTTATAATTAATGGCCCACACCCTTTGCCACAACCGTCCAAGAGGTGGGATCTGGGGTGAAGGAGCTGCTGGGAGGTCATCCGGGTGGGTGGTGGAGTTGGTTGGGCTAGCTACTGGCACGACACTCGCATCGTACCATTTAACTCCAGCATCACAACCCACGACTGGGGGGCTGTGCGAGTGGTGTGATGCTGAAAACACTTTGCTCGATGTTGTTGGCTTGATGATGGTTGCTGTTTACTCAATGTCAACATCACGTGTGACATGTGACTTTGGCTCCGATGAGCTGTTTGACTGTTTGGTTGAAGCACTAACATAAGAGATTTTTTTTATTTACAACCAAATAAAAAAAAGGTTATTAATTTCTTAACATTTTTCCAATTTTTCTGTAAGTTACCGATTTTCATAAAAAAATCATTGATTCAAAACAATTTGAACTTGAACTATAAAAATTTTAAAGGATACTTCCCGAAAGCATAATCATTTTATTGAAATCTTTTTTGTTTGAAAATTGAGAAAATTTAACTATGTACTTATGATTTCAACATATTTTTTTCGAGTCTTGCATACAACATGTTAAATCTCGTTTACTTTTGTTTATGATTATGTGTGTTTAAATACTTTAGCAATTTAACCTGAATTCCGCCAATTGATTTTATTGGTATTTTATTTTTATTTTGCTCAAACTTTTTGGGTCCCGTCCGTATGACCAAAGAAGCCATTTCGTGTCATTGGTTTACCCATACAAGTCTCTATTCAATACTGCGCCCGTTTGAAATGTAAGTCCTGATTGCAACATTTGCAAAATATTTTTTTTGAATAGATCAGAAAATTTCATATGAATATGAAATAATAGTTTATGCAACAAGTTGCGAAAACAAGATTTTTTCAGCACGAGTCGTTTATTTATCCAACGAGTTTTACGGAGTTCGATATATACGACGAGTGTTGAAAAAATCAAGTTTTGCAACGAGTTGCCTACAACATTTTTTGCAATTCCGAAAAACGCTTTTTGAATGGAATTTTATGCCAAACATTCATGTGTTGAGTAAATTTACCGTTCAAAACAAAAAAAAATATTGAAAAATGTTACTTTTCAATACAAGTGTTGATAAGTTCAACTATTCAGCACCCATTTCAGTGCTGAAAAGTAGGACTTTTCAGCACTGGTATTAAAAGATATTGGTTTTGAAATCTGTCATTTTTGGCCTACTTTCGTTTCGTTTCTCCAGAAGAAAAGGAAAAGTTGAATGTTTCACAGAGGAATTAAAAAAAATCTGTTTGTTTTTCTTCTATCCACTCTCAGCAACCGTAAATCTAATTTTCAATGATTCATGGACGATTTTTTTTGGAAAATTAAAAAAAAACATTTTCAGAAAAAATTTCACTCATGGGCACTATTTTAAATAATAATAAAAAACTGCAAATTTTCAGTTAAGCCAAAGTAAAACATATTTTTTATGGCTCTGCGAATTTTTGTCCACTAAAACATACTTTAAAATTTTAGAATTAAAAAATACGGATCTTGGCATCTTATTTTTTGTGTTTTGTGTATCTCAAAAAGAAAATCAAAATGGTACATATAAATTTTCAAAGAAAAAACTTGTACAATCGATTTATACTTTTAAAATAACATTGTATAATGTTTATTTCAGCATTTTAATCAAAGGGGGTCGTAGGCATTTTAAAAACTTAATTTTTGCGATCATTTATTAAGAATAAACGTGAAACTCTGGGAATATAAATTTCTCCATAAAATTATATCATCGATACTCAGCAAATGTTTTATATCTCTGACAAAAACTCGTGAGAAAAACTATAAATAAAATGTGATTAGCACAGAAAAAATATGGTTATATTCATCAGAGAATGGTGACAGATTTTGTTTCAAAAAATGTGTAATATTACATCAGGAATTGATGAATATTCATTGAATTGAATTTTCATCAGGTTCAAATTTTTACACATTTTGCCTTTCTTACTAAAGAAAGGTATAGGCTTTACTTTAAGCCAGGACGTCATTTCCAGCTTCGTAAATATGTCGATTCATCATGAATTTTAAACCGAAAAATCGCTAAAAAATCACACTGCATCGATTTTCGAGGCTCTATCGATTCACCTTGATTGAACTCGTCTATCTCGAACCCTCGAATTTTGAGAAAATAAATTCCGTGGAGGTCGAGTGATGTTCGTATGTGGTAAAATTTTGCAAAATTTTGTGTCGCGCAGTTCTCAGTTCCCATAAATCCGATTTCGATTCTCCTAAATGCAGATGACAGCTAGTGTGCTGAACCTGGGCGAGTTGCCGCGCAAATTTCGAATTATCCATCTGTTTTCGGATGCGGCTAGACTTTTCCAGAAAATACACAGTTTCCAAATGAAAATATGGTCCAATTTTTTCATTTTCATATCTTTTATTTATCTCAAAAATTGCATTTTTCGAGCTCTACAACCTCCCAAATTTTCATCCAGATTCATAATATGGTTCTGGAGTTAGAGCCGTTTGATTGACCTACCATAAGAAACAAAATCCCTAAAAAAAGGTAAAAGCCCACCTGGTGACCTTCGCCAACATTTTTCATTTCTGATTTTATTCGAAATTTCTTGCTACATTCATAGTACAGACCATGACTGAGCATCTGAAACATATTCGACATCGATCGGCAATCCCGATCAATTTTTAGAACGATTTACTTTTTGCCTTTCTTACTAAAGAATGGTATAGGTTTTACTTTAAGCCAGGACGTCATTTCCAGCTTCGTAAATATGTCGATTCAGCATGAATTTTAAACCGAAAAATCGCTAAAAAATCTCATCGATTTTCGACGCTTCGTCGCCAAGTCGACAAGTTGTCAAGTTGAGCTTCGAATACTGGCGCTAGAATGCTGGCGCACATATGTGTTGGTTCGACTTGTACTCGTTTGTAGTAGCTTGTCTACCGATGTTTCCTTCAACATGTAAGATATCGTAGCTTTTCGGTTTCTTTTGCTCTGTCCGTTTTTGCATAACTGTCCAATGTTAATGCAAATACTTTTTTGACATAGGACATTCATCCGGGTACAATCAATTTGTTTCCCGTGTGCTCCTAAAATCGCCTTTAAGTAGGCTTCATTTGTCGTGTCGTTTTATTTAACAGAGTTCATTGGATTCCAATAGGAGCTTTCGAAGCTTCAAAGTTTTCAATGCTCGCGACGCCAATGGCTAAGGTATTGCGATTGAGTGTGTAGTGGTGCGGTTGTAAAAATATCTATCTCTGACTCTCTCACTTTCGTAGACGCTGAATGGCAAGCTTCCCACTGTGCGGTTAATGGCCTATCTACAATCACTTAACTTAGAAAATTTCACTTAGCTTAGGAGTTTGAATCAATGGAAATGAATCTGATCTTCTACAATGAAAAGGAATAAAATTAGAAACTTGACGTATGGTTTGGAAAATTTCAAAATCTACGGTAAGTTGACGTTTCCATATCAAAGGTAAACAAACAACTGCATAGCAACGTATATCAGCCCAGCAAATTTTCTAAGTTGATTGTTGGTGACGGCCGTAAGTTGTGTACATTTTCTAAGTTTTACTTTACTTAACTATTCTAAGTGATTGTAGATAGGTCATAACTCGGTTTTGCTTTGCGCCTGCTTTGTTTGGTTTTTGGGCTCGTAAACCAAAACCGCGGTGCGTGTCGTCACTTGCGCATTGGAAGCTAAGAATTTGTACGATTAAAAATATTCGATAGGTGAAAATTGCGTTTTCAATTTCTTTTAGAAAACACATCATTAATAATACCTTGCTTTCATCATAAGATTTTTTGTATCAAGTCGATGTTGTGAATTGAGAGAAGTTATATTCTTTAGTAAGAAAGGCTCTATCTCACCCCTGGTGGGATTAAATCGGGTTTTTTCGGTAAAATTACTCAAAAAAGAGGTAATATTCAACCATCCATAACTTGGAGTTCCAAAATTCAAAAAATAAACTTTTATTTTCTGTGAACCTCAAAACTAATACTGGCGTAATCTTCGGGAAATTCTGGCAACGATCGAATGCAAGTAAAAATATTTGTTCATTGTATACAGTGTATGACTTGAAAAATAGATTAATTTTTGTCATTCTTTAAGAACTTAGAATAGTCGAAATTTTTGTATCCGCAAGCAACAAGGAAATTGAAAATTCTGTACTACGGTATTCTGAAGCTTTACGTAAAGTTTAATCCACACCTTTATGGAACATTAAATATCAGTATCTATTTAAAGGAAATCTCTAAAGCATTTCAAACGATTTTTTAATAATCTTAACCGATGACGTTTCAGATTCTCGAAAAGATCAGCAATTATCCTTGCGACAGAAAAAGTGACTGATTTTCACTCCGATGACGTTCCCATCCCCGTTCCAGCCCAGCCCAGCGCCAGTGCCGAGAGGAGGATTTTTATTAATAGCAATCAAGCCATTGCCGGTGACGAACCCAACCCAACCCGGAGAAAAGCCGAAAGCATATGCCGCGACGGACACAAAATTTATCTCTTTTCTCTCTCCACCCGGATGTCCCCTCTCCTCTGCCTTCCCCCACCACCTCGAACCCTCACCCCCGACACCTGCATCCACTGCGTAGCAGCAACACATTTTCTTTTTCTTTTGCTTCTTCCTTGCTGTGCTTTGTGAGTGTGTTATGCTCTTTTTATGTTTCGCCACGCCACCCTCCCAAAACGTCAACAACCACACCACCATCTCAAGTGCTGCAAAACGAATACCTTTACCCTCCTGTTGCAAAGTTTCACTTCACTGGTGTGCGTAGGACGATCTGTCCCACAGGATGAAGTATTGCCGGTGCGTGTGTGTGTGCTCTCCCTTTGACACCAGGCAATAAAATCCCGGAGCTCCTCTTTCGATGAACCACCCACACATATTGATCCTGCCAGTTTCTTATTAGCAGTGTGTTGGTGTGACTGACGTAGGTAAACATCTCCGAAGATGATTGTTGCTGTGTGTGTGTGGGTAGAGGAATTCCAACCGGGAGGATTTATAATTTGTTTTTCCTGGAAAAAAGGAGGCGACGTGGGTTTGATACTGCTGGCAAAGGACGAAACTCCCGTCAATGAATGGATGCGAGTGGATGTTGCTTGGCGTGGAAATGCTTATTTTTAGAATCATTCAGAAACGTTGTGTTTGTTTGGGGATCGAAGTCTTGGAAACTTGGGTTGGGAAACGGTTTGTTGATTTGTGAGCAAATTGTTTAGTTTGTGGGATATTAAGAAACTTGAAATCACGACTTACATTTTAATGATTAAAACCTTTTTGTTTATTGTATGTCGTGATTTGAAAAATCACGTATTCGATTACCACAATCACTCACCCCATAGGAACAGCGACACAAAAAAATTAACCTGAATAATCACGACATCGCGTCTCCACTACCAGCGCAACACTCAAAAAAAAAAAAAAAAAACACAACATGTTTGAAAGAGGATTTTTCTCGGCAGCATCCAAACAGTAGGGGAACGGCATCTAATTCCAGCGTGCCTCTAATGTTGGCAGGTCAGAACTTTGACATTCAATTAAAGCTAATTAAAAGCGTTTTCAACTGAAATCGAGTGATAAATAGCTCAATGAGAAGCGAGCAAGCAAGTTTCTATCAAAAGTTTTGCAAAATTAGTTGTTTAAATAGTGAAAATCAGCAAATTGGATGGAATTAGGAGCGAGTGATTAACCTGCCAAACATACGAGAATTTCCCCTAAGTCATAAGTGACAGTTCAGTTTGACAGATATGCAGTTACTGATTTTTTAGCAATGTTTTTGTCCATTACCGAATTTCAGCAGAAGTGATGATTACTGAATCGCATTCAGTTAATTATTTTACTGAAATGGCAATCCAAAATTTGCTCTGTTATTTAACCAACAAATGGACTTTAAGATTCAGAATTCAATTCGACATCATTTTTGTTTTTTTTTTTATGTGTGCATTTCAAATCCTTTAACATCAAGAATAAGAGAGTATTCAAAATATCTAAGTAGAGACTAAAAAAATTTGTTCGCGCAAAAAAAAACTTTACATAGGATTTCCACAAAAAGTTAAAATATTTTTCTTTCGTCCGTCATACACATACTCTTTAGCTCAAAAATATGCACTTATGAGCAAAAAAAAATTTTTTTTTTGAAAAAAAAAAACAACATTTAATTTATTATTTAAACTTTTGTTTCTAAACATTCCTAATCGTAACCTACATTTTTGCCCATGACACCAACTCGGATGGAGTAAGTTTCATACAAATTTAAAAAATACAGCAAGCCAAAAGCAAGCTGAATATTTCCGAATCAGTTTTATTAAGATGCCAAAATTTTCAATCGAAAAGTACAACTTTTCAGGACAAAGAACTGTAAAGTATAGGAAGCCTTAAAAATTCTGCAATTTCAGTTTTGATATTTGTTGATCAAACAACCGCTTGCTGAAATACTGTCTCTCTTCAGAGGGAAACAAATATTTATGTGGAATTCTTAATCAGATTTTCAAAAATTTTAATATCTCATCAATGAACAATCTTGATCCGATCCGATTTTCACGGAAATCGTGAAAAAGGTGTTTATGTAAATAGTGTAAGCGTTATATTTCAAAATATCCAATTAGTATAGAAAGTTATATTTAAATGTGGTAACGAAAATTATTAGAATATTCTTGGACAGTACTTTTCAACCTTGATCTTAAAATTCTAAAAATATATTTAAAAATCCGGGACCGTGGTGTAGGGGCAAGCGTGGTTGCCTCTCACCCAGTCGGCTTGAGTTCGATCCCAGATGGCATTTTTCGAGACGAGATTTGTCTGACCACGCCTTCCGTCGGACGGGGAAGTAAATGCTGGCCCCGGTCTAACCTAATGGGTTAGGTCGTCTAACCCCTCGGTGGAGTCGCTGGTAGGCAGTTGGACTAACAATCCAAAGGTCGTCAGTTCGAATCCCGGGGTGGATGGAAGCTAAGGTGTTAAAAAGAGGTTTGCAATTGCCTTAACAATCAAGCCTTCGGACACTTAGTTTCGAGTAGGAATCTCGCAATCGAGAACGCCAATGCTGTAGAGCGAAGAATTTGATTTTTGATATTTAAAAAATTGAATTAAAAAAAACATTCGAAAGTAGAACTCAATTTTATTAAATTACAGGTTTTGTGCGACATAAACTATGAAAAATATTTGCAACGGCCTTAATCTTATTTTTTAAAAATGGGAAAAGCAGTAAAAAATCGAAAAAAGACTTGAAAAATATGAAAACGCCTATAAGCTATTTGAGATAGATAATAATGAGAGGCCTAAAATCACAAAAAAAAACAGTGTAAATATAAATAACTGACCAAAATGATAAAAGTAAAACAAGACAAATTTTTAAAACTAAATTGCTCAAAATGGACTCCTGAACACGGAAAAATAATAATTTGGGTAATAGAGAATTAAAAAAAATCAGACAGAGTAAAAATAAAAACAATTTCGTAATGTTAAAAACATTACATTTTTTAAGTTTCTACATCAAAACGTGTTCCAAAAGAATGTGGTGGTAGAGCACCCCTTCACCCTCCTCTTTTTCAAAACCACCCATCCCACTCCACAAAAAAACAACCCACGTTCTTCTAAGCCATTCCATCGCGTCGCGATCGCGCAGCCGGCTTCTTTTTCGAGGAAAATGTAATCAACAGAAAAGGTTCGCCCAAAAAAAAAAACGAAGCAAAAGAACTCACCCCTCGCGATCGCGTGTAGAAAAGCTGACGACGACACCGCTTTGGGTTGGAAACTCGTTTTCTCCACGTCACTCTTCTCCTGTAGCATAATCTTCGCTGCTCATTTATTTTGTATTTTTTTTTGTTGCTCTCTTGTTCGTTTCCCTCCCCCCACCACCCTCTTCTAGAGATCGCGACGCCGAGGGTCGCGGCTTCGTCCCTCGATTTCTCTCCTCCCTTGTTCGCTGCTCACCCTCGCCGAGGATCCCGATTTCCGAACTCCTACATCTTCGCGCGATCGCACCGCAAAAAGAGCACTTCCGCGCGAGGTTCTTCGCGATGTGTTTGTTGGTGTTGGTGTACGGTTGGAGTTCGTCTTGGGTCGTCGTCGTCAACGCGCGATAAAGGTTTCAGCTGCTGCTGTTTTTGCTGCTTTTCGTTTCGTTCTTGTTTTGCCGAGTCGTTCGCCTCCTCCCGATGAGGGTGTTGATGTGGTGGGTCCTTGGCGAGCCATCCACCCCTCGTGGCACCTCACCTCACTGACGAATATTGTGGAGACGAAAATGGTTTTTTTTTTCGATTCAGAAGAAGAAGATTTAGTTATGTTCTTCAAAATGTTTAGAGGTTTTTAAAAACTTAAATTCACTTTGATAAATCCTGTGCAATAAATTGTACAAAAAAGCTACATATTATGATTCAAATCACTATTTTTATGTCTTTTTTTGAACATTTGATCCATTGTTCAAAATATCTTAGGGTTATCAATGATTTGCAGAAAAAGAATCGACAAATCGAAAAGTGGGTTATTTCGCACAAAACTGGTTCACGAATAAAGCCCAAAAATGGAAAACATATAAACAAAATTTTTCCATCGGTATTCCTTCTTCTTCCAAAATGCACAAGTGTGCCTTTCCCATTTTCTTCGCCGTCGATCTTGCCCTCCCTCTTTCCTTGAACGACTCCTCGTTTGGGTGGAACTTGTTGCTGGAAAAAAGGGGTCGTCATGTGCACCACTGTTGTTCACCGAGTTGGACTCCCTCCGTGGCAGCTGCAGCTGCACCACGAAAAACGATCAAGACAAGTAACTTTGGAACACAACAACAACAACAAAAAAACCCTTATTGCCACAGGCAATACGAAGAAAAAGTCCAATAAGAGAAGAAAACGACGACTGAAGAAGCGCTCGCAAGAAGGGGGACTTTACACCCAGCCAACCCACACACAACCCATCGGCATTATTACCACCAACAGACAGGTAGAAGAAGAAATCCAACGAAAAAAGGTGGATGTTGATGACGAACGAACGTTTCTCCTCGTTGTTACCTGCGACACCAGCAGCGTCTCTGGGCGTCTCTGGGTCAGGTGATCTTCGAGCTGGGTTGGGCGGCGAACTCCGAAGGGTTTTTTTTTGCCACAAATACCATGACGGTGACTCTCGAGGGAAATAAGATGATCGTGTAGCGCTTTTCCTGCTAGTGTTTGTGAGCGGGACCCACTTTGAGGTTAAGTTTTCCTTTTGTTACACATAGAACATGGAACGCAATTTCGAGCAAGGACACAAACTGCGCAACCCATGTTTATTGCAGGACTCCTACGCCGTGAACATCGGAGCAGAGCTAGGTATGACGCACACAGGAAATTCCATTCCATTGCTTGTCCCTTCGTATAGCGACCAATTTTCCTGGAGAGTGATTCCAGCAATGGACATGGAAAACCCATTCTAACGCAGCATTAATTTGGAGTAGCATCCAATACAAACTTTATTTAAAGTCGACCCCTTTCCTTTTCCCTCTTCAAAGTTTTTTTTTAAATCAAAAGGAAATAAATGCAAAAAAAAAATGAAAAAAATGTGCAATAGGTTTGAAATTGCTTTGAATACGTATAAACATTTTTTTTAAATCAAATTGTTAACTTTAAAGCCCATGAATTGTTTGAATTTCAGAACCACAGGTCGCAAGAGACAAAAACTCTGTTTAAAAAATACAACTTCCAATAATTCGTTGATACTTTTGAAAGAAGCATAACTGTGGGACAAAAAATACGTCTCGTTACCTTAAATAATATTAACAGTTTGAACATTTTCAAAAAAAAAAACGAATAGCAACATTTTCTCAAAATATGGGCCACTTAAAACTAAAACGCTGCCAAAAACTCAAAAATATAGTCAAAATCATTCAACCATTAGTGTTTTTAGGTCGGTCCATGCAAGTTTTATTAGATACTTGCCCTTCAATATTTTCCCAAAAAATCAGTCGGAAAATACTAATCAATACTGAAAATATACATTTTCAAGGGAAAAACTAGACTGTTCATTATATAATATAACTTTTTTTTGCATTTAGAGTTAAATGAGGGCACAGCAAGGCTTTTTCAAATTGAGATGGATATGAGATGTGCAACTTTAGGATGAAAAATATTTCAATGAATTTATTTAGATGTTGCAAACTGTTGAGAGTAGACTGCTATGTAATATACAAATTATTTGTGATACTTTTTGTGCAATTTTATGCTACTACACAGAAAAAAATATGTGAATTTACTCGAAACGGAAAAAATGAATCACATGTAAACTCAGTTGATGTAAACTTGAGATTCGACGTAAACGGTTGAATCAAACGTAACATCATGTTTTTACATATAATTTGTCGCAAATTTACATCAAATTGCATTTAAATTTAAATGTTTAATGACGTGCAAAAGTGTTACATCATAAATGATGTAACATTCGGAAATATTTTTTTGTGTGTATGCTACTGTCACATATTTACAAAATTATACATTTTTTTTGTATGGACAATTGTCTACATGCGTGAATTGCCCCTTAGGGTGTACGAAAAGGCAGCGCCTTATCGAAACTACGAGTTAGAAAAAGCAAGTAATTCATTTTCTCATATTTTCAAAGATTTATTTAAGGGACCATCCATAAACCACGTGGACACTTTTTTGAAATCTCAGCCCCCCCTCCATCGTGGACAATTTCCTTACAAAACAAATCTGTTTTGTATGGAGCGTGGACAAACGCTGAAACCCCCCAAGTTACAGTGCAAGGATCAATAAACAAATATTTTGTGAACTTGGAACTGGATGTAACTTTCCTGTTTTCAAATATTTTTTCATGTTAAATTGAAGTTTTCCCTAGATTATGTCCTTTGGAAAAGTTTAAAAAATGCAATGAGCTATTTGCAAAAAAGTTCAAAAAAAAAAATAATTTATTTGGGGGCAAGACGGCCACCTCCTCCGGGGGTAAGACGGTCAAATTTTATTTGATATAGGATATATTTTTGACGGTTTTTTACTGTCAAGACATATTTGTAGATAAGGAAAAGCATTTTTAATAAAACTATCCATTTTTAATCAAAATGCTTATAACATTCTTTACTGTGATCAGCGATGGAATAATCATCATCAAAAGAAAATCATTAGACGTTCATCAAGAGAAAAAATCCGAAGGGAGCATGGCTCTTCTCTCTCGCTCACGAAAGATCGGTAAAGGGAATCTAAAAAAAATCATCATCTTGATTATTCGGCGGAACATCTTTTTCACTCCTACACTTGCAAGTGTAACGTCACACGTCGAAATATGACCTGTCACATTTTGTAGATGGGCAATGCATGTAAAAAACGTTACTTAATCCACCCTTAGGTGGTTGGCGACTTCCTCACATTTAAAGAGTGCTATCCAAAATGCAAAAGTGCGTAAATAACACTTAAGTACTTATAACTTTTGATAGGGTTGTCAGATCTTCAATGTTTTGGACGCGTTGGAAAGCTCTTTTGAATACTTTTCCAACGATATGTCGCATGAGAGATCCGGACAGCATTTTCATCAAAATATCTGAGATCCGGCCTCGAAAAAGTGCGTAAATAACACTTAAGTGCTTATAACTTTTGCTAGGGTTGTCAGATTTTCAATGTTTTGGACGCATTGGAAAGCTCTTTTGAATACCTTTCTGAAAATGTATAGCATGACGGGTTTTCTTACAAAAACCACCCTTTTTACAATCTTCCGGACTTTTGTCAAAATCGTTTTTTAGCATAACTATTGAAGTACTTAACTAAACTGCATAATTTTTAATAGCGACTTATGGGACCCCATGGCGGATCGAATGAGGCCAAAACGGACAAAATCGGTTCAGCCAATGTCGAGATAATCGAGTGACAATTTTTTGATCAACATCCCACCATACACACAGACATTTGCTCAGAATTTGATTTTGAGTCGATAGGTATACATGAAGGTGGGTCTAGGAGGTCTAATTGAGAAGTTCATTTTACGAGTGATTTTATAGCCTTTCCTCAGTAAAGTGAGGAAGGCAAAAAGTGAAATAAATATTTTTAAGTGGTGCTGACAAGGATATTCACAAAAAATCAACAAATTGATTTTCTTGGATAAGTTCGGGAGCGATTTTATTTTGCGTGATTTGCCTCCTCTCTCTTTCGCGGGTGATAAAAGTTCGAAATTGATTTTTTTTTTGCGATTATTCCATCCCTGACTGTGATATAGCAAAACTCATTGAATAGTATGAAATGCTATCAAACTTTTCATGAAAATCGCTTATTTAATATTGTTTACATAATTTTGATTTACTTATTCTAATCGAAATACACAAACTAATTATTGTGCATCAAATTGTGTTTGTAGCAGAAATTCACCGTTTTTTTAAAAGTGGTCGCTATAATATGAAATTTACTGAGTCAAAATATGAAATTTTTAAACAGCATTTTTCTTCACATTTGAGACTTGATTTTTTCAACCAAAATAGTTATGGAGTTCAGAGAAGTCTGTTCAACCAACCATGTAGATATTTGGGTGGATTTAGCAAAGTTAATACGTTAATTTAAAGCACTGACCGTCTTACCCCACATGGGTGGCCGTCTTACCCCGTGTATTTCATATATAGACGATTTCAGTTATTTTTAAAAAATTGCTGAAAGGTATTGAAAATTGGTTTTTAGACCAACTAATTTATGTCATTTCTATAATGGACTACTAGTAGAATAATATGTACGTAATCAAAATAATCTGTTGTGTAAATTTTATGAGACTCCTCCCTTAGGGTGGCCGTCTTACCCCTATTTCCCCTAAGCGATATAGAATGTATCCGAAATCTTAATTTCAAATTTCATTCTAAATGAAACAAAAAAAAAAATTGCGGGAGCGGCCGTGGCTGAATGGTTACGGTGTTTGTTTTGTAAGCGAATGATTCTGGGTTCGATTCCCATCTGCTCCCAACGAGAAAGTTAAGAACATATAAATTTGAAATGGTGAATATGAACGAAAAATCAAAGTCGCTCGAGGCGGGGTTCGATCCCCCGTCCTTTGGGTTGGTAAGCAAAAATGCTAACCACTAGGCCATGACGACTTGTTAAGCTTGGACTGGAATTTGGAATACTGTTACAGAGAGCGAGTTGTGGCGCTATATTCACGGCAAATAGTGTCCAGGGCATTCGTGGAAATACAATGTCCCATCCCAGAGGGTCCCGGAGTACCAAACCTTCTTAGCATGGTGCTCCCAACGAATACAACCAAAATCTCGGAGCGTATGGTGGTGTGTCCCCACGCTTCTTCCTCCCCTGTCGATTCAGAATTGTGTTGTTGTTCGAACACTCAGTGCTCAAACTCAACCCAATTACGAGTCATCTCTGCGATACGGCTTTACGCAGTAGGCCTGGCCGCTTTAACGCTTGTGATGTTTCAATGCTTATCAATGCAATGGCGCACTACAAATGTTAATAAATGACAAGAAGAGTGCTAGGCGTCATCTAACCTAAGGCACTCTCCAGGATCCCTTCGAAAGATTGGCTGCGCTAGGGTCTGATTAGATTTGATTAGATTAGAAATGAAACAAAAAAAAATTGCCCTCTCATGTTTTGGAGAAAATTTAGAAGGCAAAAACTTGAATAAAACATGCAATGGCTCAAGAAATTTGCAAGAATCGAGTGTCTTTACGAGCAGTTTTTAGCATTTGTTTAACAAAATGCTTGCTGTTGCTGATAAAACATGCATTTGTAAATTCATTTATTTGAGAAAAATTGAATGAGTCAAAATAAGCTTTAGACATATTTAACGAAGTTTTCAGTTGACAGCACGATTTAATGAAATTGAATTTTAAATAATTGTGCAAAATGATTCATGATTTATTTTAAGTAATTGAAAAATCATCATTTTTTTCAATTTTTAAGGAGTAAGACTGAGATTTTTATTTAAATATGTATTGGCTTTTCTCCAATGAATTAAAGCAAAACAGTTTGCAAGATTTGCATTACAACATTCTCAATAAATTAAAACAAGGATTCCGCCAGTGGGGGGTTCCGTGTCCATCCGTACAACAACCCATCGGGTGGTGGTGGTGCTTCTGACCAGATTCGCAAAAAAAAAACGATCGTCGCCGCAATCACACCCCAACGAGGGGAGAACCAAAGCACATAGCAAAGCAACGACAAGGAAGAGGAAAGAAGCACGCCGTCGAGCCCGAGAGACGACGACGGCAAGAAGCAAGAAACAAAAACAAAAACGAAAACTTATGGCGGCGCGGTCCACCCACTGGCTAACCTCGTTTCCACAGCGTAGTCTCGACCCGCGCAGAGACTCTTTATCAGCACTTTGTCGACCACAGAGACACACACACACAGTAGAGTGCGGAGGAGGAGGAGGAGGAGAAGAAGGAAAAGAGAGAAGAGACTCAATGTCAGTCGACGACGACGACAACGGCTAAACCACTCAGGCAAAGTGACGACTCCTGTTGCTCCGAGAACGGCACACTAGAGAGCAACGAAACGCTTGACATTGCAACAATCCACCCCATGGCTTCTTAAATGGCCTCACGAGGGTCGCAACTGGAACCGGAAAATGCCTTCACAAGGGAACTTCCCCCTTTGGGTGGAATCCTTGACACGTGTTTTCGCCGACATTAAGGAGGGGGTAAGGGTGGAAATAGGAGCACTTACCGTTTGAAGAGGATTTTCCGTCAACTAATGGAACCACCAACAACCTGTTGCCACCTTTGCACTGATATTCTCGAAGAACTTTCAAAAAACAATCACCTTTCAGCAAAACTTTCACCAAACAATCTCCAACAACCGAAAAAAAATCCCTTTCCCAAAGGAGAATATCCCTTCACTCCTAAAACTCCTCACAGCGGAAAATCACACGAAACCGACGTCGGAAGAGTAAGCAAGCAAAGAAAGAAACGCGTGTATCACGACGAAACGCGAACTCCACACCGCTCGCTTCGGCGTTTGGCGATGTATTGAAATTTCCTTGCCTGAGCTGAGCTGAGAGCACGGTGGCGGCGTTTGTTTTTCTCGGGTGGCAAAGCTGCTGGGGCGCGCGCCTGCTCTCACCAATACAACAGAGGCAGGAGGAGCACACGCGCGAGCGAGCGAAGGAGGCGAGCTGGTGTGCTGCTGCTGGTGCGAACTGTGTGTATGTGTGATGTGGTGAGGAGGGTTTTGGATAGTGGGAGCAGGTGAAATATTTATAAAATAAATTAGCTCGCTTTATATTTTGTACATTTTTGTTAGGTTTTCAGAACACTCTTTTGAACAACTGGACAAATCAGTTTTGACCCTTAGATTAGATATCGGTTATATGAATCAAACCATCCACATTAACGACCCCCGGGTCTTTTGTGGTCTCTATTGCAAGTTTCTGCTCGAACCTAGGAGTCCGAAGGCTTGAATGGGGAGAACACCCAAACCTCTTTTTACTCCAAGGAACCTTCCACTCCAGTGTTTGAACTGACGACCTTTGGATTGCGAGTACAACCGCCGCCAGCGATTCCACCGGAGTAGGCTTGGTTTGGTGTGTTGTTTGTACTAATGGCATGGAGACAACTCCTACACCTGGAATGACTTAACGGCCTAACAACCAAGGCCGGGACCGACATTTTACTTCCTCATCCGATGGAAGGTTGCAGCAGATGGGAATCGAACCCAGAATCATCCGCTTACAAAGCGGACAGCGTAACCATTCGGCCACGCGCTGCCACTGTTATATGATACATGCTTAATTTAAATTAAATTAAAAGGATGAACATAATAGTCTCGAAATGAAATAAATTTTTAATGAAAATAAATAAAATTTGAATCAATTGGAAACAACAAACATGCTTTTTTGCGTTCACAGTAAAAAATAATGTAAATTGGAAAGCTGTTATTTTGGAAGGTTGAATATTACCTCTTTTATGATGTAATTTTACCTCATTTTTGACTCAAAAAGCGACATTACACCAGAAAAGAGGTAAAATTACACATTTCCATAGGTAAAATTACACCTTTTTTTAAATAAAAAATGTACCCCTTTCCTAGATAAAATATTACCATGTTTTTTTCTGTGTTCATAATATTATTTTACAGGTTTTAGTTCGCTTTAAAAAAAATATGTTGAGTTTTTTTCGTGAAATTCGTGAAAAACAAATCGTCAGTACTGTTCAGACTTGATTGTTCGAACCCTCGATTATCTAAAGTTTCGATTATCCGAAGTTCGATTGTCCGAAGTTCGATTATTTGAAAGGTTTCCGGATAATCGAATCATGAACAACAAAAAAATGTTATCGTGTTTTTTTTTAATTTCCTTACATTTAACATCAAATTCGAGTTCTGCAAACCCATTATAGTCATATTTGAGCTGTTGATTGCGTTGCAGCATACCAAATGCATTTTTTCAATATTTCGTCACCGTCATTTTGGCAGCCATCTTGGATTTAAAAATTGTGAACCACGTTGGAGCATGTTTGGTGTCATATTCAAGCTCAGTAATCAAAAACAAGCACGGTGTATTTTTCCGAGAACATTAAGATAAAAAATTCGGCTGGTCTGATATTTCGCACCATGAAAAAAGGGCTCTTTATCGACATTTTGCGGGGTCCGGCGAAACATTTCGTCGGGGGGTCTAGAGCAACTTTTTTTTAGAGATTTTTTTCGGTTTTATTGGATTTTTCTTCAGAAAAATCGAAGAAAATCGATGGGATCATGTTCATCTCCATACAAAATTTTATGAATATGCCTCAAGAGACTCTAAATGACATATCTGACCAATAGTTGGCCTTAAATAAAAAGTTTCTTGCAAGACATCAAATTTTTTTTTCGTGATTGGATTACCCGAAGTTAAATTTTTCCGAGGCCTTCGGATAATCGAGTTTGGACTGTACTTAGATATTTTGAAAATTAAGATTAATGACATAAAATGAATTTTGAAACACTTTGTTTATGCAAATGCAAAAATTAAGATCGAATATCGAGACGACGTGGCAATAAATGCTTTAAAATATGCCCTGAAACTTTCCCAGAAAAGGTATGGTGCTATTTTGATCCTGTCAAAAATGCAGAGCACTAAAAACTGGTCTTGACCGTAATTTTAGCTTTTTAGAGCAGTTTTGAGAACGCCGTATAAAAGCAGATTATTATTTTTTATTTCAAAATAAATAAACATTATTTATTTTAGTTAAATTTGAATAGTTGATCGCCTTTTAGACCGATGCAAATATTTTTCAAAGTTTTTGCCTCTCGACATTGGTCCAGGTCAATTGTAAAAAAATATAAATTAAAAAAATGAAATTACAAGCCAGAATTTCAACATTTCAATGAACATACTAAACGCAGAGGAATGCATTTTAAATGGGATTCAGTTGATTGCATTTACATTTCCATTGAAAATTTTAACTTTTTAGAACAATTTTTTTTTAAATAAATTATGTATCAGCCTTAAATTACAAACTAAAAAGCATTTTTGACCGATTCTTAGCGAAGCTACACAGAAAAAAATATTCCTGTGAATTTACATTACTTATCATGTACCAAAAGGTATCATGATAAATGATGTATATTTACATTAGATTCAACGGAAATTTACATGTTTTTCATTGTAAACATTTCCAGCAAAATATTTTGAAATCGTGTAAATTTCCAACAAATATAATGTAAATTTCCAACAGAAATAATGTAAATTTACCAAAGCAGAAAAAAATTTTTTGCTCCGCTGGATCCAAAATCCCTTTTGAAAATTGGAGTTTGAATCCAGCAGAGCAATTTCAATGATAAAGGACTCCGAAAGCTGATAAAGTTTTCTATTCTAATATTAGTTTCCAGAATGCATTCGAAAGGTAAACTATACAAGTAAATACAAAAACAAAAACAGATTTGAAGATGGTTTAAAGTTCAAAATTGAATGATAGATTCAAGCTCGAGTTTGTTAAAGCAATTGTAAGGAAAATACATTAAATAACAAGTAAACAATCTGTCCCAATGCTTTCCCCATAAAGTTAGTTTTTAAAGAAAAGTTCTCGACTCTTGTTTGATAAGGTCCTATAAACATATAAAAGACAATAGCTTATAGGCCCTTTTCAAAAAAAAATCTTGAGTTAAAATTAGTGCTGGAGGATTTCATGACACAACCTTTTGCAAACTAATCAGAAAATTTTACTGCTGGGTTGAAACAAATTCAGTACATACAATTTTTTATGGAGAATTGGGCTAAAAAGTCACATTTGACTTGCACAAGTTCACACTTGTTGATTATTTACTGCATACCCAAATGGACTTGACGAAAGATTTATGTTAGATTAACAGTACGACCTCGACTAGGGGGTCAAACAATTAACTCACCTATAACTGGTCATCATCTAGCCAAATGTGCATCACATCAAACTGCTACGATATCAAGTAACACTAAATAATCGGTCCGGCAGGCAACTTTCTGTAGAGGTTACGAAGGATATAGGATGGTGTCCAATGTAGTATACAGAATGCCGAGTAGAATTGTTTCCTAAAATGTACAAAAAAAACACACAAAGTATTTCATCCTTCAAAAAATAATTATTAAGTAAAAACTTATCTGATCTCGCAATATCGGTAAATCCACCTCCACAGTTTCGGCTGAAATCCACAAACCAGCAGTATTTTTTCACATGAACACGAGCATGATGCACAATTTGTCGCCCTCCGGCCAGCGCACCTGGAATCACAAACAAAAACATTAATTAAGGCAGTATTCAGTATTGCAATCCGGTAGAACCATTCCAACTTACAGCGTTGTTATCATGGCACCTGAAGCCACCTACTTCGTGTTGGCCGGACGCGATGATTTAGCTCGTTGGCCACCGTTCTGGTTCAGATCGAAGGCTGCGATAACGAACGTTCAGCGGAGTTCCTGTTGTTCAAGTTATAGAAATAGGTAGCATTCTAAATCGTAAATTAAATTTTCCTCGAATTGTCAAAAAAAAATAAAAACAAAAAAAAAGAAAACAAATTAAGGAACTGTCAAGAAATCGCGGTGAATATGTTATTCACCTCAAGTTCAGCACGGTTTACACGTCTATTACCAAGAGCCCGGACTAATGGCATTTCTATCCCAGTCAACTAAATCCGAGTTCTGAAACAGAATTCAATTCGAATCGTTTACAAATTCCGTTTTAAACGCAACAACCGATACGAACACGGAATCGGTTGTTGCGTTTGAATTGGAATTCTTATACGATTTAAAATTAAACATTGAATTTCGTTTCAAAATTTCGAATTTAGTTGACTGGGAGGTCCCTTTGCTGATCCTGGTGGTGAAATCAGTGTAACCATGGCTGAATTAAAAATTCCAAGTCGAGCTGCTGTCAAAGTTGACAATTTTTTTTTGAACATTAAATTTAAGTAAACAACAACAAAAAGTGGGCTGCGAAGGAGTTGCATGATACTTACTACTGACCATGTCGATCCTTACTACTTACTACTGACCATGGCCGATCCTTTTCTCGAAATCCTGGCAGGAATTCTATTTTTCGGCTGCGAAACTGGATGCGGTCTTTTAGTTTTAACCCTCCGCCGACGAACGTCGTGTGTGAGGAGCAAAACCGACGGCGAAATGAATCCAGGAAGCCAACGCAAGGACACCTCGGATGACGGTTCCGGAGGCAGAAGCGGAAAAAGTTCGTCGAGTGGTCCAGCGCTTCTCGCGTTGTGGGATAAAAAGATAGTGGAAAGTCTTCGAAGCAATGAAGAAAAATGCGGTCCGTCCGTCAAACCGGGAGTTCTCACCGATCGGTCGCACCAGGTCCCACAAGTTCCTAAACAGGAGCTGCAGTGGCTTCTCTATCCCGATCGAAGGAATAACCCACCCGATTGATCCTCAACTTAGCTTGGCTTGGCTTGACCAGGAAACGACGATCCGGAAGGTCATGGCGTAATGTAAGTTATAGAATTGCCAGTTGTTGCAGAAGGGGAATGCGGTAACCTGCCCTGAAATTTACATAAAAACCTCGCTTGTGCGGAACAGGAACTCACCGCGATTTTCACGAAGTGACCGAAGTGTTGTCAAGGACAACCGGGCCCACTAGGAAGATGCGCTCATATTTGTCACGGGCTTAGGAGGAGGCTGACCCGCCCGTGTGGATCAATCGGACCGCGCACTGGACTCACAATCCAGAGGTCGCTGGTTCGAATCCCGCGGCGGGCGCTCTGAAATTCTTTGTGTAAATATGGGTATTCGGCGCCGTCGCTCCGTGCCATACTCTCGTACACTTAGGAGCCCAGGGCGGCGAAGTCCTTGTAGATAAAAAAGAAGGCACTAGTGGTTGGTACTAGCAATGGTGGCCGACAGCTATAAACTCAACTTCGTTTTTAGGAAGAGGCTAAAGGGACACCACCTTCAAAAACAAACCACCTGCAATTCAAAAACAAAGACGAAACAACAAAAAGATAAACAAGCTAGTTATTTGACGTTTCTCACCTTTATGATCCAAAAGAAACAAAACAGCTGTTTTGGATGATGTTTTTTTCACAAAGCGCAGCTGCATACGAGGTAGCATGTGAAAATGCATATTGATTTCACCATTTCAATAATTTCAACAGCAAAATCATCAATTTAGTTTTAAAACACTTCCGCACTTCTTCCTACCAAACACAACAATGAAAAACAGAAATCTTCAGCTGTCAATCAAAGCCAATTGAAATTTACATTGATTCTACAATTTACATTACGAACCATTTACATTAGATTTATAATTTACAGCCAATTAGAAATAATTTGGATTAATATTTTTTCGAATTTACATGAGATTTGAGCATTACATTAAATTTGAAATGACACTATCAACTTTTACATGTTATTTAGCACTTTACATTGAATTTAAATTTTACATTAAGCGAGTTTACATAGAAAACAGTGTTTCCATGTAGTGTATATTTACATATTTTTTTCTGTGTACACCAAAATGTCACATTTTTCAATTTTCAATGTGATTTTTTATATGATAAAAATCATTTTTATTATGATACAATAATTGCAATGTGCTTTAAATGCGTTTTCTTACCTTAAAAGCCAAGAATATTGACCAAATGTGGTCTGCAAGCCATTGAACGGGAGAGGAGTTTTTTCATAAATCTGCTCCTTTCGTTGTCCCGTCACGAAAAGAAATGGCTGGCAAAAACTCAAATTTCAACCAATTCTTTTAGTTCAAGGAGCAAAAGATTCGTTTTTTAATTTGTGATAATGTGTAGAAGAGCAAAAGTTTTTAAAAACCAAACTGGCAAAACTGTAGCGATTTTTGTAGTGTTCCTTTTAAAAGTCCAGTTTTACGATGTTGTCCCGTCACAAGGAATTAGGAAAATCAATTATCTTTCCAAATATGTAATAACATTGGGGGGTTTCTTCTTTTATTTTGTCACTACAGCCAAAACGCTGAAAACACTTGGATTTTTTTTAAAAGGAGCCGAAGAATCAGTCGTTTCAATATTTCATCGTCGTCATCTTGGAATTCTAAATTTAAAATTACTTTAGTTTAGGGGTTTAATAGTTAAGTTGGACAATGAAATAAAACAATGATTTTTTTGTGTTTCTATTATTCAAAGATTTGGTTGCCGCAAGAAAAATATTTCCAAGGCCTTCGGATAATCCAGTCTGGACTGTAATTGAAATGAGTTGAACTATCTTAAAAATGAAAAACGATGCAAGAAATTGCACTTTCTATTGAAGGGGAGCTACAAACATTGAACAATATTATTGCAACGACCTTGATCGAAGTAAATAAAAGTTCTCCACTGTCCAAATCCCATCGCAAAAAAAAACTCCCTATCGACATACCAACACACACACACACACTTCACCCAAGCTACCCACCCAAATTCTCGCCCTTCAACCCACACGCACACACACACACACACACACACACACATTCAGTAATCCTAGGCGTAGGTTGATCGTGTGGTGGTTTTCCCGTTTTCTCCTCTTCATCTTCTTCGCAAAAACGAAGAAGGCCGACTGAAGATCACGATGCATGCATGTGTGTGTGTGCGTGACTCCTCATTTGCTCCTTACGATCCTCTCTCGCTCTTTTATGGGTTGGGTGGTGGTGGTGGTGACAATCATCGTTGCCTACTTCGCCCGCATGTGAGACGATGATGATGGTGGTGGGTAGTGTTTTTTTTTTTCGCTGTGCTAAACGCATACTGTTGTCGCAAGATCTTGCTGCAAATAACATTTTTTGCTTATGTTGGTGTAATTTTTGTGGGGCCGTGAAGTTTCCTCCAAACCGGTTTCAAGCCTTTTCTCCTAATTTGTCGGAGGAGGAAAACAACCCACCACCAATAGATTTCAAAAAAATGTGTTACAGGGAAAGTTATTGGTGTCCTGATGATCGTTGTAGAATAAACAATAAAACAAAATCTCAATTTGACGTGTTATTTTTCCTGCGTTGGTTTTATTGTTTTCATTCGTGATTGGGCTTGTTTTACTCTTGGGATGATAAAAAATATTCAGCATAGTACCGCAAGATTTTTTTTTTGTACAGAAAAAACATTTTTATTTGCTGCATTTAATTATTTAAGGCCCATGCAAATATTTTTGTCAAATTTATTGTCGCAATCATCATTAATTTAAAAAAATGAAAGATTTGACGAAAACAAAAATTTTAGCAAAAAAAACTTCAACATAATTTTTTTTTTAAATTCAAAAAACTTTATAAAATTTGTACCAGCCTAATAACGTCATAATTCGAAATCCGGACACTTAGTACCATATTATTTTTGTTATAGCTGGCAAAAAATCATGTAATAAGTTGGAAATGAAGAAATATCATCAGGATTTAATATAAACAGTCAGTTTTAAGAAAATCCATGCAAAATATGTCTTTTCTAACAATTTTTCATCAGAATTTGAAAATTAAAATGACTTGTTGTGCTTCGAATCTCGGACAATGTTAAAAGCTGATTCGAATTCCGGACACTCGATTTTGCTTATAAATCGCACAAATTTGAACTGAAATGTTAGTGACTGGCATTCTTCAGGTCTCAAATAAGCTGTTAACATCAAAACAATCGATAGTTTATATAAAAAAAATGGCTAGAATGTAAGAAAAACAAAAACATAAATTTCGGCTTTGCCTTTCCGGTGCTTCGGACGCCTATGAAATATTTCCGTTGAAATGTTTCGCATTTTTGGTAAACTTATAATTTTATTTTATTTTATTGTTTTGGCATTAACTACAGCGTTCAAACAAACTTTAAATGAAAGTTGATGTTAGAATTCATCAAATAACACAGTTTTGACATTCACAATGCGAACTTATATCAAAATAATTGACAAAACAAGTCGAAGTGTCCGGGTTTCGAAGCGTCCGGGAATTCGAATCATGACGTTAGTATTTAGTATTTTTAATAAAAAAATTCAGATCAGATGGAAAAACAAGGGCTAATTAAGGGACACTGAGAAGAACTCATTTTTCACATAATTTAATTTAAAGAAGCTGTACATGTCTCATCAATCAGAAGTCCAATCAAAAAGTGAAAAAAATGTGCAGGTACCATCATAAGGGTTGACATTAGGTCTGGGGTGAGATTGGGTCATACAAATGTCGTTATTTTTGTATGACCCAATGTCACCCCTGATGGCGGTATATCATAAGTTCTTCCATACAAATCTCCATACAATTTTGTATATGGTTTAGTATATTTACACTCTTTAAAAAAAAATGTCTTTACAAAAAATAATTGCGCAATATCACCATTTTAGAAAAAATCTCTTTCATTATACTTTTGATTTGATAAAAATGCTATCTTTTGAGCTATGGTACATGTTGCTCAAAATTCGTTTGGCAGTGTTGCCAATTTTCCGAAAAAACAGGGGTTTCAAACATTATTTAAACAAATAAAAAAACTTAATGATTAATTTCAAATCCAACATTAAAAATTTTGAAAAAAGTTTTTTTTTACTTTTAATTTCGGTATAATAATTGCTTATAATTAACGCTACCAATTCTTGGCTAGTTATCCTCAAAAGCCGAATTTCACCAGTCTATAAACTGTGACTCACGTCATTGCTTTCTTGATAAGACTAGCAGTACAGACAAAAAGACTTCAAATCATTGAAAAAGTTTATGTCCATGAATCTTCAGGAAATAATTTCGGAGCTTTGATATTTGCCGTAAAAGAGTTTATTTTGAAAGATTGCCATCCGTTTGTCTGTGATAAGACTAACTGGTTTGAAAGCCGGGTCCACTACAGACTTAGGACTCTTAATCAACCAGCATGTTGTGAATCAGCGTGCTACTCAGTAGTGCTACTCTGAATTTCGACTGTTTGGTAGCTTTAGAATATTATTTTTTTGCTTTAAAAATGAGTGAAATACATTGGGGTGAGTAAGGAATTTTATACAGTTTTCTTGAAATGAATCAAAATCAACTTATATATTAGGCATTGTATGTGACCATTGCGAAAAAGCATCGTTTGGAGGTTTTCGCGTTGCATGTTTAGTCTGCAGAGACTACGATCTCTGCGAGGAGTGTCACCGTAAGAAACGCGTCAGCCTCAACCATCAGGCGTATCATCCGATGTTGATGATTCCCCCGCCGAAAAAAATGAACGAAATTTTGGACCATCCAGAGCAGACTCGAATCTTCCGCTGTCCAAATTGTGGCGACGGAAATTTCAACGTCCAGGAACTGTCGGCGCACTGTTTGGAATATCACTCGTACAAGAGTTGTAAGGTACGCTGCCCGATATGTGTTACATTCAGAACCGAGGGCAGGAAGGGTTGGATCGCTGAAGACACTCTGTTGCTGCACTTGCTAGCGAGTCACCAGAATGATAAGGGTTTTGGTAAGAGTCTACAGGTTCAATTGTGTGATACTTTGATAAATTGCTGATGAATTTTTGTTCAGTTTTAGGTGCAGTGGGTAGAAACGGAAACCAAGAATGTTCCGTTTGCATCGAAGAAATTACTGTTGAAAATTTCAAAAGACTGATTTGTGGTCACGCGTTTCATGTTGCATGTATTAATACATGGTTGCAGGAAAACAACAACTGTCCTATGTGCCGTACGGAGATCAATTAATCAAAATCGCTGAAATAAATCTTCTAATTGTATAAACATTTGCTGTATAGCTGCAGTTCTTTTTCCTTACTATCGAACCACGTGTTCACTTAGGTGAACTCCCCTTTTTGAAGCAGACAAGCTGCAGCAGCTGAATTGGCAAACGTGAAAACCGGTTTGCGTTGATGCCGAAAATGTCCAAAATATAATGGAAAAAGAACCCCCCTTGTGGGGAAGACTACCGACAGCAGCATAATTTAGCTCTCGAAGTCCTTCCTCTGCCTCACACCATGTGGGCAAACAGTGTTCCACCCAAGATGCTGCTGCTGATGATTATGGGGGGGGGTCCAATCCACGTGTTGCAGAAAAGATACGTAACTACGAGATATTGGGTACATCCCCACATATATCCTGTATTAAATTTGTATTAACTAACGCGAACTAATTTTTTTTGTGTGCTGTCGCAAAATTTTGCAGCAATTTTTTTTTTGATAATACTGGTGTAACCTTTGTGGGGCTATCAAGGGGGCTATGAAGTTTCCACCAAACCGGTTTCAAGCCTTTTTTCCTGATTTCGATGCCTCTATGCTCTCATGTACTAAGCTTGCTGGGATTCCTTTCTAGTTAGCATAAGAAAGCACAGAGGCATCGATTTGTCCTAGGAGGAAAAAAACCCACTAACAAGTGAAAGTGTTCACGTCAAATGATCGGCCTGTCTCCTGAGAAGAACCTGGAATCTGACGATCGGGATACCACCTCGCGGCGTCTTCTGAAGATTTGAGCTTTAAAGATTCGCTGTTTCTTGGTGAGAGATTTCCATCATAAGTTGTTAAATTATTATATTCCCCTATATTCAGCAATTCCATTTGAAAAGAGCCTAAACCAAAAAAAAAAGTTCTCCGATCGGGCTCAAAATTTTTCTGGGGGTTCCTTGGCCAAAATAATTAGACCCGTATTTTTTTGTTTGGCCATTAGGGCCTACATCGTGCTAGGGTGGTTCAAAAATGGCAATTTTCGTCATTTTCGCAAAAACCACTTTTTCTAAAATCATATCTCCGCGCCATTTCATCCGTCTTAGACGCAAAGAAAGGTGATGAGTTTGGCTATTTGGGAAAAATAGTAAAGTTCCAAAATCTAGTTTAACTATTGAAAAGTCGTATGAAAACTTAAAATGGCGTTTTGACCGTGTCTGGACCAAAGAGCCTATGTCTGAAAATATTTTATCGGATTCCTCGGAAAATTTCACATAACATATCAAAAAATTGGCGATGTCGAACCGTACGTTTTGGAGATACGATTTTTGAAAATAAAAACTGCGTTTTCGACGCGCCACGCGCAAAAACGGAAAATGACGAAATCGGCAAAATCAACTTTTTCACTAAAACTGCGATAACTTTAAAATTTCAGCGATGACCTATACATGTCTGGGTACCAAAATTTTCGTAATTGAGAGACGCAACTTTTGGTACCATAACATCTATAGGTCATCGCTGAAATTTTAAAGTTATCGCAGTTTTAGTGGAAAAAGTTGATTTTGCCGATTTCGTCATTTTCCCGTTTTTGCGCGTGGCGCGTCGAAAACGCAGTTTTTTTCAAAATCATATCTCGAAACGTACGGTTCGACATCGCCAATTTTTGTTATGTTATGTGAAATTTTCCGAGGAATCCGATAAAAATATTTTCAGACATAGGCTCTTTGGTCCAGACACGGTCAAAACGCCATTTTAAGTTTTCATACGACTTTTCAATAGTTAAGCTAGATTTTTGGAACTTTACTATTTTTCCCAAATAGCCAAACTCATCACCTTTCTTTGCGTCTAAGACAGCTAAAATCGGATGAAATGGCGCGGAGATATGATTTTAGAAAAAGTGGTTTTGCGAAAATGACGAAAATTGCCATTTTTTGAACCACCTAGCACGATGTAGGCCACCCTAATGGCCAAACAAAAAAATACGGGTCTAATTATTTTGGCCAAGGAACCCCCAGAAAAATTTTGAGCCCGATCGGAGAACTTTTTTTTTGGTTTAGGCTCTTTTCAAATGGAATTGCTGTATTATGATATTATTAAATAACCCTTCTATCCCTTCCCCATTATCCCTTTCCGAATATCCATTTTCCCCAACTTCAATTGCCCAATTCCACTTCCCTCCTAAAAATATAATTATTTGCCAATTAACACTTACACACCACACCTAACTGACTCGGAGCGTTTGGTACGGTATGTCCACGCATCCTTCCTCCCCTGTTGATTCTGTGAAATGTGATCCATTCACCGAATCTGTCTCTGCGGTTAATGCAACGCAGTAGGCCTGGCCGCTTTATTTCTGCTGTACATTTTTGGGGTTACTCGGATGTACTGCAATTATAAATATTGACAAGAAAGGACTTGAGGCGTAATCTAACCGCAAGTTCATCCAGGATGCTTTCTTCGGACTGGCTGCGCTTGTGTTCGATTAGATTAGATTAGATTAGAACTTTTCCCAAAGATTCCACTTTTCAGCATTGAAAATTTTCCGAAATATCGTCAGATGAAACATAGGGGCTATTATGGGATGCGGAAAATAAAAAAAGCTCACTTTTCACATAGCAGTCCAACTATAAATTTAAAAAACTGTGTAAAAAAATGTCTGAGTTTTTGATTTTTTTTTTTGCAGAAAAGCAAATCTCTCTCCATTGGAAATCCAATTTCGGTATAATTTGATTTGGAAGAAAATGAAACTTTATGACATGACACATTGTGTACTTTTTTTTATTACCAGAGGGCACATTTTTCATCATACGTTTTTCCATACAACTCTCCATACAATTTTGGCATCTGGCCATACAAAAAGGCTATGCAAATATTCAAAAATCGTTGTATCTTTAAACGAATTCTCTGTTTTTTGCCTTCCTCACCTCAATGCGGAAAGGCTATAAATTCACTCGAAAAGCGAACTTCTTGATTTGCCCTCCTAGACCCACCTTCATGTATACATATCGACTCAGAATCAAATTCTGAGCGAATGTCTGTGCGGGTGGTTGGATGTTGATCAAAATAATTGCACTTGATTATCTCGGGACTGGCTGAACCGAGTTTGTCCGTTTTGGCCTCATTCGATCCGTCTTGGGGTCCCCTAAGTCACTATCTATAAATGTTGATGTTTAGTTAAGTACTTCAAAAGTTATGCTTAAAAACGATTTTGACTAAAGTCCGAAAGATTGTAAAAAGGGTGGTTTTTCTAAGGAACCCCGTCATGTTATACATTTTTAGAAAGGTATTTGAAAGACCTTTCCAACGCGTCCACCCTATCAAATCATGGTCACTTAAGTGTATTTTAATACACTTTTTTGAGGCCGGATCTCAAAATTTCGATGAAAAAGTTGTCCGGACCCATCGTGAGATAGGTAATCAAAAAACCTTTCCAACGAGCCCAAAAGATTGAAGATCTGACAACGCTATCAAAAGTTATGAGCAATTGTGCAAAAATATAATTTTGACGGATGCAAAAAAGGGTAAACATTGCAAAAGATCCGGCTGAGGCAGCACTAAGCTTTATGGAATCGACCTCGTTAGCCCAAGCTTTTTTTAGCAGAAACGTAAGTAACGCTTTTATAGCATCTTGTTTGCATGTATTCAGGCGCATTTGAATACAAGCAGAAAGCGTCTTCAATTGATTTTAGGAAGAAGGCATCAATCACTGAGGTGGTTTAAAGTAACGTTTTTTTATTTATATTTATTCAGATTTTCTTTTCTATGTACATGAGTCGATATGTATACATTCAGTTAAAATATTATTGAGTGTCCAATCACAATCGATTACTTTTCACCTCAATTTTAAATACTGACAACTTTCTTTTATTTATGATATATTGTAGATGTCGCTATTCAGTGATTTCAAATGTCGGACGGGGAAGTAAATGTTGGTCCCAGTCTAACCTAGAGCGTTAAGTCGTTAGCTCAATCCAGGTGTAGGAGTCGTCTCCCTGGGTCCTGCCCCGGTGGAGTCGCTGTAGGCAGTTGGACTCACAATCCAAAGGTCGTCAGTTCGAATCCCGGGGTGGATGGAAGCTAAGGTGTAAAAAGAGGTTTGCAATTGCCTCAACAATCAAGCCCTCGGACACCTAGTTTCGAGTAGGAACCTCGCAATCGAGAATGCCAAGGCAATGCTGTAGAGCGAATAATTTGATTTGATTTGGTAGAGGAAGAAGGATTATTAAATTTATGATAAATAATGTAGGTGAATCTAATCATCCATCAAATAATTATTAAAGTGAGAAGGCTGAAAGATAACGAAAATTGAAATTTTATATGAAAAAACTTGTACAATCTATTGACAACTTTATTGATTTCATTGAGTAACGTTTTTTGTTGTATTTCTAGAGTTTTTTTTTTTAAAGGTCCTATAAACATATGAAAGACAATAGTTTATAGGTCCTTTAAAAAAAACTCTGGATTTATTATGTACCTTGAGGGAAAAAACTGAATGCATTATTTTAAATCTTGTTTTTTTTTTATGGCAAAGTACCTGTTAAAATGCGTTAAACAATTAATGATACTTTCTTTTATTGCGAAATTTTGGAATAAGAGCTTGAAATATGATATTTTGTTTGCTCTACCCTCGAACTCGAGCAGAAACGAAAGGCAAAACTTTGAACAAATTTGTACTAGCCTTACTCAAAGATTCGATGGATATTTTTTTCTGAGAAATTCGGAGAATCGAGTCTGGACTGTATCATTCTTCTATATAATGCCTAATCAGCTTACACATAAAAATAGGAAATCTTTCTCAGAAAACCTGTAATCAAAAAATTCTTAATAAAACCGATAAGATAAAGCTAACTGGCCATGTCGGTGCTGCAGAGCACTGTGGATACGCATATCATGTCAGAAGTAGTAAGTTCGTGCTTCAAGCTCACGTTATTCAATCCCCTTTAAGGTGGTTGGCGTTTTCCTCACATTTATGTAGTAATTTTAGTAATTCGATATGGCGATATGTAAATGTTGGTAAAAAGTTCAATTTTAGAGTGATTTTTAGCCATTTTTCAGTGTTGAAGGATAACAAAAAAAAATGATAAAGCAGTCAAATTTTCAGAATAATTTAGGGTTTAACCGTATCAGAGTCTACTGTCTTAAGATAACCGGCATTGCAAAGATAGCGATGAACTAAGGCTACGGCCAAGTTTTGTTTGCAGTTCTAGTCTCGCATTTCGATAGTAAGCTTCAGCTGATATGGATCAATCACATCCAGGTAAATCTCATATTCAGTCAATATCTTTTCAATTATATCCAATTTTACCAGGCACAAAATGCTCTAGTTGTAAGGCGGATCCCATAGTTGGTGTTCGAATGGCTTGCCTTATTTGCAAAAGACACGACCTCTGCGAAGAATGCCATTCGAAGAAACGTTTTAATAGAAAGCACCGATCCTACCATCCGGTGCAGACAATTCTTCCACCGAACGAGATGGAGAGAAGTTTGAAGGATGTGCACCAGGATGAAATTCGAATCTTCCGATGTCCTTTCTGTGGGGACGATGAGCTCAACGTTCGCGAGTTGATTGGTCACTGTGGTAAGTATCACGCCAGTAGGCATTACCTTGTGCATTGCCCGATCTGTATTAGCGAGGAATGGCAAAGCGATGTATGGCAAAGTGAGCAAACGCGTAACATTTTGCGACACTTAAAATGGTTGCATTTCGATGAGAATGTGGATAGTTGGGATGAAGTTGAGAGTGAAGCGAGAAGTGATGAGGAAAAGAACTTGGAAGACATTGAAAGTGAAGGTAATGGGCTGAAAAAAGTATTTTCCTGAAGGATTATAATATTTCTATTTATTTTTAGACGAAAAATGTTGCATTTGTCAGGAATCGATGAAGGCGGAGGATTGTAGGAAGTTGACCTGTAGTCATTCTTACCATAGAGAATGTATAAATCAATGGTTGAGGGACAATAACAGCTGTCCAAACTGTCGTGCTGAAGTTTGAAGACAGTTTTGCCTTTAATAAAGCAACAAGTCCATGATACAATTTAAAAAAGAGTCACAACGCCATAGAGTAAAATATGAAAAATAACTTTTGTTGAATTTCATCAAATCTAAAAGATAATCACTACCCTGATAAGTCTTGTTGACTCTATAAATTCTCGTTCTCATTAACTACTCCCACAAACAGCCTCTTTCGAGTAGGTAGGTTCTTCCACGAAGAAGCCAGCCCACCCACGGCAACAATTTCGCAGATTTTCCTCCCCGAAGCATGAATGAAATTTCCCAACCTTTTTCCCTTCTAAACCACCCCCAAAAAGCATCAACACATCCCACCCAAAAAAAAAAAGCTAACTCTCGCCGCCGTCCGCCCACAACTTTTTGTTTTGAGTTATAAATAACTTGGCCGGCCCGAACCCACCATCATTTTCCCGGGGCAGAGCAAAAAAAAAAAACACGGAGGAAATTCCTCCCATTGACGAACAAGGCAGCAGGCAGAGAGAAAAGTGGCAGAGCAGCCATTTCAAGCTACTGCTGCAACGCCAAGGGGAAAAATCGATAATCCTGCCGGGGACCGGGGAAGGTCTGGCTGGCTGCCCCGGCACAGGGCCGATTTGTTGGGCAGGGGTGCCGGATTTATGATTTGAGTTTCATTACGATTATTTTTATGTATGTTTTTTTTTGTGAAATATAAACTAAAAACTCTGCATTCAAAAATATTTTTGTTTTTTGGTCATTTTGGTAATTTTGGTAATTTTGGTCATTTTGTAATTTTTGTAATTTTTGTCACTTTTGTCATTTTTGTCATTTTTGCCATTTTTGTCATTTTTGTCATTTTTGTCATTTTTGTCATTTTTTTCATTTTTTTCATTTTTGTCATTTTTGTCATTTTTGTCTTTTTTGTCATTTTTGCCATTTTTGTCATTTTTGTCATTTTTGTCATTTTTGTCATTTTTGTCATTTTTGTCATTTTTGTCATTTTTGTCATTTTTGTCATTTTTGTCATTTTTGTCATTTTTGTCATTTTTGTCATTTTGTCATTTTTGTCATTTTGTCATTTTGTCTTTTTGTCATTTTTGTCATTTTTGTCATTTTTGTCATTTTTGTCATTTTTGTCATTTTTGTCATTTTTGTCATTTTTGTCATTTTTGTCATTTTTGTCATTTTTGTCATTTTTGTCATTTTTGTCATTTTTGTCATTTTTGTCATTTTTGTCATTTTTGTCATTTTTGTCATTTTTGTCATTTTTGTCATTTTTGTCATTTTTGTCATTTTTGTCATTTTTGTCATTTTTATCATTTTTGTCATTTTTGTCATTTTTGTCATTTTTGTCATTTTTGTCATTTTTGTCATTTTTGTCATTTTTGTCATTTTTGTATTTTTGAAAAATATAATAAGGCCGATGCAAATATTTAAAAAAGTTTTTGTCCCTCGGCCCTGGCCGAGGTCAAGGGGGAGGGGGGGGGGGGGGCAAAAAATAAAAAAATATAAAAATTCAAATAACAAGCCATAGTCTTCACATTTAAATGAAAAAAGTGCATTTTACACTAGTTCAGTTATTTTGCAATCATTAGTTTTCAAAAAATTTAAGATCTTACAAAAACAAAAATTGCATCGAAAAAAAAATGGCATCGAAAATTTTCTAAAAATCTTAAGATTTTTTAATAAACCCAAACATGCTAAAAATGATTTTAAACACAGGAGAATGTATTTTAATTTGATTTCAGCTGGTTGCACTTGAATTTTCATTGCAATTTTGAAGTTTATTGCAAAAATATTTTTTTGACCCCTGATTTTTCGGGCCAATTTTGAAGGGGGGGGGGGGGGGGGGTGACAAAAACTTTTAAAAATATTTGTACCAGCCTAATTAGAAAAAAAAGCTTAACAAGACAATTTTATGTTTTCAAAAAAATAAAACGATGATACTACATTTAGCTCAAAAAAAATGCATGCATAAAACAAAATAAAAACTAAAATAAATTAAAGCTACGAAACAAAAAATACACAATTGCTGGCACCCCTGCCCACACAAAAGCTGTGCGGGGAAGGCATGGCATCCATTTTCGGGGTGGAAAGCCACACCACCCTAAAAATGGTTTCGGCAGGGTGAAAAAATGCTCCCAGCCACCACTCTCGTAACGGGGTGGCCGGGAAACGCGCATTAGGCGGCATATGTTTACCACCCCCTCCCAAGAAAAAAAGAAAACGTTTCTTTAAACTCACCTTTTCCGCTTGCGATTTCTATCCATTTTGAAAGTTATCCATTGTTAAGCGCCAAACACTAAAATGTGCACAATTTCTTCTTGATTTTCACTTGGGCTTTTCCCTTCACCTCAAAAGTGTTAGGTTTTGCTTATCCGGCCACACGGGACACACGACCGCACTACTCGACCATTCTCTCGGAAATACGCGCCACGGCGACGATTCCGTCCAACCCTGCCCGTCCACCGTGTTTCGCCGGGATATCGGAAAAAGGATGAGTTGCCGTTGTTGTGTTGGAAAATGCTACCCCTCATTTTCCGATCAACACTACCACCCCACGATGCGCCCTCTCCCTCTCTCTTTGTGATACTGGGTGCAACCTTTCCCTCATTCTACTTTGCACAAACAAGAAGCATTTTTCCCGTCTCTCCCACATTTAGAGCTCAGGCGCATCAGCGTTGTTGCGGGTAAACATAAACAGAATTTTCCCTCGCGATGGAGCGGCTGCAACACATGTGAGTGGGTGTGGGTGTGAGGGGGAGAGGAAGTTGTTTTCAGGATTGACCGCTGGTTGGGAAAGTGGCGCTGTAGGATTGAGGAGAACATGGTTTTTTGGCGGGAATTCTACAGAGTCTTTGAAGCCTAATTTTCAGAATTTGATTATTTTATAAATTTCCCGGGAATTCCCGGAATTCAAACGGAAGTATACATTTTCTTAATTTTTTGGATCCATTTTTTTAAATGCTCTAGAAAAAATTAAGAAACTCAATTACTATCAAGATTTATTTCTGATAATATTAGTTTCTGAAGCAACTGTAAATAGACCTTGCTAAATGAAAATAAACTTTTACAAAAAAAACGAAACTATTGGCACTACGCCCCTCGGGGCATGGCCCTCCTCTAACGTGGGATTTCTGCTCCAGCGCCTCTGACGAGACAGGAGAAACCGGGACCGACGTTTTAAGGTGTATTCACATCATACCGCATCCGCAGCCGCAGCCGCATCCGCACAAAATTTGACAGTACGGACGCACAGTGCGGATGCGATTTCTCCAATACATTTCATATGCAGCCATTCACACTGTTCCGCATCCGTATCCGCAGTACGGATACGTATACGGATGCGGAACAGTGTGAATGGCTGCATATGAAATGTATTGGAGAAATCGCGTCCGCACTGTGCGTCCGTACTGTCAAATTTTGTGCGGATGCGGCTGCGGCTGCGGATGCGGTATGATGTGAATACACCTTTACTTCACCATCCGATAGAAGCTCAGTGGATAAGGCGGGAATCGAACCCGCGTCTCATAGCATTATCGGGATCGGCAGCCGAAGCCGCTACCCCTGCGCCACGAGACCCACAATCCAGGTTAATTTTTTAAAGAATAATTGGATGTAGTATAAAAAACATTTAAATCCTTTAACGCCAAAGCAAAATTGAGATTTTTTACGTTTTTGTTTACCATGATTACCCGACGGACGCAGCGCAATGCCACCGTTGCCAGAAATTTGGCCACGGCTCGCGGAACTGCAACCTCCCACCCCGCTGCGTGAAGTGCGGTGAAACACACCTCTCGGAGGCGTGCGCACTGCCGTGCAAGGCGGACTTGGGGGACAAGGCAGAGCAAACCAAGGCGCGCATCAAGTGCGCCAACTGTGGAGGTAACCATACCAGCAACTACCGTGGATGCAGCGCACGGAAAACCTACATCGAGGAGCAGGAAAAGAGGAAAAGAAAGCAGCAGCGTCCCACCCTCCTCAGCGAAGTACGAGCGTAACCGTGCCGGCTGCTGGTCATCGTACAGTTCCAGCGGACAACCCAGCGTTCCCTCCTGGATGGGGTCGATCGTTCGCCAGCGTGGTCGCTGCCGGTAGCGGCAATGCGGCCCAACAAGAAGTCACCGGGAAGATCTCTTTACCCTGCCGGAGTTCTTTGCTCTCGCAGGAGATGATGACGCGGTTCCGGACCTGCCGTAACAAAGCGGAGCAATTCCTGGCCCTTGGGGAGCTCATGATCAAGCACATCTATAATTGATTAAATTTTGCTGTGATCTAGTGTTTTTCTATTCCTATCCCCTATCATTAGCAATTGCGTAAGTTTTTGAAAACTTTTTCTTACTCTTGTTTGTGCATTTAATTAACAGTAATAATTGCTCTAAACCGAATTAAGACGTAACACACAGCTGAAATGAACACAAAAACTCTGTTAGGTTCATAATATGTACAAATTGTAATTTGATTATTCACAAATAAAACCGAATTGAAATTGAAAAAAAAATTGTTTACCATGATTAAATTAGATGAAAATTGAATTACTATCATTAAATATTTCAAATTAGTTTTTGTAAGAAGAATTACTTCAATTCGTTCAAAAAATTTAAATTTAAAGTAAAAGTATTATGGAGCACTGTTGCAACAATGGGTGTTAGAAGGTTAAACATGAAAAAAAATCGAAGAGTGGTAGTGGGATGATGACAATTATTCGTATAATTTGAATCATGTTTCCGTTCTATGAAAAAACGTTCAACAGAAGTTAATTATAAACCTGAAAACCAAGTGTTAAAAATCATTCAAAAATCATTGAAAAACTACTTTGTATTGTTTAAGAGGTGCCTGAAAAATGCAAAAATTGTTAAATAACTTGCTTCAAATAACTGAAAAAAATTGAGTTGTTTAAAAAAACAAAAGCGAGAAGTTAGATTTTTAAGGAAATACTAACAAGCTTAACCATTTTGTTCAAGAGTTGATACCAGGATGGCATGGTTTAGAAAAGTTATAGGGGAACTATACCCTTTCTCAGCCTATTTCTATTATCGGCCTATCAGCACTTTGATCATGAATTACAGCTTTAATAAAGTGTTTTCGATTGTTCCTAAGTAATAAATAGCTCAAATAAAAGTGAGCAAGCAACTCTCCATTGTTGGTGTACCTGAAAATGCTGATTAAATAGCAGAAAACTGCAAAAGTGATGAGAATTGGTCGAACGGCTTAGACTGATTAAAATGGGTATATTTCCCCTATGTTACGAAAAAAAATTTTTTTTGAATGTTTTTATTCGTGTCCCAAACCATACTCTCACAAACTGGTCACAGAGGCAAGTTTCAAAAAAAAATTTAAGATTGTGGAGTATTGATTCATTTTACAAAACACTTTGATGTAAAAATACTTCTCAGCAAAAAATACCAGAAATCATTTTTTGATTTATTGTTCGATTTGATCTTATCAAATTAGAAAAATATACATTTTCTTGTAGTTGTATGAATTTTTATATGCAGTCAAGCAATTAGTTGATCTTTACACTTATTTTAAACATTTAAACAAGTCCCTGTCTTATTCAATTTATATGCAAAATATGATTCAGCACCAAAAATTAGAACAATTTTTAATAAATTTGAAATTTCCCGGGAATTCCCAGGAAATTGGTTGAAAATTTCCCGTTTCCCGGGAAATTTGTAACCCCGGGAAATTGGACGCTCGGAACGGAATCGACGTAACACCTTATAATGTGGCCCTCTTAAGCCTTGCGGTTTCGTCAACGGATCCACAGGCGTGTATCGTTCTTTTTGCGACAAGACTCCGCCTCCCGGGTCTCCTAAGTGTGAAGGTATGGCAAGGGGAGAGGGCAACGAATACCTATATTAACACTTAGAATTTTTGCGTCTGCCTTGGGATTCGAACCGGCGACCTCTGGATTGTGAGTCCAGTGCGCGGTCCGATTGATCCACACAGGCAGACGCTCTACAAAATACTTTAAACATAAATAAAGTTATGTTACTGTCAAATTATTTTTAATAATTAAACATGCGGGAAATTTTTGTTCCGGTCTGTGGTCCAAACATTTAATGTTTGTTTAAGTAATTAAAAATAGTTTATTTGAAAATAAATGCAAATATAAACTAGGGCGTTCATTTTCCCCGGGGTTTGAATTTCCCGGGAAACGGGAAAAATATTTTTGAAATCCCGGGATCCCGGAAATTTTTTAAAACAGTAATAAAATTTATGTTTTCATTATATTTGCATGATTTTCAAGCTTAAAATCAAAGAATTAGCTCAATACTATCACAGTAAAAAAAACATGGTAAAATTACATCTAAAAAGGGGTACATCTTTTATGTCAGAAAAAAAGCATTAATTTTACCTCTAATAATGTGTAAATTTACATCTGGCAGACGCTAGGAAAAACTATCTGTAATCCTAAAAAAATATCAAACCGGCGATAGTTATATCTGGCTTACTAAGTCCGCGCCCCAACCCGCACAGCCAACTCGCCGCTGTGAAAACTTTATAATCAAAGCCGATGTAGCTCTATGTACCGTATATGCAGTAAATACAGTATACAATGTAAGGACCACATAGAGGTTCATTGACTTTGATCATCTAGTTTTCACAGCGACGAGTTGGCCGTGCGGGTTGGGGCGCGAACTTAGTAAGCCAGATATAACTATCGCTGGTTTGATATTTTTTTAGGATTACAGATATTTTTTCCTAGCGTCTGCCAGATTTAAATTTACACATTTTTACAGGTAAAATTAAAGCTTTTTTTCTGACATAAAAATGTACCCCTTTTTAGATGTTATTTTACCATGTTTTTTTACTGTGATATTCATTGGTGTTAAACCACACTTCAATCTAAACAAGGATAGTAGTTTTTAAA
Source organism: Culex quinquefasciatus (assembly GCF_015732765.1). Lineage (NCBI taxonomy): Eukaryota > Metazoa > Arthropoda > Insecta > Diptera > Culicidae > Culex > Culex quinquefasciatus. Next base: position 34,756,756 of record NC_051862.1, read on the forward strand.
TAGCTTGAAAAATTTTGTTTTTGTTCTTTGTAGTGCCTTGGTTTCATATCTAATGATTCAAATTAATAAATATATTTTTTTTTATTTTATTTTTTTTATATGTCATGACTAGAAAAGCATAAAAAATCTTTTTAAATGTCTAAAATAACAAATAAAAAGACAACATATAAAATTATACTAGTTAAAATTTAGATAGGTTGAGATATTCATGTTTTATATAAAAAATATTTAACAAATTATCTTAAAGTCATAACCACCAACTAGGGAAATTCGGGACTACAGACTTAATAGGTACAGAAGATTTTAGAGCAATTAATTTGGAGATCGATGTACTAATTGTTTTGTTTTGTTCCTGTTTGAACTGAAATCAACCAAAAAAAACAAAACGGTATGCAAAAAAATTACTAAAACAGCTGTCTTAATTCGATACAATCGTCTTGATTTGCCAAAATATATAAAATTTAATAAAACATGTTTAAAATTTTAGGCAATTTGCGGATCTCCTTTGTAAGTCAAATGAATGCTGATACCTATATAGTTTGAATAGGTCCTATTATTATCCGCGTACCATCAAACCGAAGTGCGCATCTCTTCTGTTGCGCGAAAAAATCTGCTGCGCCGTACAAAAATTGGGTGTTTGTCGTAAGTGTGTACATCAGCCTGTGGCCCTACAGGTTCTGACAGGTTACACTCGTATTTTGATTTTTGTCTGCCTTCACAATAACATATGAAAACACAAAAGCTTATGGAACATAAAAAAACCCAATGCTTTTTTTTTTGTTTTTATCATTGTTCATCTATTTCCACAACAAAAACTGAATTTCCAAACAAAAATCCCGGGAATTTTGTCCCGGGAATTCCCGAGATAGACGCACTGAAATATTCTATGTACAATGAAAAAGTTTACATTTCAATCGTACAAGTTTTATCATCGAAAATTTAAACTAACAAAAAAATCTGTGATCTATTAATTTACATGCGACAATGTAGTATGATCAGATGGTCACATTAATTTAACCCTGTACAACAAGGTGAGTTTCGTTCTGATTGTGAAAATCATTTTTTTAACAAATTTCCAAATCTTCAAAAAAAAAATTTAAAAGCATTGGAATTAGAATTGGAAAGAACTTTTAAAATTTTAGAAAATTTCAGGGTTAGAAGTTTGACTTGTTTAATGTAACCTTGCCAACGTTTAAAAAAAGTTATTTTTCTGGGGTTAACTTTGGCTTTCAAACTAACATTTTTCGATATTTTAGGTAAAAATAATTATGCAGTAATTTTTGCTATGTCCCAGACTCTACCTCTACGCATTTTCTTACAAAAATGTGATAAACAAGCAAAACATGAAAGAACTAAAAAGACAAAAGATTATGATAGTAGATGGTAGAATAATTCTAATTGTTATTCAAATAATGTAAAAAAATAACAGGTAAAAAAAAGTTTCTCAAAACGACCTCCTGGAAAGGGGAAAAAATCGAAAAAAAACTATCATTAGAGGGTTAACTAAAATCATTTTCTTGGAGTTTTATTTTAGGTATATCTCCTAAATCCAACACCAAGGGCCCGTTCACAAATCAAACATAGAGCCTAGATTTAGATGACCGTGGGACCATCCTCACCGGTGTCCATATCCATCGCCTTATCTTATCACCGTCACCGGCTACAACTGATAAGAACACTTGTTCGACCCAGTGAGGCTCCAAGGTGGGGCACGATCGTAGCCCAGTACGGTTCGAGCAGCAGGTGCAAAACGGTCGGAACTTTTGGACTCCGCGGCGCCGCACGTGGATTAAGGTGTGACACTTTTATTTAAAACAGATTGATTTTTGTGACAGTGATTAAAAAAGGAAGAACTTTGCCAAAGGTTTGTCGAATCTGCAGAATAAGTGAAAATCAAAATTGTTTGCTGATTGGATTATGATTTTCTAGTAAAGGAATACAAAGTATTACAAGGTTAGTGAAAATCCAAAATGGCGGTTATGCATTGAGTTTTTTTTCGACGTGTAATTCATAACATTTGTGGGAAACAATTTAATTTCTAAATTTAGGTGAAAGACTTCGTTTAAACTTAAAGCAACGTGACAGGTTCGAGATTTTCTAACACTCGATAGTTATCTATTAACTAAGCCAAATTTCGACATGGATTCAAAGTTGGTAGATAATGGTGTTATGAGTAATGCTGTTTTTTTTTCCACGGAATGCCACAGTCTAGTCACAACCACAGGAAAAAAAGTGAACGTATCAGTGAAATCTATGAATTGCGAGCGCGCGCAGTCCGATAAGATAACGACAGGAGCAAACAAATTTAGCAATTCCCTCTATGTGTGCGCGGAAGGTGAAAGCAGTTACTGAAATTATTTAATATTTGTTAATTGTCTCGATACAATTTTCAGTTGTTGATGAAATACTGTATTGATAAATCTAATCTTAGGTTAAATTTGCGTTTGTGTTTTGTTTTTAAAGTCCTGTTTTAATGTGAATACCGTCGACATATTTTCAACATGCAACATTGTCTATTAAAAATTTAGTTTTAGAATATGGTCCGTAAATTCAATGATTTTGGCAGAAACCGAAAAAAAACTTCCCTGGTTAAAGTTTACCCTTATCCTAGGATTTTCTTGTTTGCCGTCAGTTGTTTATTAAAATATGCCTAAACTTCATTAGAACTCAAAAATTTAACAAACAAAGAGTCATTAGAAATTTATTTAAGTCAAAAAGAGACATTACAAAGTGGCTTTCTTCTTAAATAACATGAAATTTGCTTTCTACAAAGCATCATTTTGCAGTAAAGTATTATTTTGTGACAACCGTTAGATTGAAAATTCAAATAAAATACTAAATGAAAACAACTAACTCAAAACATAATTATCAAATTTATTAAATCGTCAACCAAATCAGAACTTTAGAAACAGTGACTAATGGTCCTGAGATATCAAAATTGATCGCCTTTAGCTAGAATTACAGTCATGACCTCATACACGTTGAAACACACTACTGTGCTACTCCAGCCAAACCTAATGGTACAATCACTATCACACAAACCGCATATAAAAAGTGACTTATCTTATCAGCTCAAGTGTCCCCCTCTCCAGCCAGCGTTTTGGTATTGAAAAAAAAATCGTTTATGCCACCACAACCTTTAGCAAACTTCCACTTGTGCAATCATAATATAAGCAATGCGTTCCCCGAAATCGATGGCCTTTTTCCGGAATATCAATAATGTGACATGCATTTCACAATTTCCAGGTTAATCACACACAACGATGAATTCCAAAGCGGCACTGCTGCCGCTGCTTGCGATCCTGCTGGGTGCACTCGTCGAGTACGCCCACGGTCAGGAAAATGTCCAAACCCGCGTTGCACCGTCCCTCATCGAATGCTACAACCGACCGGAGCTGTTCGAACGAGACGAACGGCTTCCGATGACGATGAACATGCTGATCGAGCTGATCCGGAAGGTCGAGGACGTCCCGGAGTACCGGGTGGACATCCGTCAGCTGACGATCGCTCTGCTGCATCGGTTCCGCCAGGATGGTATCGTGCGGGCGTCCGGGGTGCAGAACATTGCTGGAGTGCTTCCGTTCAGTCCGAGTGGGTTCCACTTTACCAAGCATCGTATTCTGTTCTCGCGTTTGCTGCCCGGAAATGCGCTGGGATTCCCGAACGCAACGCTGACGGCCCAGGAGCGGTGTGCCCTCCACTTTATGATGTCCAGCTCGATCGACACGATGATCCGCGGAGATGAAGGTCAACGATGCTCGCAGCTGTCCCAGTATCGTGCCGCTCGTGTTCCTCGTGAACTGGACATGAAAGACAAGTCCAAGCTGCGGTCCAACTACCTTGGCGACATCGAGATGCTCGCTCAGCCGGAAATGAATCAGATCCGCAAGCAGATCAAGAAGCTGAAGCAGTCTGCTCGACTTGAGATGGGCGAGGACGAGGAACAGGCGGGAGAAGATGAGGCGGATTTGGCTGCAGTTGCAGATGAGGAACCAGAAGCCGTGGAAGATCAGGAGCAAGATCCAGAGCATGAATTGAGCGCGGATACCTCGCTGGTGGATATTGCTTCGAACGCAATCAGCGCTTGTCCAGTAGAGAATGGTGTGGTGTCCACCCGTTGGGGAACCGTGTCCGCAGGAACCGTTCTCGCTGGCATTGCAGCTGGTTTGGAGCCTCAATCTGTGCAGCTGCGTGATTTGATGCCGAGAAGTGGTCAGATGCGTAGTCAAATTCGTTCCCGTCAGCAGGTACAACCGATGCGTGTTGACAATCTCTGGGCAGCTACGATTTCCGGTGACCTGGCTGAAGTAACCCTGCTGCACGTTCCATCATCACCGAACAACATCCAGGTCGGTGCAGCTGGAGCTTGGAATCATACTGTCTCCCCGCGGTGGTTCTTCTTGAGCCAACGTACGGCGCTGGAGATGACCGACGCCGAGATTCGCGGAGGTATCGACGGACTCGTGCTGGCGACCAACATCGCTGAATGGCGCAATCGTGCCAACACCCTCAGACTGAGCCAGCTGCTGGACATGTACTACTCCGAGCGGGGTGTGTTTGGCTCGCCGATGCGATCATGCAATCGTCGCGATCAATTCTCCACGGTAGCACCTATCCAAACCATGCGCGATCAGGCGGCTGCTTTCAGCAACATTCTAGACAAGGAGATGCAGATGGCCTTCACGGTCGACCAGAACGCAATTATCCAATTCTCCGGATCGGCGGCAGATGCGTTGGCATCTTATGTTCGTAAGTTCTTAAGATCATCATTACGGAGGGTGAATTAGCTAACACTTGATTATTTTCAGCATCCAACCTTAACGATCCGTCTTGTGAAGCAACGTCCATAACTCCTAACGATGATACTGTTTGGCGAACTGCTGCCGATCTGTTCATATACATCGACATGTCGTGGCCATACAACGATATCTACTCCGTCGTCGGGTTAGTATAGAGAGGACCAGAGTATCTCTGCGGTACTAACATGGTAATGATTTCAGAAACTTGTTGGATGGCGTAGACGTTGGACGCTTTGGTACCCGCTACACGGTTCTGAGCGCCCAAACTGGAGAAGTGATTGTCAACAGTACCCTGTTCCTGGCCGACTTCCACTCGACCTTCACGATGGCGTTGTATCAAACACGTGAGTATTTTTAAAAAGTTGATTTCCCGATCATCTGTAATGACCCTTCAATCAACTTCCAGTCCAATCCGGCCTCAACTTGCCCAACGTGATCCGCAGTCTGCGCGAGCACAGCGTCCAGCTGATGACTACGGAACGGCAAACCGCCAGCATGAGTGGTCGCTCGAAGATCGGTCTTGTAATGCCCAATACGGCAGCCGTAAGTGAAGGGGACAGCAACTGGGCTGTCCAACAGTTGGCTATTCTGCGCGAAGAAGTACCGGATCTTCGCATGTTGTTCTTCGCCGGTGGCAGCCATACGAGATTCAACCGATTCGTTCGCGAAGAGAGTCGGGACGTATTCCCGCTGCGTGAGCTGGGATCCGGAGCGGTTATCGACGCCGTCAACGTGCAGACCCTACCGGTGATCCAGCGCATCCAGCGTGAACCACGCCGTATTGTGAACCCTCGTTGCGGAGGTGACTGGGTTCAGGCTGACTGGGGATCGAACACGATCAACCAGTACGTGGAACCGCAGGGGGTTGTGTTTTACCGGCTGCATCCAAACTACTTCTTCCGAGCGGGTGACAACCGAAGAATTCGCATCCAGGGACATGGCTTCGCACCGCTCACGGTGTGCCAATCGCGATGGGTTCAACTGCCAAGGTAATTCCAACAACCTCAGCTTTCACTTCATTGCAAGACCTAACCTAAACCCCTTACACAGATCCAACGCCACTCAGAACATGGACGTCATCAACTGCCGGGTCGTCAACTCCGACTCGGTAGACATCGACCTGTCGAATGCTTGCGATGGCCACACCGTTATCCACAGCTGCCCGCCACTCTTCTTCTCGGTGGAGTTTGCAGTGCGTTCCCAGCAGAATGGTTTCAGATGTACGGACAACGAGTGCCGTTTCCCGGATATGGCCCGCTTTGCGGTGATGGCGGACAACCTGGGCTGTTTCAGCAGTGCCGGAAAGGTGATCAGCTCGTTGGTGGTGCTGTTCGTGGCTTTGGTGGCAGTTTTCTTCAGACAGTAGACAGTATTTAAGATTTAGATTTACACCCGTTGTACAATCCGTCTTTGTCGTGACAAGCCAATAGTGGTTCATACAATAGAGTCAGCGTTCCATAAACGGTTACGATTTTCTGTATTTCATTTCATTGTATTTTTAGAATATAAATAAAGATAAGGTTTCCCGGAAAACTGTTCTCGTATAGTATTCAATTCCCTTCGAACTTCAATTTACACCTCCCACACACATCATAGAAAAAAAGTAATCTCTATATTTTCGAAAATTATTTTCCGGTTTTTTCTTTAGCATTTTTATGTTTGGATCAAACTTTGTCCATACATTAATTGTGTCAAAAGAAGCTATTTTGCAACATTCGTTTTTCCATACAAGTCTCCAGACAATTGTGGGGGCTGGTCATACAAAATGGGTATGAGCAATACTCTACGTAATCGGTCTTTTTTTTTACTTTAAATTTTTGTATTTTTTAATCCGGCTGCAAGAAGCCATTTTGCATCATTAGTTTGTCCATATAATTTGCCATACAAATTTGGCAGCTGCCCATACAAAAATGTTATATGAAAATTCAAAAATCTGTATCTTTTGAAGGAATTTTTTGATCGATTTAGTGTCTTCGGCAAAGTTGTAGGTACGGAGCAAAGGACTACACTGAAAAAAATATACACGGTAAAATATTTTTGGTTATTTTTAATTTCACTTATTGTCACTATAACATGATTCACACTATGACTCAAAAGATTCATTTTTTGTCCCCCAAAATAGAACAAAAATATCAAAACAAATTTTTATAGAGACTATGTAAAAACTAATAATGTAAAATTGCTTCTTTTGGCACAGGGATTGCATGAAAAAAATTTCATCTAAATCTTAAAATACAAATTAAAAAAATGCAATAATGTGCTGTAGTGATATTCAAAGGTTCAAAATAACTTAAAGTTTTCTTAGGCCAAACGATAGGTATCGAAAGCTCAGAATTATTGAATGCATTCTATTGCACATATTCCTACGTTTGTAAACGGTCGACACTCTACTTTAAGGCGCATTATTATTTCTACAGCAAATGTCTAATTTCTTAACTTAATTCTTACTCACTTAAAACACAGACTTGCTTGCGCAGAAAATTATATGCATATTCCCAAGTAACATTTTAGGCTTTATCAAAGCTGTCACAACCGCTATAAAACTTATCAGCCAAAACCAACATTAAAACCCCTTAGTCGTAACAAACTCCCCAGAACCTTCATGAACCCCACTTAAAACCCAAAAGGACCTCCGCAAAAGGTTGTTACGGTCTATTTATAAAACCTACATAGGAGTTCAAGGCTTTACAACTGAATCCTAACAAAACAACATCCTCAAAGTTTTGATAAAACCTTTTTTAGAACCTAGTCAGGAGTTATGGAAAAATGACATTTCATACGTCTTCAAACGTCTTATGCCAAATAGGTTTTATTTTGGCAAAAATAAGTCTTCGTCTTGCCAAATGAAATTATGGAGATGATTGTCAAAAATGGCGATGATAAATAATAGATATTAGAGGTAATCCAAATAATTTGAAAGCTTATTTCACGCAATTGATGGCTCAAGTTCAGCTGCGGTTGAAATTTTATTGTTAAATGTAGGGGAAATAGAGCCAAAAAAATTCAACTCGCTTCATCAAAAATTAATATTTTGTAATCATAGTGTTAAATGTTAAAAAATATTTTATTGCAATTCTTTGGAAAAAATGTTAAACATATTTTTTAACATCTATCGCTATAATAATCATACCAGAAATTCAGCAAAAATGTGTGTTTTCATCAAATTTAAATAAAAAATTTCAGTTTTATATTTTTTCAATCAAGATGGCGGTCAATCATATTCAATCAGAGCACGCGTTTAGCGTCATATTTATGCACTGCTATTTGGCCGCGATAAATGGCCGCTATTAATTAGCTCTTGCGTGTTGGTTGCGGTGAATGCCCAAATAAAACTATTAAGCAATCAAGATGCTACAATAAAACCTCAATAAAACTTGGTGGTGGCTAGTTGGTTTAAAAATGTTACTTGGGATTGCTTAGATTTATGTTTTGTTAAATTCTAAAGTTATTTATGTTATTCAAAATATAATAGAAACATTGTATTGCATTGTGTAAGTGAGCCGCAAAGCTATTTCGATATATTTAACACATCACAAATCAATCGGCATCAGTATTAATATTCGATCTTTTCATTGAATGTAAATCTGAAATTGACCCACCCGAGATCAAAAATTGACCCATCACTAGGTTAAATACCGAAATTGGGCACGAAAATCCACTAAAGCAAGCTTAAAAAAGAGAAAATTCTTTAAAATAAAAATTTCAGCGATCATACAAGTACAAACTTCAAGGATTTCCGTGGGCAAACTGAACTTAAATTTAGTATTTAACCTAGTAATAGATCGGGAAACGGGAAATTTTCAACCAATTTCCTGGGAATACCCGGGAAATTTTTAATTTATTGAAATTTGTTCTAATTTTTGGTGCTGAATCATATTTTGCATATAAATTGAATAAGACAGGGACTTGTTTAAATGTTTCAAATGAGTGTAAAGATCAACTAATTGCTTTACTGCATATAAAAATTCATACAACTACAAGAAAATGTATATTTTTTTAATTTGATAAGCTCAAATCGTACAATAAATCAAAATATGATTTCTGGTATTTTTTGTAGAGAAGTATTTTTTCCGGGAAATATTTTTTTTAAGGGAATTCCCAGGAAATTTTGTCCCGGGATGGGAAATTGGACGCTCTACTTTCGATGGATAGCATTGGAGGGTACCTGGACCACATTAGTTTTTTATAATATTTAAAAATATTCTAGTCCTATTCTCGCTTACTTTTTCAGAAGGTCATATTTACATAGGAAACCCATGGCACATTGGATGTTTTGAAAAAAAAAGTAGTTTAGAATTGTAAAATTGGATTTTCCATGAATAGTAATTTAGATTGAATTTGTCCAAATATACCGCCGAAGTCAGCATTTCCGCCCGAAATTGTGTTCAACGCATGTTGGCTGTCTAGTCAATTAGTGTTGTCCGAGGCTACCGATGGTTATCAGTTTTTCAAATACAACAATACCCACTTATCAATTTGTTTTCAAATCATAAAATTGGCGACCACCGGACACGACACACAAAACCACAGTAGAACATCGCTAGTTAGACAGTCATTTATTACCAAACATTTTTTCGCTTTTTTCACATATGCTCATGAATGAACTCGATAAAGTCGGACACGCGCGTGTACACCGTCGGGTAACCCTTGAAGGCACATCCGTAGCCCCAGGACACGATTCCGACGACCTGGCCGCCGTACACCAGCGGACCACCGGAATCACCCTGGCAGGCGTCGATTCCGGCATCGCCGGCACACAGATGGTACGACAGGATCGAGCCAAAGTTCTGGTACGCCTGGCTGCAGATCACGTTGTCCACGACCGGCACCGAAACCTGCTGCAGGTGATTGGTGCTGGGTCCTTGGTACTGTGGAAGGAAGGATAGTTAGGGAAGGTGTAGTGATAAGATTTAGTTGATGGCTGGCATTACGTAGAGCGTTCCCCATCCGGCGATCGACGCGAGAGTTCCATGTTGAATTTTCAGCGTTGCCTCCGGTAGATCGATCTTCTGAACGGCTGGGCCAAGCTCAAGGTTCTGCTCCAGTTTCAAAATCGCAATGTCCCAGTCCAGAGTCCAGTCATCGTACCACGGATGAATGAAGATCTCGGAAGCGGTGATCAGTTGTCCTCCTTCGTTGCGCAACGTAGATCCAGCACGAATTGAGAATTCTGATGGTTCTGAATCGGTACTGAAGAAAGTGTCATGATTTTTGTATGTGCATCTTCACGTAGGTAACTATGAAACTCACTAATAAACACAGTGCGCAGCCGTTAGAATGGTATTCTCGTTCAGAATAGCACCCCCGCAGGTGTGAGTTCCCCTGCGTCTCAGCGAAACCTGATACGGATGGTTCTCGATGGTCGTGTCCTTTCCACCAACAATTCGACCAACGGTTCCAGGAGCTCCCATAGAACTCTCAACGACCACCGCCACCAACGCCAACGTCACCAACAACTTCATATCGGTACAATTTGGTTTTTTTTTCCACCCGCGACACCCCCAGAACCACTGAGCAGGAACCTTACCGGGAGGGCAGTTTTTATACCAGCCGCATCTTCTCCGAATGATGCACATCCGATTGGTTTCGATGAATCGCGAACGGGCGATAAGATCGTGCAGGTACCACACCGAGGAAGTGTGGACGCCAATTATTGCAGGCCCCCCCTTCTCTAACTTGGTCTCTCTTATCATGGAGGGGAAATGTCCAGATTGTGGCGATAGTGGAGGATGTTTCGGTACAGTCAGGTCCGTATAGTTTGGGGAACGATTTTTGAATTATTAGCCGAGAGGTTTTTGGGAGGATCCCATAATGTACAGAATAAGTAATTATTAAACCGTACGACCCTTTTTTCCGCTTCAAAACGAGTCAAATTTGCGTTTTGAAAAAAAAAATTATAAAAAAGTTATTTGTAAAATCAAATACGCAATCGACTTTTAACCTTCTGCATTTTTTTTTTTTTTTGATAAAGTGCGCCGTTTGGAGATAAAGATACTTTAAGTATAATTTTTAACTGAAAAATCTGTTTCTCGATTTCAAAAATTAGTGCCCGTGATTGTCCGTATCTAAAAATATATTTTATCGAAAAGTTCAGAAAATGTTCAATAGATTGGACCTCTGGTTGCTGAGTTACAGCGCACAGTGGGCAAAACGGGTGAAAAAACGGATCTTTTGATGCCGTCAGTTTCTGCCTGTCAAAAGTATCATTTTTAATGTAAAAATTTACGAGGAATCAATTGGTGGTACTCTCATTAGCGGCAAATGACTGGAAGTGGTCCATTTTACCCCATTTTGCCTTTTTAGGGTGTTTTTCTCGAATATCTTCAACTGCCGTAGTTTGCTTGCACTTCGTTTTCCGTTTACAAGAACATCACCAATCGATTCCTCGTGATTTTCTACATAAAATAATATACGTTGAAACTGTAAGAAATAATGTAATTTCAAGATATTTACGAAAAACATATTAAAAGGGGTTAAATGGGGCAAAATGGGCCCTTGCCGTCATTTGTCACCAATGAGAGTGTCACCAATCGATTGCTCGAGATTTTTTACATAAAATAGTATACTTTCAAAGTGTAAAAACAACGGCAATTAGAGATATTGGCGAAAAACACATACAATGGGGTAACTGGGGCAAAATCAGCCCATGCTGTCATTTGCAGCCATAAAAATGTCACAAATCGATTCCTCACGATTTTCTACATAAAATAACATACTTTAAAACTGCAGGAAACTACAGTAATTCAAGATATTAATGAAAACACATAAATAAGGGGTAAATAGGACAAAATGGGCCCTTGTCGTCATTTGCCGCTATGGAGAGTGTCACCAATCGATTTCTCGTTATTTTTTACATAAAATAAGATTCTTTTGAAGTGCGGCAAACTACGGCATTTGAAGATATTCGAGAAAAACACCCTAAAAAGGCAAAATGGGGTAAAATGGACCACTTCCCGTCATTTGCCGCTAATGAGAGTACCACCAATCGATTCCTCGTAATTTTTTACATTAAAAATGATACTTTTAACAGGCAGAAACTGACGGCATCAAAAGATCCGTTTTTTCACCCGTTTTTGCCCACTGTGCAGCGGTTAAAAGAAAGAAAAAAACATGAAAATTTAAGTGTTTTAATTCCCACCCAAACAACCCATAATTCATCGTGATCGTGCTTTCTTGTCGCACGTTAATTTTGGACCAAATTGAATTAAGAACGCCACTTTGTGAAGCTTTTTAATGCCTCACTGTTTGACCTTCACAGATCCCCATAATTCGATATAAATCATGAGATATACAACCCAGCCTGGAAACCCCCCGTGCATTGCTGGCACTCTCCATATGAAAGAAGTTTCGTTCGTGCTATCTTCACAACAAAAATTACTGTAAATGCGACGACTGGAAAAAAGCTACAGTAAACATTTTTAATTATATCTCGGGACTCCGGCAACCAAATTCAACCATACTTCAGGACAATGCACAGAATTGTCAAGCAAATAAAACCGTGTTTGTTGTTGTTTTTCTCGGAGCGTCAAAAAGAGACGTGCGACAAGGTAGCACGATCATAATGCCAATATTTTAGCAACCAAAGAATTTTGAAATTCGTTGAATCAAGGCAAGCTACCCCATAATATTTAGAAAAGGCCGGTTTGAAATATTTTTTAAAACGCTTGGCATGAACCAAAGAACTTTTTTGATCCAATACCTTTATCTGCCAAACATAGCTGACTATTTAAGTTTTCAACACAGGAAAAATGTTCACAGTTTTGTGAAAAATTGAGAGAGATTTGTGCGATACAAAAAGGAGGATCTCCCCACCCTTCACTGGACTAGACAAAGTGACATCCCAAAAAGTTAAGTTAAAACACAAAAATAACTGTTAGCGAAAATGATACCAAAATATTTATTGAATAGATCATGTTGAAAAAAGGTGTACTACAAATTAGTGTGCAAAATTTGTTGAGATTCTTGGATTATGACGATTTTATTTGGAAACAGCTCACTTAACCTATTTCAAATTTCTATTTTTTCCATGATTACCAACTATTAAAAGGACTTTAGTTACAGGTGTAAAGTGAGTTCAAGCGTTTGATGTCCTTGTAGCTCATGCCCACACGCTGCCCGATGTTCACAGTTTTATCGAAAGGAATGATCGTCGGCAGTCCGTTCTTGCTGAAAGCAGTTTTTCCGTAGTGCATCACACTTTCGTAGTCGTACGGAATCCCAAAATCATTGATAATACTCGACGCATAACGATCAAAGTTGGTAGATCTTCCGGTCTGGATGTTGTTCCAGTCGACGCTGATGTAAAAGTCCCGATCGGAGGCACTTTGCATGTGGACAAACCCGAGGGCATGCAGAAACTCGTGGATGATCGTTCCACGACTCATGCATCCAACTGGTTGGAGATTCAGCTCCTGACTGTTGCCACGACGACCCAGGTATGACCAACATCCGGTGTTCTCACCCGTAACGAGGACGTAATCCTTCTGGTTGGTCCGTTCTACAAACTTGATGCAGCTTACCAGAGATATTTGCTCAACGGCTTGTTTAATAGAAGTTATTTGCGAAAGAGCTGTCCGAATGAACTGATTTAGTACAAACTAACACTTTAAGATCAAAGAATACCTACAAAAATCTCCGGCCCTGATTGTGTAGTAAACGATTCGATCAGGCCACATGTACTGCGGCCCTATGAGAGCAGTTCGCCCACTTTCGACGGCATCTGCTTGGATATCCGTCAGCACGATATCTCCCTGGAAGTGATCTCCAGCCTGTTCGTAAGCGGTCGCAAGACCGTTATCTATAAATGAACAACCATTAGCTGCAAATTTTCGCGTATTTCAAAAACATATTTTCACCTGGTTCTTGAATTTCAATTTCACCAGCTGGGGCACCCAGCACCACCCCCACAAGCAGAACAATTACAAGATGAGCCAACATCTTGTGCTAAAATGTTAAAAAGACACGACTCAGTTTCAGAATGAAATGATTCTCGAAGTAACCTTAACCTTACCACATCAGAATTAAATCTGAATCGCAATTCTGGAAGATCTCTCCACCTTTTTTTGGCAAATCACGGCCACCAAAAATCTTATGTTTACTTTTCTCGAACAAGTCTGGTACTGATAATATACCAGGATCATTTAAATAGATAAGATAGTACATTTGGGGTGGGAGGGTTCATATTCAAGAATTCTCTTGCCTCTTTATCCTCCCGACAAGAAACGGCTATCGCACGAATCTTACTCAAAATCAAACATTAATTGTTTTTTATCTTGTGCATATAAACTTTTTCCGGTTGTTGAAATCTACACGAGTAGAAAAAAGTCTGAATTCGAAGAAACGAAGAGAATCTGGCACTTTTCTGAGAATGTGATGATGTATGGAACAATGGCAAAAATTGAAGGTGAAACTAATTTTTCTCAGAATCTGTTAAACAGTGAATTTAATATTTTTCATCAAACGTTCCTGTTGTCTCATAATTTTATACGCTACATTGCGCTGCGTTAGTGTGCATCGCAAATTTTTATTTCCTCGAGTAAATATTTTCTCTGCGATTTAGTGTTATCACCCGCAATCCACCACATTCTGGCCATAAAACCAAACAGCCAAAATTACGAAATAAACATCGACTTCACGCCTAGGACTTAGCTAGTATCTGTTCTTGGCTTGCAAGGAGCGATTCAACAGCGCAAAATGAAGGTACGTTTTGGTGTTTGAGCTTGAAGTAGATTTTTCTAACATTTTTTGTTGTTTCAGACTTTCCTGATCCTGGTCTTTTGGGCCACATTGACCAACGGCGTCATATATCACCCTTACGAGGAGATTGGTCGACTCGAGCAGGGAGACTTGTTGGTCAAAACTATTGTCGACGATAGTAAAGGAACTGTTCGTACCAACGTAGTCTTTTGGAGTGAAAGCACAGTTCCGTATGTCCTCGGCACGGGATTGAGTAAGTTCTTTTCGTCCGCATTTTATACCTTTGTTATTCGAATCTGAATTCCCGCAATTTCAGCAACCAACCAGAAATTTTCCGTCCGTTTTGCCATGGATGCGATCGAGCACGTCAGTTGTGTTCGATTCGTACCTAGGGCCATCACGGATTCCAACTACGTGAGCATTACGATGGAACAGTCCGGTTGTTGGGCGGCGCTGGGAATGCACGGAGGTCGTCAGCAGATCAACCTGGACCCGCGCGGCTGCATGGACACCGGAAGTATTCTGCACCAGCTGATGCACACGTTGGGTTTCACCCACCCGTCGAACCGAGCCGACCGGGATCTGTACGTGGAGGTGAACACGGATAACGTTAAGGAGTGGGAGCAGAAGAACATGGCAAAGTCCGCAGTTGGCGAAATCGACGACTTTGGAATGACGTACGATTACGAAAGTATCATGCACAGAAGTGAGCTGGCGTTCACCGTCAACGGAAAACCGACCATTTTGCCACTGGTATGACACGTTTACATTTTGAGTAATTTTTCAATTTTTATACAAGTATCTTTTCCAGCATGCCAATATTGAACTGGGACAGCGAGACAGGTTAAGTCACATGGACATCAAAAAGCTAAACAAGATGTATCCGTGTGTGTAACTGAGAAATGGCAATACAAGTTAGATTGACCGGTTGCTGCGTATTAAAAAAAACATCGTTGCACAATACTGCTTTACTTTACAAAGAATAAATTATACTGCATCTCACTCTCAAATTGTTCGTTATATCTCGCAATTCGCAATTTTCCCTATCTTTTGCACTAGGTTCCCAAAGAACACACACTGCCCTTGCACCTTATCAAAACGAAATGGTGAATAATAAACAGAAGAATCAGTGAAGAAGTGAGAATCAAAACAATACCGTCTACAGTCACAAATTACTTCCCTTTCACACATTTACGCACCCCTTCCGTTTAGCCGTCTCGACTCTGACCCTCGCTCAATGGTTTACGAGCCGTTTCAACAGGCCACCAACTAGGTTACATCTGTCATCATGATGACGAAATCAAGCCAACGTGGAGGTAAGAAAATAGGAACCTTGCAAGGTACCAGAGCCAAACTGTTTTGACCAAGGTGATCTAACAACACCACGGATGCAGTTGGGCTCGCCTGGGCGTCAACGGAAGAGGTATTATCACGGGTATTATCCATCTTATCTTAACAGATATAACAAATTGTTCGTTATATCTGTTAAGATATCTATTAATGGATTTGAAGATCTTATAAGTACATCGGAAGTGATTCATACTAAAGTATTATCGTCAGAATCTCAGAAACTGTGAAAACTGGTAACGTCGGCGTTGGTTGGGCTATCAAAAGATCTTTCCATGAGCAAAATTCTTGTCTAGAACCGACCCAAGCCAAACCGATTCATCTATCCATCGATATCGATCTATTTGCCGACGGGTGAAGCCTGCTTCAATGCTTTCCAGTCCTCGAGATCCTAACTGACTCGACACTTTCTTTCTTTGATTCCTATTGTCAATATTGACTGTTTTCATGGCTCGCATTGGAAGCGTTCGCAAAAATTTGGATTTTTAACCCCGTCCCTTACTCTCGTAACAAAATTTTAATACACATTAAACGCTGCGTAACACGTCTTACACGGCCTTCGACCTTCCATGGAATATCATGGAATTTGAACGCTTTGTTTGTGGTATCCAATTTCATGAAGGTTTGTTCACGATTTTGGGAACTATTTTTTCTCCGTGTCTTGTCGAAAAAACGAAATCGAACTGCATTCATATTGAAAAATATGTGAAAAACTTAATTAAAGCTTTTCGGTTGCAAAATTCTAAACAAAAAAATGATAATCTCATTTTAAAAAATAAGGAAATTCGTGTCAGACTTTTAACCAATTAACAGGAACAAAACGTCATATTCAATTGCTTCTTTTGTTTATATTTATATTGATTAATTACATTTTCTTTAGCATCTGGTCGGGTATATCAGTGAGTGGTATCAAATCTCGGTACATTTTAAATATCACCTAAGTGCTTTGGGTTTTATATGCAGATAGGATCATTTGAATAGTACACTTGGATTATAGATATAAAAATATATATTTTTTATAAAAATATTTTTTAGGGTATATTTTTGGTACATGAATAAAACATAGAGAGATTATAATATTTTACGCTGGGTAAGACATCCAAATTTCAACACCATCCACAAGGATACATTTTATTTAGTTTCATGATGTCCTTCACGCTCATCTTATCTCTTTGGCCAAACGATTGGGCACCGTGCTGTGATTGAAGAAAAAAAATATTATCGTTGTTTTATCGACTCAAAATCGCATCTTACCTTAACCCTGATGGTAACCGAACCATTTCTACCGAAGTGCGTCGTCCCAAAGTTCATGATGCTGTCCTCGTCGAACGGAACTCCAAAGTCCGGCATGGCCACCCCCGGGTAGATCGCCAAACCCTCATAATGTTCGGGCCGAACTTGGTCCCAATCGATATCCACGTGAAAATCACGATCCAGCGCGTTCGTAGCATGGCCAAAGCCCAAAACATGCAACAGCTGGTGCACGATGGTTCCCTCGGAGAAGCACTCGCCCGTTGCCAGATTCATCCGGTTGAGTCCCCGATTCCGTCCCAGCGTGGCCCAGCATCCTCCCGTTGGTTCACCGGATATGACTAGGTAGTCTACGACATCGTGCTGCTTGGGCACAAACCGAACCGAGCTGACCAGCTCTATTTGGGTCATGGCTTGGCGAACTTGCTGTCCATGGTAGTTTGCTGGAGAAATTTACGCTGTTCAATTTAAAACGATCCTGGGAATGATCGGGGAATACTTACTTAAATATTCCGAATCGAGCACGTACGGGACCACATTGTTGATCCATCTGTCCACTTCGGTGACCACGGGTTGTCTTCCGGTACGGATCGTGTCCAGCTGGCGCTGTTGCAGCAGCATGTCTCCTTCAAAGTTACCCGTGCGCGTTTCACATTCGTAATTATCTATTTGTAGCAGTTTATGTTAAATGTGTTCTTCGAGGTAAAAGTGATGAATCTTACATTTCTTAATCGGTTCAGCAAACGCCATCGAAACCATCAGACAAATTGCTAGAGGTTCAAGTAACATCTTGAAAGTAGACGTTTCTTGATACAGCTTTGGATGACTTGTGAGTGAAGACTTTACTAAGGATTCCGCATTTATAAGAAAATCTACTCAAGGCCCAAGATTCTCTTCTTCTCAGAAATTTTAAACCCATTCAACGGCAGTCCTCCATTGAAAACGATTCTTAGAACATGCAAACAATAACACAGTGTATATGGCTTATCTCAAAGTCTCGTGTTTCTTTTAAACTGACTACGAGTTAAAACGTAAGTGATAAGTCGGTCTTAATCTCAAGTTTAAATTTAATGTAATTCAAAAAGAAGTAAAAGAATTGTTCCATGATATCAACCATATTTATTCTGTCCGTTTAGTTCCAAAGCTATCCCATTTTCGATTCGACCCAAGTCTTGAGGGCCAACACATTAGCGTACACTCCCGGATAGTCCGGTGCGGCGCACTCATTACCCCAAGATACCACCCCAATCAGCACACCATCCGCGGCCAACGGACCACCGGAATCACCCTGGCAAGAATCACGACCTCCAACGCCCAGCAGGCCAGCGCAGAACATCCGGTCGGTTACGTCGTTGATTTCCGAGTATATTTCCTTGCACACCTTATGGTCCACGAGCGGAATCGAAACCGCCTGCAGCTTGTCCGTGATGGATCCCTCGTTCTGCGGGGATGTCAAACAAGTAAATACACCTGGACGTTACGAATATTCAGTGGAATACCTACCTGCAGAGCACCCCAACCGGACACGAGAGATTTCGTACCCGTTTTGTAGTATTTCTCCGAATCCGCAAGTTTGATTGGCTTGACAAGCGCTCCGAAATCGAGCTTCCTTTTCAGCTTCAGAATGCAGACATCGTAGTCGAAGGTACTGGGGTCATTATCGGGGTGGACGATGATCTCCGACACCTCAACGAACTGTCCGCCGTATCGATTGTTGGTCGACCCGGCGCGGATAAAGTACCGTGTGCTTCTGTAAAATGTATAATTTGAATGCTTAAACGAATCTTTTGAAACATCTCAACAGAACTCACAAAGTTACACAGTGCGCCGCTGTAAGGATGGTGTCCTCGTCCAGAATTGATCCACCACAGGTGTGAATCAGGTACGTTCCATACTGAACTATAACCGACACTTGATAGGGAACCGTGTTGATATTCATCGGCTTCCCGCCAATAATCCGGAAATCACTATCCACGTCCTGGGTAGTACCCAGGGCCAAACTGGCGATCACGAGCAGACCAACTCGAAGCATGGTGCACGGACTTCACTGGATATGGTAGTATTCCTAGCAGTTCCAGAGACGATCCCTCTTTTATACTGCGAAGATCGTCACTATCAGTAAGGTTAGACAAACTAGTATGTTTCACGGTCAACGCATCTTGGAGTTTGCCATGACGGTGACCTAATTACAGAGCATAATTCAGCACTATATGATCATGAACGATAAGACGTGAAAAAGGGTTCAGGGCGGTATTCCGAGGTAGGTAAAAGATAACGCTACTGCTTAAGCAAATTTTATTATGAAACGATAAACTCAGTTCTTCTCGAAACAATTGTACATTCTGTTGATTTTGAAAATGTCCTTTTCGCTCATTCCATCACGCTGTCCCATCTTTAAGTCAGTTTCCTAAAAGGAAGAGGGTAGCACATTAATACACTTATACCAACATCTACGAGCTAAACCCACCTTCAACGCCACAATCGTCTTTTGGCCGTTGATACTGAACGCCGTCGAACTGTAGTGCATCACGCTGCCATAGTCGTACTCCGCGCCAAAGTTGCTCACCCGATCCGGTCCGTACAGCAGGAAGTTGTTCTCCGACCCCGGTTGAATGTTATCCCATACGATCTCGACGTAATCATCCCTGTTGTACGTGCTCTGCATGTGTCGGAATCCGAGTCCATGGATCAGCTCGTGCACTATCGTTCCCAACCGGAAGCAACCCGAATCCAGCGGGTACGGTTGCAGCTTGAGGTTTTGAGCGCTTCCGATATGACCGACCGTTGCCGAACAACCAGAGCCGTCTCCGTGAATGCGAATGAACGCCGGATTATCTGGATCACGGGGCCGATACTTGATGCAGGTCACCGACTCAATAATTCGCATCGCCCGAAGGATGTACTCAACCTGGTCCTCGTTGAAGAACTCGTCATCGATTTCGTAGTACACAACGTTGTCCGGCCAGCGGTACTGTTCCTGAACCATTCCGTTTCGGCGCGTGATGTCCAAGTATTGCTCCTCGGTAAGAATCATATCGCCCTCGAACTGGCCACTCAACTCCTCGGCAAGCTCTCCCGGTTTCAAGTTCTTCAAACGTTCAACTGCAAGAATCTGAATTTAACAGACTATCATTGATAACTAGCTCTCAAAAAAACTTACTGTTCTCCAAACTATTCTCGTAGATCCTGTACTGAGGCGCTCCCATGCCGATTCCGGCAAGTAGAGACGCCACCAAGAACAACGTAACACCCAGTAAGTTCATTGCGCATCAGCTACCAGTACCCAATTAAAGTCACAATTAGGATTAACAAAGCAAGTAGCCAAGCTTTATAGCCCATTGATTGACAATCCAAATCTGATTTTGCCCCCTCATGCAGACATCAATGATAAGCGCTTGATTGTGGGAATCCAGTCGATAACGCTGACCAGTCTCTGATTATAAAGCTCTATATATATGATCAAAATAATCGGGGAAATTCTACGACAGACCCGACTTCGAACTGATTACCGATGACCGAATTATCTCCACACCAATTGTCTAATCAAGCAGATTAGCAAGTATCAGAGACTATAAAATGACCGGCGTCAATAACATTTTTGCAAAACAGTATGAAGACAGCTTTGGGGGTCATTTTGATTGCAGTTGCGGTGGTTTCGCTTCAAGGTAGTCCGCTGACTAAACGTCTCCAGCAAATTAGTCCCGAGAATCGTGAGTCCAACTGCTTAGGTACACCACGGACCAGTACTGACTTTGCTATCCCTCAACAGTTGAACGCTTGCGTCACCCGAAGCCCGATGAGCTAAAGGAGGAACTGAGTGGCCAGTTCGAGGGCGATATCGTGCTGACCGAAGAGCAGGACGATGCCATCCTGCAAAGTCACAAGCGAAACGGTCACGTAGATCTGGATTACCGATGGCCGAACAACGAAATCCCGTACGAGATTGCGGTGGAACATTTCTGTGAGTTGTTATTCGAGGTAATCCAGATACTTTGATACAACGTTTCTATCCCGCAGCTCCAGCGCACGTGGACTACATCGAGCGAGGTCTCCGGATTCTGGAGCAACGGTCGTGTCTTCGGTTTCGACCGCGTCGCGACGACAGCGAATCGTACATCCGCGTGATCGGAGACGACGCCGGCTGCTGGTCCCGGGTGGGATACGTGAACGAAGGCATGCAAGAGCTGCACCTGGATCCGGATCCGCTGGACACGGGATGCTTTCGCATTGAAACGATTGTGCACGAGTTTCTGCACTCGCTCGGATTCTACCACCAGCAGAGTGCTACCGATCGGGATGACTTTGTCGATGTGATACTGGACAACATCCAAGACGGGAAGCAGCACAACTTCAACGTCTATCCGGCGGACGTTGTGACGGACTTTGGCGTGCGATACGACTATGGCAGTGTGATGCACTACGGACCGATGTCTTTTAGCAAGAACGGATTGCCGACAATCGTGCCGAAGGATCCGAACGCGGTCATCGGACAGCGGCTCGGGATGAGTGAGCGTGACATCTCGAAGCTAAACTTGATGTATGGGTGCTTGAACAAAAATTAAAAGTCCAAAAGCTTCTTTCACAAACTCACTTACATTTCCATCATTTAAAAAAGCTACAATAAATTCGATTGTACATCTTCTTGATTTTCAAAATGTCCGTTTGACTTAAACCGTTGCATTGACCCATCACCTCATTTGTTTCCTTAAAATTGCACAAATATTTAACACAAGACCGTCATCCCAAACTGCTTCAAACTCACTCACAACATTGAAGAGCTAGAACCACAAATGTTACACAAATTACACAAAAGTTTCCCTTTTAGGGTCGATACGCACCTCCCAAGAACAGGGGTCAAGAAATGGCTTAACGAACAGCAGAACAAAGGAGAGGGAACGATTTCTTGGGGCCTTTTTCTTCACCCTCTCTGGCTTGCTTTCGCTGCCGCTGCTGCCCATTTGAAATTTTTCTTAACCAATTTGCTTCCGAAGAGCATACACCGCTTTAATATAACAATCGAACCAATAGTTTCTAATATATCACAGACTTTTTAGAAGACACTGAGAAAAACTAATTTTCAAAAAATCAAGCTTATCACAACAACTAGCAGTCCGACAAGGTAAAAAAAGTCAAATGGGTAATTCACTACCAACTCACACGAAATCGGGGAAGTGGCGATAACTAGTGATGATTATAAGCAAACCTCTTATGTTTATAAATCAATCATTTTTGTAATTGTCTGTTCTACAACTAAAACACTCTGAAAAATGATCCTTCTGGGTTTATTTAGATTCGAAAAGTACATTAAATTTCCCTTACAATGAAAAAATCCAAAAAAAAAATACAGTTGAGTACAGAAAATGGCAGAGTTATTAACTTATTAAAGGTTTTTTTTTTTTTTTTTTTTTCGATGGAAGATACGTTTTGCCTTCCTCACTGAGGTAAGGCTATAATCCTGCTCTAAAAATGAACTTCGTATAAAAACGTCGTAGACCCACCTTCATGTATACATATCGACTCAGAATCGAAAACTGAACAAATGTCTGTGTGTATGTGTGTGTGTATGTGTGTGTGTATGTGTGTGTGTATGTGTGTGTGTATGTGTATGTGTATGTGTATGTATGTATGTGACCAACAAACTAGCTCATGTTTCTCGGCACTGGCTGAACCGATTTGACCCGAACTTGTTGCATTCGACTTGGTTTAGGGTCCCATAGATCGAGTTTTATACAGATTGAAGTTTCGATAAGTAGTTCAAAAGTTATGTATAAAAATGTGTTTTCACATATATTTGGATCTCACTTAACTGTATGTAAACTATGTCCGGGTCCATCATCCGACCCATCGTTGGTTAGGTTATCAAAATACTTTTCCAACGAGTCTAAAGCATTGAAGATCTGGCAACCCTGTCTCGAGATATGGCCTCTTAAGTGATATTGATGTACTTTTTTGAAGCCGGATCTCACTTAAATGTATGTAAACTATGTCCGGATCCACCATCCGACCTATTGTTGGTTAGGTTATCAAAATACCTTTCCAACGAGTGCAAAACATTGAAGATCTGGCAACCCTGTCTCGAGATATGGCCACTTAAGTGATATTGTTGTACTTTTTTGAAGCCGGATCTCACTTAAATGTATGTAAACTATGTCCGGCTCCACTATCCGACCCAACGTTGGTTAGGTTATCAAAAGACCTTTCCAACGAGTCCAAAACATTGAAGATCTGGCAACCCTGTCTGGAGATATGGCCCCTTAAGTGATATTGATGTACTTTTTTGAAGCCGGATCTCACTTGGAAGTGCCCCGTGCCCCCGTCACAGTTGAGCCAAACCATTCACCATCATCAAACTATTTTTCCGGTTCAGCTGCACGTCCCGGCCCTGTGTTCGGTCACGGCAACGGGGCCTTCCAAGCTGCCACCTCAGGCAAGTACACTCATCCGTTAAGAACCTCACCGCGCCCTGATGCGTTGTTACTTTCTAGTAAGCTGCGAGCCGTCGACGAAGAAATGCTAGCAGTCACCGAGAGATGTGTCGCTGATGGGCCGGGACGCATGTACCGAGGCATTGAGGTTGAACCCCGCTTTCCCGTCACAGCCGTGCCCTTCACCACCAACACGCTTTCCTGTTTGAGTTCGAGCCAGCACAGTCGTCCCGGCCCTGTGAACGGGACCAGAAGCGGGGTCAGCCGCGCACTGCTTTCAGGCAAGTACATGTGGTTTCCCAGAACTATTCTGCCACCTGATGTTCCCGAGGTTTTCAGCCAACGCTACGTGCCCACTACCGAACCGCAACCACGACTTGCAAACAATTCAGCATTCTCCGTCCCGGAACAGGATTGTACATTTCAATGTGCACGTGCTGAAATAGCTGATCTGCCGGACCACGTGGATTTTCCCTGCTTCTCCGTCACAATTACGCCGTTCATCACTGCCAATCACCGCTCTGATGAATCAGATACGTCGGGACGCTCGCACCAAGGTAGTGAGGAATGCCCCCGCCCCCCGTACACAGTCGAGTCATCGCAACGTTCCAACCCGGGTGTTAGCACGAGCCATCAGAGTCGTCCCGACCCTGTGTACGGACACGGCAGCGGGGGCTTCCGACCTCCACCCACAGGCGAGTACAATCAAATTAACGACAGTTGTCCCGCACTGAATCATCAAAGTTTGCAGCAATCCAAAGGCACGCTGAGCTTTATTACCGTCTACTACCAAAATGCTGGTGGTATGCGTACCAAGACGAAGCAGTTTTTTCTCGCCCTGGCCAGCTGCGACTACGACGTCATTGCGCTGTCGGAAACATGGTTGCAGGATGACATCGTGGATGCGGAGTTGTCGTCAAACTACAACTTGTTTCGCCAGGACCGGAACGGATTGACGAGCGATCGCAGTAGGGGAGGCGGCGTGCTCATTGCAGTAAAGAAGGCGCATGATTTTACGTGCACACGTGTTCTTTCTGCGGGATACGAGCATCTCGAGCAGGTTGCGGTTCGGATTAAAGCCCGGAATCATACCGTCTACGTGTGCTGTATTTATATACGCCCAAACAGCCCTCCAGTCGTCTACACCTCACATGGGACCGCCGTTCAGGAGCTAGTTGATCTGTCATCTAATGATGACTCAATTATTGTAACCGGCGATTACAACTTACCGCATCTTGCATGGACCTTTGACGTGGACGTAAACGGTTTCATTCCGTTGAACGCATCTACGGAACAAGAGCTGGCGCTGACCGAAAATGTTGTTGCAACGGGACTCCTCCAAATCTGCTCGCTGGCTAATGTCAACGGAAGAATCCTCGACCTTGCGTTTGTCAACGATACGCTCTCAGTCGAACTGATCGAGCCGCCCAAACCGATCCTCAGAACGGATCGTCATCACAAGCCGTTCATTCTTCGGGTGGACTACCCCGATATCCCAGGCGTGGCAACGAGAATCGAGGACGCTGAGCCGGATTTCAGTCGCTGCGACTTTGACCGTGTCACCGAATCCCTCAGCAGCATTGACTGGGATGACATTCTGCAAGATCAGGACGCCAATACTTCGACTACGATCTTCTACGACGTCCTTTACGAAATCGTGCGACAGTTCGTTCCCTCAAAGCGTGTCTCACGCAACCGGACTGAGAAGCTTCCATGGTGGAATGCTGATCTGCGAAATCGTCGGAACATTCTGAGGAAAGCACGTAAAAGATTGTTCAAAGCCGGCACACCAGAAAATCAAACCGCTGTCGACCGTCTGGAAATCGAGTACGAATTGCTGCAAGACTCACTCTTTCGCGATTACTTGAATCGGGTGCAAGTGGACCTGAAAGACAACCCATCGTCATTCTGGAAATACGTGAGGAGCAGGAAACGTACCAGTGTCCTTCCAACAAGGATTTCGCTCAACGGTTCCACCACTGAGAATCCGGAGGACGCTGCAAACGTCTTTGCCGACTTCTTCAGTAGCGTGTACGAGGCGGATGCACCTTCTGCTTCGAACGATTATTTGAACGACCTTCCAACATATGATGTCGATTTTCCTCAACCAGAATTCTCACAAGCAGAAGTAAAATCCGCCCTGGACGCTGTCGATCCATCGAAAGGTGCCGGTCCTGACCGGCTCCCACCTTCCTTCATCAAACGGCTTTCTGAGCATTTAGCTAAACCAGTCAGCGTAATTTTCAACCGCTCTCTATCTGAAGGAACTTTTCCCGACGAATGGAAACTTGCAGCGATCACACCCATTCACAAAACCGGTAGTACTACGGCTGCTGAAAACTACAGGCCAATCTCCATCCTGTCCTGCCTGCCCAAAGTTTTCGAGGTGCTTATCCACGAGGGAATGTACTCTGCCGCCCAGGTAGTAATTTCCGAGTTCCAGCACGGTTTTGTCAAAAAACGGTCCACGGTATCCAACCTGATGGCGTACGTCAGCGCACTCAATGAAAACCTCGAAAAGTTCAAGCAAACTGACGCGATCTACTTCGACTTCGCCAAAGCGTTCGACAAGGTACCCCACACGCTTATTATCGCTAAGTTAGACCGGCTGGGGTTCCCAAGGTGGCTGACAGCATGGATCCGTTCGTACCTTTCGGGGCGGTTTGGTTACGTCCGTCTCGGTGGCGTCCAATCGAGGAATTTCCCGATTCCATCTGGAGTCCCCAAGGAAGCCATCTGGGACCGCTGATCTTCATTATCTTCGTCAACGACATCTGCCAAAGGTTGCAGTCTCAAAAACTGCTGTATGCTGATGACTTGAAGATCTTCCGTACCGTGGCGTCCACCATTGATTGCGTCGCTCTTCAACAGGACATTGACGCGATTCAGGAGTGGTGTAATCTCAACGGAATGAAGGTGAACCCCAGCAAATGTAAAAGCATCAGCTTCACCAGATCACCCGCTCCAATTCGGTACGAATACACCTTCGACCGCCACGAAATGGACCGAGTCTGCTCAATCAGGGATCTCGGTCTGCTGATCGATCGCAAGCTGAGCTTCTCGGAGCATGTCTCTTCCACAACAGCTAAGGCGTTCGCGTTGCTTGGATTTCTGCGTCGCAACACTGCTGAGTTCGAGAACATCAATGCCCTTAAAACGCTCTACATCACCATGATTCGAAGCATCTTGGAGTACGCTGTGCAGGTGTGGGCGCCGCACCACGCTAATCAACGTGATCGCTTGGAGAAAGTTCAGCGCCGTTTCACTCTTTATGCCCTTCGCCGTCTGCCTTGGAGGAACGGCGTTTGGCGGTCGAGCTACAGCGACAGATGCACCTTGCTCGAAATGGTGTCACTAGAAAAGCGGCGAACCTTCCTTCAACGGATGTTCGTCTTCGATGTTCTGACCGGTCGCATCGACTGCCCGCAACTCCGAGAAGAAATCACGGTGCATAGACCAACGCGGACGCTGAGGAACCAGCCCCTTCTGAGGATTCCCTTCCATCGTACTCTATATGGATACAACCGACCAATTGACCGCTGCTGCCGAATTTTCAACTCCGTATCTGACGAGTACGAGCCTAGCATGACCAGAGAACGTTTCAAACGAAAAATTCTAGCTCTTTGATGCGATGTGATATTTTTATGTTATTTGACTGTTTAATTCTATGTTAGTTTTTAAGATATTCAGTCTGTGCGACTCTGGTCGAAGACGGTGAACAATAAACAATAAACAAGTCTTTAATGTATGTAAACTATGTCCGGATCCATCATCCGACCTATTGTTGGTTAGGTTATCAAAAGACCTTTCCAACGTGTCCAAAACATTGAAGATCTGGCAACCCTGTCTCGAGATTTGGCTACTTAAGTGATATTGATGTACTTTTTTGAAGCCGGATCTCACTTAAATGTATGTAAACTATGTCCGGATCCACCATCCGACCTATTGTTGGTTAGGTTATCAAAATACCTTTCCAACGAGTCCAAAACATTGAAGATCTGGCAACCCTGTCTCGAGATATGGCCACTTAAGTGATATTGTTGTACTTTTTTGAAGCCGGATCTCACTTAAATGTATGTAAACTATGTCCGGCTCCACTATCCGACCCGACGTTGGTTAGGTTATCAAAAGACCTTTCCAACAAGTGCAAAACATTGAAGATCTGGCAACCCTGTCTCGAGATATGGCCACTTATGTGATATCGATGTACATTTTGGAAGACGGATCTAAAAAATAGATGAGACTTGTGTACAGCCACTGTTGTGAGGAAGGCTACAACCACATATGTGGATTAAGTTAGTTTTTTTCGGAATTATGAGTACACCATCAAATCGGGCTTGACAAAAAAATCCATCTCATCACCTTTTAAGACTGCATATCATTGAAAAACATGTCTTTTTTCGCATCTTCAAAAACTGAAGTGGTCGTCCCGCTCCTCCGTCACGAGCTATCAAAAAAACGGAACTCGGACTCGTGATCAGGGACAAAAGTTACCCCTTAGAACAAAGTTTCACGCAAATCGATGAGGGGTCGGGAAAACTGCTGTGATTTGGCGGAGAATGACGCAAATATTTTTGCGCCTAAGCCCTGGTATGCCAACATTAGGTGCACAATGAAAATATATGCGGTTTCCCTGATTGAAAAAAAATTAACGATTTTTTTTTATTTTTTTTTTCTAAAAATCTATTTTTTTATAAATTAATTACACTTAACCCCCGGTGGATGGTCACTTTTTCGTTTGACACTTTTAAGTGTGTACCCCATTGGTTTGACAAAGTCAAGCTAAAAAAGTGACGAACTGTCAATTTTTACACGGCACTCACGCACACTGTCAAAAAACGTTTGGTAGTGTGTGTGAGCTCCATGTAAAAGGGGTGTAAAACTGTTATAGCATTCAACTTAAAGTGATTAAATATCAAATAAAACCTAGGGGAAACATGCCCATCCTAATCAAACACCTATCTTCGTCATATGAAGAGTTTGATGCTCGATTAAAGCTCCAAAAATACTTTCTAGGCTACAAACTTACCAGCAACGGCACCGTGTAAAGTAAGCACACAAATTCATGCCAGTTTTTGGCCAAAAGATCAAATTTAATGCACTTTTGATAATAATTTCTATTTTGCGAGACCATTTCTCATAATTTTGCTTAATGAAAGTCGCCATCAATATCTTTTCACTTGCGCTAACGGTTTCAAAGCGCTTAAGATATAAAATTGCTTCCAACAACCGGCAACATGATCTTTTGCACATTAGTTAGTCACTCACTTGAAAAATAATCCCGAAACATGTGAATAATTAGCAAGCGCGAACAAAAAAAAACAAAAGCGCCAAGTTTTTTGACGTTTCAATTTTGACGACCCATTCCAATCGAAGGCTGAAGAAACCCGAGCGAAAAGCGAAGGCAAATAAAGAACAAAGGGTGGCCACCAACACCACCAGCAGCGCCTGTTGGAGTGAGTGCCAGTGATGCCAGAGTTTTCTCTATAAATGCTACTTTTCGTGAGTGTTCGCTTAAAATTTCAACAATTTTGGCAGCACTAAGCGGAGCGCTGAAAGAAAAAAGAACTAATCTGAAAAAAGGAAAATGGGCGTGGCCCAATGCACTCGACTGATTAGAATGAATTTGGGATTTTTTTTTTAAATGCTTCTGAAAGGAATAGCATAACTTTTGATAAAAGTGAAAATAAACAGAAATGTTCACAAAAAGTTGCTCTACTCGTTGGTCTACTTGGTTTTAGTAAAATTCAAGGAACACTCCAGATTATCCAGCATCATTCAAACACGACCGCTTATTAGGCTTAAAATGGGTATATTTCCCCTACAATTTTGCCCAAGACGCCAAATCGATCAGAAATTGTGTTCTCAAAATACATCTTTTAGAATATTCACATGCCCATTTTGTATGACCAGCCCGCAAAATTGTATGAAACCGTGTATGGAAAAACGAATTATGCTAAATGGTTTTTTTTGAACATAGGGAATGCATGGATAAAGTTTAATTCAAATTAAAAAAATACAAAATTGAAAACCTCAAAAAATAATATTTGTATATGAAAACATGAAACCAATTTTTAAAAATTCTGCCTACCATGAATGAATGAATGGCTCTAACTTAGACGATACGGTTTGGAGCATTCCATCGAGCTCCTAATGTTGTCATATCATACCTTTGACGTTCAATAGCTTCTGAAAGGAGTTACCAATTGAAATTTAAAACAAATATGGCAGTAGGAAGTGACAAAGGATGTATCCAGCAAATGTTTTGTGAAATTGTTTGTATTTTTTTTTCATTATCTTAATATCTACAAATTTTCCGAAGACATCATATCGATTAGTAAATGAAGCACCCTGTACAACGTCATTTTTTTAAATAAATCCAAACCGTCGACTCTTTATCATTGGATAATCCATTCTATTGTCTAATCTGTTTGCCCAGCAACTCGAACCCGATAATAAATCCTCAATCATTGCTGCTCAATAACGTCTTTCAATAGCCTCTAAACCACCATCACCGATTCGTAAAAGTAAATTTTGTGCCATTTATCATCTGCTCACCATGCAAACAACGGTGCTCCTAGCTCTACTCCTTGTGGCGCTCACTGCCGTCCAGGGAAGTCCACTAAAGAGTCGACTTCGCCCCAACACCCCGGAGAACAGTGAGTTCTCTCTGATTGTCGAATCTTAAAACAATAACTCTGTAACCCGTTACAGTCGCACGACTCCGCAACCCACAGCCCGGTGACCTCGCGGAGGAACTGAGTGGCCAGTTTGAGGGTGACATAGTGCTAACCGAGGAGCAGGAAGATGCGATCGTGCGGGGTAAACGAAACGGACTGATCAGCGCGGCAAAACGTTGGCCCAACAACGTCGTTCCGTACGAGATCGTCGAGGAGCACTTTAGTAAGTATAGGTCTGAGAGCACGGTACTGACTGTTCAAATGGAAAATCTTATTCGTAGCTCCGGAGCAGGTAGCCTACATTGAGCTGGGGCTTCGAACGCTGGAGCAGCGATCGTGCCTCCGGTTCCGACGTCGTCAACCCGATGACGGTGAATCGTACGTGCGCGTGATTGGTAACGAAGATTCAGGCTGTTGGTCCTGGGTTGGTTATATGAGTAACGAGTTCCAGGAGTTGCATCTGAATCCGAGCGCACCGGAATCGGGATGCTTCCGGCTGGCCACGATCATGCACGAGTTCCTCCATGCGCTTGGGTTCTACCACCAGCAGAGTGCTAGTGACCGGGACGAGTTTGTCGATATTTTGTTCGAGAACGTTCAGGATGGTATGCAGAACAACTTCTACATCTATACGGCAGACGTAGTGACGGACTTTGGCGTGCGTTATGACTACGGCAGTGTGATGCACTACGGGCCGTATTCGTTCAGCAAGAACGGACTGCCGACTATTGTACCGAAGGTATGTCGTTGTTAGGAAAGAGACTGATCAGAACGTAATACGAGTTTTTTTTTTGCAGGATCCCAAGGCAGAGATTGGACAGCGCGTTGCTCTCAGTGAGAAGGACTTTTCGAAGCTTAATCATATGTATGGTTGTTTGAAGAAAGGTTAAAAACAAATTTGCTTATCAATAAATGTATTACTGTGTCCTTTTATTACTAACACCGGTACATCCGTCTCAACTTGGCCACATCGCTCGGACTCATGCCCTCACGTTGGCCAATAGTGGCTTCCGGATCCAGCGGAATGATCGTCCGCAATCCGTTCACACTGAACGCCATCTCCGGGTAGTGCATGACGCTGCCATAATCGTACACGATGTCAAAGTTACTCACGAAGCTCGAGTTGTACTTGGCAAAGTTGTGCTCCGTCCCCGGTTGAATGTTATCCCACACGATCTCCACGTAATCGTCCCGATCGGCGGAACTCTGCATGTGGAAGAATCCCAAAGCATGCAAGAACTCGTGGATGATCGTACCCAACCGGAAGCAACCGTTCTCCAGCTTGTTAGGAGCAAGGTTGAGAACCTGGACTTCACCTTGGTATCCCACTTCCGAGAAGCAACCGCCGTCATCTCCAACGATCTGAACGTATGCTTCAGTAAAGTCGTCAGCTTCTTCGATTTTCAGACAAGACACCTCCTCAATGGTATCCAACGCTTTACGGATGTAGTCCATCTGTTCAGAGGCTAAACAACTCATAAGTTTTCAAACACACCTCAAAATCTCAACCAACTCACTAAAGTTATCCGGTACAATCCGGTAGAATAGCTTGTTGTTCGGCCACCGAAACTGCTCCTGAGCAAGACCGTTCCGATATCCAGCCAACGCCAGCTTCTGATCAAAGGACAGGATCATATCACCTTCGAACTTATCCAGCGATTCCTCACCATGGTCGAGCAGTGGCAGCGCCAAAGCTGCCGACATCCGCAACACGCAGCATGCGGCGTACAAAATCACTTTCTTGCACTAAAAACAGCAAAGTTTCACAAAACTTCAAATTTAGCTGATAGCTCAAACACTTACCATTTTTTCTCAACTCTGGTTAGAGGTAACCGTTCGCGAACAAAGTTGCTCCAGTTATCACGGCCAACGACACCGGGCGTGCAGATTTTATATATAACATTCTAAAGCCCGCTGGAATTTCGAGTGGTTTCTGTGGTGAACTCGCGTGCGGAGATCGCAAACTGGGTTTCCCTCGACCTCAAGTGCAGCAGCGGAGATTAGCGCCAAATAGTTCATTCAGCCGTGAAGGGCAAACTTTTCATTGACCAATGATAAAAAAAAGATGGAAAATATTGTTGTGAAAATGGGTCACTTTTCTGCTATTTATGTTCAGAGGTAATACCAAATGTGTTATGTATTACAATTTTAATTGTTTTGTTCGATATTTTTTTCTATTTTCTATTTTTACAAACCTACTTATCAATAATCTTTTGGACTTGGACTGCCAACTCAGAAAGCACATGTACCGACCCTTCCGAGGTCGGGACGGAAGGCATATTTGAAAATTTTGGTTTGGTGTCGAAGGGACTTTTATGTAGAATTGGACGCCCGATTTGATGGCTTGCTCAATATTAAAAAAAAACCTATTACCTATTCTTCGAAAAAAAATACATAAATAGTTTTGAAACCAAAGTTTTTTTTTATTTTCGTTTCTCATTTGTAAATTGTTTTGGGACGTGTTCCGGAATAAATTGGCCCATCTTTACGGTACTTTTATTATCGCTGTATAAGCTGATAATACTGTTGTGGCCCACAAATATTGGCTGCATAAGAAAAGGCGAATATTTTAAATTCCATGATAGCAAAAATGAAGTTAGGAAATATATATAATTTTCAATATTTTTTGCTCTACCAAAACACTTTTTTTTTCTTTTCATTTCAGCTATTTTAATTCAATATCTGAAACTTTTTCGGTATTTATCATAAATAAATTTCATTTATCTTATTTAAATTCAGAAGCTGTGGAAAAAAAAACAAGCATACCAATTGTACTTTAAGCTTCATCAGTGGAAACTATAACTAAATATTTAACAATTGATGGCAAGAAAAAAAAAAAAAAAAAAACAAAAAAAACAAAAATTAAAAAAAAAATCAGCGGTATTTGAACTTTTAAAAATTGTTTAGCATGTCAAATTAATGATCTAAATGTAAAACGAATATTTCAAAGTACCTAAATTTTAATTCTCTTCAACATTTTTTTTTAACTGTGGCCAAAATGTGTTATTGGGTAATTGACTAGAATTTCGATTTATTTTACATGAAAATTTTGGTGTTTGGCCTTTCTTACTAAAGAAAGGTATAGGTTTTACTTTATGGCTGGACGTCATTTTCATGTTCGTAAATATGACGATTCAGCATGAATTTTAATCGGAAAAATCGCCAAAAAATCACACTGCATCAATTTTCGACGCTCTATCGATTCATCTTGACAGAACTCGTCTATCTCCAACCCTCGAATTTTGAGAAAATAAATTCCGTGGAGATCGAGTGATGTTCGTATGTGCTAAAATTTTGCCAAATTTTGTGTCGCGTCGTTCTCAGCTCCCCTGAATCCGATTTTGATTCTTCTGAATGCAGATGAAAGCTAGTGTGATGAACCTGGGCGAGTTGCCGCTCAAATTTCGAAATATCTATCTGTTTTCGGATGTGGCCAGACTTTTCAACAAAATACACAATTTCTTCCTACATTCATAGTGTAGACCATGAGTGAGCATCTGAAACAAATTTGACATGTATCGGCAATCCCGATCATTTTTTAGAACGATTTACTTTTTGCCATTCTTACTAAAGAAAGGTATAGGTTTTACTTTACGGCTGGACGTCATTTTCATGTTCGTAAATAAGACGATTCAGCATGAATTTTAATCGGAAAAATAGCTAAAAAATCACACTGCATCGATTTTTGACGCTTCGTCGCAAAGTCGACAAGTTGTCAAGTTGAGCTTCGAATACTGGCGCGAGAATGCTGGCGCATATAGTTTATGGCTCGAGATATACTCGTTTGTAGTTGCTTGTCTACCGATGTTTCCTACAACATGTTAGATATCGTAGCTTTTCGGTTTCTTTTGCCCTGTCCGTTTTTGCATAACTGTCCATGTTTATGAAAAAAAATTGTGACATAGGACATTCATCCGGCTACAAACAATGTATTTCCCGTGTGCTCCTAAAATCGCCTTTAAGTAGGCTTCATTTTGTCGTGATTTCGTAAGTTTATTTAACAGCAGTGTTGCAAATGAGTGATAGAAAAGCTATCAATTGATTTTCTCTGAACCAAAAACATCCGAGGGTATAGCGGCCGTCACTATAGCTTGTGAAATCTCTTCTTGTGTCTCGTGATTCCCAGCGATGTCATTCTCTCTCTATCACTCCTCCCCTTTTCCTCGACTATGCGCTCTCACCGATGAGTCTCTCAATCTCTCCGAAAACTGCAATGAGAGAATGCGAGATGACGGTTAGGAGCCGACCACACATGATGTCCCGTTAAACAGCGTTTGCGAAATAGGTTTTTTGGCGGCTTATGTGACTTATGGCTGTTGCGGTAGGATGATCGTGGAAGCGGGAATGAGAGAGAAAAGTAAAATGTCAATCGCGAGTGTGTAAACACGAAAACGTGTTCGGCTATTTTCGGCGCTGAGAGTTTCAATAAGGAGAGAAGAGTAGTTGTATTTGAGGTATGAATATTCAGGCGGGATAATTGTAGTTGCTGAGAGCTGATATTTTGATATTTAAACAACCCTGTTTAACAGAGTTCATTGGATTCCGATAGGAGCTTTCTAAGCTTTTCGTCGTTTATATCGTTTTCAAAGTTTTGAATGCTCGCGACGCCAATGGCTATCTACCTAAGGTATCGCGATTGAGTGTGTAGTGGTGTGGTTGTAAAAATAGCTATCTCTGACTCTCTCACTTTCGTAGATGCTAAATGGCAAGCCTCCCTGCACTGTGCGGCACACGCGGTTCACTTGTACCTCGGTTTTGCTTTGCGCCTGCTTTGTTCGGTTTATGGGCTCGTACCAAATTTAGAACACCAAAACCGCGGTGTGCGTCGTCACTAGCGCATGGGAAGCTTGCTTTGCTCGCGTTTGTCATAAACGCTTGTTTGATTAAGAATTTGTACGATTAAAATACTCTTTGGTGAAAATTGCTTTTTCAATTTCTTTTGGAAACACATCATTAATAATACCTTGCTTTCATCATAAGATTTTTTGTATCATGTCACTTTCTTTTGTGCTGACGTTATAAATAAACAAAGTCGATGTTATGAATTGAAAGAAGTTATATTCTTCAGTAAGAAAGGCTCTATCTCACCCTGGTGGGATTAAATCGGGTTTTTTTTTATTGTAGTGAAATTTACACTCCGTCTGTCAGAAGAAGTAATTTTGCATCTTTTGTTTTCCCATACAATTTGCGTTTTCACATATATCGTGCGAAGAGATTTTCTGATCGATTAGGTGTCTTCGGTAAAGTTATAGGTTATGATTTTATCTTTTCAGAAATTGAAATTGATTTCACTAAAAGTGAAATACTCAATCAAGTATTTTTATCTTTTATCTTTTTAGATTTGTTGTAGGGGAAACAGTCAACTTTTGCGATCGATTTTAGGATTATGCAGAATCTTTTATCAGAGTTATAAATTTTTTCAATTATATTTTTGAATAACATATAATCTTATTAAAATTTTAAAATTATATGTTTTTGATTCAAATTAATTTTTAAATCGAAAATAATTTAACACTTTTGTGATGAAGTGCCTCACTTTCAACTTAAATGCTTTTTTGAAACATTTTTAATTTTTGAAACATCAAAAATATTTTTAAAAAAATTCTAGAGAATTATTTGATTTTACGAAAACCTAAAAAAATCGATTCATTTAATGATTTTTTTTTTTCAATAATCAGCATTAAATCAACCATAATAATCCAGATTTCAAAGAAACAGGACCAAACAAGTGAACACTAAATTTAAGCTGAGAGCAAATTTAAGGACCAATATTAAATAGCAGCTTTGCTACGAATGAAAGAAACATTGGATTTTGAATTCTGGAATTCTGTTACACGTTGCCTGTGCCAAATGATCTCCTGTTCAAAATGCGTTTTTTAGTCAATTTGTTATTTATAGGGGAGTTTGGGGTAATATGGACAGTGGGGGTAATTTGGACACCCTTTTAAAAATCACCTTTTTTTCGGATATAAAGTGAAAACGGCAATAAGTAATAAGGCTAGTACTAGTAATGGTCTAGGAGTATGGACAAACCAAAAAAGTTGGAATAGGTTAAGTAGTTTTGGTATAATGTGTAAAAGTTTCCAAAGGCCGGTTGACACTGCCTTAAATTCTAATATTTGAAGATTAGGAAATAAGGTTTTGCAGGGGTTATATGGCAAAAAGGTTGACATTTTTTAAGGGGGTTGCTTGGACGATGCCTGAGATATGTACGTATACAAATTGTGCATATTATCCTTTTTTATCATCAAAAATCGCAATTTATGATAGAATATGCTATGGGGGTAATTTGGACATGGCTTGTGGGGTAATTTGGACATACCTGAAAGTCTACCTGTCAGGCAACAAAAAAGTAACTGTCATGGTTGGATGAGTTTTTAAAGGGATTTAGATAAATTTATAGGGATTTAATATGTCAAAACAATCAAAAATGAATGTGAGCAATGAGAACTTTCACAAAACCCCTATTTTTTAATTTAGATAAATTTATTCCAATATTCGAATTGATGAAAATCTGATTACTGTACATTTGGCGTTCAACAAGACTCTGATGTTGATTGTTTAAATGATTTCTTTGACATTTCTAATTTCAATAATATTTAAATTTACACGGCTACGGAATGTAAGATTAAAAAAATGGTAGTTTCTGGTTAATTAGTTCTATATAAAGATTGGTTTGGATAAATCTAAACGATACCTTAATCACTAAAAACTATACTTGTGCCTAATCCAGAATCCATATTTCAATCATTTCAGCATGAATTATTAAATTATTTATACTACACTGAGCTATTTGTTATCTTCCTATTGAATTATAGTTCTATCACAAAATCATTATTTAAACCTTTGAAGAAATATTGAGACCAAAACAAAACACTTAAAAATATAAAGCCATTACAAAATCAGGATGAAGGTCAAAAAACTTGTTCAAAAAATCAAATGTTGAACTTATTCTCAACATGTGTCCAAACTACCCCACAATGTATGTCCATATTTGTCCCAAAAGGCATGTCCAAATTACCCCATAGGGGTGTTCATATTACCCCCACACAAAAATGTGGGGGTAATTTGGACACCTTTTAATTTTTGCGATAAAAAATAGGTTTTTCATCAAAATTTATCGAAATAAAAGACATTTTCCAATAAAATATGGTCACAACTATCCTTTGGTGTCATCCACATTCCTTTAAAATGTCCATACACCCCTTGGCAGAGCAATTTCCTTAGGGTGTCCAAATTACCCCACACTCCCCTAGGACATTCTTTATTCATTGAATATACATTTTTCATGCAAGACCATTGCAACTTGATTGTTCAAATATGTACTACACATGTGAAACCACAATAGGCGATACACTTTATGGTACACCAGCCTGCAACGCAAAAGATTTCCTTACAATCTACAGATCTTTGTTTATTGCCCTAACTAATCTATCTATACAACCCCCTCTTTCATGCGCACTTGTACATTGCCCAGATCCTCCAGATATCGGGCTCGCTCATCCACACGCGCTGTCCAATGGTGGCACCTGCCTCCCGGGGGACAATCGTCTGCGCCCCGTTCGCACTGAACGCCGTCGCGCTGTAGTGCATCAAACTGCCGTAGTCGTAGCCCATCCCAAAGTCCGAAATGTACTCCACGCCGTACGACTGGAAGTTGGTCTGCATTCCCTGCTGGACGTTCTCCCACCGGATCGTCACGTACTGGTCCCGGTCGGAG
Source organism: Culex quinquefasciatus (assembly GCF_015732765.1). NCBI lineage: Eukaryota > Metazoa > Arthropoda > Insecta > Diptera > Culicidae > Culex > Culex quinquefasciatus. The sequence goes on from NC_051862.1 coordinate 34,794,674, forward strand.
GCACTCTGCATGTGGTAGAACCCGAGCGCGTGAATCAACTCGTGCAGGATGGTCCCGTACTGGAAGCAATTCGTTCCGGGCTGGAGATTCAACTGCTGCGGTCCTCCCTGGCGACCAACGTACGAGAAACATCCCGAAGGGGCACCGGTAATGCGCACGTAATCCGTGGTTGTGGCAGTTCGCGGGACAAACCGTACGCAGCTGACCCGCTGAATGTCCAACATGGCACCCTCGATGGTCATAATTTGGTGGGAAGCTGTGCGGGGAGGTCGTTGCAAGTTAGAACAGATGTTGCTTTAACCTTCGTCGAGAGATTACTTACTGAAGTTGTCTGCAAAGATCTCGTAATGCACGATCCCGTTGGGCCACAGCAACTGCGGAAGTATAACTCCGGTGCGCTTTCTAAACTCATTCTGCTGGACATCGTTCAGCACGATATCTCCCTCGAACTGACCACTCAACTCTTCGGCCAAATCGTGTGCTGAATCAGCTCCATCACCGACGGTTTTGAGAATCGCGGCGCCCTTTACCCTTGCGTCCAAGATCAGCAGGGCGGTAAGCAAAAATTGTAACAATTTAATCATATTCTATGACCGTTTTGTATTCCGTACCGAATTTGGCTTGAATCGAAACTGAGCCGGATTCGGCACTGGATGTGTCCATTTATACTGACGAACCGTAAACCGTATAATCCGTTGGCAAGGCAATGGTAGGATATCTTATCAAGGAGATTTGGTGGGAGATTCGAGCAATGGCGGATTATAATTAGACCCTTGCATTGATAAAAGAGATTTTGCTTGAAGGTTTTTCTAATATGAGGCCATTACTTTTGTTACGATGAAATGAAACAGTTTAAACTAATTGGCAAAACTTAATATTTCAAACTAGTAAGGATAAATAAAAAGATATAAGTTTTGTAGCTTTTCGCAAAAAGTTTATGATTTTATTCATTTTTATTTTTTTTTATTTAAATGCAATTTTATCTTTTCACTATTTCCATTCAAATTTGAGGGTTGTCCATACAAAACTGGTTTTGACTCATCAAATTTGTTTTTCCTGCAAAGTTTAAGATTATGACCAAAACCACAAATATGAAACAGTTAAGTTTATGTAACATGAAACAATGCGAAACAGCTCACTACAAAGTTATAGTTCGAATAATATGTTTTCCCCATGTCATCCAATCCCGTCTAAACCTCAGTTACACTGCGGATACAGCTTGTTCAGGCGCTTGATGTCCTTGAAGCTCATTTTTTCGCGCAGCCCAATTTGGACTCCGGGCTCGTGCGGGATGATCGTCTGCTGGCCGTTCTTGCCGAAGGCCGTCGCCCCGTAGTGCATCACACTTTCGTAGTCGTACGGGACGCCCAGGTCGTTGATCTGAATCGACCAGTACCGGACAAAGTTGCCGTCCGCCCCGTCCTGGATGGCGCTCCAATCGATCGTGACGTAAAAGTCCCGATCGGACGAACTCTGCATGTGGACAAACCCGAGGGTGTGCAGCAACTCGTGCACGATACTTCCGTGGACCCAGCACCCGTTCAGGTTCAGGTAGTTGATGTCATTCGTTTGATAGCCCAGCACAGCCCAACATCCGCTATTGTTGCCGGTTATGTACACATAGTTCTTCTGGGTCGTTCTCGGGACGAATTTGATGCAACTGTTTGCCTCGATTTCCGCCATTCCCGCCTTGATTTGAGCTTGTTGCTGAGCAGCTGGAAACCAACAATCATTTTAAAATCACTAGCTAAAACAAAACTTCACTCACTAAAGTCCTCGGTCTTGATCACGTAGTACACGGTGTTTTGCGGCCAAAGGTATTGCGGACCAATCAGCGCAGTGTGGTCTGTTTTATCAGTGTCCAGAGCCTCGGTCTGCTCGCTGTTAAGGACCATGTCACCCTGGAAATATTTCCCAGCCTGTTGCCATTCCATTACATTGGCGGACGTGCCAGCATCATTTAAGGGTGCGCCAAAAATTGCACAAATCAGTGATACACTTATGAAAGTTGCTACGAGCATCCTAAAGGAAGTAAAAGTCCTAATAATTTTAAATTGACAGGAGAAAATCAGAGATCAACGCACCTGAAAGAACCTCTCGTAGCCATTACCGATACAATTCTAGCAAAGATATGCAAGTGATACTCTCCGCTTTGGAAAATTTCGGTTAAAACGTGTTGCTTGCTTTACATCCAATAAACAAAATACCGGATGATGATGGTTAAAAATAGATAAGATAAGACAACTGTGTGAATTAATACACAAACTTTATTGTCTCTTTGTGGAAGGTACTATAGTCTCGATGAGTCTTCATTAAGCGCGATTAAATCGTTTAATTAGGACATTCGACATAGGGGAGTGTGGGGTAATTTGGACACCCTAAGGAAATTGTTCTGGCACGGGCTGTATGGATATTTTAAAGGAATGTGGATGACACCAGAGGATAATAGAGACCATATTTTATGGAAAAATGTCATTTGTTTCGATAAATTTTGATGAAAAACCCATTTTTATCGTAAAAATTAAAGATGTTCAAATTACCTCCACATTTTTGTGTGCCGGTAATATGAACACCCCTATGGGATTATTTGGACATGCCTTGTGGGGTAATTTGGACATACCTTGTGGGGTAATTTGGACACATGTTGAAGAATAAGTTTAACATTTGATTTTTTGAGCATGTTTTATATCATTTCACCTGGTTTTGTAATTGCTTTATATTTTTAAGTGATTTTTTTGCTTACAATATTTCATTAAAGTTTTAAATAAAGATTTTGTGATAGAACTTTGATTCAGTAGGAAGACAACAAATAGTTCAGTGTAGTATACATAATTTAATCATTCATTCTGAAATGATTTAAACATTGATTCTGGATTAGGCACAAGTATAGTTTTTAGTAATAAAGCTATCGTTTAGATTTATCCAAACCAATCTTTATATAGAACTAATTGACCTGAAACTATCATTTTTTTAATGTTACGTTCCGTAGCCCTTTAAATTTGAATATTATTGTAAACCAGCGTATAGAAATTAGAAATGTCAAAGAAATTAATTAAATACAATCAACATTAGAGTCTAGTTGAATGTGCATTAATCAGATTTTCATCAATTCGAATATTGAAATAAATTTATCTAAATTAAAATAATAGGGTTTTGTGAAAGTTCTCATTGCTCACATTCCATTTTGAGTGTTTTGACATTTTAAATCCCTCTAAATTTATCTGTGCCCTGACAGGTAGACTTTCAGGTATGTCCAAATTACCCCACAAGCCATGTCCAAATTACCCCCACAGCATGTTCGCAATTCGCAATTTTCAGTGTAAGAACGGGCCTTGACCGATCTTATGCACCAGGTTCCCGACGAACACGCACTGCCCTTACACCTACATCTCACCCTTGCTCTGAGTCAGTACGAGCAGCACGCTAGAACACGCTTTGAGTGTTCGTGCCAGGCATGCACACCTTCTTTTCCGGTTACGCATTTTAACTCGGCCGGGGGTGGTACATTAAGTAGGGTTTGATGTAAGTATAAGCGCCTAACCATTTAAAGTGTGCCTATCAACTTTCATTAAAGCAAAAACTGTTTTATTTTTAGTTTGAGTTCAAAAACTTATTGTTATTTACTGTGTATTGTTTTCTCCTGAAATCTTCCCTATTGTTGAGTCTGTTTATCTGTTGCTATTTCTTTTGTCGCGGTGTTTTGTTACAATATTTTGGTCCTAAGCATTTTATAAAAGTTTTTCAAAAGTACAATAGTAATATTTGCGTTAATCCTTTAATCATTTCATAAATTGAGTCAGGGCTCGAACCTCACTTGCTTAAGAAAAAGGTGAAGTTTCAAAACAATGGACAGTGAAAGAAATATACTATGTAAAGAATCAATAGTAAAAGAAAGATAGTAATTTATGAAGAAGATAAAGAAATTAACAATAGTTAATGAAAAGAGATAACAAACAAGCTTAGATTATTGTTATGATGGGCAATTTACAGGGAAGATGAGAAATTATTGAAATAGATAAATAAAGAAAAGGCACATGATAAACAAAATTGACATCACTGCCAAATTAAGGGAAAGCAGACAGTTTGTTGCAGCAGCATCAATTAGTAAAATAGAGTGGAAAAGCGTTGAGAAATAAGAGAATCAAATAAGTAAAATCGAAATCAAATGGAGGATAGTAAACAGAAGCTGCGTTAGAGAATCAGTGAAACAAAATTAACAGAATATAGATGATAGATAAAAACGGAAAGAAGAGAAACCCCGTTGTGTGATGTTTCAGGTACATCCACAGCAATTGACTCAACATACTGCGAATCAAAACAATACCGTCTACAATCACAAATTACTTCCCTTTCCCACATTGTCGCGCCCTTTCTTCTAGCTGTCTCGACTCTGACCCTCGCTGGTCAAAGGTTTACGATCCGTTTCCACAGGCCACCAGCTAGGTCATCATGAAAACCAAGCCAACGTGGAGGTAAGAAAATAGGACACTTGCAAGGAACCAGAGCTATACTGTCCTGATCAAGAAAGATCTAACAGGACTACGGACGTAGTCAGTGACGCTCCTTCCAGGATGTTCCTCGCCTGAGCGTCAACTGAAGAGATATCATCAGAATCATTCGCACTTGGCCTGCAATTACCCCCACAGCATGTTCTATCAAAAATTGTAATTTTTGATGATAAAAATGAATAAAATGCACAATATTTGTACGTACATATCTCAGACATCGGCAAAGCAACCCCATTAAACAAAAATTGTCCACTTTGTTGCCATATAATCCCTGCAAAATCTTATTTCCCAACCCTCAAAAATTAGAACATAAGGCAGTGCCAACCGGCCTATGGAAACTTTAACATATTATATCAAAACTACTTAGTCTATTCTAACATGTTTGGTTTGTCCATACTCCTAGGCCCTTACTAGTACTAGCCTTATCACTTAAATTGCCGTTTTCACTTAATACCCGAAGCCCCCACTGTCCATATTACCCCAAACTCCCCTAAATGCCTTCAGTCTATGACCAGGATTGACCTCATTTAGATATTACTCAAAAGTAGTGATTCAAACTTCACCTGTTCTCCACATTCATTCGCATGAAATTCTGCAATGATTATAAGAGCAATTCTCTACCCAAACCGGAAATGGATTATATTTGTATTTTTTTTTTTTCGCTCAAACTTTATGGGGGCCAAAGAAGCCATTTTGTGTCAGTTCTCTGAGATTTCGGTCATTCGATTTTTTGTTGTATTTAATCCAACTGAAATTTTTTGGTGCCTTCGGTATGCCCAAAGAAGCCATTTTGCATCATTAGTTTGTCCATATAATTTTCCATACAAATTTGGCAGCTGTCCATACAAAAATGATGTATGAAAATTCAAAAATGTATCTTTTGAAGGAATTTTTTGATCGATTTGACGTCTTCGGCAAAGTTGTAGGTATGGATACGGACTACACTGAAAAAAATGATACACGGTGAAAAAAATTTGGTGATTTATTAATTAACTTTTTGTTACTAAATCATGATTTGCAAAAAAAACACTATTTTTTTTCATTTTTCATGTTTTAGAGGACATCAAATGCCAACTTTTCAGAAATTTCAAGGTTGTGCAAAAAATCTTTGACCGAGTTTTAATTTTTTTAATCAATACTGATTTTTTTTCAAAAAATCGAAATATTGTTCGCAAAAATTTTCGTTCATTTTTTGATGTAAAATAAAATTTGCAATCAAAAAGTACTTAAGTGAAAACTCATAACTCGGTCAAAGTTTTTTCGCACAACCTGGAAATTTCTGAAAAGTTGGCATTTGATGTCCTCTAAAACATCAAAAAAATTAAAAAAGTAAAAATAGTTTTTTTACAAATCAAATTTTTTCAAATTTTTTTCAGTGTAGTCCGTATCCATACCTACAACTTTGCCGAAGACGCCAAATCGATAAAAAAATTCCTTCAAAAGATACAGATTTTTGAATATTCATACATCGTTTTTGTATAGACAGCTGCCAAATTTGTATGAAAAATTATATGGACAAACTAATGATTCAAAATGGCTTCTTTGGGCATACCGAAGGCACCAAAAAAAATTTCAGAGGGATTAAAAAATACAAAAATTAAAATTCTAAAAAAAGCGATTTCGTAGAGAATTGCTCAATTTTTAAACTTAAAAATTGAAAAATCTCATAGAAGTAGCGTGTATTTTTCGATCTGTATATTTTTTTTTTCCTTGTGGCAAATTGGACGGACTCTCTGTCCAATTTGCTACAAGTTTGTCTTTGACTACTTTTTGATACGATGCAATGGCTTCGGGGCACAGAAATTTTTATATTACAAAAAAAGAAAATATTTAAATAACTTACGCCCTTCTCAAATGTAATTTTCGAGTACAATTGGCTATAAAAAAATATACAAAAATGGCTTATATAGGCCTAGGTTAACATGTCTACAAAGTTTCATTGAAATCGGAGAAGGTCGGGTACAAAAGTACCTGAAAAATTAGTGATTTGAGCTGGAATTGCTCTTCTATTAATTTTAATGCGACTGTTTTTTTTTACAAAATGAATATAAATCACACCTACCTTTACATTAATTTGACGCTTCTCGTTGACTGTCAAGTCATGGTGATGATGATTATTCCATTCCAATGATTGAATTTCTTCCAGCGAGGCTCAGATAAACTGCTTGTTTGGGATATATTTTCCGTATCACTCAGCTTTGGCATATTTCTTCCTTCTTCATAACTTTCTTCCCTTTCTACGATTTGCACAAATCCAACAAAGCAATAGGATCGGCTTCGTACGCAACAACCCGGCAGTAATCACACCATTAGCAGATGATTTATTAACCATAACCGCCGACCAATCGCGGACTTAACCCGGGTCAAGATAAGATTTCGCAACCAAATTTCTTCCAGCAAGCGAACGAAAACACCTCGATAACAAACCAAACGCCTAGCCGCCGCATGCCACGGAGCTTTGGGGACACGATCGCAATCACTGCTTCACGTGCTTATTGATTTATTTACAACCGCCGATCGAAGGTTTTGGCACCCCGTTGACGTCAAGTGCTAATAATCGGGATTTTGCCCTATAAATCAAACCGAATCCTCCGAATCGCGTACAAGGGGGCAGTTTCTTTCGCAAACAAATGGCACACGGACGCTGTTTGTGTCTTTTTTTATGAAAAATTTAAATAGTTTATTTTGTGTTTGTGTGTATGTGGAGGGGGGGAGTGTCTTTCAAGTCGTCTGTACAAAAACCTTAGAAACGAACAAATAAAATATAAATTACTTTGCACAAAGCTACTAGCAACCTAAGCGCTACTACACCGATACTAAATAGGTACTCTTTCGGGTCGATCTTTACAGCGGCGGTCCTGTGTGTTTACACAACATAAATTACCTTACAGCATAAATTAAACCGACAAACATAAATCTAAACCAAACATTCTCGACACGCTAGGTTCGCGCTTATTTACACTAACATTACACGACCTATTGACTTTAAGATTACACTGCATTTGATTAAAAATTCGTAAGGCACTATAGTTTTCGCTATTCCTTCTTCGACATGTAAAACAACAGAAATTTCTTGCAATTTTGAACACGTAAACTTTTTTTGATTCCTAACTAACAAGTTTAACCGAACGTTTTTAAAATTTTATTTCCTCCGAATACGTTTGTTTTGCTCTAGCCTAAAATGATAAATATTAGTCAGTTTTCGAAAATTTTACCTAATCCAAAAAGAAAGAAATGCCAAATAAATGTTTTGATTATTAAATTTTGACCACCGCGTTCGGCTTGGAATGTCACGCACACTGGGAAACCGTCGAGCTGTCGCCAGCCACCTCAGCTCAGCTCGTTGCCCTCGTAGAGACTCTCGCAGTTCTCGATCAACCGCAGGATCGGTCCGATATTGTACGGGAACAGCGTGTCCGCGACGAGCCGGCTGATTTGCAGCCGCAAGCTGATCAACACCGTCATGACGCTGTCCAGAATGACGTTGTTGCTGTTGTTGTTTATGACTATCTGGCTGTTGCGGAAGCTCTGTAGCAGCGTGGTGGCGTTGCTGTAACTGTTGTGCTGGTAGTAGTTGAGGCAACTCTGCGTGAACATGGACCAGTTTTGGCGGATGTACTTGAGGAAGCGTAGAAGGAAGAGGAGGAAACAGGTTTCCGTGCTGATGAGGAGGTCCAGGAAGAGATGTGTGATGTTTGGACCGAGGTTGGAGAACTCGATGAAGGTGTAGACGGGATTGAGGATAGCGATGAGCTCTGGGAAGGCGTTGTTCCGGAAGGAGATGCCCGACGTGACGTCCAGCGTGCACACCATGGCCTCCACCAGGTAGTCGTCCTGGTCGTCGAACAAGTGGATTAGCACCTTGCTGAAGTGTGAGTCCGGGTGGAACTCGAGCTGGACTTTCAGGAACGTTTCCAGCTTCCGCACCACGTCCCGGATGCTGCGTTCGATCATCTGAATTTCCTGCATATCAAAGTCGCTACTGTCCACGCTGGAATCGCTCGAATCGCATCGAATTTCCTTCACGATTACGGCCACCGCCTTCAGCACCAGCAGGGCCATCTTTTGCAGCAGCGTTCGATCGTACCGCGATTGCGTGGTAGGTCCTGCCGATCCACCGGCACTACTTCCCGATGTGCTCTCGATGGGTACAACGCGTCGCCCGTTAGGTTCCACTACCTGCGACAACCGACTGTCGTGGTATCGAATGACCTCCCCGCGGTATCCGATGAACCCCAGCACACTCGTGTACGACGACTTGGGCATCTTGTCCAGTATCCGATGGTCTTTAACAGATCGCACCACGTTGTGGGCCAAGCTGCCAACCTCCTCCGGAATAAAGTCCTGCAACGCGAGCGTACTGCCGTAGCACAGAGCTTCATTGAACAGCGTCAACATCTGCTTGTAAATGACCGAGTTCTTCGTCGACAGCAGCAACAGCTGAAAGTGATCCAGCTGGGACTGGAACGGTTGCGTTTCCACCACCGACAGGTTCGCCTTAACGCTGATGATGCTCTCCCAGAGCCGCAGGAACGTGAGTATGCAGGTTTCGGTAGCGATTGCCGTCAAGCTTTGGGCGATCAACGGTTGCGACACGGCTGGCGCCCGGATCATGTGCGAAATGTTCTTGACCAGCGCGGGCCACTTGTTGCCGAGGATGCTGATCGTTTCGCACTTGATCCTCGTCGTGTCAAAACTCTCCGAATCCGTCAGCGAGATGATATGGCAGATGGGAGCAGAGGCGGCGGCACCTCCAGGGACATTCAGGTGGGATGTTGACTGCAGGTGGTGATGACTCGAGGGAGATGACGCGGAGGTGGGGTTGAAGATATTGCTGCCCGAGTAACTGCTTCCTCCCTCTCCGTAGTGCGTCGCAAAGTAGTTGTTCTCCAGCGAGGGAGCGTTGAACGCTCCGGAACCACCAGCTGCACCCGCACCACTTGTACTCGGACCCGGTCCCCCATTAATGTCCTCATCCAGCGGATGCTCCGTTTCGTCCTTCCACTCCACTATCCGCTTGATGATATCCAGGCTAAAGTTGATCTTCTTCACCGCCAGAATGTCCAGCTGGTTAAAGTCGAACAGATTCGCCACAATCTTCTCCAGCCACCGATCGTCCAGGTCGTCCTTGATGATGATCAAAAACGAGGACAGTATCCGCCCGGAAAGGTAGTTGATAAACTTGTTGTTGTAGTTACACAACCCGATAATCTCATCAATGTTCATCGACACAAAATCCGTCTCCGGATGCTGGTTCTCGGCCCGAATCAGATAGTTACACAGATCCATCACTCCCGAGCAAATGTTTCCCTTGATGTTCTGCTTCAAGTACGTATCGAACAACAGCTGCACGTTGGACAGAAACTTGAGCAAGTACTCGAACGGCCACTCGATCAGCGGCTGCAGTTGCCTCACCATCCCCCGTCCCCTACTGCTGTCCAGCAGACCCCCACTTCCAACTCCCGTCGCGTACACATAATATGACTGAAACGACATCAACAGCACGTTCGTCTCCAGCCCACACAGGCACTGCTTCGCGATCGCCTCCTGGAAAATCGCCTGATAGTCCTGCACCTGCCGTAACCTCAAATCCTCCTCCGATCCACTGCCAACCGTCGGTTGATCCCGCACCCCCACAACACCAACCCCAACTCCCCCACCAATCGAGCCCGTCGTCGACGACGAACCCGACGTGGTGCTGCTCGCGCTGCTGCTACAATTCGGCGGCGACGACGACAAACTCGTCGAGCTGGAACACGCCGACGCCACCAGCGAAGATCCGTTCGAAGAATTCCCGCTCGAACTGGCCGTGCTGCTGTTTGCGCTCGTGTTCACCGCGTCCACCACGTCCGTTTCCGCCTCGATCCGTTGCCGCTTGATGACCGGCTGCTCGTTGGCGGATGACGAAGACGAGGACGAGGAGGAGGTGGCCGTCGACGGGCACGGCATGCCGATCGATTCCACCGGCGGTGACTCGACGACATTGGCGCCACTTCCGGTGGATCCACCACCCTTTGGATGCGGGTCTTTTTTCTCGTTCTGGAGCACCATAGAGCGGCGGGAGGGTTCGTGCGGCGCGGTTGCGTTGATGTCACTCACGTTGGCGGTTTGGCGCGTTAAAAGCCTAGACGAGGCCGGCTACTCGCGGATCCTCGTGATGCGTTCGGCGGAGAATGTTGTCGTGTCCAGATGCATGGTTTGAAATCTGGAAAGGAGAAAAAAGAGAAGGAAAAATGATTAGGTCAATTCGCTATAATTGTTTCGTTTTGTAGTTTGTATGCCAATGTCAAAGAGCCAACCTAGTTTTAAGCCTCACTGAAAAAAATGCGTTTAAGTCGTATTGTTCTGTCAAAGCCCAACAATTTCTGAGCAATGGCCGTACTCGAAGTCATCGCCAAATTTTCACTTTCCAAAATTTAGGTCTTTGACCTAGAATATGACTCCAAATATAGATCAACTCCATAGTTCAAGATAGGGTGGCACGCTAATCCAACTTAATTTGTCGAAGACAGCAACATTTTATCCTGCAAAATACGCCTTCAACGACTATTTTTATCAAATACATGAGAATGTAGCATTTATAATAGAGTTCGAAAGAGGAGAACTTGCACTATGAACGCTTAACAAATCTCTATATCTATATCTCTCTATCTAAAATATTTGAAAATGTAAAATATTCAAGGAAAAAGTGTATGGTATCACCCTAACGAAATCCGAAAATTCTCAAAAAAAAAAAAATTTCATAACACATTGCTCGCTGAATTTGAATCTGTCCGTGGAATAAGGCCTAAGTGTTAAAATATCAATTTCTATCATATTTTGGATTTCTAAGTAATGTTGTTTTCGATCTTTTTGTCTTTTCGTTTGTTTGTCTTTTTGTCTACTTGTCTTTTAGTATTTTTGTTCTTTCTGTCCTTTTGTCTTTGAGACTGTTACGCTTTATTTATTATTATTATTATTATTTTATGTGTTTAGTTTTTTTGCAAAGATTGTTTGGTATTAGCTTATTTTATTTTCAGAAAAAAATGTTTTTAGTTTTCAGCTTTAAATTTTTAGTAAATGTTTGGTTTTTGAATTATTTTTAGCAAATTTTCTCTTCAAGCGAAATTTCTGTAAAGTACTAATTGCAATTCCGTCGTGAAACTACTTACTTTTCCTGGCATTCTTGAACGACGAAATAGCCTACTTTTCTGTACCAAAAATAACAGAATCGAATAGCCACACTCTTCAAAATAAATGCTGAAAAGTTCTACTTTTCAGCACTGAAATGGGTGCTGTAAAGTTGAACTTTTGAGCATTTGTTTTGAAAAGTAATATTTTTCAAAAAAAAATTGATTCAAACGATTTATTGACAAAATACATGAACATTTGACTTATAATTTCCAGGGTTGTTACGGAAAAGTCGAGAAAAAATCCGCGCCAGATCCGCGCCGACCCCAAAACCCAATCTGCGCGAAATCCGCGCCATATAAAAAAACCGCGACAAACATAGATGAGAGTTACATAATGAATGAAATTTTAAACGAAAAAAGAATAATACAGAAGGCATTTGGATCAGTACCGTTGATCAGTTGTGGATTCATATCCCACTGTACCAAATGGAACATTTTTTGCCATTTCTGAAACAATATTAGCATTTTTTTTGCAACACTTTAAATATCGTTGCATTAAAACAAATTTAGAAAAAAAAAATTAATTTGAAAATTTAAAAAAAATAAAACCATAAAATAAATCGCCAAATTATAAAATCTAGGGATTTAGTACTTGATAATTCTCGCCAAATCTTTACTCTGGAAAATCGAAACACGAAATTTCTATTATTTTCATCTCTAAATTTCTCTAATCTAAAATATGTTTCCGAAAATGATCCGAACTAAGAAAATGGCAAAAAAATAATATAATAATTTAATAATTTCATGGTTTAATAATTCAATAATTTAATAATTTTATGATTTAATAATTTAATAATTTAATAACTTAATAATTTAATTATTTAATAATTTAATAATTTAATAATTTAATAATCTAATAATTAAATAATTTAATAATTAAATAATTTAATAATTCAATAATCTAATCATCTAATAATTTAATAACTTAATAATTTAATAATTTCATAATTTAATACTTTAATAATTTAATAATTTAATAATTTAATAATTTAATAATTTAATAATTTAATAATTTAATAATTTAATAATTTAATAATTTAATAATTTAATAATTTAATAATTTAATAATTTAATAATTTAATAATTTAATAATTTAATAATTTAATAATTTAATAATTTAATAATTTAATAATTTAATAATTTAATAATTTAATAATTTAATAATTTAATAATTTAATAATTTAATAATTTAATAATTTAATAATTTAATAATTTAATAATTTAACAATTTAATAATTTAATAATTTAATAATTTAATAATTTAATAATTTAATAATTTAATAATTTAATAATTTAATAATTTAATAATTTAATAATTTAATAATTTAATAATTTAATAATTTAATAATTTAATAATTTAATAATTTAATAATTTAATAATTTAATAATTTAATAATTTAATAATTTAATAATTTAATAATTTAATAATTTAATAATTTAATAATTTAATAATTTAATAATTTAATAATTTAATAATTTAATAATTTAATAATTTAAAAATTTAAAAATTTAATAATTTGATCATTTTATGGTTTAAAAATTAAATAATTTAATAATCTAATAATTTAATAATCAAATAATTTAAAAATTTAATACTTAAACAATTTGATAACTTAAGAACTTTCTTAAAAAAAAACTAAAATTAACAAAAAATTCAATTGTAATATTTTCGTAATTTTTCAATTTAATAATTCGTACTTTTTTACGTTTTTTGAGTCTGTATGTTTTGACAATTTCAAATTATGAATTCTATTTTTTTTATTTAAATATGTAAATTCTGAAATTTCAAACTGTTGAATTCCAGATTTCTTATTTTTTAAAATTTAGACGGAGATTTTAGCAGATTTCTAAGTAGATTTCGTCTTGTTGTGATAATTGGGAGTAGAATCAATTCTACCTGAATCAGAGTGGCAACAAAACTTTCATTTTTTTCTATAAACCAAAAATTTAAAAATTTTAATTTTGATATTGAAAAAAAAAACAAAGTTTCATAGCTTCAATTTTTTTAAATTCTGTAATTTTTTCGAATTTTGTTATTTTGATTTTAATAAAATTGATATTTATTTGAATTGTTAAGCAGATGTTTTGAAAATAATGAGTTGTAATGTTATGTTAAATTAATTTAAAAAAAATCGCTCCTTGAAAATTATTTCAGAGTTTCGTATTAAGAAAAAAAAATCAATAATTTTTAAAGAAAATTTTCTTCATTAACAACTTCTTAGAAATTGATGTTTTCGCACTCAGCGAAAAAGATTGAATTTATTTAATTCCTAATACTATTTTCCTTTGTAATTTGAAAGAAATTCTATCGTTCTCAATTATTTTGTTTACCAAAATTGCTATCCGCGCGAAATCCGCGCCTGAGCAAAATTAGCCAGCAAATCCGCGCCAGATCCGCGCCGTCCGTAACAACCCTGAATTTCACTCAATGGGTGTTTTTTTCAGAAATGCAAAAAATGTTGCAAGGAACTCGTTGCAAAACTTGCTTTTTTCAGCACTCGTCGTATTTATCCAACTCGGTGAACCGACTACGACTCGGTTTGAAAAAAACTTTATGCATAACCTACTAATTAGATTGCAAATTTGATTTTACAAGAAAGAGTCGTTTGTGGACGGTGGGGCAGCGCGTTTGCTTTACATAATTATTCTTGTTTCGAGCGTCCTTCTTTCAGTGGTTTGTGCTTTTATAATCTTAATTGATTTTTTGTTTGTGCACGGCGTCGCATAAATTGTGCATTAATTTTTCGAATTTTCCCGGTGAAAAAGTCCTTTCTGTATCGTCGTTGATCGAAAGGCACGCTGATGGTTTAGGTCGTCACGCTAAATTACATGTATATAGTATTATATAAATAGTAACTGGGCGCTAGTTTTTTGGTGTGTTAATTAGAAACACCTTCCCAAACTCCAAATTTATTTCACTGCAATTAAGGAAAGCTTTACTGAGCGTAAGCGATTTAGTAGTTTTGATTTTAATGAATTCTCAGTTAGGCTGGTACAAATATTTTTTTTACTTTTTGTCACACTGAACTAGTGTAAAGTCCATTTTAAAAAACGGTTAAAATTTTTTGATGATTTTTGATTTCACTATTTGGCACTTAAACTTGATTTGCAAAAAAACACTATTTTTAATTTTTTTTACGTGATTAAGGGGACATCAAATGCCAACTTTTCAGAAATTTCCTGAAAGTGCAAAAAATCTTTGACCGAGTTATGAATTTTTTAATCAATACTGCTTTTTTCAAAAAATCGAAATATTGGTCACACAAATTTTTCAACTTCGTTTTTCGATGTAAAATCGAATTTGCAATCAAACAGTGCTTTAGAGAAACTTTGATAAAATGCACCGTTTGCAAGTTATAGCCATTTTTAGGTAACTTTTTTGAAAATAGTCGCAGTTATTCATTTTAAATGGCTATAACTTGAAAACGATGCACTTTATCTATTTTTTTTAAATATAAATTGTGTTTTATGTATAATAAATAATTATTATGTATAATGAATAACTATTGTGTTTTTATGCGTTCCAGAGAAATCGACAAATAAGAAAAACGTTACGCATCGCGTAAAAAGAGGTTTCACTGTATCATTTTTTTAGTATAGTCCTTATCCATACCTACAACTTTGCCCAAGACACCAAATCGATCAAAAAATTCCTTCAAAAGATACAGATTTTTGAATTTTCACATATCATTTTTGTATGGACAGCTGCCAAATTTGTATGGAAAATTAGATGGACAAACTAATGATGCAAAATGGCTTCTTTGGGCATACCGAAGGCAACAAAAACGTTTCAGCCGAAAATACAAAAAAAAAATGAACCGTAATCTCAGAGAACTGCTCACCTGTCAAATTAATTTGGACCCACTTGTTAAATAGCTGAAAAGATAGTATTTTTGTCACCAAAAATATAAAAAAAGACAAGTTTCACAAATGATTGCTAACGCATTCTTTTTGTGTGAAAATTCGAATCAAAATCTCGAGTTTGCTCAGTGTGGAAAGGAATAAAGTTTGATCCAAAAATAAAAAGTTCTTATAAACATATGAAAGGAAAGTAAATCTTACCACTGGGCTACGTGGCTCGGTCTAACATAAACATGTTGCAACCAAATATTCCCAACGTCTTAGTTCAAACTAAGCTACAAATTTGCCCAAAGATGAGGATAAACTTACTAGCTAATTAGTGTTCAAAATATTCATCAATCCACAGCACACCACAAAAATGTGCACGTGATCCCAAGAATTCCAAACCCACCAGGCAGGCAAAGCAACCTTCGACGGCGCTCTGATTTCCCCCACATCATCATCTTCTTCTTCTTTTTCTTTTTCTCTCATTCCAATCCTGGCTGACTGGCCGATATAATTTATACTTCATCCCGATCATATATCAAACCTCCAACCATAATCAGCGGTCTGAGCTCGGGGAAGACACAGCACACAATATACCACACGCACGCACTAAACACACACACATACACACAAATACCTTTAAAATCTTCAGCGCACACACACACACACGCTAGTCGACATCAAAAGTTTCTGAATGGGCGAGAGTTAGGGACGGAATGAAGTGGATGAAAAAAAAGGTGTACAAAATTCTCGGATATTCCGCTCATCCCATGGGGGCTTCTCGCCAGGTCTCAAGAGTCCGACTCAAGAGACTCAGTTTAGTTTCGTTTTATCTCTTCGGTTTTGCCGCCTCTCGTGATCTCTGCTCTGTCCTATCTTCCCTCTCTCCTGGTATTCTTACCGGAAGCTATCAAAATTCTTTCCCTTCGTCGTGGGCTCGACCGTGTGTCTACTAACCGCAGGGCAAATCATATCATTTATTTTTCCCTGGCTCGGACTAACTAACTTTTTAAAATTGAGAAATAAAAGTGATTTCATGGGGCGTTACTTTGAAGATATCAATTTAAAATATAAAATTTTACAAGGATTCTGATGAACAAAACTAAATGTGAAACGCTGTAATCAAAATTTAAATTAGACCCAATAGTTCATCACCACATTTCTTTTCATGTGAAAAGGTACCAATATATAATGCTTCATTGCAGCACGAGGGCAGGTGCATTTTTCGATGGACCACCAAAAGGTTTTGTCCATTGGCGTGCATTGATTAGAAACAGGTGGGGACTAGTCTCCTGAAGTTTTTCATTGGTTTTTTTTACAGCTTTTCTAAAAAAACGTTACTTAATCTTACTTTATGTGGTTGGTGCCTTCCTCACATTTATTTTGTATTTTTGGTTGTTTTTAAAAACTAATTTGAGGGTTTTTTAATTTTTAATTTTTTTATTTAATTTTTTGATTTTTTTCATTATTTTTTTCATAATAACTGTTTTTACCAGAACAGCAATTTACAATCCTTTTTTTCAACTCTCCAAAATAAAGGAGAAAGCGGGACTTTAATTGAATTTAAAAGTGCTGATATGTCAACATTAGGTGCACGATGGAATTGGATGTATTCAGCAACATAATTAATACAGACTTTTTCCAGAAGAGACGCAGACACTGCTTAAGCAGTGTGGCAACCGGGCGATACGTCTGCTGCGCGACCCTCGCGCGTAAGCAAAAAGACCCGGCCTTTGAGGTTATGCAAAAATCATCCTTTTTTGTAGCTACAAAAAAACTTTTTCATGGCATAACTTTAAAAGTACTTCACTAAACAGGGAAACTCAAAAGGAACAGAATAAGGCGGATCTGGCCAAAATCGGTTCAGCCAGTTCTGAGATAATCCTGTGGAAAAAAAATCATGTTTACACACATCCCCACAGACATTTGTTCAGAATTGATTCTGAGTCGATAGGTATACGTGAAGGTATATCTAGGAGGTGTATTTAAGAAGTTCATTTTTCGAGTGATTTTATAGCCTTGCCTCAGTAAGGTGAGAAAGGCAAAAAACGTTACTTAATCTAACTTTAGGTGGTTGGTGTCTTCCACTCAATTAGGCAGAAATTTCATTTTCTTCCGAAAATGTTTGTTAGTATTTTCTTAATAAAACGTTACTTAATCCACCTTAAGGTGGTTGGTGCCTTCCTCACATTCATAAAGTAAAGACACTACACATCCTCAAAAAAGTGTATAAATAACACTTATTTTTTATCAAATTATCTGAGATCCGGCCTCAAAAAAGTGTATCAAAAACACTAAAGTACTTATAACTTTTGATAGGGTTGTCACATCTTCAATCTTTTGGGCTTATTGGAAAGGTATTTTGATTTCCTATCCAACGATGGGTCGCATGATAGATCCGGACAACTTTTTCATCAAAATATTTGAGATCCGGCTTCAAAAAAGTCTATAAATAACACTGCTCATAACTTTTAATGGGGTTGTCAGATCTTCAATCTTTTTAACGCGTTGGAAAGGTCTTTCAAATACCTTTCTAACAATATATAGCATGACGGATTTTCTTACAAGAACCACCCTTTTTACAATCTACCGAAGTTTAGCTAATATCGTTTTTTAGCATAACTTTTGAAGTACTTTTCTAAACTTCATAATATTAACTAGGGTCTTGTGGGACCCCAAGACGGATCGAATGAGATCAAAACGGTCCAAATCGGTTCAGCCAGTCCGGAGATAATAAAAAAGTTCATTTTTTGAGTGATTTTATAGCCTTTCCTCATTAACGTGAGGAAAGCAAAAACGTCGAAAAAATCTTCAAGAAGATAATTTTATTTTGAATGGTTTGTTGAGGATTTCTTATTTAAATTTATTTCTATATTCAACTCATTTTTTAACATCTGCTTACTGGCTCTAAAAATTGAATTTCTTTTAAGTTTTTTTATAACCCTATTTTTATACTGTATACATCCTGTACTATATACATCCTTATCTTATGAATCATACTTCAAACTTTTGCCGAAGATATAGACATTAGAATGTAACAAAAATGATTATTGAGGCTTGTTTCAGTGGGCGTACTGTGCTTAAATCCCAAATATGAGCTTGATTGGACGTAACTGAAGCTGGCTTTCGGCTTTTAAAATTTAAATGGGTTCTAGCCCACAGAAAGATTTTTTTCTAAATTTAAAAATTCTTGACGAAAACAATAAAAGATCATAACACGGGATTTCTTAAATTTATAATTAAAGAAAAAAATTCAAGACTCCAAAAAAATTGGAATTCAAATTTAATTCAGATTGAATGTAAGAATTTAGAAAGTCAAAATTTAAAAAAAATACACAATAGAAATTTAAAAACAATTAAGAGAACAAAACTTAATAATTCTTAAAAGTGATTTTTTTTCTTTTTTACTCAAATGTATTCGATTCAATGCAATAATGTAAAACAATTTGAAGTAAATAAAATAAATGTGACCAGTTTTTTTTTTTTTTTTTTTTTTCAATTATTCATTTAAGTCCAAATATTCATTTGCTAACTGTTTTAAATTGAAAATCTAAACTTTAATCTAAAATCCTCTAAACTTAATGTTCAAAAGTAAACGTTCCTTTAACTGTTGTAGTACTACTTTTATCAAAAACAATAAAAATTTATGAACTGATATACAAATAGGACAGAACCGCGATTTGAAAAAGAAATGACCATTTACGTCAAAAGATCCGTAGTTCCTCGATTCGCAACAATGGTCGATACAACCATAATCCGAAAACCGTTAGTTCAACAGATCAACGAATTTTGTCCGATATCATTACATTATTGATTGATCGAGACTTTATGGACAATTTGACATAAAAGAATGCCTAGTATTCTACATCAATCAAAGTTTATTGACAGCATTACTCTAACTAAATAATTGCAACTAAATTTAACATCAAAAAGATTTGGAAAGGATACAGATCTATTTTAAATGCTAATGCTAAGCAACAAATCAATTGTACTATCCTGAAGTCCCGACCTAAATCCCACATTGTGATAGTGAAAAAGTCACAGAAGCAGCGGTGTCTTGTGCAATTGTGATATTTTCACTATCGGAGAACTACCTAGTTCACGAAGACAGCTTATCGGTCAACGCTTTAGCCCTGGGGCTGCGGCAAAGCGAGTTCTCGTAGCATGAAGTGGTGTCCATAGTGCTTATAAAAAAGAATATATACCCAAATTTTAACTAATGCACTAGGATCAAATCATGACCCTTGACTTTACAAGGCCCAGGGAAAATTCAAAACTCCAAAATCATTGTAATCCGAGCATTCGTTGGTGAAGGTTGTCTGAATCAACATGACTCGTCGCGTCCCGGCGCAAAACGCCGGCAATATTGCCCTACCTGCGGCTCAAGCAGGCAAAAAAGTGGGAATTTCCAAAAGGAAGGTTGAGGCCTCAACTGATGGCCAAAAACCGGGGATTTCCAAGAGGAAGGTGCTTTTGGAAGTGACATCGAACAGCAAAAAGACGAAAAAGAGCGACGGTACTGTACCGATGGATGAGGAGGAGGAGAACTCTTCGTCGCACGAGGAGCAGCTATTGAAGAACAACAAGTTTGCTGGACTGCCTGACGAGGACCAGGTAGCGGAAGCAAAGGAGAATGAAGTGAAACAGCGAAAGGAGAAACTGCCTCCTTTTATGTGCGGCAATCAGCAGCAACGATCGACTTTCGAGCGGGGCTGGTTGAACTCATCAAGTCTGGGAAAGTCCTAGGCAACATTCGTCTGTGTCAGGACGGATTTAAGGTGCTGGTGCAATCCAGGCAGCACTATCAACTGGTCAAGGATTACTTGACCGAAAACGAGGCGGAGTACTTTACCCATGATGTCGTCATGGATAAGCCGTACAAAATCGTCGTCAGAGGTCTGTACGACATGCCAGTGGAGGAATTAGCTGCCGAGCTAAAAGTTTTGAAACTGGATGTGTTGGCCGTGCACAAAATGAGCCGACGCAACAAAGACATCAAGTACCGTGACCAGCTCTACCTGCTGCATTTGGCTAAGGGATCGACGACGCTTCCTGAGCTGAAGGCAATCCGAGCGGTTTTCAACATTATCGTGTCGTGGGAGCGATACCGACCAGTGCATCGTGACGTCACACAATGCTTCAACTGCCTGGGTTTCGGGCACGGAGGTAAGAACTGCCACCTGAAGCGTCGTTGCGCCAAATGTGGTACCGATGCGCACATCACATCCCAGTGCATCCAAGATTCGCTGGTGAAGTGCCTCAACTGCAACGGTGAGCACTCGTCAACCGACCGAAAGTGCCCCAAGAGAGCTGAGTTCGTGAAAATTCGGCAGCAAGCATCGACGAAGAATCAGCCTCAGCGTCGTAGAACTCCTCCAGCCCTGGTGGAGCAAATTTTCCACCTCTTCAACCGCGACGCCAGGTCCCGAACTTGGCACCGTTGCCGTTGGATCCCAGGAAGAGAGCTGAGTGAATCATCCACGGCCGGGTTCCAGCCAGGAGCCGAGACCGCCACCACCGGGCTTCAGCCAGGAGCCAAGACCAACCCAAGAACCAGCAGTTGAGGAAAATGGTAATGATCTTTACACCTCAACCGAACTCCTCAATATTTTCAAACAGATGTCCGCTGCACTGCGTGGATGCAAAACCAAGACCCAGCAGATTGAAGTGCTGACCTCGTTCGTCATCCAGTATGGATCGTAGGTCCCTCAAGCTGCTGAATTGGAACGCTTGCTCCATTAGGAGGAAGAATTTAGAGCTGGTGGATTTTCTTCGCGAGAAGGAGATCGACGTAGCTGCCATCACGGAAACTCATCTGAAGCCCGGTGAAAAAGTTTATCTGCAAAACTACAAGATCGCGACGCAGCTCGACAGGACCACCTCTGGAGGAGGAGGTGTGCTTGTCGCTGTTCATCGTGATCTCAAGCCACGCCGGCTGCCACACTTCAAGCTGGACATCATCGAGGCCGTTGGAGTGGAAATTCCCACTTCGGTTGGCCCAGTACTCTTCATTGCTGCATACTGCCCACGTCAGGTGAATTCCAGAGATGGTTCAGCAGCAAAACTGAAGGGCGATATCCAGAAGCTGACACGGCGGAGCGCAAAGTACATCATCGCTGGTGACCTCAACGCGAAGCATGAAGTTTGGGGCAACAGCAGGAGGAATCGGAACGGAGTGATTCTGCACAACGATCTGCAAAACGGATACTACAACGTTGTGAGTCCAGATCGTCCAACGAGGGTGGCTCGGTCTGGGAATCACTCAATCATCGACTTCTTCATTACCAATATGGCTGAGAACGTGGCTCATCCTGAGGTGTTTGAAGAGTTGAGTTCTGATCACTATCCGGTGGTTGTGGAGGTTGGAGCTTCCGTTACTCCGCAGCGGCAACCAACCCGGAAAGATTACCACAACGTTGACTGGCAGCAGTTTCAGCAAGTGGTAGACAGCAACATCGACTATGATCAACACCCGGAAACTTCTGCTGATATTGATCGTTCGCTGGAGGTGATCCAGCAGGCTATCAACCAAGCAGAGGCTGCCAACGTTCGGGAGGTTCCTGTTAATTTTAAGGTAACTGATATTGACGTAGATACTAAACACTTGATTAGACTTAGGAATGTTTATAGGAGACAATATCAACGGACTGGGGACTATGACAAAAAGATTTCAGTGAACAATTTGAACAAAATCATACAAGACCGACTTGACAATATCAGAAATCAAGAATTTTCAAAACATGTAAGCCAGCTTGGAAATTATTCAAAACCATTTTGGAAACTTTCAAAAGTTCTTAAAAACAAACCAAAGCCTATTCCTCCTCTTATTGTTGAGGATTCTCATTTGATTACATCCGAGGAAAAGGCAAATGCACTTGGGCTTCATTTTGTTAGTTCACATAATCTTGGCGCTTCCATGACCAGCCGTAAAGAAACATCAGTTGCCAATAGTATTTCAACAATCAATGACTCTACCTTTGAATTTCCTGCAGATTCCCATGTTTCTGGTGAGGAAGTCAA
This sequence comes from Culex quinquefasciatus, assembly GCF_015732765.1. NCBI lineage: Eukaryota > Metazoa > Arthropoda > Insecta > Diptera > Culicidae > Culex > Culex quinquefasciatus. The sequence continues at coordinate 34,817,220 of NC_051862.1, forward strand.
AGTTGCAGTAAAACAAATGAAAAATATGAAAGCTCCAGGCTTTGATAACATTTTAATCTAGTGTTGAAAAACAGAGTGATCAGTTCTTTCAACATCTAGCCAATATTTTCAATAAATGTTTGCAACTTGGTTACTTCCCCACCAATTGGAAACTGGGCAAAGTCATACCAATTTTGAAGCCTCAAAAGATCCAACATCGCCAACAAGTTATCGTCCCATTAGTCTTTTGAGTAGTCTGTCCAAACTCTTTGAGAAGGTCATCTATTCAAGGCTTTTGGATTTTACCAACGATAATAATATAATTTTGAATGAGCAGTTTGGCTTCCGAAAGGGGCATAATACTGCTCATCAGCTTACGAGAGTAACTAAAATCATCAAGCAGAACAAGCTTGAGTCTAAATCAACTGCTATGGCTTTGTTGGATGTTGAGAAGGCTTTTGACAATGTTTGGCATGATGGTTTGATACATAAACTGTATTTATACGGTTTTCCAATGTATCTTATCAAAATTATCCAGCACTATCTTTCGGAGAGATCGTTCAAGGTTTTTCTGAATGGGATTGCTTCTGGATTATTCAACATTGATGCTGGGGTTCCCCAAGGAAGTATTCTTGGCCCACTTCTGTACAATATTTTTACATCTGATTTGCCTACTCTTCCTGGTAATGGTGTGTTGTCACTTTTTGCTGATGACACTGCCGTTATTTATAAGGGTAAAATAACCAGATATTTAGTTGGCCGTCTTCAGAAGGGTCTTGACGTTCTTTCCGAATACTTTGGCGACTGGAAAATTCGCATAAATGCAGCCAAAACTCAAACCATCATTTTTCCACTTTCCAAATCGGCCCGATTTGTCCCAAAGGATGATGTTTTGATTAAAATGAATGATGTTTCGATACCCTGGTCAAAGGAAGTTGTCTATTTAGGTCTCATACTTGACTCGAAACTTTGTTTCGGCAGCATGTAGACAAAATATTGAACAAGTGCAGCATTCTCATCAGGTGTTTGTATCCTTTAATTAACAGAAAATCAAAGCTTTCTTTGAAAAATAAGTTAGCAGTATACAAACAAATAATTTACCCCGTTATTGAGTATGCAGTACCTGTTTGGGAGTGTTGCGCTAGAACTCATAAATTGAAGCTCCAGCGTGTCCAAAACAAGGTACTCAAAATGGTTTTGAATGTTCCTGGCTGGACAAGATCAAGTGAGGTTCATGAATTAGCAGAATTAAAAACGTTGGATCAGAAGATTCAAGAGAAATGTTTGAAATTCAGGGAAAAATGTGCTATATCTGAATACCCCTTGATTCAAGGATTGGTTTAGTTTATGGTAAGTTTAAATTAGTTTTAGGTTAGGTTATGTTTTCTTAACATTTTTTTTTTCCTCATTGTACCTAGTGTTACAAAAATGATAAATCATATACTTTTTAAGTTATGAAAATGAACAGTGTTTAAATCACGAAAAGCAAACTAAAGCTGAAGAGCCACAGCTGACCACTTATTATGTAAACCAAATGTAATTATTATAAGAAAGATTCAATAAAGTATATTTAATTCAAAAAAAAAAAAAAAAAACTCCAAAAATGTTGGAATTAAAATTTAATTCAGATTGTCCAAAAATGTCAAAATTTAAAAAAAATAGACAATAGAAATTTAAAAACAATTAAGAGAACAAAACTTAATAATTCTTAAAATCATAAACTGTATTTTAAATAGATTTTTTAATTTGTAAGATTTTTTTAACTTCTTTATACATTTTTTGCTGAGCTTTTACTTGCTTTTTATTCAAATTTCTAAATGTTATAATTTCTGTTTTGGATTTTTTTTTTTGCTAAAATTTTTGTTATGGATTTTCCTTCTGGTACATACACTTCATGCGAGCAAAAATAAATTTTCCAAACAATTTTCGACGTTACAAGATTCTGCATTCTGAGATTCGGTCTCATGAGGCTATTCTGGATTTAAAATTGCACATTGACGGCAACATTTCAAAAGACATCATGTACATTTTGGCACTTTCTGGGTTATTGCATATTAGTAAAGCACTCCTAATAAGCTAGCTCTCCACCAAAAATAAGCAAAAGTTACTTCAGTAAAGACTGTTTAATGATTTTAAAGCAACACAAACAAAATCTCTGGCATCAGCCAGTGCCTGTTTATATAGCCCTGTCAACCAGTCAAATAAAAGACTACATGAACCTCGTGACGAAAAAACGGACGGAGTAACAATAAAAGCAACGTTTTTTATCGTTCGTTATCATTAGAACATTTTCTTTTGCTTTTATATTAAATTGGGAACTGAAAAATGATGCTCAACATTAAAATGCGTTTTTCGCAAAACGCACGGTTTGTACATGATGCTTTTTGAAATGTTGGCGTCGAATTCACAAAAATCATAATTTTGGCTTTAATTTATTTAATTTTCTGCTATTTATTTTTTCTGCTGATCAACTTTCTGCCATTTAATTTTCTGCTTATTAATTTTCGCTAATTATTTTTTTCTGCTTATGAACATTCTGCCATTTAACTTTTCTGCTTTTTAATTTTTCTGCCTCTTAATTTTCTGCTCATTGACCCTATCTGCCGATTGACCTTTTCTGCCATATTATATTCTGCCATTGGACCTTTTCTGCCATTTAACATTCGGCCATTTATTTTTCTGTCGATTGAAATTTCTGCCATTTGGCATTCTGCCATTCGGCATTCTGCCATTCGGTTTTCTGCCGATTGACCCGACCCCAAAAATTTTCATTACTCTTGCAATAAACGAACAAATTCTCAGCGATTTGTTTTGACAATTTTTCATTACCTTCTCATTGTCAATAGAATGCAAATGTCTAAAGAGAAATTTAAACAGCTAACAAATCTTAAAGGAAAATCTATTACCAAAAAAAAATTAAGATTTGCTCATAAAAGAAAAAAAAACACAACTCGAGGGAGCAGTTCTCCCAGATTTCGGTCTTTCGTTTTTTTTTGTATTTTTTAATCCGACTGGAACTTTTTTGGTGCCTTTGGTATGCCCAAAGAAGCCATTTTGCATCATTTGTTTGTCCGTATAATTTTCCATACAAATTTGGCAGCTGCCCATACAAAAAAGATGTATAAAAATTCAAAAATCTGTATCTTTTACAGGATTTTTTTGATCGATTTGGTGTCTTCGGCAAAGTTGTAGGTATGGATATGAACTACACTGAAAAAAATGATACACGGTGAAAATTTGTTTGGTGGTTTTAATTTAACTTTTTGTCACTAAAACTTGATTTGCAAAAAAACACTATTTTTATTATTTTTTTTTATATGTTTTAGAGGACATCAAATGCCAACTTTTCAAGAAATTTCCAGACTGTGCAAAAAATCTTTGTGCGAGTTATGAATTTTTGAATCAATACTGATTTTTTCAAAAAATCGAAACATTGGTCGCAAAAATGTTTCAACTTAATTTTTTGATGTAAAATCAATTTTGCAATCAAAAGTACTTAAGTGAAACTTTGATAAAGTGCACCGTTTTCAGGTTAAATCCATTTTTAGGTGACTTTTTTGAAAAAAGTCGCAGTTTTTCATTTTTTTAAATTAGTGCACATGTTTGCCCACTTTTGAAAAAAATATTTTTGAAAAACTGAGAAAATTATCTATATTTTGCTTTTTCGGAATTTGTTGATACAACCCATAGTTGCTGAGTTATTGCCATGCAAAGGTTTAAAAACAGGAAAATTGATGTTTTCTGAGTCTCACCCAACCAACACACCATTTTCTAATGTCGATATCTCAACAACTTATGGTCCGATTTGCAATGTTAAAATATGAAACATTCGTAAAATTTTGCGATCTTTTCGAAAAAAATATTTTCAAGATTTTTAAACCAAGACTAACATTTTAAAAGGGCGTAATATTGAATGTTTGAATGCTTGAATGAAAGGCCAATAAGCTATTGTCCTTCATATCTAGAGTTAAAAAAAAAAAAGTCCAATAAACCAAATTTTCAATTTTTGCTTTTTGGGTGTTTTTAACACCCCTGACTCAATGCGGTTTTAAAAACACTCAAAAAGCAAAAACTGGAAATTTGGTTTATAGGACCTTTTAAAAAAATACTCCAAATATGTTTATAGGACATTATAAAAAGAAACTCTGGAAATCCACATTTGCCCGTTTAAATTATTTGGCTTATTTATTTAAAAAGAAGGAAAATAGTTATCCCCCCCCCCCTTTCTCTCACAACACAAATTACGCCACTGGCCGGGCGCGCACTTACCTTCAAAATAAATTTCATTCAGCACGAGATCACGATCGCGCTCCAACTCCAAGGCAGCAAACAAGCAAAAAAAAGAGTACTCAAAATCCAATCCAATCTAACCAAAAACAACAACAGCAGCAACAATCGCCCGCAGAGCCCCACGGGCAGACGACGACGACGACGAATCCAAAATCCAAATCCCCCCTCCCAACACTCACACACTGACAGCAGGGCCAAGCAAATAAACTCGTTTCGTTTCGACTGTGTGTGCGTGTGCGTGTGAGTGTGTGTGTAGCCCTCTGTGTAAGTGTCAAAAACCAGTAGCACTTTTCAAAATAATCGCACTTTTCGCGCAATCCGAGCACGAATCCGCAAACTGCCCCCCGGGCGATTCGAACCGTTCGCGCAATTTCCGGCCGACCGGAACCGGCTGCGGCCACTGGGAGGGATCTGTCCACTGCGGAAACCCCGTGCCCCAAAACAGCCACTTGTTGCGGGAATCCGAGCGCTGGAAGCTTCCGTTCGACGACGGCCTGCGCGAGTGAGGTGAAGCCACCAACTTTCCGGGTCACTTTTGGACACTTTTCCCACCGGAACGCGGACGGAAATGGCACACGCGGTACGCGGAATACGACACACTTGGGCGGGGAATCGATTGCGCACGGAAACGGGCCAAGAATCGGTCGAAATTAGCGGATTAACTGCGGAGCTCCGATTCTGACGTTCGAATTTTTTTACTAAAATGGCGACCTTCAATGACGTTTTGTGAACGGGAGTGGTGGTAGACTGGAACGCAAGAGTTTGTCAGCTTCTGTGCAGTGTGCACGGAAAAAAATGTATGAATTTAGGGTTGGCCTCATCGGCCAAAGTGCACTGCGGAATGAAATCTGGAGTTTTTTGAAAAGGAAAAGGACCAATAAACCAAATTTTCAGTTTTTGCTTTTTGGGTGTTTTTCAATACCCCTGACTCAAGGCGGTTCTAAAAACACCCAAAAAGCAAAAACTGGAAATTTGGTTTATTGGACCTTTTCAAAAAAACTCCAGAAATTTTCTTAAATACACATAAACTTCATAAAATATTTGCAACGGCCTAATTTTATATTTAAAAAAAAATCTTTGACTAAATGATTTTTTAAAATTCTGAAATTTTAATTAAGGAAATTATGACAAATTCTAAAGTTATTTTTTTTAAACGTGATTAAAACTCTAAAAAAACTTAAATTATTTAAAAAAATGTTTCAATTTTTTTATTTTGCAGATTCCCTAAATTTATTTATCTGAATTGTTATTTATTTTTTATTTTTTTTATTTTTGAGTTTTTGAACTTCTTTTGAATTTTCGTATTTTTGTAATTTGAAAAAAAAATATTTTAGTATCAAAATTTATGTTTTTTTTTTGCAAAAATAACATGATTTTTACGAGATTTTATAACTTTTCCCAGAGACATGTCTTTTCCTGTTTTACATACAAATTACATATCACAAGGCTTTAAAGCTTTAGAGTCGTTATTTTGTTTAAGCGATTATTAAGCGAAAAAAATAGAACACTTTGACAGATTTCGCGCTGTCAGAATTTTCTAGCTAATTTCCCACAAAAATCTAGTAGATTTCACTTTGCTAAATTATTCTGGCAAAATTCTCACATAATTCTGGTACCCATCAGTCAAGAAATATTCTAAAAGAGCTGGTTCTGTCAGAATCCTGCTAGAACGGTGGAACAAATTTAGGACTAACTTTATGTGGAAGGGGGAACACGCCCCCTCCTGGTACCGCCAGTGATTCCGGTAGAATCAGCTCTGCTAGAATATTTCGGGACCGGGTAGTATCAGAAATTTTTCAACTTTTAAATTAGAATTTTTGAACTTTATTTTAATCCAACAAACGATCTTTTTAACCGAAAAGTTTATTTTTCTTTTGTGTAAACAAAGTTTGCTTCAGATATTTGATAAAAATTCCTCGACTGTTTTTATAAGCGGTATACGTATTTCGGAAGGAACCGGTCAAGAAAAAAATCAAATGGGCAGCAGCGGCAGCACAAGCAAGTCAAAGAGGGTGAAGAAAAACCCCAAGAAATCGCTCCCTCTCCTTTGTTCTGCTGTTCGTAAAGCTGTTTCTTGACCCCTTACCTTCTGCATACTAGCCTATAAGGTCCTATATGAATATGTAATATGAACATATGAAAGACAATAGGTTATAGGACCTTTAAAAAAACACTGAATTTGTTCCTGGTGTCATGTCCGTTGATCCTTATTGCTTTTTGTTTATGTACAAATTGCACGACCAATTGCCATTGTGCTTAGAAAAATAAGGCTTTCTAGGCCCAGTGAAAAAAAATATAATTTAATTCTCCTCGTCACAGTGTCCTGATGCAAACAATGATCGAGCTCGAGCTGTCACAGCCCTGCGAAGTATGTTGGCTGACATGTCGGGCGGTCAGTAAAAAAAACCAGCTGGAAGTTGCCTGACAAAAAACTTTTGCTAGAAAGAGATAGGAAACCTGATGCAAACAAATGTCCAGCTGTCATGTAAACATACTTTGAATGTGTTGGTAATTTTCTGACTAGAAAGCCTTATACGCCTCATCGTTAAGTGTAATAAAATATATTTTTGCAATTGGGTACTAAACAAGGGGTTGGAAACTCTTAGAGCTATAATTATTATGTCAACCAGTATATCAAAATATATGTTAGTATACTTATTATTTCCTTTACATATCGCCAGTATACTTACCAATATACTGAGAGTATCTTAATATACTGACAGTTTATTGCTTTTCGGTTAGTATACTAACAAGTATACTGGAATATCGTTAATATACTCAGTATTTTAAAAAAATATTAGAGTTTCCAGCCCCTTGGTACTAAAGCCCTATGTCCATGCCTATGTCAATGTTTATGTACAACGGAAAAACACGATTAAAAACCATTTCTGATGACTTTTTTTCAATTGAATGCAAAAAAAAATTACAAGACAACATTTTTTCGATGGATCAACTATGGTCCCCTTAAAACGAGCTGTCAAGTAGGAGCTTTCTGTCAAGAAGAACCGCGAGGTTAATTTTTCAAAATTGATTTAGAAAACCAATTTAAACTCTTTGTGGTCGTACCACGGGTCGTACAAAGGGTCATTATACTCAGAAAAACAAGCTTTATCACTGTATACAATAATATCAGCAATCTAAGCTTCATTTTAGGACCCAATTCCGTCGTGAAACTACATACTTTTTCTGTCATTCTTGAACGACGAAATAGCCTACTTTTTTGTACCAAAAATGACAGAATCGAATAGCAACACTTTTCAAAATAAATGTTGAAAAGTTCTACTTTTCAACACTGAAATGGGTGAACTTTTCTGAACTTTTCAAAAAAAAATTATTTAAACGATTTATTGACAAAATACATGAAAATTTAATTTTATAATAATTATTTCACTCAATGGGTGTTTTTCGGAATTGCAAACAATGTTTTATGGAATTCGTTGCAAAACTTGATTTTTTGGTGAACCTCGTTGGATAAATGTACGACTCGTGCTGGAAAAATCCTCTTTTTGCAACTTTTTGCATAAACTACTACTGAAAAATATTTATAAGACATGGAATTTACTATCTTTTTTCCGTGTCAGAGAGATTTCCTCATCGACCAAAAAGCAAAATTATCTGCGATGTTTTCGCAAAGTGTCACACTTTTGATGTTGCGCTACATCCTTGACATCTGTTTGTCACAAGTGTTAACAAAAGTTGTTTACCAAAGGATTCATTAAAAGTTTCAGAACAGTTTTGTGTCTTTTTGTAATTTCCGTAGTTATGTTCCGATAATTCCTCCAGAAATAATGCATTGCTACAACATTCCAACGATCGATCCGGATCTGCGCCACGAAGAAACCATTCTGCAGGCGATCAATGTGTTTGAATTTCTGAATCAGGTGATTGATGATGTTTTCGGAAAGGTCAATGCAAGAATCGAAACGAACCGCACCCGGCTCGATAAGATAAACGGCCGCATCGAAAAGGTCAACGAGGATGTGGCCAAACTGCGCGAGACGAAAGAGGCTATTGTGATCTACTCGCCGTGTCGATATCCGGCAGCGGATCTGGATGTGACGGTTCTGCCGACGTTTACTCCTTCGAATGGCATCCGGATGAAGGAAAACGACTTTGTGCTGCAGGACAGGACGTACGTTCCGACGCATTCGTACCAGGAGAAGATTCAGTTTTATCACGTCAAGAGTTCTACGGATCGACATCGGATTTATTCGTTTGATGGGACATCTCAGGAGAGCCGAAACGTTCATGAAGGAATCCAGTTTTTGGACTCAATTTTGCTGTTTAACAGCAAGGATTTTGCCATAGATTGCTCCGGGGCTGTCGATCAGTCAAGATCGAGCAAAAAATCCGGCGCAAGTCGCATTCGTGAGGAAAAGATCCTCTCGGCTTCGTCTCCAATCATCCGCAATCGTTCCCGCCGAAAGGGACAGGAAATATTTTACACGCCTTCGTTGAACGATGCCCCGAAAATTGATGTTCCCGTAGATTTGCCAGACCTGCCGGGAATCGTCACAAACATTCAGTACGCTGGGAACAACACCCTGATCGGTCCGTCTCTTCAACTGGCCCAAATCGCCGATCAGCTTCCGGAACTGGACACTTTGGTGGCGACCGAAGCTAAGGAAAAACCTCTCCAGAATGTTCCGCTACCATCAGTCCCCCTCCCCACTCCGATCGTCAACAGTCCAACAGTTTCCGCAGTCGCTGCTGCACCGCCACCACCTCCTCCGCCTCCGCCACCACCCCCGCCACCGGAAATGCTTGTCAGGAAGGACGACGAAAGTGATGGGGCAACGCGCCCCGTGAAGAAGGAACCGAAGACACCGGTTCCACCGACGACGCCGACCCCCGTCGATGCGCACTTTAATCTGATGGAGGCGATTCGGAATGCTGGCGGCGTGCAGAAAGCTAAACTGAAACACAGCGAGCCCAAGCAGGGCCGGACGGATTCGGTGAGTGAATTTGTAATGTTGGTTTTGAAAATATTTATTTTATTTTTATTTATTTATTTTTATTGAAAAGCACTTTAATAAGAATAGTTCAGACTGTTCAGCTATGTTTAATCTTAAATTTGATTGCTTTGAATTTTCAACACTAGGTGTAATCAACAAAATTTGCCAAAAATAATAGAAAATTGACGATATTTAAAAAAAAATACCAATGCAAGCAAACTGGTTTAAACATGTAAAGCAAATTTCAAAAATGATCAAATTAAAAAAAAAGAAACCTCTGAAAATGTAAAGAAGGTACTCCAAAACTCCACTTTTAGTTTGTACCCCATTGTTTGTAAGCGTTGGTTTGACAAAGTCAAATTGAAAAAATCAATATGCTGCAAAAAATCCAACGTCAAATTTAAGATGGTATTTCCTTTATTGATTTGTATAGAATGCTATGTTTTCTTTAAAATAAGTTTACCCTTAGTTATTTACTTTTCTTGATTATTATAAAGATATGGAGATCGTTTTCAAACTTATGATCTCATTATGACCAAATTTCTATTAGGATTTTTGTATAGTTTGGTCGAGTATCTTGTGAAATAATTTTCAATAAAGTTTGTTTTTTATTTCTAAGTCAGTTATATTAGTCCAAAAGTACTTTTTCATAAAACTCTATAATTGCCCAGATGTTACTAATAGGTTTAATAAAATACTCTCGAAGTGTAATCATTTTCACTATCCCAGTGAGTATTTTGGCTCGAGCCTCGAGTCGACTTGGCTCGAGTTCGAGCTTATGAATATGATACCGAATCGGATTCTTTTGGCAAAATTCCACTCAGAACAGATAAAATGTGTTTCCTAAATAATAAGCTAACGGGAATAATCAATCATATTATTTTAATATTTACGGGAGCGAATTAAAAAGTGTTGATTGAAATACTTTATAAAAATAAAATAAATGTAGAGATTAACCTTGTGCTAGAAACTTGACAAACATTAAGCCAAAATTTATAATAATTGAAATTATATTTGGCAGAAACTTTTATTATCAGATCCTTTGAAATTTGTTACAACTTGATGATTCGCAAAATATTTTATTTTAATTTTACTGATTCTTATTTACATACTTAATTTAGGTATTCATAGCGTTTATTTCGTAGTAATTGATGTAACAAATCTTTCAATTGTTCATAGTACGCTTTTCAATTGAAAACTATTTATTTAATATCGTTCTAGATTAATTTTTCAAAACAACCAATGCGCCGTGGGTTTCCTATGTACATACGACCTTTTGAAAAAGTAAACTTTTTGTGGTCGTACAGAGGGTCATTGTACTTAGAAAAATTAGCTTTATCGCTGTAAACAATAATATCAGCAATCTAAGCATCATTTTAGGACCAAATTAAAGAAATCAATAAATAAGGAATTTCCGTTTTTAGAATTTTTGAGTTCTTGATTTAGTTTTTTTTAAATATTTAAGTCTTCAATTTTGAATGTTTTAGATTTTTGAGTTTCTGAATTTATAATTCTGGAGCATCAGGGGACACAGCTGAACTATTTTGCCAATTCCGAGACAAAAGGTAACTATTTTACCAAACTCACAGTTTTCAAAGGTAGCTGGCAATGACAAGTATTGTTTAACACTTCGTAATTTATGAAAAAGTTGTCTGCATAACATTAATTTTATAAATTTAACAAATTTATAAAAAAAAGCAAAAAAAAAAATTAAAAACTAAACTATCATAAATCTAGGGATTTGAAAATCGGTGATTCTCGCCAAAGTTTCACTCAGAAAAATCGATGCTAGAAATTTGTATTATTTTTTTCTGAGCATTTCTCTAACCTACAAAATGACTCCAACAATGCTCCAAAGTTATCATTTTTTTTGTAATCTAAGGTAGTGACAAAAATGGAATGAGATTTTAAAAATTTAAGAATTTAATAATTAAAGAATTTAATAAATTAATAACTTAAGAATTTAGAATTTAGGAATTTGATAATTTAAGAATTTAATAATTTTAGAATTTAGGAATTTAGGAATTTAGGAATTTAAGAATTTAAGAATTTAAGAATTTAAGAATTTAAGAATTTAAGAATTTAAGAATTTAAGAATTTAAGAATTTAAGAATTTAAGAATTTAAGAATTTAAGAATTTAAGAATTTAAGAATTTAGGAATTTAGGAATTAAAGAATTTAAGAATTTAAGTATTTAAGAATTTAAGAATTTAAGAATTTAGGAATTTAAGAATTTAAGAATTTAGGAATTTAAGAATTTAAGAATTTAAGAATTTAAGAATTTAAGAATTTAAGAATTTAAGAATTTAGGAATTTAAGAATTTAAGAAATTAAGAATTAAGGAATTTAAGAATTTAAGAATTTAAAAATTTAAGAATTAAGGAATTTAAGAATTTAAAAATTTTAGAATTTAAGCATTTAAGAATTCAAGAATTTAGGAATTTAAGAATTTAAGAATTTAAGAATTTAAGAATTTAAGAATTTAAGAATTTAAGAATTTAAGAATTTAAGAATTTAAGAATTAAAGAATCTAAGAATTTAAGAATTTAAGAATTTAAGAATTTAAGAATTTAAGAATTTAAGAATTTAAGAATTTAAGAATTTAAGAATTTAAAAATTTAAGAATTTATGAATTTAAGAATTTAAGAATTTAAGAATTTAAGAATTTAAGAATTTAAGAATTTAAGAATATAAGAATTTAAGAATTTAAGAATTTAAGAATTTAAGAATTTAAGAATTTAAGAATTTAAGAATTTAAGAATTTAAGAATTTAAGAATTTAAGAATTAAAGAATTAAAGAATTTAAGAATTTAAGAATTTAAGAATTTAAGAATTTAAGAATTTAAGAATTTAAGAATTTAAGAATTTAAGAATTTAAGAATTTAAGAATTTAAGAATTTAAGAATTTAAGAATTTAAGAATTTAAGAATTTAAGAATTTCGGAATTTAAAATTTAAGAATTTAAGAATTTAAGAATTTAAGAATTTAAGAATTTAAGAATTTAAGAATTTAAGAATTTAAGAATTTAAGAATTTAAGAATTTAAGAATTTAAGAATTTAAGAATTTAAGAATTTAAGAATTTAAGAATTTAAGAATTTAAGAATTTAAGAATTTAAGAATTTAAGAATTTAAGAATTTAAGAATTTAAGAATTTAAGAATTTAAGAATTTAAGAATTTAAGAATTTAAGAATTTAAGAATTTAAGAATTTAAGAATTTAAGAATTTAAGAATTTAAGAATTTAAGAATTTAAGAATTTAAGAATTTAAGAATTTAAGAATTTAAGAATTTAAGAATTTAAGAATTTAGGAATTTAAGAATTTAAGAATTTAGGAATTTAGGAATCTAAGAATTTAAGAATTTAAGAATTTAAGAATTTAAGAATTTAAGAATTTAAGAATTTAAGAATTTAAGAATTTAAGAATTTAAGAATTTAAAAATTTAAGAATTTATGAATTTAAGAATTTAAGAATTTAAGAATTTAAGAATTTAAGAATTTAAGAATTTAAGAATTTAAGAATTTAAGAATTTAAGAATTTAAGAATTTAAGAATTTAAGAATTTAAGAATTTAAGAATTTAAGAATTTAAGAATTAAAGAATTTAAGAATTTAAGAATTTAAGAATTTAAGAATTTAAGAATTTAAGAATTTAAGAATTTAAGAATTTAAGAATTTAAGAATTTAAGAATTTAAGAATTTAAGAATTTAAGAATTTAAGAATTTCGGAATTTAAAAATTTAAGAATTTAAGAATTTAAGAATTTAAGAATTTAAGAATTTAAGAATTTAAGAATTTCGGAATTTAAAAATTTAAGAATTTAAGAATTTAAGAATTTAAGAATTTAAGAATTTAAGAATTTAAGAATTTAAGAATTTAAGAATTTAAGAATTTAAGAATTTAAGAATTTAAGAATTTAAGAATTTAAGAATTTAAGAATTTAAGAATTTAAGAATTTAAGAATTTAAGAATTTAAGAATTTAAGAATTTAAGAATTTAAGAATTTAAGAATTTAAGAATTTAAGAATTTAAGAATTTAAGAATTTAAGAATTTAAGAATTTAAGAATTTAAGAATTTAAGAATTTAAGAATTTAAGAATTTAAGAATTTAAGAATTTAAGAATTTAAGAATTTAAGAATTTAAGAATTTAAGAATTTAAGAATTTAAGAATTTAAGAGTTTAAGAATTTAAGAATTTAAGAATTTAAGAATTTAAGAATTTAGGAATTTAAGAATTTAAAAATTTAAGAATTAAGGAATTTAAGAATTTAAAAGTTTTAGAATTTAAGCATTTAAGAATTCAAGAATTTAGGAATTTAAGAATTTAAGTATTTGAGAAATTAAGAGAGCCAGATTCTGTTACGCCCAATAAAGTTCATATTTGGAAATTGAGCACAGTTCGTCCACCGGAACAAGCCCCAATAATCATTTCTGTTACATTTTACCCTATTTTACCGTTTTCAGGAAAAGTTTGGAATATGATTCGCAAAATTAAAAATTATCCTTTACTGCATAAACAATAAATCTCGGGTTAGTTTTCAAAACGTCGTATAAGCCAAACCCTTCATGTGGGGAAAACCAATGAACAAGTTTTCGGCCATTATTTTAATTCTTATTTATATGTAAGTGGGTTTCAAGGGCATATTTTTAGTCAAAATCATTGCTTTGACTATAAGCTATGGTTGCCATATCAAGTGAATAAAATTTATTAACAATTAATGTGTGTTTTAGTCTTGTTTTACCACACCAGGTTGATTCGACCTTTTACATGAGCAAATTGTTTCATACGTCCCTGTACTTGGGACTATTTTTGAGTAAGAATGACAATACGACCATTGGCAAAATTTATTTATTTTATGACTAAACCACATTTAAATCAAACATTATTATTTTGAACATCGTTTCAACACCCCGCAAAGAGGGCAGTCGATGTTTTGTGTTTTTGGAGGAGATTGGGAGAAAACATCGCAGGGGAGAAAGGTCCAACTGACAGATTTTATTCTCCCTCTCTCGCGTTGGCTCATACGCTAGCTGAGAGCACGAACAAAATGACGAATTACCACTGATTTGTTTATCTTTTCTTCAGTGGTCTATAGGACCTTGAAGAACTCGGGGTTCCTGGAGTTTTGAGAGGGCGTTTATGCGTGATAAGATGGATGCGGTCATTATTGCTTGTTCCTGAACAGATTATGCAACTTGATTTTGCGTTGGTTTAGGCTGCCACACAAAATGATGATTTTGGGGGAAGCTAGCCGTATCTTCCGGAATAAATGACTGAAACTGGGTTTTGCTGGCTGGCAAATTGGAAAATATTCTTCGCGCATCCTTTAAGTCATATAATCAGCGCAATGTTTTTAACGGGATAACAAATATTCATCTTTTTTCGTAAAAACTCATGTGCGCATTATCATAAAGCAATTCAAACTGAACTTACGTCCTTTTTCTATGAGCGTAAGTACATTTTTGAAATTATCAGTACTTACGACCTTGCATCACCAAAGACGTATGTGACTTCTCCGTATGAAAAGCACATTCGACCTTTTATATGCGGGCGATATTTTCGTTTAAATTTATTTTTTTGAAAATTCTGCTCGAGTAGATTATTAGTAGTGCGTTAGAAGAGTGCAACCGTGCCAAAAACTCAATTTTGGACAACTGGCGCTTACGACCTTTTGAAAACTAACCCGAGAAATAAGGTTAAAACATGACTCATGGCCTAGCTCATGGCTATTTCTTTTAGTCTTCAGAGCCGTTAACCAGATGTTAAAAAATGAGTTGAGTGAAGTAATAAATTTATTCAAGAAATCCTCACCAATACTTAAAAAAAAATCTCTGTACAAAGATTAGATTATTTCGACGTTTCTTTTTAAGAAAATACAAACAAACATTTCAAAAGAAATTCAATTTTGTTTTCGTAACAACACTTCTAAGAAGTAAAACGTCGATCCATTTGCGTAAAAGAGGATTTTGGTGACTCACCACACATAACCTTTGGACGTCTAGAAATGAACAGAAACTTGCAACAGAGACCACAAAAGTGGATTTCTTTGCTTTGCTTTTTTGAAAGAAATTCTATCTCTCTCAATTAATGTATTTATCAAAATTGCCATCCGCCCAAAATCTGCGCTTGAGCAAAATTTGCTAGCAAATCCGCACGATCCGCGCCGTCCGTAACAACCCTGCATTTTAGTCGTTACAATCAGAATTGGTCCAAGGAACTCAAGATACTAACCAAGTTAAAAATGCATCTAATTTTCCTATCATTTCACCTCCACAGACCAAACCTTCTGCTGCTACTTCTGGCGGTCCCCAGAACTTCATCGACGATCTGCACAGCAAGCTGCAGATGCGCCGCAAGGGCATCTCCGGCGCCCGCGAGAACCCGGACCAGCCGGGCAACGTCATTGACCGCCTTTCGGCGCTGATTCCTCCACCCCCACCCAAAATGGACGCCAGCGCCAGCGAGAGCAACGACGAGGAGGATTGGGATTGAACAAGTGCATTTACGATTTTTGTTTGTTTTTTTTTTCGTGTTACAGTTCTTTATTTTTTACGCAAAATTGTTACTGATTACAGTGTGTTTGTGTGTATGTGATTGGGAAATTATATATCATTCGTCAATTCGGTTACACACGTTTGTTAGAGGAAAATATAATAAACCTACACTTTATTTTACGCGTTGATGATGATTTGAATATTGTTCAGTAAATGATGGCCGAAATGTCCAGACAACCGGCTCCCTTCTTAGATGGGCTTAATCTTAAAGTGCAAACCAATCAGGGAAAATACTAAACATTTCAGATCCTGCACCAGATAGTAGAAGCAACGAAGTCCTTCGGGATCTTTCGACTGGTTGACGTCCACCAGCGAGCCCGTCTTGGAGGTAGTGAAAGAGATGTGCTCGTCGCCGATGACGATTTCCAGTTCCTGAAAATTTAAAAATGTTATTTATCAACCAATTTACGCATCACGCCCAACTGACCCCACCCTCCCGTAAAGCCAAACATAACCTAACCAACAAAACTCTCAGCCCAACAAAAAAACAGTTGTGTTTACCTGCCGTCCGACGCGATCCGGCGGCGGCCACAGCGAGTCGTCCTCCTGCATGATCTCCGAGTCGACGATGACGCGCTTCAGCTCCTCCATCACGGACTGGTGCACGTACGCCTCCTTCCGGATCATGGTGTCGTTTTTGTAGTTGGAGTTGTTCGCGTACCGCAGTTTGCCGTCCGGCCGGAACTCAAACTCGAGAAACTCGTGCCCGAACTTGCCCTTGTGGCCAACGTAGTACCGCAGGTAAAAGTCCTCCGTGCTGGAGGCCATCGTGCGGGGGAATTGAGGGTGAAATCCTGTGAAAATCCGGGTTTTTGTGGGTGACCGACTTGGCAAAGCTGATGAAGAAAAACTTTCTCGGGCGTTTGACAGTTCGCTCGCGCTTGTGTTGCAGTTGCAGCCGCGCGGTGACATTACGGTGCGATGTTTTTTTCGGGTGCACTGAAGGATGTTGTGCGACATTTTTGATGTGACAAATTTTGTTTCAAAGTAGAGTAGGGTCATGCTCCGTTTGTGGATCATCTTCATATTTCTTTTATAAAAAATCTCAGGTGTGCATTTTTATAACAAAACGTAATGTTGCATTTTGGTTAGATTTTTTTATGGAAATGATATTTTTCATTTTGATTTAAACATCAGGTTTAGTTAAAGATTGTATAGAATGCTGCAGAAAGCAAAAGTAACTTTTTCGCAGCGCATTTTCGTTCTTTTTTGCAACTCTTTAATTTGCTGAAGTTCTGCAAGATAGAAAAAAAGAATAATATTCATACCCTCTGGCAGCTTGTTTGGTACAATTTAATTTTGTCTTCTTCAAATCAGTAATCTATCTACCCACGTACATAATATGTATGGCATATTTTGTATGGAATTTAGGAGGTGTGCAATTGTCTACCAAAACCGGAAATGGATTTTATTTGTATTTTTTATTTTGGCTCAAACTTTGTGGGGGCCTTCCCTATGACCAAATAAACTATTTTGTGTGATTGGTTCATCCATACAAGTCTCCATACAATTTTGGCTGCTGTCCATACAAAAATGTTATGTAAATATTCAAACGGCTGTAACTTTTGAGTGAATTTTCTGATCAATTTGGTGTCTTCGGCAAAGTTGTGGGTATTGTTGAGGACTACTGAGAAAAAAATAGGTACACGGAAAAAATATTTTGCAGATTTTTTAATCAACTTTTTTTTCACTAAAACTCAATTTCCCAAAATCTGGCGCCGAGTTATGATTTTTCGAAAAAAATAGTGATTTTTGGAAAAAAAATCGAAGTTTCGTGCAAAAACAAGTTTAAAATTATTTTTTAATGCAAAATTGAATTTGCAATCGAAAAGTACTCTACAGATTTTTTGATAAGGGGCTCCGTTTTCAAGATATAGCCACCGAAAGTTTGATTTTAGCGAAATATTTGCAGTTTTTCAATTTTTAAAAATAGTGACCATGAGTGACCGTTTCTATTTTTTTATCGAAAGGTTCAGAAAATTTGCTATAAAATTGTCTAAGAGACATTGAAGATTTTACTTCGGGTTGCTGAGATAGAGCCGCTTTAAGAAAAAGAAACACGAAAATTGAAGTTTTCTAAATCTCACCAAAACAACCCACCATTTTCTAATGACCATATCTTAGCAAATAATGGTCCGATTTTCAATTTTAATACATGAAAAATTCGTGAAATTTTCCGATCTTTTCGAAAAAAATATTTTTTCGTAATATTCAATGTTTGGCCCTTTTAAAATGTTAGTCTTGATTTAAAAATTTAAAAAAAAAATTTTCGAAAGAATCGGAAAAATTTTACGAATGATAATGCTGTGATATCGTACCTATTAAAAAAGTCCTCAACAATACCTACAACTTTGCCGAAGGCACCAAATTGATCAGAGCATTCACTCAAAAGTTACAGCTGTTTGAATATTTACATACCTTTTTTGTATGGTCAGCAGCCAAAATTGTATGGAGACTTGTATGGGTGAACCAATGACGCAAAATAGCTTATTTGGTCATAGGGAAGGCCCACACAAAATTTAAGTCAAATAAAAAAATACAAAAAATAAAAATGGTCGAAATCGGCCGATTTCGTAGAGAGTTGCTCAGGTGAGCAAAGTTTCATCAAATAAAAAAATAGAAGAAATGAAAATCGCGAAATAATTTGCGAAAGTCTAGAGATCAGAAAATTTAGCAAAAGTTCAATTTGAACATTGAAAATCGGACCAATAGTTTATCAATTTGTCAGTTGGAAATTACTGCCAAATTAGATGACGGGTAAAATAAATCTTTTTCATTGATTCGAATTCTTTTTGAGGCTGTATCTCTGAAATGTATTGCCCGATTTTCAAAATTCCTGAGAGAAAATTGTAGAAATTTTCTCTGTCTTTGAAAAAGAAATCGTTTTGCTTTTCTTTCATGATTAACTTAAAAATTTAAACTTTAAAAAATAAACCTTTTAAAAAAATCGAAAATGTATACCTAAAAGCAGCTTCAATATAAGCACGGTACATTTTATCAATAATAATAATAATAATAATAATGCGATTGCAAAATCGGTTTTCCTCGAGGTTTTCCTCTAAAAAATGATATTTATTTATTTTTTCTCCAGATTGTCGATATTTTCTTGATATTTTCTAAAAACTTTTTTTTTGAGCGTCATAACTCCAAAACCAAATTTTGCACCATCACGTACTATGGCTCAATAGATATTTTTTTTGAGTCACCTGAAACATTAAAAAAAATCGAAAATATTAAAAAACGTATTTTGGGAATTTAACTTTTAGTCATTATAGGGATTATGGGTTACAGTCAAAATAAATGGCAACTTTTTTCGTTTTCTATTTTTTTTTTCTGAAAAGTCCTAATCATAGCCTACAAGTTTGCCGAAGCCATGAAATCAATCAGAAAATCTCGTACAGAATTTCGTAAGTTTACATACCCATTTTATGTGATCAGCTCCCGAAATTGTATGGAAACTGAAGATGAGAAATGACCTCTTTTGACATAGGAAATTGATAGACAAAGTTTCATCCAAATCAAAAAATGTTAGAAAAAAGTCGATTTGCAAATATTTTTAAGGCCTCTAGGGATGCCACATGGGTTTATAAAATGTCTGTAAAAAAGACTGTCTGTCTGTGCATTTGTCTGAATAAACTTTAAATATATCAATGAATAGTAATGGAAATCATGGAAATTTAATTTAATGAAGTTTGTGAACTTAAAAAAAAGGTCTTATACAAAACCCTCCAAAATTTAAAAATTCTAAAAATTTAATTCAAAAGTTCTTTAATGTCGCCATATTAGATTTAGAAATCTGATAGCTTTAGAGCATTTTGGAGTCATATTTAAGATAGGATTCAGATAGATAAGTGTTTAAAAATATAAAAATATGAAATTCGTGTATCGATTTTCCCGAAATGTTCATATCCCCAGTCTTTTTTTTAATTTTTTATTTAATGATTTGGAACAATTTTATGATATCGAATACAAAGTTATTTGAACGTTTGTAATTTTCATTCGCATTCAAATAAGCTAATCCATTTTTTTTTTGAGGCGAAATGAACACCCTTTCCCATCTCGGGACGTGACATTCAAGTATCTTAAGTTCTTCGTCATGATGGCTATCATTGTAGCATTAACACTGCACCTTTCTATGTGAAGTTCTACGTTCCTACCGAGCTAGCTCTTTAAACAAAAACTGAGTTTGATTTGACTTGGAACACAAATCCACCAGAACAGAAATCCGCAGAGATCCACTGGGACAGAAATATACCGTTAACAGGATCTACCCCTTTTTCGGAGCGAAAAAAAAATATAGCGACACTTTCCTTATAACTATCTTTTTGTGCCGAATCACGTTTGTTTTTATGCATGAATTCTGCAGAAAGCTTCATTACTTCGAAAAAGTGTTTGGTACCGACAGTCACAAACGATGCTAAAGTATTTATCCGACATACTTTTTTTCGGTCGCCCGATTTTGCACAGCTGAATTGGTTCTCCTGGAACAACTTCATCTTCCTGTTTGCATTGTTGTCAAAAAATAAATGCAAGAGCGATTAGCCTTGATGACAGATAGCACAAATGCGCTTTCCGCTAAAGTACCTAATATTATGTAAATATCGCCATTTTCGCAAAGTGGCACTAAAGATTACAAGCAACATTTTCCACTAAAAGGTTAATCATCCATATTTTAAGTACATACATTGCCTTTGCCATCCAGGCATGGTATCTCCTCCAAGAAATAAAACAACCAGCTAAAGTAGTTCTGTTGCTGTTTTACGAACATGCAAGTCAAGCAGAAGTCTAAAACATTTTGGCGCCAAGGCTTAGTCAGTTTCCCCAGTGTTGTAATCTGCAACGGTGGCTTCGGCGTTCGATGCTTGAATAAAATGCTTTCAAGCAAATTAAACGAGGACCTTCGGATTCAGTCCATGTCGATGAGTTTTGGGCTGCTCAACTTAGTGATGGACAAGTATTTCTTTCGCTTCTACAATTTTGAGATTGCATCTCAAACGGTCAAAAACAGTTGCATTATTTTTCAAACAGTTCGTTTGTTACGTTTATTCATATACATGTAAGATGTTTTTTTACTGTGTTCAGAAAAAAACAGTACTGGTCACTACTAATAACTTTGTTTTGTGTTTTTTTTTGTTTTCACTAAGTATATTTACGCTTCCATTTTGTGTTTGCGCGTGCACGCGCAAACGCTGTGTCTTACTGTTTGCTTTTTTGTTTCTCCCTTCCTCCTAAGCTTACTGTGTTTTGTTTGTAGGGGGTGTTTTTTTTTGTTTTCACTCCGCGCCGTACACATTTCCGCAATCAACTTAAAGGTAGGTGTTGATTTTTTGTATTTTTTTTGCTTTTAAAATTTTTTCTCTTACTTTTTCTTCTTTGCGTTAATATTACATGGCCTTCCTTAAAAAATAAAGGGGGGGAGATGTGTGTGAGTGTGTGTGTGTTTTTTTTTGTAACTTTTCAGTGGTGAAAATAGGGTAAAAAGAGATAAAGAAAACGTCCGGAGTTGGTGCCTCTATTTTCTACGTACTTTTTGTTGTTGTTTAAAGTCAAATGTATTCGAATGTATTCTTAAGTCAGATGTGACGAAGGGGAAAAAGAAAACCAAGATCGTGTGTGGATTTTGGGCCGCGTCAGCCGCTCGTTCGCTCGTTTCGGTGGTTCGAAAAAAATAATTTTGCGTTATTTTTCCTCCCTCACGACAACACACGCCGGCCGGCCGGGCGCGCACTCAAACACTGCTTTTTCTTCGCTCCCTCTCTCTTTCTATTCTGCCTAAAAACTTCGTGTGTGAGTGTGTGTTTGAGTTGTTTGTTTTTGTCTATCGAGTTCAAAGTTTCTTTTTGTGGATGATTTTGCTGCTGCTCTCGAGAAGTAAGGCCCCGAACATTTATACAATAAATTAAAAATAATCTTTTTTTGTTATTTTTTTCTGGCTTTTTGTAAGGTTTTTTTTCTCTCTTCTCTTAGCTTCTCCTGCCGCCGCTGCTCGACTTTTTACCCATTGTTCCCTCCCGCGTACCTACATGTTATTTTTTTGTATCGCTCTCTCGCACACAACATACTTTTTCTTAAGGGTTAATTAGTTCAGTCGCTCTCCTCTCCGGACTCATCGTCGTCATCGTCCGAGTCCTTCTTTTTGCTCTTCTTGGGCGCCTTCTTGGCGGCCTTGGCGGGCTTCTTGCCCTTGCCGGCGTCCTTGCTGCCACCGTTTCGCTCAAACTCCTGGACGGCCTTGTTGTACTCGTCCTTCATCTTGGCGGCCTTGTTCTCCCACTCCTGTTGGAAAGCAAAACAAAAAGACAAGGTTGGAATGTTAGTACTGCTGTTGATTGGGTGGGTAGATTTGTGTTAAAACTTACGGTCTTGTCCTTCATGCCTCTCCATAGCTCACCACCCTTCTTGGCGATCTCGGTCACCTTGATGCCGGGGTTCTCCTTCTTGATTCCCTCGCGGGCAGAGTTCAGCCACAGCATGTACGCGGACAGAGGACGCTTCGGTTTCTCGGCCATTGTTTGTGTGTGTTGGTTTGTTTGTTACGAAAAAGAGATCTGGAAAAAGCAGAAGAAAAAAAACCCGTTAAAATCTCGCTCCTGGTGAATGCCCCCCTTAAACTTGTAACGGACAAAATTTGAATTTCTCAAAAGTGGCAGCAAAGTAGCAACAAGCTGTCGACATTTCATCACACTCTCACTCACACAAGCGCGCGCTAATAAAACGAAGAAACCCGAATTTTATCTCCTCTCCACCAACCAGCTAGAGGTATGAGAAGCCGTTGGAGATTCAACGCACAGTAGGCAAAGAAGGAAAAAATCAATTTTCATAAAACGCGACCCAAGTAGGCTGACTGAATGTGTGTGCGTCACTAGACACTCAAGGGTTCTTCACGCCATACAAAATGGTGAAGCGAACAAACACAAAGTTGGCTGCTTGGCATTTTTTCGTGTGGACGAGAAGGAGCAGCGGGAAAGGGAATAACGAAATTAACCGTTTATGATATTTGATCGGGGTAGGCTGTGAGAAAGCCAGAGGAGGTTCAGCAAGCTGACGGCATATATGCTGGCAAACAGCCTACTATGGGAAGAGAGCGAAGAAGAGGGGGTGAAGCGTTGCTTGCTTGTGGAGTAATGTTAAAAATGGCGCGCTTTTGAAGCGTTCGTTCAAGCGACGCTTCGACGAGAAGCGCGTGCGATTTGAATGAAATTTTGTTTCGTCTGATTTTGGAAGAAAGAAATGTCATTTTCACGGTTGTTTTTTCACTGTTTAATGGTACAACACTAGAATCAAAGCCATAATGATTAAAAACTGAAAACAAGCCTGAAATGCTTGCAGTTCTGAACGACTATTAACTTAGTTGTGACAAAATAAGAGAATTACTAAATTAAATCAAGCTGTAATAAACAACCAATGAGCACAAATTGAATCAAGCACAAGCAAGCTTCAAACAAGCACTAATTTTAATCCTTGTTGTAGATTGACTGCTCAATGGTTGCTTTGATTGTTGATGACCAACAAGCTTCTTGTTGAAGTCCCGTAAAATATCACTTTTAAAAGGACACAACTCGTAACAACTATTTTCAAACACTTTCACTTCCTAACAACTTACTAGAGACTTCCTTTCAGGACACGAGAGAGTTAAACCAGGAGACAACCTTCCTCAACAGGATCGAGCACGGTACTGCCAAACTGTTTACAAACACGGAAACTGGTCTGCTCTGGTTTCCCCCTCTCTTACTTCACACCCTTCCGTCCTAGGGTAGGTAGCCCGGTGTGTGGCACAGATTTTATGCCAAGCACACACAAACACACACACACATACAGGACACAAATGGCGGCGGCAGCCGCGTGCGTGTTTACGCGCGCTTTTTCTAACAAGAACACACACACATGAGTGAGGGTTTGTTTTTTTAGAAATGTCCCAGAATGGGACGCGCGTGAGCGTCCCACAATTTGATTATGTAACGGAAATTGACCGGACCTCTTAAACGGTCGTTTTACATTTTGTGGGGAAATTTGGGCGATTTCACGTTCCAAGTTATTAAATGAGCGAAAGGAAATTCGGTTACAATTTCGGAGCCTGCTTGGATCGAATGACCTAATAGGTCATAGCGAAAAATCCAAGCAAACACAGCCCAAAAAAGCGCGCCAACGCCCTGAATCAATTTGTATGACGCCGAAGCGAAATTTGGGCCCGTTACAAAAACCACGAACGATGCCATCTTCCGGGAATTTCAATCCCAAAGAGGGCAGCACACGTCTCTCGCTCTCTTGAACACACGCGGTGCTTGGCTCGTGTAAAACTCGTCCATACAAAATGGACGCCCCGAGTTGTATGAAGAGCAAGCGCGCCTCTCCCGCCTGCGCGTCCCCCCGCCGCTTCCCAAACGGCCCGGGACCAGGTCACCTCTAGTAGCTCCCCCCTCTTACTCGCACAGTTGAAGAAACGCGCGAGATGAGCCTATTATGGAGTCGCTCTTCAAGCAGCTTGGGCGAAAATCGATTTTTCAGCTAACGTTGCAGTAGGCTTTGAAATCGCTGGAAAATTCGCGCCCAAATTTTGACAACTTCTACAACCGACGAATTGTTTCAATAGTAGAAAACCCGGAAACAGGGTTGCCACATTTGATTCTGTATTTTTGAGGGTCAAAAATCTGTATATCTGTATCAGGGGGACGAAAATCTGTATTTGGAATCTGTATTGACATTTTTAAACAATTTTTCAAAAAACAAAATATTCTAAATTGTTTTTTAATGCATAAAAATGCTCTACAATCTAAAATTTAATGTTTGGGCTCATCGAGTAATTGAAAAAAATATATTTAAAGAATTAAAATTATTTGATTTTAATAAAAAATAGGAAAAATCTGTATATCTGTATGTTTTTCTTAAAATCTGTATTTCTTTATATACAGATTCTGTATGACCTCATCACCTCAAAAATCTGTAAAATACAGATAAATCTGTATTTGTGGCAACCCTGCCCGGAAAAGAAGCCGGTAATAAAAACGTAAACACCACCAACACAAAGAAGACTCTCTCCTTGTGTGTAAAAACGCACCTCTTTTCTTGTTTTTTTTTTCCCAAGTGTTGGGAAAGCTTCTTGCTAGAGGTTTGAACACACTAACACTTGTACTTTTTCTCTCACTGAAGGTAGAGCTAGAAGCAAAACACAACCGACTGGATCAACGAACGAAGCTACGACTGAATCGTACCAGCTCGAACAAACTGGCTCACGGTCCAAGCTCCTAGGTCGACGGCTCTACGAGGCACGCACACCACCACCGCTCGAACGCCGTGTACGTACACGGCCCGCATGAACTCCATTCATCCCTTCGCGGTGAACCGCTCGCCAGTGTCGGGCGCGGCCGACGGCGTCGGTAGCCATTTTGAGCGCGGCCTACTACAAGTACCAGCCGAAGAAACGCGCGCCAACCCGGTGGAAACTTTGCAAATGTCAAACAATGCAAAATTATCAATTAAAATCAACTAGATTTCAACCGGACTCGACCCCAACCCCCTCAACGCAGTGTCAGAAGCCCTCAAAACCACAAACCACGCGGTTTTCCATCGTATGACGCAAACGGTGACCACTTTCCGGTTCCGACCGTCAAACCCAAATTCCCCGAAAAGTACCCCCAACCAACCCTGGAAACCCACCCAAATCAACTCTCCAAATGACCCCAAACCCCCCCGGCAAGCCCATAAACGCCCAAATCTAACCCAAAGACCCAAAAAATCAATCAAATTCACAATCTCCACCAAGTCATTCAGTCACACATGGTACAACCGCCATTACTTCGCTCAGCGGAGGACGGCTTGGTCCAAAGCAAAGGAGAAATTTCAAAACGGAGCGCGCGCGCGATTGCGACGCCATTCGGGGACCCAGACACAGCCCACTACTACAGCCTGAACAACGTACCGAAGAGCACATATTGGTGGTACCGTAATCTGGCCGAACGAACATCATGAAAGAGCGGGTCCGCTCGTTCGTTCATACGGACAGTGCGCAGGGATCGCGTGGGGACGCCTGCCCGGGATGAATCGGAGTTCATTTGTATGGGACGCTCGCTGCGCGAGTTCATTGGTTTCGAAGGGTAAGCCACTGAAGCGTCGGTTGGAGGGATCTTTTTTTGGTGGGAAATGTTTGGTGATTTGAGAGAAAATGTGCTATTTTAGATTTGAATTTAAATTTTTACTTAAGTTATGAAAGCACACAATTTGTTAAGTAGTTTTTCTTAGGATTGTTGATTAAATTTTGGCAAATTTTGTACTACGAGTCCACCAAAGTAGTTAACTTGTTACAAGCCAAGGAAGGAACATTTTAATTTTTTGGATTTTTACTTGACTTTTTATCGTATTAATATCAGATTTTATCGAAGTTATAAATTACGCCATAAGATTTTAGCTAAAATTTAAAACCAGAATTTATTTTTCAACTCAGCGTCGCAGAAATCAAAACAAATGTCAGGCGACAATCAGACAATCAAACATTGTAAACAAAAATAAATGTCGGTCATTGCACAACTACAGTGGAAACTCGTCCGTTAAAAATAGAAAAGAAGGCGCGCAAACCCTCGTTTGGCTCATGTTTGTTGCATTCGTCGGTAGGCAACAAAATTAGTTGATTCTACAAGGATAAATTGTTGAGATTGGTTTGATTATTGAAAACTGAAGGCACCATATTTACACACCAAATTGTGAGATTCGCTTTCTGATATTTCCAAAAAAGTAATCACGTGATTGATCGAGTCATATTTTAGTTTTGTGACCCAAATTTTTATTTGGAATGAAATTCAGGTGAAGACTTCGAATAATCAGGTACATAGGTACGAACTGTATTGAAATTTATTAAAAAAAAAAAACCAAAATTTTTGTGTTTTGGATTTATTTTTGAATTTGAAATCTATAAGGTTTTGATTTCAGAATGTTAACATTTTAATTTTTTGAATTTTTGTTTTTTAAAATTTTTGAATTTTTTTTATTTACGTTTGAATTTGCGTATTTTAAAACTTTTATATTTTAGAAAGTTTGAATTTTAAAACTTCTATATTTAAAAATTTCAGTATTTTTAAACTTTTGAATTTTAAAATTTTTATTCTTGAAATTAAGGGTTTTTGAAATTATTTTCTTAAAGTTTTTTATATATTTCTAATCTAATCTAATCGAACACAAGCGCAGCCAGTCCGAAGAAAGCATCCTTGAAGAACTTGTGGTAAGATTACGCCTCAAGTCCTTTCTTGTCAATATTAATGATTACAGTACAGCAAAAATTAAAGCGGCCAGGCCTACTGCGTTGCATTAACCGCAGAGACAGATTCTGTGGACGGATCACATTTCACAGAATCATCAGGGGAGGAAGGATGCTTTTACATACCGTACCAAACGCTCCGAATCAGTTTTGGTGTGGTGTGTAAGTGTAAATTTGGCAGATAATAATATTTAGTAGCGTGGGGAGGGGAGGGGGAGGAAATGAGGATAGGAGAAAGGGAAGGTGGGAAAGGGATATAATTTAACAATTTCAATATTTTCCAAAAAATCACGTACAGTCCATACTCTATAATCCGAAGGCCTCAGACAAATTCTACCTTTGATAATCACATCTTCGGATACATTTTTGCCTTCCTCACCTTACTGAGAAAAGGCTATAAAATCACTCGAAAAACGAAATTCTTAATTTGACCTCCTAGACCCACCTTCACGTATCACTACCGACTCATAACCAAATTCTGAGCAAATTTCTGTGTGTGTGGTGGGATGTTGAGAAAAAAAATTGCACTGGATTATCTCGGCACTGGCTAAACCGATTTGGACCGTTTTGGTCTCATTATTCGATCCGTCTTGGGGTCCCATAAGTCGCTATTGAAAATTATAAAGTTAAGTACTTCAAAAGTTATGCTAAAAAAACGATTTTAACAAAAGTTTGGAAGATTGTAAAAAGGGTGGTTTTTGTAAGAAACCCCGCCATGTTATACATTTTCAGAAAGGTAATCAAATGACCTTACCAACGAGTTTAATAGATTGCAGATCTGACGACCCTGCCAAAAGTTACAAGCTTGTAAGTGCCCTGAATTATGAAGATCTGACTAACCAATCTGATGATATGAGTAATGAATCAAGTTGACAGAACACTGAGAGGTCCGCTCTTTTGTTTCTATTTTGGATAGCATTACCCTCTAAATGTGAGGAAGGCACCAACCACCTAAGGGTGGATTAAGTAACGTATTTTTTGTTCCGATTCGATTATATGAAGTCCCATACGAACCTTCGGATAATCGAGCTTGGACTGTACTAGATTTTGACTTTTATATTTTATTTATTTTTTTTTGTACTCTAAAATTGTTTATTTTTTGGATCTCCAAATATTAAATATCTAAAATCTTGAATTTCTAAATTTTTTGAAAATGTTTAAAGTTTTGAATAATTAATATATTATTTTTTTATTTGTTCTATTTTTGCCTCTCAATCATATTAATTTTTGCCAGAATATTTAATGCTTATTTGTTATGGATTTTTCCTGTTTTCTTGTTCATTCTGAGCAAAAACAAAAATTCGGTTTTATAGTTATCGGTAAAACCCTTTTTTTAAATTTAATATTTGTAAGCCTCAGATTTTATTTTTTTTTATTTATTTTTTATTTTTAGCAAATTTTGAATTTCCAGGTCTGGATTGGTTTTAATACTTGACTTATATTATTTTGAATTTATGTGTTTTCACCAAAAAGATATTTAAAAATTTTCAATTGTTAAATTATGGATTTTTTATTCTAATAGAGTCTAGATTGGATTATCCGAAGGCCTTGGCAAAATTTTACAAATTGTCTTATTTCTGATTGTTGAGCTTTAGTATGATCCCTAAACTACTCCAAAGTGATTTAGAATTTTTAAATCCTTAACGGTGGTGATGAAATATTGAAAAAAAAAATGCATTTTCTAAATTTAATCAGTAATTCAAATTTTACTAAAATAGGGTCGCAGAACTCGAATTTGATGTTAAAAGTAAGATTTTTTTTTTCTTTGTTCGTGATTCGATTACCCAAAGTCCCATACAAACCATCGGATAATGGAGGCTTCGGATAATTGAGTCTGGACTGTATTTTTGAATATTTTAAGTATTTATTTTTTAAATATTTGAATTGTAGCCTTCATAAATTTGTGAATCTTTGAAATAAATGTTTCAAGATTTAATGGTTATTGAGTTTTTGAGAACTGAAATTGGCAACTAATGCGGATGGCTTGAACTAGTTGTTTAACACAGCTTTCGAACGAAGATAGGGCTATTTTTGTCAACCGACCAGAGCAATTCCCTAACACCGATTGGTAGGGTCATGTTGTCATGTACCTAGAAATCATTAAATTGGTACTCGTAAAAGTCGATGTGAACTTTAGGTACGAACGAACAACAAACCTAATTTATTTCGAAAATTGAAAAAAAAAAATACACACTGCTTGAACTACTGAAACTTATTTTTTTTTCTTAACTTATTTTTATTAGGTCCTTTTAGGTGCTGTGACCAGGTTGGGACCGAGGATCAGTAAAACAATATATAATAACAAAAAAAAACTCCTTAAATTCCATACTTGGAGATCATGTAACTGACGAGGGTTACTTGGTCCAAGCGGGTCTTGCAGGTCTTGAACCTGCCGATGTACTCGGAGAAAAACTACTGAAACTTAATACTTTATTTAGAAAAGGAATCGAATAAGGATGTGGGCCCAAGAATTGTCCTTTAACCCTATTACAAATAGGAATAGAAAAAGGCATACCTTCGTCTAATTAACCCAAATAAATCAATATATTACATTGAATTCACTTTCAGTTCCACTTGCACCACAATATTGATAACAGCAATTTCCCCATATGTTTATTGTTCCCCTGCACGAAACGCTTTTCCATTGGCTTGAGTTGATGTTAGCAACCAAATTTCGACAAACAAAGCTCGATTGATTTTCGCGCCCTCCGAGAAAGTTTGAGATTCTGACGCGTCAATGGCATAAGTTTTACAAAGCTTATTTAAAACTAGAAATTTACGTTATTTGCGACGCAAAAGTAGCTAAGTGTATCACTAAAACGCAAATTTTCATTCAAAATGCCACCGTTGAAAAAATCGATCCATCGCGCCAAGAAAAAACGGTAATCCAATCAAGTTGAAGTAGGCGACGACGACGAGTTCATTCCCCGGGGTTGCTGGCGTTCACCAAACCACAAAAAGGTTCAACAATGAACCCATCACCAACACACACACGAGTCGCTTTCATTCACAAATGAACTCCGCATGCCTGGTGGTGTGCGCGCGCTATCAGCGCTTCATTCTGCGTGGCGGTGTTGGTGCTCGTGATGAATGAAGACTCACCAACACCACCAGGAACCAGACGGGCCAAGGAAGGCCGCCGTCATCTTCGACAAAAAAATTCAGCCTCGCCTTCTGCGACTTCACCAGGGCAAAGGAAAAATATTTTGGCGCGAAAGCGGCCAATCTCGGAACATTCCCACCGGAGACCCTGGAACAGTGGTACCAATCGACGGGGAACGCCAAACTAGGACGATTGTGGAAGACGGTCCAGCGATTGGGGCCACTTGGTTGAAGAAATTTATTTTTCAAATTTCGCCCCATACATTTTGTTCGAGCACTGGTACCAAAGTGGAAGCCATGATCGAAGTTGGCTGTGCCATTTTGATTTTCGATGAATTTTTCTCTTCGACCGAAAATGGAAGGCGGTGCCGGAGGTGGTCTCGGCGGCAGCCCCACATTGGCCCCGGTCCGGTTCCGGAACGATCCGCCCGGAAAGGGGTCCGCTCGCGCCGGAAATGGACACTTTTTCCACCGCCACCACGGCACTCACAATCGCCATGGCGGCCATAGAACAAATTTGTTCGAGGACCCACGCCAGCACGGGCCCCGGAAAATGGCCATTTTAACCCGGAACGGGGAACCGGATTTTCGCGGGCGTCGCGGAAAAAACCCTTCCAAAGATGTGGCCAGCGGCCGTAGAAGCACAAAATCCACTTACCGGAGCAAGTTGTCGGAGAATTTCACCCTCGAAGTAGCACTAATTTATGACCAACTTATTTCCTATGGCGGACACTTTCACGGAACGAACTGCGCTAGCTGGCTATCGAACAGAGAAGAGGAGCAAAGCACCGACCAGAGCTTTGAACGAATCCAATTTGAACCTGGTCGCGAAGGCACTCACACAACCGTGTGCGGTTTGGTGGTGTGGGTGCCGCACGGCGCAAAACAAAGGTGAAGGTTGTGACGCAATGGCGCGATGCGTTTACTAAAAATTGAACATTTTCAAAAATACAACTAAAATTTAGCACTAAACACCATAAAAATGTCCAATATAAAATAATCAAAATCCTAATTACATCAACGATTACGCAACCCGCGCTGCGCATCCCTCTGGGTGGGCCTTAAGCGCCACGCACCAACAAAAAAGCTCTCCGCACGCAGGGCCGCTAGAGTAGGAGGGACAAAAACGGAAAAGCTTTTGCATCATTCGGTCGTGTGTGTGATGGTGACAGCGCCGTTGACTTTACGGCTGTCGTCGCCCGTGTTGTCAAATTGGAAAATCACGCGGCTGGGATGCACCCAAATAGATCGCGCAGTGGGAATTTTGAAATTATGCAAATTTAAATTTGCGTCATTTGCATAATTTAAAATTTATAAATCCAGAACACGTTTCAATAACATAACTTAATTGTAACTTAATTTTTTTGACATAGGACTATGTCTTTACTTACTATATTGGGGGGCCAGTTCAGAAATTCGATCCAAAGCGTCACTTTTAAGCGTTGAAAAAGGGGACATTTTGAACGCTTATATCTTTTTTCCCTGTGAATCAATCCAGATGGTTGGACCACCAATCGAAAGAGGAAGACTTCAGCTATTGTTTAACTACATAGATAGTCTGACTAAACATAGTTAAAGCAATTAAAACATGCAATCAAAATGAGTTATTTTTCAGTACAAATCGGACAGATGACCAATCAGAGCGAGCGTATGCATTCGAGACCGCGCCCCTTTTGTGCCGTTCTCCGGCTGTGCCGCTATTTAAGCAGAAAATTTCGCAAAAGCAAGTCACTTTGGAACGAGCACTCGAACTGTGCACGTCGGGCCGGCGCGGAGCAGCAGCAGCAGCGGCCAATAGAAGAAGAGGACCAGCAACCAGAAGGAAGAACCACCGGCAGCAGAAGGAGGAAATTCGAGCGAAGCGGACGGCGTGGAAGTCGCTATGATGCGGCGGTTCTCATGAAAATGGCCAATTCGACAGTGGTGGCCAAAACCAGGAGTGGCCGATGCCCTCAAAGAAGGTTCCCCGGGGCCTGGGGGACATTTACAGAAACATACGAGTTGTGGCAATATGGGTATCAAAATTCATGGTTTTTGATACTGAACATAATAATGGCCATTTCAACAGTAGTGGCCACAACCTGGAGTGGCCGGTGCCCTCAAAGAAGGTTCCCCCGGGGCCTGGGGGGAAATTTACAGAAACATACGAGTTGTGGCAATATGGGTATCAAAATTCATGGTTTTTGATACTGAACATAATAATGGCCATTTTGACAGTAGTGCCCACAACCTGGAGTGGCCGGTGCCCTCAAAGAAGGTTCCCCCGGGGCCTGGGGGGACATTTACAGAAACATACGAGTTGTGGCAATATGGGTATCAAAATTCATGGTTTTTTATACTGAACATAATGGCCATTTCGACAGTAGTGGCCACAACCTGGAGTGGCCGGTGCCCTCAAAGAAGGTTCCCCCGGGGCCTGGGGGGACATTTACAGAAACATACGAGTTATGGCAATATGGGTATCAAAATTCATGGTTTTTGATACTGAACATAATGGCCATTTCGACAGTAGTGGCCACAACCTGGAGTGGCCGGTGCCCTCAAAGAAGGTTCCCCAGGGGCCTGGGGGGACATTTACAGAACCATACGAGTTGTGGCAATATGGGTATCAAAATTCATGGTTTTTGATACTGAACATAATAATGACCATTTTGACAGTAGTGGCCACAACCTGGAGTGGCCGGTGCCCTCAAAGAAGGTTCCCCCGGGGCCTGGGGGGACATTTACAGAAACATACGAGTTGTGGCAATATGGGTATCAAAATTCATGGTTTTTGATACTGAACATAATGGCCATTTCGACAGTAGTGGTCACAACCTGGAGTGGCCGGTGCCCTTAAAGCAGGTTCCCCCGGGGCCCGGAGGACTTTTTACAGAACCATACGAGTTGTGGCATATTGGTATCAAAATTCATGGTTTTTGATACTGTACATGAAAATTGACATTCCGCCAGTAGTGGCCACAACCTTGAGTGACCGGTGATCTCAAAGCAGGTTTCCCCGGGGCCCGGAGGGTCTTTAACAGAACCATACGAGTTGTGGCAATATGGATATCAAAATTCATGGTTTTTGATACTGAACATGAAAATTGACATTTCGACCGTAGTGGCCACAACCTGAAGTTGCCGGTGCCCTCATAGAAGGTTCACCTTGGGAGAACATTTATGACAATTTTGCCGACAAATCTATGAAACAAAATAAAATAATCTTATTTCAGATTTTACTAGCAATCCAAAAACACATTCAAATTGTTTGGTCCTATGTCTTTCGGTTATGTCTCTGACATACCATCTTGAACTTTTTTAAATCGATATTTTAAAAAAAAAAATCGACTTTATTATGTATAATCAATTCAATATACATAATGCTTTATAACATTTCGCGTACGCACACTAGCGCACCGTTTGATTTTGCTGGCCAGCCAGGCGCACGTAGATATTGACTCTATTGTAATCAATTGACTAAAAAATATCATTTGTCATTACATGAAAAAACCGCGACCGAGGAGAAAACCGTTGATTCCGGAGACATCGGATTGTTTGCCGATGCGCCAGGTCTAGGGACAACGAATCCATACACTCAGCCAAAATATCTTTTGAAATTCATATGGCAAACCATATATACGTCGAAAACATTCTCATTTTTACATTTCATATGCACGCAGAAAAATGTTTTGTAGAATCAGCCTGTACGAGGTTTGTTTCAACAAAAATTTTGTTGGATATAATCAACGCCGATTTTGCGTTGAAACAAACCTTGATTTTCTCAATTCCACAAAAATCTTTTGTTGTTATGAAAAAGTTGCTTTGACGTTTAGCGTTGATTCAACAAAAATCTTGATTTTCAAATCAACAAAATGTTTTGTTGATTCAAATAGGCCTTATTTTTCTGCGTGTGCTTAACATATGGCTTATGATAGATTTTATCAAATTTATAAGGTTCACATGGGTCTCGTGGGTCTCGTGGCGCAGGGGTAGCGGCTTCGGCTGCCGATCCCGATGATGCTATGAGACGCGGGTTCGATTCCCGCCTTATCCACTGAGCTTCTATCGGATGGTGAAGTAAAACGTCGGTCCCGGTTTCTCCTGTCTCGTCAGAGGCGCTGGAGCAGAAATCCCACGTTAGAGGAAGGCCATGCCCCGGGGGGCGTAGTGCCAATAGTTTCGTTTTAAGGTTCACATATGACATTCATTAATGTTGTTTATGTGAAAAAGTCATA
The DNA here is from genome assembly GCF_015732765.1 of Culex quinquefasciatus. NCBI lineage: Eukaryota > Metazoa > Arthropoda > Insecta > Diptera > Culicidae > Culex > Culex quinquefasciatus. Next base: position 34,851,560 of record NC_051862.1, read on the forward strand.
TGGTAAACCATATAAACAGTAAATGTACTATGGCGGAGCACATCAAACAACTGGCAAAGCAGGCTTCAGCATATCTCAGGTTTGTTGAACAGTTTTTATGTTCTTCGTTTGTTTTTAATTTTCAATTCGGTTTGTTTTCAAGTTTTCAGAAAAAAAAACACCTCGCCTGGAAATGTACCGGTTGAAAGTTCGTCGGGAAAAGTCTTCTGTGAATTCAAAAATCTTTCGCAGTTGTTCCCGGGCCGGCGGTCAAGTGGTGTCCGAAATCGAACGCCTTCCACCGAGGGAAGGTTTTAGACCGGCGCGGAAGGCACTACTTGACCAAGCCTTACAAGGAAGTTCAGTCCGTCGCGGAGGTTATTCGATGATCGTCGTTGTGCCATATGCATATATGCTCTCTTCGAGAAAAGTGTTCTCCAGACCATTCCCCATAGGCCTGACCATACCAGAAGTTGGCGCGTGATTTTCCCAGACCTGTAGGAGCGTTTGAACAAAAAGTTCCAATTTCCCATAGTAATTCCCTTGTAAACTTTAACCCTGATGCGCGCAGCCAGTTTACAACCAAATGAGCTGATATTTGGCATGAAAGTCCCTATGGGCATGCCCTACTAGGGGAACCATACTAAAACTTGATCGGAGAACTTTTTGGAAAACGTACCCACCCTAATAAATATAGCTGTTTCATGTTAAAAGTACCAAAAAATCCGAAGCCCCTGATCGCATAAATGTCCCATATGCATTTTCATCGTTTTTGAGTTATTGATGCAGTTTGGTTCAGAATCCTGTCAATTAAACTTAACTGAAGCATCATAATTGCAGTTTGAAATAATACTTTAATAAATTAAGAACAAAACTTTTTTTTAAATAAACATGCATGGTTTTATCAGCAACTGTAAACAAATCTATTGTTTAGTTTCGGTCAACCATTTATGTAATTAATATGAAAAAATGAAACGTTTTCTATGATTTTTTCAGAAATAAATGTGTTTAAATGTCTGTAATTCTTTTATTCATTATATCTATCATAAGACCTCCACCATGCATCAAAACATCAAATATCGGTTAAATTTGGTATGAAAATAACAGTTTGCCCTCGAGTTTGCCTATATTGGACCCGGGTCCACAATCGGATTATGGACCCGGGTTCACTATCGAGAAATTAAAAGTGAGAGTGTGTGCGTGCAACATGGAGTTAAACTTTTCAAAGTGCCATGGTAACCTTCACAGCAACTTCATAGAAAGTTTAACTCCATGTTGCACACACTCTCACTTTTAATTTCTCGATAGGAAAAGGGGGTCCATAACAGGCAAAAAAAACTTTTTCTGCTCAAAAACAAATTACTGATGAAACAAATAGTCAAAATTGTTCAAAAGACTTCAGATTTCATTGTTTTGTACAAAGGATTATGAAAAAGTGCTTAGAATATTGAAAAATTGTGAAAATGTGCATCGGCTCTACTAGGGGGTCCACTAATGGTTAAAATACCCTAAATACAATCATAAAAATTACATGTTTTGAACATCTAAAAAATTTTATTGGTTCATTAAAAATAACACTCATATTGCTTTTTTAAGTTAGTGCTATGCTTTAATGTGCTATTTTGTATGAAAAGGTTTTATTTTGTCTGTTGTACAAGTTATAACCACTTTGAATTTTTTTTCAATTAAAAATATCTGGAAAACTGAAAATTCAATGAAAATTGCATTTTAAAGTTTAAAGTGAAAATAGTTTTCAAGAAGAAAAAAAAACAATGTTTATGTTTAGTTAACTAAATTTATATGCTTTTGATCAAAATACAAATAAATTTCAGGTAAAAATGTTAAAAAGAGAGCATTTTGCCAGAAATTTGGCAAAACTGGTTTTGTTCATAAAATTAAAAGTTTTAACATTTTATATGAGAAAATCATGACATTTTGAGAATATGTATTTAAACTTCCCCCCTTTTTTATGGCTTCTCAAGAAGGTATTCACACTTCTCTATACCACGGTCAGTATGATTCAGTACATAGTCAGTATTTAATCAAAGTCACCCCGTTTTTCGGTATCAAGAATGAACAGCGAAAAATGAATAAATCTAAACATTAAAATTTCTTTCAATAAGCCATTTAAAAATAAAAGCTGCAACTTTGCCCACAAAAAAAAATCGTTACAGTTGACAATCGTCGTTTACCTCATCATGAAGGAACAAACTGCCGACTGGTCCTGATTTTTCCCCTTTCTAACAGCGGTTCGCACCGAGCCGAACAAACAAGTACAGTACTTATGAAGAGAGAACAAAAAATGTTGCAAAGGATATCCTTTTTTTTCTCTTGATGCAAGCAAACCATTTGTCCCATAGCCGGGTGGCAACGGTCGTTTTCAGCACGTTTATTCTCTGCTTTGGTTGGGACCTTCTCTGCTGGCTGTGTCCCGGTCGTCGTATGCTGATATTTGGATTTTTGCTTGCATGCGTCCTTTGAGCATAAGAAGCATTCCGCCAAAGCATAAAGGGAACCGAGAAGGTAATCGTTTCCTTTGCCTTGGTTTATACTTCACGGCGATGATGGACTTTGCTGTTAGTTAGGAGATTTGAGGCTGCTTCTCTGTAAGGAGAGCCCTTTGCATGAAAATGTAAAGGCCCAAGCTAAATCGCTTCTAGTGAGGACTTGCTATGGGTGATTTTATGAGGAGGGTTTGTCGAAAGAAACAAATTGAAGAAAGTTAAAGATGAATTCGCAGAAGGAAAGAAATTTTACTCTGTGGGATGACGAGATGAGAGAATATTACTTAAAATATTGTTAATTTTGACTTAAATTTAGTTGCAGAACTCGAATTTGATGTTTAAAGCAAGATAATAAAAAAAATACGAAAACTATTTTTTTCATGATTCGATTATCCGAAATCCCATACAAACCTTCGGATAATCGAACTTTGGATAATCGAAACTTTGGCTAATCGAGGCTCGGATAATCAAGTCTGGACTGTATATAGATAGATTTCACAGTTTTAAAAAGTCTTAAAAAATGGGTTTTATCTCAAAATTTATTTTTCTTAAAAGAGCACTCGACTAGGGAACCATCCATAAACCACGTGGACACTTTTTTGAAGTCTCTTTTTTTGAATGAAGCGTGGTTTATCGCTAAACCCCCCTCCCCCTTAAGGTGTCCCACTTGGTTAATGGATGGTCCCCAGCAAAACCTTAACTAAAAAAATGCACTGCAAGAGCGTACGAACCAATCTCAGTTGAGAGTATGTCCAATCCTTGTGTTTAAAAATAAAAATGTTGAAAAAATAGGTTTTTTTGAGGTTTTTGTTAATTTCTATATGGCAGACTTGATTTTTCAGCCTCGAAAATATTTTAAACTCGTCCAATTTCCCCTAAGTTTGCAAATGATTTTTGTTTGTTTGTTTGTTAGTTTGCAAATGTTTTTTTTTTTTTTTTTATTAACATCTTAGGCTATTTCCTCGAAAATATTGAACGAAAAAAATCGTGGCATCACCTTCAAATTTAATTCTTAGACATAAAAATAAAAAATCTCATGGAAGTGGTTTGTATTTTTCATAAAGTGTATTTTTTTTTTCAGAAAGCCCATACAATTTCCTACAAGTTTGTCTTTGACCACTTTTTGATACGATACTCAAGATACAGTAATTTTTAAATTACAAGATGTAATAATAATTAAATAACTTTACGCCCTTCTCAAATGTCATTCTCGAGTGTAATAGGTAAAATGGCTTATATAGGCCTAGGATAACATGTCTACAACGTTTCATAGAAATCGGAGAGGGTCGAGTACAAAAGTACCAGAAAAAACTGGATTTGAGCTGGAATTGCTCTCCTTCAATTTATCCCACTTCAAATCAATAAGCTGTTGAAAACAAATCCAGTTAGTTAATAAGTCAATGCGTGGCTAATCCTTATCTCAGCTCAGGATAAATAATGATGCCAAACATAGGGAATGCAATTTACGAGGCAATTTACAAAGTTTCATCCTAATATTAAAAAAAAAATACTTAGACAAGACAATGTTGTTTTTTTTAATTTATTTAAATACCTCAAAAAATAATAATTATTATAAATTACGCTTAAATCGTATGTTGTCAACTCATAATTGTCCCATGTATTTTTTTTTTTATTTTCACTTTTGATCACCATGCAAGTTGGTGAACACTCGTGGTGAACATCATCTCATTCTATTGCTGGCATATCAGCACATTTACGTTCAATTACGGCTTATACAAATCTGTAGTTTTTTTAAAAAGGTCAAATAAATCAAATTTTCAGTTTTTGCTTTTTGGCTGTTGTTTAATACCCCTGACTCAAGGCGTTTTCAAAAACACCCTAAAAGCAAAAACTGGAAATTTGGTTTATTGGACCATTTAAAAAAAAAAAAAAAAAATAGAAATCTTTTTCAGCTGAAATCGAGTGATGAATAGCTCAAAGCAAATTTCTGTCGAAAGCTTTACAAAATCAGTTGTTTAAATAGTGAAAATGTGTGTTTAACCTGCTTAACATATATCTAGAGTTATCTTTTTTTTCTGAAAAGTACTCTAGATAGGGGAAATATACCCTTTATAATCAAACACCTTTTTTCGTCATATGGAGAGTTTGATGCTCGATTAAAGCTCCAAAAATACTTTTCAGGCTATAAACTTACCAGCAGCAGCACCGTCTCGAGTAAGCACGCAAATTTATGCCACTTACTGGCCAAAAAGATCAAATTTAATGCTCTTTTGATCTCGGTTTTCTCTCAAAAAGAATCAACTTTTCCTTAGCATGCTATGAAAGCTTGATGAACACCGCGACACCATATGTTAGACAGCTACCACGTGGTTGAAATATTTGCAAAAAAAATGCAAATTTGCTATGCAAAGATTTTGAATTCGACTAAATAATATCAGGATTACTCGAAATGTTCATTTTCTAGTTAAAAGAAGGTTTGCAATTAAATATTCCAGCTGTTTCTCACCCACGTGGTAGCTGTCTAACATATGGCGTCGCGGTGTTCTTCATCAAGCTTTCATAGCATGCTAAGGCAAATTTTATGCTTTTTGAGAGAAAACCGTTGATTCCGGAGACATCGGATTGTTTGCCGATGCGCCAGGTCTAGGGACAACGAATCCATATGCTCTCTTCGGGAAAAGTGTTCTCCAGACTAGAGAGCCTATATGGAGAGGCGAAATGTTACTCTCAGGGTTCCAATCGAACTGTCAAATCGGGGTTCCAATCGAGCAACAAGATCATGCAAGAAAAAGTTGGAATCAATTTAAAATAGTTTTGGCAAAAAAAAACTAGACTTCTAACAATTAGAAGTATTGTAAAACTGTTGTTGATAATAATCTGGTAGTTTTTGTTATGTTTGTGCTTGTTCGGTATAGAAAAAGTGCCAGCACGAAAGAAAAACTACAAGTTTTTCAACCTTAAATTTGAATGACTTTGGGTGTTTGAAATTTCTCCCAGAACATTTCATTTCCCTATGTAGGTCCCTACTCCAGACCATTCCCCATAGGCCTGACCATACCAGAAGTTGGCGCGTGATTTTCCCAGACCTGTACTGCCCATGATCGCATAAATGTCCCATATGCATTTTCATCACTTTTGAGTTATTGATGCAGTTTGGTTCAAAATCGTGTGCTCTTTCGAAAGAGCCCATAACATTTAGTACTTTGTTCTAGAAATCAGGAGGAAATCCAGTTTTTTCGTGAAAACTTAACACGTAGCCTTATGTGTGGGACAAACTTTGCTTGCGTTTTTCTCAGTTTGCTGTTTTTGCATATGGGACGTTTATGCGAACAGGGGCAGTGTGGGAGCGTTTGAACAAAAAGTTCCAATTTCCCATAGTAATTCCCATGTAAACTATAACCCTGATGCGCGCAGCCGGTTTACAACCAAATGAGCTGATATTTGGCATGAAAGTCCCTATGGGCATGTCCTACAAGGAGAACCATACTAAAACTTGATCCGAGAACTTTTTGAAAAACGTACCCACCCTAATATTTATACTCACAATTGAAAAAAATTCGTTTAGGTTGATAACAACAAGCATTTATTGTATGTTTAAGAGAAACTTTTGCCTAAATACAAAGTTTTCTTCATTTTTGAAGGTTTAATTAACAGGGGTCCACTTTTGGAAAAGTTTGGATTTTCGTTGTCCAATATTGGACCCCCCTAATTTTTGATCGAAAATGAGCAGTTCTTCGCTTTATTTTAGTAAAGTTCCTTAAACCTACATCATTTCGACTTGTTGAATTTAAATAATCAGTCAAAAAATGATTGGATAGTTAATTCAATCATAAAATATAAAAGCAGCAGCAGACAATGCTAGTGGCCATGGCTGATTTCAGAATATGCCAAATAAAAGATTTCTAGAGTTTTTTTTTGAATAGGTCCTATAAACATATGAAAGACAAAAGCTTATAGGACCTTTTCAAAACAATCTCTAGATTTGTAGACAACAACACGCTTGAAATTGTGATTTTATTAATTTTTTCACTAAAGGAAAGGGGTCCACTAATGGATAACAAACCCTATGTTCCATCAATACAGTCCAGACTCGATTATCCGAAGGCCTCGAAAATATTTCACTTTGGATAATCGAATCCCGACAAATGTGCTGTCTGCATTTTGCGTGTAAAACCAAAATTATCAAAAATCTGGTCTCAAAATACAGATTTTTAGTTATTTCAATAATATTTTTATGTATAGACAGCTCCAAAAATTGTGTTATCATTTTATTTACAAAATAACGTTTAAATTTATTTTTTACACGCGAAAAAAAAGTTGGAACGATGTTTTAAAAATTACAGATTTGATCAAATTAAGTTCTTTAAATTTCTAGAATCATCTCGATATCCTAAAAATCACTGGAAAGAACCCGAGAATCATTGAGTTGAAGTTACCGTTCCAACTTTGCCTTGGGCGTTGGAATGTTAAGAAGCCTCCATTTGTAAACCACGTGAACTTTTTTTCTTACTTCAGACACCTCCCCTTGTGCACAATTGTTTCTAGAGTGTCCACGTGGCACCTTATCCGGAATACTTAAAAAAAACAAAATTATAAAAAATCCAAAAATTCAAAAATGGATAAAAAATTCGGATTATTTCAAAATTTTAAATTAAAAACAAAACGAAAACTTATGAATTTTAATAATTTGCTAATTTTTGAAATTCTTCAAAGTTGTAAAATTTATAATTGAAATCAAAATATTTGATTTTCGTTGAATTTTTGAAATTGCTTAAATGTTATAATTGCAAAAAATCAAAAATTCTTGAGATTTATAAATGTATGTATGTATGTATGTATGTATGATCCCCATACCCGCAGGCAACTTGGTCCTGGAACACATGTGAGCGCTAGGTGAACAATTCGATCATCTTTTACTCCGTAATCTGTACACCCACGTGCATAAGTTTTTTTGCACGAATTTGAATGCTACAAATACCGGCGCATAGAACAAAATGGTTTCCCTCTTCCCACCCCAAGCACCGGAAATTTGTAGCGGGTGTAGGGACACTTCGCATAGACGCCCTTGCTCCCATCACGTCACTGAGGGTATGGAGCGACGAGAAATTAATAAGCATGCCCCCCTCAGTCGAACCTTCATTAGAGAAGCAGGCAATCCACAACTCACAGCGAACGACCAAGGGAACACCCTACCGCGTATTTAGTGGAAATTGGCTTAGTTAGTCTTGAGTGGAATGAGTGAATGTAAGCGTATAAGTGAAAGTTTTTTTTGTACTATAACAAGAACGGGCTCACCAAATTATGTATCTTCAATACCAGCTTCATCGTCAGTATCAGGAGTGGTCCGATTTGATTAACTTGAGATCCGTCGACAAACTTGAAACAGCAGATGGTTGATTATACGCATTTTCGCCGACTTTGAAAACGCCACCGACGGACCCAAAGGTTGTCCAAGGAAACGCACCGGATGAAGATCACCATCCGCCGATGAGTTGTTACCAGGAAACGTTGACAGCTCAATTTTTTGCAACAGGCTCGGAAAATCCAGAAAGATGTGCTCCTGAAGTCACGCTGGAAACCACCGTCAGACGTCTTTTCTGCGACCACCACCTTCTCCACTTCCTTGAGATTTATAAATATTATGATATTCTTTAATTTTTTAAAATTTGTGTGGTTTATTTTTTAAAAATTTGTAAATTTTTAGAATCTATAAATTCTAAATTTCAGGTTTAATTTTGATTTTTCTAAGATATTTAAGCTTTGAACACATATCGAGATTTTCACGATTGTCAGTCGTAGTTTGTCGATGGAAGATCTAGAAATTAGGATCGAATGATCTCAAAATACTATGACAAAATATATGAATTGTCTTCATTTTTTTTCGCTAGATTGAGTTTATTCTTCGGAGATGGTTCGGGTTGTAGATTTAATTTGTAAAACAATAGTCAAAAGGGACATTTTCGGACCAATCAGCACACCAAACCAAAGCCGGTAGCGAAATTTGTACAAATAAGTCTGTTAATGTTCATAAATCTTATCCGCTAGCGTAAAACATCATAAAACAATGACGATGTTCCTCCTAATACTAAAATGTTACTTTTTTTTCTTTTCCATTTCGGCATGTTTGCCAATCGCAACCGCGCTTGTTTTAAACCAGCATCGAATGTTTTTTTTTTATTGATTGTTGTAGGTATTTGTGAATGTGTGAAAACGAGTAGTTGTTGGTTACCTTAATCGCGTAAAGATTCGATCTAATCACTGCCCTCGTCCTCTTCCTCTTCTTCCTCTTCCTCCGACTCGCTGGCCGATGCTTCCGACTCGGACTTTTTGGACTTCTGTGAAAAATTATGGTTAAAAATGTGTTTGATGGGTAATTTGCGCGATTCTTACCTTCTTATCGTCCTTCTTCTTCTCGCTGTCCGAGCCCGATTCCGCCTTCTTCGCCTTCTTGGAGTCCTTCTTGTCGCCGTCCTCGCCATCGTCGCTGCTCGAGTCGTCGCCGGAGATGTACTCCTTGCTCTTGAAGCCGCTGCCCTTCATGGCGGCGCCCGTCGAGACGGTCTTCTTCGGTGATCCCTCCGATTTGCGCTTCTTGCCGCTAGCCTTGCCGCCTTCGTCGCCACTTCCGCCACCACCGGCCGCCTTGTACTCCTTCATAGCTTCCACGTACTCCTCCTTGGCCTTGGCCGCCTTGCCTTCCCACTCGCTCTTGTCCTTGAGCTCCTTCCACATCTCGCCGCCCTTCTTGGCGATCTCGGTCACGGAAATGCCGGGGTTTTCCTTCTTGATGCGCTCGCGGGTCGCGTTCAGCCACATCATGAAGGCCGTCGACGGACGCTTCGGTCCACCGGATTTGGACTTTTTGGGCTTCTTTTCTTTGCGTTCTTTGCGCTCCTTTTTCTTCTCTTTCTTTTCCTTCTTTTTCTCCTTGAGTTTTTTCTTGGCCTCGTCGTCGGATCCGCCACCGCCGCCGCCTTCGGAGTCCTCTTCCGAGCTGGACTCGACGTTCGAATCGAACTCTTCGGCCACGTCCGACTCGGCCTGGTTCGGGTTGAAGTCTTCGTCCGTAGATTCCTCCGAATCGTCGTCGTCGTCTCCGTCGTCATCGCGCTCCTTGGCTTCGGCCTTGACCCGCGCAAGGTACGCGTCCGGTTCGTTTTCGTTGTCCGAGTCGGCAAAGTCCTCCTTGTACGCGTTCTTGCCGTCCTTGCCGGTGTTCTTGACGTGCAGCTTCTTGGACGAGATGAAGTCAAACAGCTTGCCGTACTCCTCCTTCTCGATGCTGCTGAATGTGTAGATCGTGCCGGTCTTGAGCTCGATCTCAAAGTCGAAGCTGCGCGTCGATCCACCGCTGCGGGCAAAGTTGACCGAGGCGATCTCCTCGAACCGGATGTGGACCGGCGGTTTGTGCACGTAGATGAAGCCTCGCTCGAGAGGGTAGATGTAACCGGCGGCGGCCTTGTACGAACATCCGACGGCGGGTGTTCCCGAGTGGCCAATGAACGTTCCCGGTCCGGTCAGCTTGCGGTTGTTGATCACCTTCATGATCTTGCCGAGCACCTCGTAAACCGGCCCCGACAGCTCCTTCGTCAGCTTGTCCTCGTACTTTTCCTTCAGCTCCTCCTCCGTGAACGGCAGCTCGATGTTCGTCTCCTCGTCCATCTGGAACAGCGTCACCAGGAAGTGATATCGCGTCTGGCCCTGCTTGATCGGCGGATCCAGCGAAATGACAAAGAACATCTGCCGGTTGTCCTTATGCGGCAGCAGGAACAGTCGCAGCACCGACGAGGTCGGGATCTTGAAGTCGTACGTCTTTCCGTGCAGCTGGAAGAAGCTCTGGAACACCTTGATGTCGTACCGACCGCGGGGCGTCAGGCAGTGGATCTCGCGGAAGATCGCGATCGCGTCGCCGGACGCGGAAATGACCGAGGCCTGCTTCATGACCTGCTCCTGGAACGCCTCGACCGGGTCGGTGTCAGCGGACTCCGAGATCGGAATGTGGAACCGCATCTCCATCAGGCTGACCGGGGCGTCGTCGTTACGGTGGAACTCGACCGTGACCTCGTTCTTGCCGGTGTTGCACTGAGACACGTGGTTCAGCGGGATTTCGAAGCTGGTCTTGTTCTCGACATCGAACGACAGCACGCTGCCCTTGAAGTGGACCGTGCCCCAGTTCCAGCCACGCATCGACAGCTCCTTCTCCAGCATGTCCAGCTTGTAGTTCTTCTTGGCGAAGCTGGCAATCTTCTGCTCGTCACCAGTAAAACCCATGAATCTAAAAGTCAACAATAGTTAAGTACACCACCATGACCTATCACGACCATTCACGTAATTACCTGTGCAGCGTTCCGTTCTTCAGGAAAACGCGCAGCCCGAAACTGCCCACACAGCGCTGGTAGTTTAGCAGCTCGATATCGGACGCGTTAATCTGCTCAACCCTTCCGGTTTTCTCATTCTTGAACACGATCGCCGTGTCCGTCATCTTGAGTTTGCCGGGACACTGAAATCGACAAACAGGTTAACATTGTCCACCCGAAATTCCGAAACCATCAACTCACCAACGCCCCGCGCACTTCCGAGCTGATCGAGCCATATTCCAGGAAATCTGCCATTCTCGGCGAACAACAGCAGACTCACTTGCCGTTCTTGCAGGGGGAACGCGAAAAGGAACCTCACTTTTAAGGGGGAAATACGCCGTCGGAATGGAGAATCTGCCGTCTGCGGTTTTTTCTTGTTTCGCGCAAATGCTGAAGTTTGAAGCGCATCGGCTCGCAGCGGCAGAGGTTATGTTGTGACAGATGGACACACCAACACAGGCGCGGAGCAAGCTTTTTGGTTTGCAAGCTGTGGCCCCGGTGGAAAAGAAATGGCACGGAGGGAAAATAATAAACTCAAAAATTGCAAAATTTATAAAAATGCTAGTACAAATGTGTCAAACTTTGGAAAAATAATTTCAAATTGCTAAAAAAAAGCTACCACAACTTTTAAAGTTTTTGCTTTCTGCTAGACTTTATATATTTTAAAAATGTTAAAAACAGATCAACATAAAAATAACTGTTTCTAAAACCCAAAAACATAAAGAATTTAAAAAATCAAAAATCTATCGAAGCGAACTCTTTGTCAAAATTTACTGCAGGTAATCGAATCAAGATTTTTTAAATTTACACTAAATTTTTATCTTTTACCTAAACTAAAAATCCAAGTATTCTTATTTTCATTTATTTGAAAAGACAGTATTTAAGAATTTAATAATTTAGGAATTGAGGAACTTAACGATTTAAGAAATTAGGAATTTGAGAATTTAAGAATTTAAGAATTTAAGAATTTAAGAATTTAAGAATTTAAGAATTTAAGAATTTAAGAATTTAAGAATTTAAGAATTTAAGAATTTAAGAATTTAAGAATTTAAGAATTTAAGAATTTAAGAATTTAAGAATTTAAGAATTTAAGAATTTAAGAATTTAAGAATTTAAGAATTTAAGAATTTAAGAATTTAAGAATTTCAGAATTTAAGAATTTAAGAATTTAAGAATTTAAGAATTTAAGAATTTAAGAATTTAAGAATTTAAGAATTTAAGAATTTAAGAATTTAAGAATTTAAGAATTTAAGAATTTAAGAATTTAAGAATTTAAGAATTTAAGAATTTAAGAATTTAAGAATTTAAGAATTTAAGAATTTAAGAATTTAAGAATTTAAGAATTTAAGAATTTTTAAGAATTTAAGAATTTAAGAATTTAAGAATTTAAGAATTTTTAAGAATTTAAGAATTTAAGAATTTAAGAATTTAAGAATTTAAGAATTTAAGAATTTAAGAATTTAAGAATTTAAGAATTTAAGAATTTAAGAATTTAAGAATTTAAGAATTTAAGAATTTAAGAATTTAAGAATTTAAGAATTTAAGAATTTAAGAATTTAAGAATTTAAGAATTTAAGAATTTAAGAATTTAAGAATTTAAGAATTTAAGAATTTAAGAATTTAAGAATTTAAGAATTTAAGAATTTAAGAATAAAACAAATTAAGAATTCAATGAATTTTCAATTCAAAGTTATTGAAAAACAATATTTGCAAACTTTAAATATTTGAAAATGTAATTCTTAAATTTTGTAACGTTCATGTAATTAAAGCGTTTGTTTTTTGTAATTGTAATGTTTATTTGTGACGAGAGCCTGTTAGTTTACAAATTTTTATCAGGTTAAGGAGTTAAGAGCGAGTTTTTCACCGATGTGAAACAGGTCGTATCGAGGTGCTCCGATTTGGATGAAACTTTCAGGGTTTGTTTGTCTATACATGAGATGAACTCATGCCAAATATGAGCCCTCTACGACAAAGGGAAGTGGGGTAAAACGGGCATTGAAGTTTGAGGTCCAAAAAATATGAAAAATCTTAAAATTGCTCGCATTTCCGTAAAACTTCATCAATTCCAACTCTCTTAGATGCATTCGAATGGTCTTTTGAAGCCCTTCAAAACGTGCTATAGACATCCAGGATTGGTTTGACTTTTTCTCATAGCTTTTGCAAATTACTGTTAAAAATGGATTTTTTTAAAACCTTAATAACTTTTCCCAACAGCCTCAAACACCAATACTCCCATAGGTCAAAAGTTAGGAAATTTCATGGACTATAAGCCTACGGTATTAACTTTTTGGCCAATCGCAGTTTTTCTCATAGTTTTACGATTTTTCTAGAACAAAAATTTTACAACGTTAGTTTTTGCCCTGTAGGCCTCCATAGCGGCACTTTTTGGTCTCAATTTTGACATATTCGGAATCCTCGGACAATTTCACGTAAGTTAAACGTATTGGAGTTGTAATATTGCTTTAAAAAATAATTAAATAAAACATTTTTGAAAAAAGAAATAGATCTTATTTACCCTATGCTCAATACGTCAAATGCTGTATCAAGTAGGCGAAAACTTGTTTTACCCTTAATCCGACAAAATGCTCAATAATATTTTAATTAATTCTAAATGGCATTTTTTACAATCAAATTCAAAATTACAACACCTCAACCTAATGTAAAATTTTCTGAGGATTCCGAATATGTCAAAATTGAGACCAAAAAGTGCCGCTATGGAGGCCTACAGGGCAAAAACTAACAGTGTAAAATTTTTGTTCTAGAAAAATCGTCAAACTATGAGAAAAACTGCGATTGGCCAAAAAGTTGATACCGTAGGCTTATAGTCCATGAAATTCCCTAACTTTTGACCTATGGGAGTATTGGTGTTGGAGGCTGTTGGGAAAAGTTATTAAGGTTTTAAAAAAATCCATTTTTAACAGTAATTTGCAAAAGCTATGAAAAAGGTCAAACCAATCCTGGATGTCTATAGCACGTTTTGAAGGACTTCAAAAGACCATTCGAATGCATCTAAGAGAGTTGGAATTGATGAAGTTTTACGGAAATGCGAGCAATTTTAAGATTTTTCATATTTTTTGGACCTCAAACTTCATTGCCCGTTTTAGCCCACTTCCCTTTGTCGTAGAGGGCTCATATTTGGCATGAGTTCATCTCATGTATAGACAAACAAACCCTGAAAGTTTCATCCAAATCGGAGCACCTCGATACGACCTCTAGAACAAACCGAGCAGAATCTACAAATACTGCCTCTTAACTTCTAACTTTTTTCGTATTGTTTGTTTTTTAATTTTGTCATTAATTTTTTTTTTGAATTTTTATTTTTTTTTTAATTTTAAAATCAGGTTTTATGTTTGCTTGTGGGTAGTAGTAGTGCCAATAGTTTCGTTTTTTTTTCGTTTGCTTTTTTGCGTTTGAGTTTTAATCGGTTTTAATTAATTCTTTTAATATTTATTTCAGCATCTTTTAGAAAGCTTCAATCTTTTGATTTTTCATCAAAGAATCTCGAGCGCACCTTTTTTTTTCACTGGGCCGAAAGCTTTTCAACGAGATTTTGTAGCTTTGGTCAACGATGAGCTTTTAGTTCAAAGTTTTATTTTCGTCCAAGTAACCGGTTCGCGCTGAAATTTTGAAATTCGCGTCAAATTTTGTGAGAAATTCGCAGTTTTTGAAATTTTGGTGTGAAACTGTTTTAGTGAACTGGTGAACTGGAATATTTAGAGAAACTTTCACCACATCAGGGCTGAATGGACTCACCGGTGAGTAAACGGAAAAAATCCGGATTTCCAATCATTTGATGTCGAAATACCCCCAAGAACTCAAGTTCCGGTCGGCGTTATTCCGGCCACTCGTCGGATGCATCCTACGACGAACGGTACAAAACGGCCGTAGCGGCTTATCAAAATTACCTGGAAGGATTACAGTTGGTCTTGTCCGAAAATGGTTCGATGCTTTCTTTGCACACTGAACCAACTGGCTAACAAAATGTCCAACATTTCAGAACTCAAAATGCAAAAAGTCCACAACCGTCACTCGGTGCCACTTTGGTTCCAGGAACTTTCCAACGAACAGGTCCAGGCTGCGGACGCCTTTCTCGAAGCGCTCCGGGACGATCGGGACGAGGGAACGCACTACCGGTGTCGCTCGCTAATCCGTTCGCTGGGCGTTTATCCCCTGTGTCCGGCTTGGGTTTTAAAGGAAGCGGTGCAGATGTCCAGCGGCAGTGACATTTCCTTTTTATGGTTCCTACTCGGGTTGCACTACTCGAAGAATGCCACCAGTGATTACTCTATCAACGAACGATTGATAATGTCTGCGATTTGCCATCTGGACATGATGACCACGCTCCGTGGCTTGGAGGAGGTTCTGCCTCCTCGAGCTCAGGAAAAATCCTCTCCTGAAAGTTCGCTTAGTTCATCCTCCCACGACTGGCATCGGAACGTCGATCATTGTTCGCCCTACCTGGAACCGCTTCGCGTTCCGGATCCCCGTCCGCAAAACTGGAACGGAGTACGCAATTTCCACCCGGAAGCAGCCTTTTCCCTCTCTCGGTACGCCCCGTACCAGGATCCACACTTCATCATTCCCAACGAAGCGTCCCGATGGTTTGCCAAGCGAACCGCCGGCAACCAGACGACCTCGTTTGATGAAGCGGTCCAAACGGAGGAGGCGGAGAACCCGGCTCCGGAGGTTTGCGATAGTGCGGAACAGATCGTGAGGGAACTGCTGAACGATCAGCTGGGGTTGATGGTGCGAAAGGAAAATGAGAGGGCGGATCTATGCCGGAAGCACCGGGATATGGAGAAAAGACGGCGGAAGTTGCTCGGGTTGATCACGAAGCGGTCGGAGAAGAGGTGAGATTTGTGGGCGTTCGGTTGGCATTATGCAAATTAGTATCAAAATTTAAAAATCTTAAATAAAAATCTAAAATTCAAGAAATCTAAAAATCTAAAAATTATGAAACTCTAAAAATGTTGATGTCTTCAAATCTGGAAATTTTGAAATCTTGAAATTATAAAATCTTGAAATCTTGAAACTTGAAAACTTTTAAACATTGAAACTTTTTAAATTTTAAATATTTAAACAATTAAACTTCTAAATTTTTAAACTTTAAAACTTTTAAATTTTTAAACTTTTAAATTTTTTAACTTTTAAACTATTAAACTTTTAAACGTTTAAACTTTAACCCTCTACAACCTAACCCCGCCTTTAGACGGGCTTCGATCTAAAAAATCGCCAAAAATCAATTTTCCAACCGATTTTCGATCTTTTAAAAGCATTGGAAAGAAGAACTCTTAAAATTTTAGAAAATTTATGGGTTGGAAGTTTAACTTGTTTTATGTGACTTTGCCAATGTTTTTAAAAATGTCATTTTTTTAGGGGTGAACTTTGGCCGAGTTTTTTACTAACATTTCCTATATTTTCAGTAAACAGAAGTATGCAGTAATTTTTGTAGTGTCCCAGACTAGGCCTCTACGCATTGTTTTGCAATTTAAATGATGATGGTGCCATTCTATAGCAGAAAATGTGAAAAACATACAAAAAATTGAAAAAGTGACTGTAAAAACGTGAAAAAATTAGATAGGCAAAATGTAATTATATTAGGTGATAGAATAGGCCAAATACTACCAAAAACAAACATAAACTAAACAAGATAAATGCAAATTAAAATACTAAAAATAAAACAAGAAAAACATAAAACAAGAGAAGTAAAGTTTTTCGTAGAACAAAAGTTGCTCAAAATGACCTCCTGAACACGGGAAAAATAAATATTTTCGAAAAAAAAAATTTGGGCAGTAGAGGGTTAAAACTTTAAAACTTTTAAATTTTTTAACTTTTAAACTATTAAACTTTTAAACGTTTTAACTTTTAAACGTTTAAACTTTTAAACTTTTAAACTTTTAAACTTTTAAACTTTTAAACTTTTAAACTTTTAAACTTTTAAACTTTTAAACTTTTAAACTTTTAAACTTTTAAACTTTTAAACTTTTAAACTTTTAAACTTTTAAACTTTTAAACTTTTAAACTTTTAAACTTTTAAACTTTTAAACTTTTAAACTTTTAAACTTTTAAACTTTTTAACTTTTAAACTTTTAAACTTTTTAACTTTTAAACTTTTAAACTTTTAAACTTTTAAACTTTTAAACTTTTAAACTTTTAAACTTTTAAACTTTTAAACTTTTAAACTTTTAAACTTTTAAACTTTTAAACTTTTAAACTTTTAAACTTTTAAACTTTTAAACTTTTAAACTTTTAAACTTTTAAACTTTTAAACTTTTAAACTTTTAAACTTTTAAACTTTTAAACTTTTAAACTTTTAAACTTTTAAACTTTTAAACTTTTAAACTTTTAAACTTTTAAACTTTTAAACTTTTAAACTTTTAAACTTTTAACATTTAAACTTTTAAACTTTTAAACTTTTAAACTTTTAAACTTTTAAACTTTTAAACTTTTAAACTTTTAAACTTTTAAACTTTTAAACTTTTAAACTTTTAAACTTTTAAACTTTTAAACTTTTAAACTTTTAAACTTTTAAACTTTTAAACTTTTAAACTTTTAAACTTTTAAACTTTTAAACTTTTAAACTTTTAAACTTTTAAACTTTTAAACTTTTAAACTTTTAAACTTTTAAACTTTTAAACTTTTAAACTTTTAAACTTTTAAACTTTTAAACTTTTAAACTTTTAAACTTTTAAACTTTTAAACTTTTTTTAAACTTTTAAACTTTTAAACTTTTAAACTTTTAAACTTTTAAACTTTTAAACTTTTAAACTTTTAAACTTTTAAACTTTTAAACTTTTAAACTTTTAAACTTTTAAACTTTTAAACTTTTAAACTTTTAAACTTTTAAACTTTTAAACTTTTAAACTTTTAAACTTTTAAACTTTTAAACTTTTAAACTTTTAAACTTTTAAACTTTTAAACTTTTAAACTTTTAAACTTTTAAACTTTTAAACTTTTAAACTTTTAAACTTTTAAACTTTTAAACTTTTAAACTTTTAAACTTTAAACTTTTAAACTTTTAAACTTTTAAACTTTTAAACTTTTAAACTTTTAAACTTTTAAACTTTTAAACTTTTAAACTTTTAAACTTTTAAACTTTTAAACTTTTAAACTTTTAAACTTTTAAACTTTTAAACTTTAAACTTTTAAACTTTTAAACTTTTAAACTTTTAAACTTTTAAACTTTTAAACTTTTAAACTTTTAAACTTTTAAACTTTTAAACTTTTAAACTTTTAAACTTTTAAACTTTTAAACTTTTAAACTTTTAAACTTTTAAACTTTTAAACTTTTAAACTTTTAAACTTTTAAACTTTTAAACTTTTAAACTTTTAAACTTTCAAACTTTCATACTTTCAAGCATAAAAATTAAAAACAAAATACAAATCATAAATCTGAAAAAAAATTGGAAAAAAACTTAATATCAGCCCCCCCTGCCCCTACTTATCAATATCATTTGAATTTGAACGGTGAATCCTCTTAACACAGAACACATGGACGTTTGACTTAAAATCCTATTCAAAGAGTGTTTTCCGGAATTGCAAAAGTAACATTTTTCAATATTTTTTTTTTGTTTTGAACGGTGAATTAACTAAACACATATGTTTGACATAAAATTACATACAAAAAGTGTTTTTTGAAATTGCAAAAAATGTTTTAAGCAACTCGTTGCAAAATTTGATTTTTTCAGCCCTCGTCGTATTTATCCAACTCGGTGGTAAGCCTTGTTGGATAAATGTACGACTCGTGCTGAAAAAATATTCGTTTTGCAACTTGTTGCAAAAATTGCTAGTATGCAACCGGCTTTTTTCATTAGGTACTTAATAATATCTACCCAATTCGGTAAACCTCGTTAGAAAATGTACGGCTTGTTTTGAAAAAATCTTCTTTTTACCTAGTTTTTGCGTTTGCAACTCTCTCAACGATTTCAGTAGTATAAAGTGACGTCTAGTGGACACTAGCTGAACTAGATGGAGGAAAATGAATGAATCGCTACAGGAACCAACGCACACTACGATGCAAGCTTTATGAATGAGTGGTAGTCGTGTCACCTTCCCCGAAAGAGGAAAGGTGTTTTGTTTTGGTAAACATTGTCCACCTTGCCCGCGCGGTTATCAGCAAGGACACTAAAATTCCGTCGCTTTATATCCGTAATGTTCCCGGCAGTTCCATGACAAAATGTGCGCGTACCGTGTCGTGATCGTTTGGTGTTGCACCCTGCTGCTGGTGGCCACGGCCGGGGCACAATCCTGCGCGGAGGAACACTGGGAGGTGGTGCATCGCCGGTTGGGCACGAAAACGCCCTATCGGCATGTGTTCCGCGAGGTGGACCGCAATCCGGTCGAGCTGGAAGGATGTCGCGTGACGAAGACGTGGGGTCTGTTCCGGCATGGGACGCGCAATCCCAAGACCGAGGTGATCGATGCGATGCACCGGGACTTGGTGGAGATCCGGAACGAGATTCTGCAGCACAAGCGGTTGTGTCGGCGGGAGTTGGAGCTGTTTAGGGCGTGGACACCGGCGCGGTTGGATCCGGATTCTGACGAGAAGTTGTTGGTGGGCGAGGGAGCTGACGAGTTGAGGGAGATTGGGCGCAGGTTTAGAGTGCGGTACGGACGGGCGTTGCCGGAACGGTACAACCGCAAGGATTTCTACTTTAAGTTTACCAAAACGGAACGAGCTGAGTATAGCGCAAGGAATTTTAGCTTGGGGTTGTTTGGAGTGGAGGAGCACATTGAGTTTCCGGAAGCGCTGGCAAAGGATCCGGTGTTGCGATTCTACAAGCTGTGCGAACGCTGGCGGTTGGACATCAAGCACAATCCGGAAGCGTCCCATGAGGTTAACTTGTGGTACAAGAGCAAAATCATGAAACAGCAGATCAAGCATGTCTCGAAGAAGATCGGGACCTACCTCGATGCGGACAGCATCTACTTGATATATCAGACTTGCGCGTTTGAGACCGCCTGGACCAAGCGACACGTGTCGCCGTGGTGTCTGCTGTTGGACCGGTACACCTTCGAGGCGCTGGTATTCGGTGAAGATCTGGAGTACTACTGGATCGATGGGTACGGGCACGAGTTGACGTACGCTCAGGCGTGCAACGCGTTCAAAGATCTTTTCGAAAGGTTCGACAACGAGGATGGGACAAAGGAGGCGTTTACGTTTTACTTTACGCACTCGGGAACTTTGCTGAAGGCGATGGCCTTTTTGGGGCTGTACAGAGATGATTTCCCGTTGACTCATCGGGACTTTGAGCGGAAACGGCAGTGGAGGGTCAGCGAAATTGATGCGTTTGCGACGAATTTGGTCTTTACCAAGTTAGAGTAAGTTCAACAATTCTTTAAATGTTGCAAGATTTAACAGCTTTAACTTATTTGAAGGTGCTCCAACGCAACGAAGGTGCTGTTGACGCACCAGGAACGACCGGTGCCGATTCCCGGATGTTCTCAGCCGGGACAGACGCTGTGCAGCTACGAGGACTTTCGGCAGCTGTTTAGGGAACGAATTGAGAGCTGTGCATTTGAGGGCATGTGCGCACCGCAGAACGTGCCTAAGAGGGAAGAATTGTGACTATATGAACGTGGGTTTTAAAATTGATGATCGTAATTTAACGTTAACGAATATACAGAAATGAAACTAGAGAAGCTTTTTACAACAGCGAATAAACAGAATCAGTTGCTTATTTTATGTGGCTTTTAATTGTGTGTGATTTATTTCGTGTGAAACATTCGTAATGATCTTGATCAATAGAAACTGTTAGAAAACTTGCAGACTGATTTATTTAACAAATTTAAAAAAAATAAAAAATAAAAAGAATATGATAAATTTAACAATTTTAACAAATTTAACACTGGAACGCCCAACGCATGTCCAACTTACACGGACGCCCAAGCCTCTTAAAAAAGGTGGAACGGTAACTTCAACTCGCTGGTTCTCGGGCCTAACTCAACAAATCAAGATGATTCTTTTTTCCAGTGATTTGTTAGGATGTCTAGATGACTCTAAAACTTTGCAGAACTTAATTTGAACAAATCTGTAACTTCTGCGACCGAAAACATCGTTCCACCTTTTTTAAAAAGACTGCCTTCGCGGAATTTTTGGCGATTTTTTTTTCTACACGCGAAAAAAAAGTTGGAACGATGTTTTTGATCGCAAACATTTCAAATTTGATCAAATTCTAGAGTCAAGATTCAAGAAACATCTAGACATCCTAACAAATCACCAGAAAGAAGAATCATCTTGATTGGTTGAGTTATGTCCGAGAACCAGCGAGTTGAAGTTACTTTTCCAACTTTTTTGGAGCCTTGGGCGTTGGAATGTTAACAAATTTAACAATTTCACTAATTTTAATTTTTTTACAAATTTAACAAATTTAGCAAATTTAACAAATTTAACAAATTTAACAAATTTAACAAATTTAACAAATTTAACAAATTTAACAAATTTAACAAATTTAACAAATTTAACAAATTTAACAAATTTAACAAATTTAACAAATTTAACAAATTTAACAAATTTAACAAATTTAACAAATTTAACAAATTTAACAAATTTAACAAATTTAACAAATTTAACAAATTTAACAAATTGACCAAATTTAACAAATTGACCAAATTTAACATATTCTACAAATTAAAAAAAAACTCATCTTTGATTATTGTCAATAATTTCATAAATTTCAAAAAATTATATTTAATTGGAAAATGTGTTTTAAAATGCACCAGCACAGTTTTTTCGCAAATTTCTCAATTTTTTAAAAATACTTTTAATCGAGAAAAATATGAATTTAGGGAGCGTTCTTTCATTACGCAACGCAGTTGGTGGGAAAGCTGTGCTACGCTCGATACCAATTTTTGTTAAATTTGTTACGTGGGGGGAGGGGGTGTCAAATACATTGTTTGCGTTACGTAATAAAAGCACGCTCCCTTAAACGGAGGAACGAAATGCATTTCGATTTGTTGTTCGTTCATTAAACTTCAATTTGTTCTAAAATATTGAAGCTCCTGGAATTGTTTTTGAATTGTTAAAATGGGCAAGATTTTTAAATGATTTAAATTTCTTAAATTTTTTGAAATCTTTGATATTTTTTATTTTTTTTTTCATTTAAAATAGTCAAAATCTTGCTGGTAAAATTTCGATTGTAATTTTCGATGATAAGGCGTCATTAGTCGATGGTAGATCGAAATCTTACTATCGAGAAATCTTGATCGTGAGTCGAGAAATTACGATTGAAATTGTTATGCGATCAAGTGCAATAACTTGACTCACTTTGAACGCATATAATTCAAACCTGCTCCCCGCAATCCCAACAGAGCGAAGATCGACTCCGCGGTGGAAACCGCCCAAACCCAGGCGGACCTGGCCACGCAAAAATCCCGCGATGCTCACATGATCAAACTGCTGCTGCGCAAGCTGATCGACGATTCGATCGCGTCCTGTCTGCTAACCCCGCGCAGCAACTGCCCGGAATGCTGGCAAGCGTACGAACACCAGCGCAAGCTGCAGACCCGTGCCAAGTGTTCGTGTCCGGGCGCGTCGAAACCGTTCTGCTTCCGGAACATGTTGGACCGCTCGAAGGGGGCGGCAACGTTGCAGCGGTTTTTCCGCTGTTGTCGCGGCAGAGTTGTTCCGTACGAGTTTGACTACCGTAAGATCTTGGATGATGACGCCGCGCAGCCGGTGCAGTGTCCGATGAAGCGAGCCATTCGGGTGGCGCTGGAGATGGAGCGGGAAGATGCGGACGAGGCCGTGGCCATCGATCGGTGCATGAAGAATATGTGGCGCTGCGAGTTGAAGCTGTGGAACGAGCAGTTCTTGAAGGGGATGGAAGAGGTTAGGGAGAAGGAAACGAAGATTGATTTTCTGGACTTTCCGTACGTTGACTCGAAGGATCCGGTGTTTTTGCAGCAGCTACTCAAGGTAGACTTGTTGTAGATTTTGTAGAAACCTTCGTAACACATTACTCCACCCCTCAGCGAGCCCTGCTGAAACTCTCCGAAACCCCAAAGTACGTGCTGGCCACCTTTCCAGAGGCGTACAAACTCCCATTCCTGAACGCGTGGATCCGGAACCGGTACGGAGTACGTATCTCCGCAAAACGCAAGCAAGAGATGCTCTACGAAAGCAAGCACTTTTGGGAGTGGCTCATCCCGCGCGTCACCGAGATGCGATGGCCAATCTGCGCCGATTTGGGGCTGGAGGGTCGCGTCAACTGGAACTACAAGCGACGGCTGGATGAAACCGTGAGATCAACTCAACTCCACCTTCAAAGATCTTAACAATTTCTTCCCAAAGGCCCAGAAGCACCTCGCCAAATTCTATCGAAAGTTCAAGAAGATTCAAATCCAGGAAGGGCGTCTCTACTGGTCCACGATGGACGCGTACGGCACGAACGTGGACCGCTTTCGGCAGGTCTTCTTCGACTATCTGCCCAACTGTGAGCCGCTGGTGGGGCCGATGGTGCGGCCGTGGCAAACGTACGAGCACCGGAACGCTGCGGTGTCGGGTAGTGATAGTAAAACGCGCTGTTGATTGGTTTATTATGCTTTATTTTATTGTTCGGTATACATTTATATAAATATGTTGGGGTTTCATAAAACGATTTAGATAATTTATTAATTTTGTACGTGGTTTAAATGCTATTGAAATTACAAGCAACTTAATTCATAAGATTTCTACGGAATTGAATAAGCAGAAACACTTAACGATATTGTCTTTTGTTTTGAAGGTTTGTATTTTCATCATTCATGTTCATGTTTCATGTTCGACCTTTAGTATTTTTGGGGATTCTTATTTTAATAGTTTGTGTATCAATACTTTTGTTTTATCTTGTTTGTAGCTTACAATCTAACAAGTAATATCACAATAGCTTTTCTACTCTGTTTGCACACTGGGAATGATTTTTTATCGAGGATGACTTTTTCACTGATTTGTTTCTCTTTTCTTTGTGTCTTTTGTGGATTATAAGTTATCTATACATATTATAAAAGTTATTCTAATTTTTTTGAAAATTATCATTTTTTTGTCGCTCCATGTTTATGCACAAAGAAGCCCATTTGCGCCATTGGTTTCTGCTTACAAACTATGTTGTCCATACAAAAGCGTTAAGGAAATAGTTCAATATCAATATCTAAAAGCAAGTTTTTTTTCCCGATGTCACCGCTGTAAAAAAATCGGACACGGCTCCAGAAACCGCTAAAGTGCCGTAAGACCCACTTCACAGAAAGGTGCAGTCTTCCGCGAACAGACGCCCAGCAGCACAAAGCACGCGTCAAGTGCGCAAACTGTGGTGTAAACCACACGACGAATTTTCGTGATTGTGCCGCGCGGAAGTTGTGCTGGTCAAAAACGTCAGAATTCTAAGATATTTTGTGAGTTATTTTTTTGTGATTTTTTTCTATTCTTTCAAATTTAAGGTCTCCTAAAATTCGAGGGTTTAAAATAACTCCTTTAATTTTTATTAAAATATGAGTGAAATTGACTAAAACCCGTTCAAAACACATTCAGTTCCTTTCACGTTTTTTTATTTTACCTTTTGTCCATTCGACGTTTTGGCTTTCGACCTTTTGTCATACATTAAATAAAAAGTTGCTGAACAAACCTCCTTAAATCTGGGACATAATTTGAAATTTTCCAAAAAAAAAAATTGGGCAGTAAAGGGTTGCAGTATGATATCTTGTTTCAATTATACCACCACATACAAACAGACATTCATTTGACACTCTTTTGAAACTGTAGTGTGAGCGTTTAATACAAGATGACTCTTGAGAAAAGTGGTCGAAAGATGTTTGGAAAAAATGTAGAAATTTGTGAAAATGTCATCAGAAATCTCTATTAAAATCCATATAAATTTTGTGACATTATTGCAAATATTAATATTAGAAGCATTTTTAAAACCATATATTTTCATTGACACCCATATTAAACATTAAAACAGTAGTTTTTTGAAATAATATAAAATTATTTATTTTATTTTAATTATTTTAAATAATATTAAAAAATTTAAATTTTAAATTTTAAATAATATTAATTTTTTTTAAATAATATTATTTTTTTTTAAATTTACCGACACCTTTGTGAAAACTGGAAACACATATAAGGCTTTGCGTCGTTAAAGCCCATATTGCATTTTTTTAATTGGGCGGTTTGTTAAAACCCAAACAATCACAAAAACCAAAAACTTGTGTTGAGAAATCTATTTAAAAATTTCATGTTATTACGGATAGGAATAAAATTAATGTTGTTTAAATCCATTTACAATATTGTGATGTTAGATAAGCTTATACACTCAAACCCCGATGGTTTGATACCAACTGTTGTCCAACTTTTACACGGAGTTCACACACACACACTTCTGAACGTTTGTTTTGATAGTGAGCGTGAGCGCCGTGTAAAAAGTGACAGTTCGTCACTTTTTCGTTTGAATTTGACCAACCAACGGGGTACAAACTAAAAAAGTGTCAAACGAAAAAGTGACCCACCACCGGGGGTTGAGTGTAGCAAATTTTCCATAAGACCTATAAAAATATTTTTTGCAATTCCGTCGTGAAACAACTTACTTTTCCTGTCATTCTTGAACGACGAAATAGCCTACTTTTCTGTACCAAAAATAACAGAATCGAATAGCAACACTTTTCAATATAAATGCTGAAAAGTTCTATTTTTCAGCACTCAAATGGGTGCTGAAAAGTTGAACTTTTCAGCACTTGTTTCAAAAAGCAACACTTTTCAACTTTTTTTGATTTAATCGATTTATTGACAAAATACATGAAAATTTGACAAAAAATTTAACTCAGTGTGTGTTTTTTGGAATTCGCAATTCGCAATTTTCAGTGTAAGAACGGGCCTTGACCGATCTTATGCACTAGGTTCCCGACGAACACGCACTGCCCTTACACCTACATCTTACCCTTGCTCTGAGTCAGTACGAGCAGCACGCTAGAACACGCTTTGAGTGTTCGTGCCAGGTATGCACACCTTCTTTTCCGGTTACGCATTTTAACTCGGCCGGGGGTGGTACATTACGTAGGGTTTGATGTAAGTATAAGCGCCTAACCATTTATAGTGTGCCTATCAACTTTCATTAAAGCAAAAACTGTTTTATTTTAGATTGAATTCAAAAACTAATTGTTATTTTACTGTGTATTGTTTTCTCCTGAAATCTTTCCTAGTGTTGAGTCGTGTTTATATGTTGCTTTTTCTTTTGTCGCGGTGTTTTGTTACAATTTTTGGTCCTAAGCATGTTATAAAAGTTTACCAAAAATACAATAGTAATATTTGTGTTAATCCTTTAACCATTCCATAAATTGAGTAAGGGCTCAAACCTCACTTGTTTAAAAAAAGGGTGAAGATTGAAAACAATAGACAGTAAAAGAGAATTTATTTTATAAAAATCAAGTATCAATAGTAAGAGAATGATGAGCGTATTTTGAAGAATAAAAATTAGAAGCTAGATGTATTAGATGTAAAATTAGACAATAGTTAATAAATAGAGATACAAAACAAGCTTAGATTATAGTAATGATAATTTATAGGACAGATAAAGAATTATTCAAATAAATAAATTCGCAATAAAATCAAAAAAGATAAGGCGAATGATAAATAGACTTGATATTACTAGAACATTAAGGAAAAGTATATTTCTAAGGAAAAAAAAACAAAACAAAGTTTTTTACAGCAGTATCAATTAATAGAAAAGAGTGGAAAAACTTTGAGAGATAAGAGAATCAAAAGTTAGTAAAATTATAATTAAATAGAAGAATCAATGAAGAATTGGGAATCAGAAGAGCAAAATAAAAGAAAAATAAGAGATAGGTGGTAGCTGAGAATGAAGAGAAGAGAAACCCCGTTGTGCGATGTTCCAGGTACATCCACAGCAGTTGACTCAACATACTGCGAATCAAAACAATACCGTCTACAATCACAAATTACTTCCCTTTCCCACATTGTCGCGCCCCTTTCTTTTAGCCGTCTCGACTCTGACCCGCGGTGGTCAAAGGTTTACGATCCGTTTCCACAGGCCACCAGCTAGGTCATCATGAAAACCAAGCCAACGTGGAGGTAAGAAAATAGGACACTCGCAAGGAACCAGAGCTATACTGTTCTGATCAAGATAATTCGGATGATCTAACAGAACTACGGATGTAGTTAGTTGCGCTCCTTCCAGGATGTTCCTTACGTGGACGTCAACCGAAGAGCACGCAACAAGGTCAATGCCATTGCATGCTCTTACACACAAAAAAATATTTCCGAATGTTACATCATTTATGATGTAACACTTTTGCACGTCATTAAACATTTAAATTTAAATGCAATTTGATGTAAATTTGCAACAAATTATACGTAAAAACATGATTTTACGTGTGATTCAACCGTTTACGTCGAATCTCAAGTTTACATCAACTGAGTTTACATGTGATTCATTTTTTCCGTGTCGAGTAAATTCACATATTTTTTTCTGTGTAGGTATCAATCCTTGGCCTGCAACTCAGTGTGTGTTTTTTGGAATTGCAAAAAATGTTTTATGGAACTCGTTGCAAAACTGGATTTTTTTAGCACTCTTCGTATTTATCCAACTCGGTGAACCTCGTTGAATAAATGTACGACTCGTTCTGAAAAAATCCTCTTTTTGCAACTTGTTGCATAAACTACTATTAAAATGGAGTCTAAGAAAAGTGAGTATAAGAAGTGTGTATTCTTCTAAAATGTGACTATTATTCATAAATCTTTGCGCAAGATACTGATCATTCCTTAAATTCCTTCTCAAAAAACTGTTTTACAAATATTTTCCAAACGCTTTTGTATGGCAAGTTACAACATTGTATGGTTTTTGAGTAATTCTACAAATTATACATTGAACTTATTCCTATAACACAACTTAGTCTACCCTAAATTACATTTTACTTAGAGAGTTCTACGTGTACTGTACAATCTATCATACAATTTACCTTACGTCCTCACGACGGCCTTCAACGGTACCCCCTCTTCCGCTTCCGCCGATCCTTTCGGCCGTCGCTCCTCTTCGGCCGTCCGCTTCCGGGTGATCCACAGCCAGTTGGGCCGCTGGAAGTAGTCCTCGATGTCATGCAACGTTCGGCCTTTCGTCTCCGGCAGCATCAGGTACAGCAGCAGCGAAGCCCCGAACGAGGCGATGCCGAAGATGAGAAAGAGGCCTTGCGTTTTGAAGATCTGCTTCGCGTACAGGAAACCCTTGGCGACGCCGAACAGTAGCAGGTTGAAGATGGTGAAGAGGTTTCCGGCGATGCGACCGCGGATTTTGGCTGGGAGCAGCTCGCCGATCATGATTCCGGGCATGGTCATGAAGCCGGTGTTGGTTCCGATGTAGATGAGGATGAAGACGGCGGATATGTACGTGTCCATTGGGGTTTGCACGGAATCTAGACGGATGTACATAAAGATGGCGATCGCCAGACAGCTAATTCCGGACCCGATGCCACTGCCAATGACCATCATTCGACGGGGCATCATGAGTAGGAGGAAGCAGTACAGGAAGGTGAACGCAAGTCGAACGGCAGCGGTCAGGACGGCCGCTTGCAGCGAGTTGATGTCACTTCCGCCCATGTCGGAGATGATGTCTACCGCGTAGAACACAACGAGGTATGTTCCGGAAAGGATCTGCAGTATGTGGAACCCGTTGATGATGATCAGCGGCTTTATGAGGGACACCTTCGTCAGGGTCTGCCACAGGCTTTGATTCGCCGATTCTTCGGACTCCGTCTTGGACCGATCGACCAGCTGTTGGAGTTCGCGCTTCGCCTGGATCGGACAACCTCGCAGCCAGGTGAGCGCTCGACTGGCCTTCTTCAGCTGGTTGTTCCGAGCCAGGAAGACCGGCGTCTCCGGCATGAACATGATGGCCACGAAGGAGAACAGCGGCAGGATGGTGCCAGCCCAGGCCACGTGACGCCAGTGGAAGTAACTGCCGAGGGCGTACACCAACAGGATGCCCATCGAGTAGGACACGAACGGGGCACCGATCAGCAGTCCACGAAGTCGCGGTTCGGCGATCTCGGCCAGGAGAACCTAAAGCGAAAGAGAAAGACGAAGCTGAGATTAATCAATTTGCATATCATGATTGGAGGGGAACTTCCACGACTTCCGTAAAGTCCAAGAATACTACATCAAGAGGGTCGTTATTTTTGGAACAATCTTGAAGCGGAAGAGAGTTATTGAGTGTGCGGTTGATTGGATTGAGCCGGTTCTTTTTTTTTTTGGGTGCTGCCTTAAAGTGGCCGTGCGGAGACACGTGCGTTTCATTTGCGGAGTGGATGGGCACTTGAAGGTTTAACGGACGGTTGACCTTGGCCTAAATCACTGTGACAGAGTCCAATTTGGAGGTTTTTGGAGTCGTGTGTCACGTAGACTTTTTTTCGTTTACGATTTTTCCAACGATAATTTTCGGGTTTTAATTCCTTTTTTTTTAATTTCCAGAATGAATCTTTTACACAACATCAGATGAAGGTTAGTAAGGTATCAAGAATCAACTTGAGAAAGCAACCTTCGTCGCAAGATTTGGCATACAAACCAATGACGTTGACATAACAAATACCAAAAATTTCTAACATGATAAAAAATTGCAGCAACTCTTCATACAAAATCGAATAGAAAGTATAATAGGTTTGAGATGATCGTTTAGTTATTAATTTATTGGTAGTACTAATTCGATACTACAAGAGAAACATACTTTTGGATTCCTTGGAGATTTTCCCTTATCCTCTTACAAAAGTGGAGCATCAACAGTTCATGGTGGGAGAGGTGGTTCAGGTGCAATTGATTATGTTCTCAACATCACATGGCGAAATCCAGTCTGTAATTTGCTAAAATCACCGTCTCCAAGCGAAGCAATTCATTATTGGAGAACCTGTCATTTCCAACACTCAAATCCGGTACACAATTCGTAACGTTTGTCACGACCACACCAATCACTACTGATTATTCTCTCTTTCATTCTTCCCGTCTCCACACGGAGAAAAAAGAGTTCCCAAAATCGTGAACAAGCGTTCATGAAAATGGGAACCACGAACAAAGTGTTCAAATTTCATGGTACGTTTTTCGTACCATGAGATTTGAACACTTTGTTCGAGGTTCCCATTTTCATGAACGCTTGTTCAAGATTTTGGGAACTATTTTTTCTCCGTGCATGAGTGATAGAAAAACCTATCATTTGATGATTCTTGCACCAAAATATCCGAGGGCGACCGTCACTATAATTGTGGGTTCTTTTTTTTATCTCATAACTGCCAGCAAGAGCATTCCCTATCTATTATGACTTCTCTATTCCTCGTTTACAGTCACTCGCCGAAGATTCTTTCGTTTTCTCCAGCCCGGGAGCATGTTGACAGCTCCCATACAAACTGAGCGTACCCCGTTTTGTGGGCCCAGTGGGCCTAAGATGGCGGCCTTCGATATTATCTAGCCAAACTTTTGAAAATTGCGAATAGTTAAAATAAATATAGTTTTTGCCTTGATTTGGGTTTAAAACGACCAAATAAGCATTCTGGAATCATTTTCTTTAAAAACTTGTTTAGAGATACGCCACGTTCAAATATTAGTCTAGAACAATTGAAATGAGCGTGCCGCAAAAGCCGTCACGAAAACAAGGTTTCCTATGCAAATTTTGAGTTGCGTATTTGATGGGCGGACTCCGACGAGGCCTACTTGCCATCTGACGGTGAATACGCGCAACTCACGAAAACTGTCATCTTAGGGTCCGGTTGGTTTTCTCAGAAAACTGCTAAGAAAGAAATAATAATCTTCACGATTGGGAACCGTCGCGCTGGTATTTCATTACATTCGCTCCTCTCTGTGCATGTACTGGTGTGAGTGACTTTGATAATTCAAATGCGATTTTCAATCTTCACGATTGAAATCAGCTGATGCCCACACCTTTGCTGCTGAGTCTTTCCCCGCAAGAAGTGGTTTGTCCACAGTCCGTCGTAAAACGTGCCTCCACTTTTCAGTTTCAGTTTCGTACATTTCCATATTCACGATCAAGAGTGAGGTTCACGGCCACTCTTTCCATAACTCGCAGTGGACGACTGCGTAATGGGCTTTGCTCTGTGCTGGACTGTTCCAGCAGCAGCTCAGATGAACATTGTGCGTGGGTTTGTATACGATCTGTTGAAAGGGCTACACAGAAAGTGTTCAGATCTGCCAAACGATCTGCCTGGATGTTGGATGTAACAAACGCGAGTAAATCTCTCCAGTCTTGTTCAGTTCACGCAAACAAATTAAGATTTGTTGAAGTCTAGTTCCTGGTTTCAAGCGCGATCTGTCGGTGTTTATCGTTGCGCATTGTTGCGTGATTTATGTGGCGCTTTTGTCAAAATAATTGGTCACCACCGTGGCAGATTGCACATCCCTCCTTTGCGGGGTGGGGTGTTCAAGAAGTGTTCACTTCTAGAACCTGTCACTCCCATCTCAGACTGCCTGGCCATCCCCACTGAGTGCGCACGATCTCGTCACACCACGCGCACCGTTTATCCCGTTACGGAAGGCGCGCACAGCTTCTTTTCGAATCTTGAAAATTGCCGATGGATTAACGTCATGATTCGAATTCCCGGACGCTTCGAAACCCGGACACTTCAACTTGTTTTATCAATTATTTGGATATAAGTTCGCGTTATGAATGTCAAAACTGTGTTATTTGATGAATTCTAACATCAACTTTCATTTAAAGTTTGTTTGAACGCTGTAGTTAATGCCAATACAATTGAATAAAATAAAATTATAAGTTTACCAAAAATGCGAAACATTTCAACTGAAATATTTCACAGGCGTCCGATGCACCGGGAAGGCAAAACAGAAATTTATGTTTTTGATTTCCTTAAATTCTAGCAAATTTATATATAAAATATCGATTATTTCGATGTTAACAGCTTATTTGAGACCTAAAGAATGCCATTCACTAACATTTCAGTCCAAATTTGTACGATTCATAAGCAAAATCGAGTGTCCGGAATTCGAAGCAAAAGTGTCCGGATTTCGAATCAGCTTTTAACAGTGTCCGGGATTCGAAGCACAACAAGTCTTTTTAATTTTCAAATTTTGATGAAAAATTGTTAGAAATGACATATTTTGCATGCATTCTCTTAAAATTGACTGTTTATACTAAATCCTGATGATATTTCTACATTTCCAACTTATTACATGATTTTTTACCAGCTATAACAAAAATAATATGGTACTAAGTGTCCGGATTTCGAATCATGACGTTATGTCGTGGCGCGTCACGTCGTCGTCGTCGTAGGATAACTGTCCGGCAAGGTCGTTCGTTGGCACTTGATGACGAAGAGAAGACGCAGATGGTTTGCGAATTATGGAAATTCAACGGAAACACCCGCGCAGCATGCATCAACCTGACTTGCAAAAAAGAAGATGCGGTGATCTTCGAGAAGGTGCGCACATCCAAGAAGAACCGGTCCAAACTAGTAAATAACAGACAATTTATGACTCTATCTCTTACCTGCGCGGGGGCGGCGATCAGGCCGACGGAAATACCGGCGACGACTCGTCCAACCAGGATGAGGAAGTGCGACGAGGCGGTCGCGAGAAAGATCCACCCACTGAAGAGGGGCACGATCGCGGCGAGGAGGGCCGGTTTGCGGCCCCAGTGGTCCATGATGGGACCGGAAGCGAACGAACCGATCGGGGTGGCCAAACTGTGGACGCTGGCTAGAATGGTGGGGAAGAAGAAAGGAAAATATTAAACAATATGTTATTGTTTCAAGATTTTTTGAGAAATAATTTTGTAGTTTTTTTTAGTTTGGTCACGAAACAAATAAATAAATCGGGTAATTCTCTAAACTTTCGCAATTTTTCGACGGTGCACATCAATCAGAGCTTTTGCACCAAGATTTTTTTACAGACATTTTAGTATCTTCAAAACTACGGGAACTATCGATACGATTTTTAATTCATCCCGTAAAGGACTGTCTACAACGTTATTTACCACAAAGTTTGACTATTTTTGCAATCAGCTTTTTTTTTTGAATAGGAAGAGAACACCTTCCTTGGTTGTTGTGTACCCATAAAGAGATTTTTCATGTTGTTTTTTTATTTGGATGCAACTTTGTCTGTTTATTCCCTTTGTTACTAGAAGCCATTTTGCATAATTAGTTTTTGCATACAAGCAGTGTTGCAAATGAGTGATAAAAAAGCTATCAATAGATTATCTCTGCACCAAAAATATCCGAGAGTATAGTGGCCGTCACTATAGCTTGTGAGATCTCTTCTTGTGTCTCGTGATTCCCAGCGATGTCATTCTCTCTCTATCACTCTTCCCCTTTACCCCGACTATGCGCTCTCACCGCTGAGTCTCTCAATCTCTCCAAAAACTGCAATGAGAGAACGCGAGATGGCGATTAGGATCCGACCACGCATGACGTCCCGTCAAACTGCGTTTGCGAAATTGGTTTTGTGGCGGCTGTTGTGGTTAAACGCTGTTGCGGTAGCATGATCGTGGAAGCGGGAATGAGAGAGAAAAGGAAAATGTCAATCGCGAGTGGGCAAGCACGAAAACGTGTTCGGCTATGTTCGGCGCTGAGAGTTTCAATGGAGAGAGAAGAGCAGTTGTATTTGAGGCATGAATATTCAGGCGGGATAATTGTAGTTGCTGAGAGCTGATATTTTGATATTTTAACAACCCTGCATACAAGGCTCAATTTTAAGTATGTGAATATTCGAAAATCTATATTTATCTTGAGAAGGGATTTTCTGATCAATTTGGTGTCTCCAGCAAAGTTGCACGCAGAAAAATATTTTGTAGAATCAGCCTGTACAAGGTTTGATTCAACAAAATTTTTGTTGAATATAATCAACGCCGATTTTGCGTTGAAACAAACCTTGATTTTCTCAATTCCACAAAAATATTTTGTTGTTTTGAAAAAGTTGCTTTGACGTTTAGCGGTGATTCAACAAAAATCTTGATTTTCAAATTAACAAAACGTTTGGTTGATTCAAATATGCCTTATTTTTCTGCGTGTGACTGTCAAAAAATGGTACACTATTTTTCTTTTTACCATGATGAATTCCCAAATAACGGTTTTTTTAATTGACGATATTTTTTGTTTTAGAAGAAATTCAATTTTTTTAATAAACTCAAACATGCCGAAAATTATTCTAAACGCAGGGGAATGCATTTTCAATTGATTTCAGCTTATTGCTAATTCAATAAAATTTGTGACTGCCTAAACTAATTTTAAATAAATGGAAATTAGACACTACGTAAAATTTTAGCAATTCAACTTTAAATTCATCAAAAAAAAAAAAAAAGGGGGCAAAATAAAATATTGTTTAATATTATTTTTTTTTTAAATCTCGTTGAATTGATTGTAAACTATGAAAAGTATATTGTATAACGTTTATTTTTAATCAAATAGAGCAATTCTTTTATTGTAATTTTTTTGGGCGGATTTTGGGAAAAGCCATAAATTTGTTTATTGATAGGAAGCGGTCGTGGCTGACTGGTTACGGTGTTCGCTTCGTAAGCGAATGGTCCTGGGTTCGATTCCCATCTGCTCCCAACGAGAAAGTATAGGAAATATTAATCTTGAAACGCTGAACATGAACGAAAATTCAAAGTCGCTCGAGTCGGTGCTCGATCCCCCGTCCTTTGGATTGGTAAGCAAAAATGCTATTAGGGATACTGTTGTTTAGTTTTTAGTTTCTAGTTTCTAGTTTTTAGTTTTTAGTTTTTAGTTTTTAGTTTTTAGTTTTTAGTTTTTAGTTTTTAGTTTTTAGTTTTTAGTTTTTAGTTTTTAGTTTTTAGTTTTTAGTTTTTAGTTTTTAGTTTTTAGTTTTTAGTTTTTAGTTTTTAGTTTTTAGTTTTAGTTTTTAGCTTTTAGTTTTTAGTTTTTAGTTTTTAGTTTTAAGTTTTTAGTTTTTAGTTTTTAGTTTTTAGTTTTTAGTTTTTAGTTTTTAGTTTTTAGTTTTTAGTTTTTAGTTTTTAGTTTTTAGTTTTTAGTTTTTAGTTTTTAGTTTTTAGTTTTAGTTTTTAGTTTTTAGTTTTTAGTTTTTAGTTTTTAGTTTTTAGTTTTTAGTTTTTAGTTTTTAGTTTTTAGTTTTTAGTTTTTAGTTTTTAGTTTTTAGTTTTTAGTTTTTAGTTTTTAGTTTTTAGTTTTTAGTTTTTAGTTTTTAGTTTTTAGTTTTTAGTTTTTAGTTTTTAGTTTTTAGTTTTTAGTTTTAGTTTTTAGTTTTTAGTTTTTAGTTTTTAGTTTTTAGTTTTTAGTTTTTAGTTTTAGTTTTTAGTTTTTAGTTTTTAGTTTTTAGTTTTTAGTTTTTAGTTTTAGTTTTTAGTTTTTAGTTTTTAGTTTTTAGTTTTTAGTTTTTAGTTTTTAGTTTTTAGTTTTTAGTTTTTAGTTTTTAGTTTTTAGTTTTTAGTTTTTAGTTTTTAGTTTTTAGTTTTTAGTTTTTAGTTTTTAGTTTTGAGTTTTTAGTTTTTAGTTTTGAGTTTTTGGTTTTTAGTTTTTAGTTTTTAGTTTTTAGTTTTGAGTTTTGAGTTTTTAGTTTTTAGTTTTTAGTTTTTAGTTTTTAGTTTTTAGTTTTTAGTTTTAGTTTTTAGTTTTTAGTTTTAGTTTTAGTTTTTAGTTTTTAGTTTTTAGTTTTTAGTTTTTAGTTTTTAGTTTTTAGTTTTTAGTTTTTAGTTTTTAGTTTTTAGTTTTTAGTTTTTAGTTTTTAGTTTTTAGTTTTTAGTTTTTAGTTTTTAGTTTTTAGTTTTTAGTTTTTAGTTTTTAGTTTTTAGTTTTTAGTTTTTAGTTTTTAGTTTTTAGTTTTTAGTTTTTAGTTTTTAGTTTTTAGTTTTTAGTTTTTAGTTTTTAGTTTTTAGTTTTTAGTTTTTAGTTTTTAGTTTTTAGTTTTTAGTTTTTAGTTTTTAGTTTTTTTTTTGAAAAATGTCATTTTGTGAATTCCAGAAGCTCAAATACTTTTAAAATTCCTTAAACATCGGAGAGGACGAATCAGCACTCCATACCGGTACAGCCTCAAACGAAAATGGAAGTCTACCTGAATTCTGTGATCCTCACAGAACGTGCGTACGTGACCCGCAAACCGGCTACGTATGGAAAACTTTGTCACCTCAATCCATAATTTGGTGTGATATTGACCCTGATGATCCTCATAGATTGTTGTTGTTGCTGCTGCTGTCGTCAGCAAAATCCGCTTCAAACAGCAGCAGAAAACATCGCGCTCACCTTAATTTATAATGCACAAGTTTTACTAACGGGGCCGGATTCTTCCCGGGTCTGACCGCCGCCCGTGCGTTAGTATAAATTCTTATCAAGACGGTATCGCCCAGCTGCAAAGCTGACGGAAAAAGAACAATCATTTAATTTTCGACAATTTTGGAGAACTGCGTTTGTAGGAGGGTTTCGTGGTGTGGGTGCTTAGGGCGATTACTACGTTATTGGAGTATGTTTAAAATTCTCCGAATTTTAGGTTAATATTCAGAATTGGGACATAATTTTAACACTAAGATGTTCTCTTCTAAATTGTATTGCTCAAACTTATTGATGACAGAATCACCCTAATGTAAGAATCCGGAGTGACCCTCAAATGCCTAGTTTCGTTCAAGGATGGTTCCACCAAAAGCTTAACTGCCGTATCGTTTTATGTTTACGTCAGTGCTATCACTTAAATATGGTAGGATCCTCTGTATTTGGAACCTAACCCTTACAATTTGTTGTCTTAGATTGTTAACTTGAAAATTTTTACTTTTTTTGTTTTGCTTGGAAGAACTATAATTTCTCAAATATTTTCCTAGGGTCCAAAACAGATTTTCTTTCCCTATGATCACTGCTAAAAAGTGGTCCCTCTCTGGGCATGTGGTCGCATTTGACCTACTTTTCAGCGACATCGGTCGTACACATTAAAATTAATAATGTTTTCATTTTCAATTCATTAGACTGATATCATCTCTGGCCGTGTCCTAGGTCAGACTTGTTGCGAACGCAGCACGATAGTTGACTATGCTATGAGGAGGTAAGATGTGCCATTTTGTACGGATGGGGACATTAAGAAAGTGGCGCCACCGATGCCAGCAGTTTAAAAATGATAAACTGCCCCGACACTCACGGAGTTGTACTCACCGATCCACGAGCCCATCTCGATGTCGATGACCAGCGGTTCGCTCATGTTGTAGAGCTGGGGCAGCAGCACCGCTGAGTATCCGATTGGCATCCCGCATGCCGCGGCCAGGAGCAGCACGGCACCCGTCACCAGGATCTGTGGAAAGTGACAAAACGATGTTGGGTTAAAATATTTTCATGAAATTGAACTTAAAAAATATGTAACCAAATTCGGCTCAATTCCGTTGAAATTCATCAATTTTTAACATTTTTTTCTTAAATATTAAAAAGCTTATCAAGAAGTTTTTCGGAATAAAAAAAAAATATTTAAGTTTTATTTTCCATTTCGCCCCAATGTTCCTTTTCTCCAGAGGGAGAAACATTTAATTGCTTTAAATGGGAACGGAGACCAATAACTGGGATATGATTGTTTTGATTCAGCATCCAGAGAGTTGATCAATTTGTTGCCACGCGGCGGTGTCGAGACGGAGTCGACCAGCTGATTGGATCGAAAGTGCATCGCTGCTGCTGGGAATGTTGATTAATTGGGACCAAATGGTGTTTGTTATAACGACACACGTGACTGGGGGAATATTAATTGATTTCTTCTGTGGTAACGCATAAATAAAAAGTTGCTTCGTATTTCTTCAATGAGCAATTCTCTGGTTTTTAATCTGGCTGATACTTTTTGGTGCCTTCGGTATGCCCAAATAAGCCATTTTGCATCATTAGTTTGTCCAAACAATTTTCCATACAAATTTGGCAGCTGTCCATACAAAAATGATATATAAAAATTCAAAAATCATTATCTTTTGAAGGATTTTTTTATCGATTTGGTGTCTTCGGCAAAGTGGTAGGTTTGGATAAGGACTACACTAAAAAAAAAGATACACGGTAAAAAAAACTGGTGATTTTTAATTTATCTTTTTGTCACTAAAACTTGATTTCCAAAAAAACCCTATTTTTAATTTTTTTTCATTTTCTGATACGTTTTAGGGGACATAAAATGCCAACTTTTTCAGAAATTTTTGTGCATAAAATCTTTGATCGAGTTATGAATATTTGAATCAATACCGATTTTTTCATAAACTTAATTTTTCGATGTAAAATCAAATTTTCAATCAAAAAGTACTTGAGTTATAGCCATTTTTAGGTTGCAAATATTTTTCAAAGTTTATTTAGCATTTTTGGGCTGGATTAAAAGTATTTTGAATTTTTATGAAATTCCAATGTACAGCACCGCAAAATTTTTGTCAATACTTAGGTATTTTGGAAACTAATGATTGCAAAACAACTGGGCAGGTGTAAAATGCATTTTTCCAATCAAATTTACAACTCCAATACTTCTAACTTACGTGAAATTGTCTGAGGATTCCTAATATGATAAAATTGAGACCAAAAAGTGCACCTATGCACGGAGAAAAAAGAGTTCCCAAAATCGTGAACAAGCGTTCATGAAAATGGGAACCTCGAACAAAGTGTTCAAATCCCATGGTACGATTTTGAAAAACGTACCATGAAATTTGAACACTTTGTTCGTGGTTCCCATTTTCATGAACGCTGGTTCACGATTTTGGGAACTCTTTTTTCTCCGTGTGACGGCTTACAGGGGAAAAACTAACGTTGTAAAATATTTGTTATAGAAAAATCAAAAGTTATTACCGTAGACTTATAGTCCATGAAATTACCTAACTTTTGACTTATGGGAGTATGGGTGTTGGAGGCTGTTGCAAAAAGATATTAAGGTTTAAAAAAAATCCATTTTTGACAGTAATTTACAAAAGCTAAGAGAAAAAGTCGAACCAATCCTGGATGTCTATGGCACATTTTCAACTGCTTCAAAAGATCTTTCGAATGCATCAAAGAGAATTGGAATTGATAAGCATAAGCATAGGTGCCCACCCGCAGTTGCTACTCCGTTATTGACCAGGACCTCCAGAAGTTACATCCACGAGCCGTGGAAGATAAGTGGGTGCTATCTTTCCTCGCTTCGCAACTTCTCAAAGGCCCCTATCATGCTGATCAATACCGGCGCCGGCCACGACCAATGGTAGGGTCACGGGGAAGTGGATGGGAATGTTAGTCCGATACTTGAGTGATAGAGACCGCCCAATCGACTGCTTCTCCGACAAAGTATCACATGAGTTTTGAGGGGGTTAGTAGATGGGTATGAGGTCAGGATTCACGAGTGGCAGTGATGTGACCATGAGCATTTTGTTTATCGGTTGAAATTTTAAATCTTAGGCAGCCGGCTGCGGAAAGATAAATAATTGATTATTTAAAAAGTTTGTTTTAATCGAACGCGTGCCAACCGAGCGGTAGTGCTATGGGCTGGACTTATCAGTATATTTTTACTGTTGGTACAATTAAGATAACGCGAGCAAATGTCAAAAATAGTAGATGAGTTAATACTAAAGCTGCCAGTTGGAATAAATTATTACGATCAACGAATATAAACGAAAAGAAAACAGGACACCACGTAACCGATTGTAATGAAATTAAAACAATAACTTAAACGAACTTAACCGGCGGCGTGCCTTCCTATCAACGATGATAAAAGAAGGACTTATAAATTTAAAATATAAAAAGACTCCAAAAATACGTTGCATAGTAACCGCGAAGTCCCGCTACTCACAATCGAATCCGAAAGATAGCTATCTAGAATTTTAAATATAGTATTAATTCGACCGCGATCCTCCAGAAATTCTTCGTCGGCGTGCCTTCCGATCAACGGTGATGTAAGAAGGGCTTTATTCATTAAAATGATTTTATATCATAAGCCTTAAAACATATTCGTCGGCGTGCCTTCCGATCATCGATGATATAGAAAGGACTTAATCCAGCAATACGACTTGCTTGTCTCGAAAAAAGAATTCGGATCGTTTCTATCGAAAACTATGTAAAGAGAACAAAAATAAACTCATTGGCCAACGAACGCGCGAACTAAAAATAAAGAAAAAAGAAGAAGAAGAAGACCAATCACCCCATGCACACAAACAGCGACACAAAAAAGATGAAAACAACACGAATCAGAAGAAATCCAATCACCCCATGTACACAAATAGCGACACAAAAGAGATGGAAAATAACACGAAAAAACAGGACTGCACGTCCACACAGGCACCGCACTACTGATGCCATTATTTAATTTTAATGACCAATCACCCCATGCACTCGAACAGCGACACAAAAGAGACGGAAAATAACACGAAAAAACAGGACTGCGCGTCCACACAGGCACCGCACTACTGATGCCATTATTTAATTATAGTGACCAATCACCCCATGCACTCGAACAGCGACACAAAAGAGACGGAAAATAACACGAAAAAACAGGACTGCGCGTCCACACAGGCACCGCACTACTCCATCAAAGAGAATTGGAATTGATGAAGTTTTACTGAAATGCGAGCAATTTTAAGATTTTTTATGTTTTTCGGAACTCAAACTTCAATGCCCCTTTTACCCCACTTCCCTTTGTCGTAGAGGGCTCATATTTGGCATGAGTTCATCTCATGTATAGAAAAAACAAACGCTGAATGTTTTACCAAATCGGAGCACCTCGATACGACCTGTTACACATTGGTGAAAAACTCGCTCTTAAGTGCGTTAAATAAATGTACGACCCGTGCTGAAAAGAACTTCTTTTTGGAAGTACATAGGAACTTGTTTTGTTTTGGAGCATTAGTTTAGCGTTATTTGACCCAATGTCGCATCTCAAACTTTTTTGATTGGCATTTAGGACAGGTTTCATATTTTTTTGCAAAATTTTGGGAAAATGGTGGTAACCTGTAGAGACCAGCTCCATGAAAAAGTACTAAAAATAAAAAAAAAGCAGTTGTAGGGTAGGGTAGTCATCAATGAGACACTTTTGGTTTTCAACTTTCAACGATTTTTCTAAATTTTCCATCAGCATGTTTTAATGAGCTTTTTGTTGCATTTTCTTTCTTTTAGTGTGTTCAAACATTGACCAAAATATGAGATCGATCCGACATCTACAGCCAGAGTTATTCAACTGTCTCATTGTAGACGCACTAATCAGGAACAATGAGACAGCTGGGGAACAATGAGACACTCTACGAAAGTCAATACTTTTCTAGTAAAACATCATGTTTTTGTATTGTTCCATTACAGGTGACTTGCCTTGAACATTTTAGAGCAATTTTGCCAACATGAAACTTTAATTAACAAAAGTTATACTAAAAAGTATTTTAATTTTGTAAAATCCATATATTTGTACCAAATAACTTTGTATGTCTGGTTAAATGAAGTTAAGATTCTATAAATATGCCAAAAATCACTTTCAATTCATGTTTTGAAAGATTTACATGGATTTTGAAATGTTTAATGAAGAAAAATCAAAGTGTCTCATTGTTACCCATTGGCTAACATGAGTGGGGAACAATGAGACAGCCCTGGATTCTGGGTATATTCTAAATTTTGGTCAAATCTAATGAAAGGACATTGTAGCCCAACTCAATCCCTATGGAACGTCGAAATAAATTTGAAGAAATATTAGTTTTGGTGTAAATGGCAGCCTACGAGCGAAAAAGTATTTTTTGTCCATAATTTACTTTTACACCCCAGAATCAAACATTTATGAATAACTTTTTAGAGGGGCGTCCATAACCAAACCCACTATTATGGCAGACGTGTATCCCGTAGACACACCTTTCCTCCAAATATGAGCCTGATTGGTTGAAACTACGACTTGTGAGAGCCATTTTATCATTGTTCCCCGTGTCTCATTGATGACTACTCTACCCTAAATAGATTCACATCGATAATTCGAGGAAATTTTCGTTTGCTTGGCGAGTAAGGATTTTATGTTTTTTTTTAAACATGAAAATAAGCTAGTTTTTTTTAAATTGTAACAGCTCTGTTTGCCCAAAACACTTATCTACTACCGGTGATGAATGAACATGTATTGTATTGGTTGAAGTCACTCTAACTAAATAAACTAATTTCTATTCACGTCAACTGTCTCCACAATTAAAATTGTCACCGATATCATCTCCTCCATCACACGTCACTCACCTGGTGGAACACGCCTCTGGCATTGGAGTTGATTTCATGACCGCTGGGACCGTCGTCAATTTTCTTATCCACTTCCTGTGGCGCCATCCCTCCGTTAAGGTACACCGTCATCAGCTGATTACTGGGACTACTGTCGGCAGTCACTGTTTGGACCGGCAGGTTGCAATCACCATTTCGCAGCAAAGGTCTCGTGCTATTTTCGAACTCTGTCGTTGTTGTTGTTGCGTTACTGTTATCACCACCGTTCAGGTACATCAATTTGTTTGGTTTGTCGAGGGGGCTGGTGGGGGTGGGGAATTTTGAATTGTAAGAATGCAAGCGATAGATGATTGAGCGTTTTTTCTGACTGTATCGAACTTATTCATTCAAAGGTTTGAGAGAATAGGTGCAACACGTGAATGTTTATATAATTCCAGTAAATAGCAAAAAAAAAAAAAAATAACATGACTTGCTCAACGTGCTCAACTTTTATTTATTTTCTGACGTGAATTCTAACACACGTTTTGGTTTTTACGTAAACAAAGCCTAACTATTTACTGAACGATCCATATAATGACCCCCTGAATCATGTTGTTGACGATATGCTATCAGTTCAGTAATTTAATCCGCCGGCCTATTATAGTAAGTAATTGGTCCGAAATGAAAAGGGCGGACTGGAGACAACAACATAGTGATAGAGTATTTGGGGCAAGGCCACAACGATATCGTTTTCAATAAGGTTAGCGTGATAGGATGGAAGTAAATTTCGGCTCTAGGCTCTAGTAAGTAAATTTGATTCGCAAAAAATCGTTACGAAAGTTAAAACCTAAAATATTTACCGTTTTAAGTTAAAATGTGAGGGTAATTTTCATTTTTGTTTCATTTCTTAAGCAATATAGACGCGCTTATTTAAACAAAACTTTCAAAAAAATGTTGATACGCCCTCATATTTTGTTATAAATGTTTTAGGCACAGTGCCACTATCAATAATAGACCCTAATGAAAAAAAGAGAAAGCGATGAAAAATTCACAAACATTTTTTTAAAAAGTAGACAGCTTATATCCTATCCAACTAAACACAACATTTAACCGTAATTTCGAGTGTCTCAAAACTTTTTATGACGCATGACGAAGCCTTAAATACACTGAAAAACTTCAAAATTAAAAGTCAAAATTGCTATTTGAGATTTCCTACATTATCTTTTGTGCAGAAGCGGTCACATTGTACTATGACACTAGGCAAACAATTTTTATTTTGAGGATTTAAAAAAAACTGTCTAAAATTTCCAAAATGTCAATGAACTGACAAAAACATAATTTTGCTTTAAAGTTTTACGTCTTTTTCGATAAGTGGTCTAAAATAAAAGTGAAAGCTCAAAAGTGATCAAATGCAGTATAAACGTTCTGAAAGGTATTCTACAAAGTTCAAAACTGGTCGTATATTTTTTTTAAAGTTACTTTTTGAAATAAATTAATGGAAATACTTTGCCGAATTAAAAAAAAATAACTTTGCATTTTAATCAGAGCTTTATACACCAAGATTTTAGGCCTATTTTGAATAAATTTATGAAAATATTTTTTTCTTAGACTATTTTTTTGCGCTCCTAAATTTTAAAATGTGTAAAAATATCAGCATTATGCAATGTTTAACGAACAGTTTTCTATCGATTTATTTTTTTTCTAAATGAAAATGTCTATTTAACTCAATTATACAGCAATTCCATTTGAATAGAGCCTAAACCGAAAAAAAGTTCTCCGATCGGGCTCAACATTTTTCTGGGGGTTCCATGGCCAAAATAATTAAACCTTTTTTTTGTTTGGCCATTAGGGTGGCCTATATCAGTGGGTGGTTCAAACAATGGCATTTTTTGCAAAAACCCCTTTTTTCAAAAAAACATATCTCCGTGTCATTTTATTCGATTTTAGCTGTCTTAG
Organism: Culex quinquefasciatus; assembly: GCF_015732765.1. Lineage (NCBI taxonomy): Eukaryota > Metazoa > Arthropoda > Insecta > Diptera > Culicidae > Culex > Culex quinquefasciatus. Next base: position 34,895,391 of record NC_051862.1, read on the forward strand.
ACGCAACAGAAAGGTGATGAGTTTGGCTGTTTAGGAAGAATAGTAAGAACTTCTAAAAATCTAGCTTAACATTTGAAAAAGTCGTATGAAAACTTAAAATGGCGTTTTGACCGTGTCTGGACCAAAGGGCCTATGTCTGAAAATATTTTAAAACTTCTTACTATTTTTCTCAAATAGCCAAAAAATCATCTTTCTTTTGCATCTAAGACAGCTAAAATCGGATGAAATGACGCGGAGATATTATTTTTTGAAAAAAGTGGTTTTTGCCAAAAATTACGAAAATTGCCATTTTTTGAACCACCCTAGCACGATGTTGGTCACCCTAATGGGTAAACAAAAAAATACGGGTCTAATTATTTAGGCCAAGGAACCCTCAGAAAAATTTTAAGCCCGATCGGAGAACTTTTTTTCGGTTTAGGCTCTTTTCAAATGGAATTGCTGTATATTTATATTTTTTGCATTCTGATTTTTCAGGGCAATTTTGAAAGGTGGCGGGGAACAAAAACTTGAAATATTTTGACCTTTCCGTTTTTTTTGTTAAATCACAGTTTCTTCAAAAAATCATAGCATGGCCAAAGATGTTTTCCCAATTCTCTAACAAAAAAGAAGGCATTTTATTTCAAATAAGAGATATAAAAAATATAATGCTTTAAATAAATATTTACTGCTAAAAGTAAAAAAAAGTTAAGTATATGGATCACTTTTTATTGTTGAAGTTTGTACGGGAAAAACCGTAAATATGTATGGGGAAAAGCTAAAAACTCAAATTTCACCAAAACGTGGCGTTTAATATGTCGGATTATTGTCGAGTTTGATATTCTGAGTAAAATTTTATGACTTACAACTTTGTCCAAGACGGCAAAACGATCCAAGTTAACCCTGACGAGTTATTAGCGTTTTTAAGAAGACGTTTTTGAATGACAAGATTTTTTCACTAGCTTTGACGATAAAAGCGACCCTTAAACCTTATCCGATTTCGCTCAAAATTTGCACGGTGTCTTATTTTTGCTAAAGGAATCGATTCAGGGAGTATCCCTGAGATCGATTTTTTTTCATTGTCACCCTATGATTCAAAATGACTTTTTATGGATTACGGAAGTCATTCAACAAGAGTCATTCAAGTTTAAAAATGCAAAAAAAAAATATATATATATATATGGGATGGTCGAAATCTTAGAAAATGGCTCTTGTATGTATTTTGTGATACTGTTTGCCCAAAAAAATAAAAATTAATGGTTTGAATTATGAAAAAAATAATTAAAAGTCTTTTTTAAATTGATCTTTTTTTGGTTTATCCCAAAATATCAATTTGGCCTACAGTGGCGAAATTATGAAATTGCCGAGAAAAACCTGTAATTTCCACTCGTCACTCTATATCTTATTTTTTGCAATTCCGCTGTGAAACTGTCAACTTTTCCTGTCCTTCTGAAGAAATGAAACGGCCTACTTTTTCCTACCAAAAATAACAGAATCGAATAGCAACACTTTTCAAAATAAATGCTGAAAAGTTCTACTTTTCAGCACTGAAATGAGTGCTGAAAAGTTGAACTTTTCAGCACTTGTTTCGAAAAGTAAAACTTTTCAACATTTTTTTTATTTAAACAATTTATTGGAAAAATACATGAAAATTTTACTTAAAATTTCACTCAATGGGTGTTTTTCGGAATTGCAAAAAATATTGTATGGAACTCGTTGCAAAACTTGATTTTTTCAACACTCGTCGTATTTATCCAACTCGGTGAACCTCGTTGGATAAATGTACGACTCGTGCTGAAAAAATCCTCTTTTTGCAACTTGTTGCATAAACTACTATTTTGTGAAAATTTACTTTCGGTTCAAATTGAAAATGCTGTCAGCAAATTTTAAACTTAAATATTCTTTAACAATAATATAAGTTTTTATACATCTTATTGGCTTTATTTGAGTCCGTTTTAATTTCCTCAATGACTGTAGAACACACAATAAATTTTTCATTTTTTAAACCAGTTGGTATTTTAGTTCAAAATTTTTTAATGATATTTTGTCTCAAAATTTTGTTCTTTTTGGCAGATTTACTAATCTAAGTTCATTTTTTCACAACTAATTTTGCATTTGTTGCATTCATTCCAAAAAAATATTTTGTTTAAACATAACACAAAATATAAAAAGGGTTTCCAGTAAGTGATTTGATAAAATATTGCAATTTTGATACACAAGTCAAAAACAATCTTGCTCTTTTTTTAAATCTGTAATTATTTCAATTTTATCTTCAATTTTGGTACTCTTCCTCCACATGACACCATTATCCCTGGTATGCGGCCACCTTCTTCGCACACGCACTGTCCACTCAGTCCATTCCGTTCCAGATTGCCTAATTTGTGAGAGTTTAAATTTCACCACCCGTTTGGCCTGAGCTGCTGGAATTATGTCATTGCCACCCAAACACAATTTCGTTGAACGTTGTTCTGTCTTCCTTCCACTTTCACGCAAGACGTAGATTTCGGTCTCAGGATTCGTTGCTGGATGTTTATCCTTAAACGCCAGCGAGGGTTCGAATCCTGTGCGGTTCATTGACCCTCGACGAGTTTCGTGTTTTTCCTGTTTTCCACCGCTGCTATTACCTTTCGCTGGAATTCATTTTCACTTCGGTATCTTCCTTGGTTGGTTCACTACGATGCAAGGAATCCTCACTTCTTCGCTCTACAGTGAGCAAACACCTCTGGCAAGACACTTTGTTCACACTAAACACCTTTGCACAGTCACTTTAGAAGAAAGCTCTCAACGATAACTCCGTAGACACATCTTGTCCCGACGGCGGACACGATACGAATGCTTGCGCTGCTCAGAATCGATTTCGTATATATCCCACTTGGCGAGCTTCCGGAGCGCGCGTTGTGCGTGTCCAAGCTGCTATCACACTTCTTCCTAGTTGAACGCCTCTTCACCGACTACATCGGTCCGCCCAGCTTGCTGGTCAGCCTAGATGTACATTGGAACAGATATGTCACCGTTTGTTCCGATATGACGTTCTGCTCTTGCGGTGACGTAGTGATATATCGCGGGAGAGTGACTCTTCCAACCATCAAAAGAGTAAGAGAGTCTCGCGACGCTCTCTGTTGATGTCTCGCGTGTTCAGCGGTCTTCGCGGCGTCGAAAGCGAAAGTATCGGCGTAAACAAGTAATCGACGAGGACCGGCTTCGGGAGCAGCGGATGGTGAAGATGATGTGGAGAAACGGTTCAACAGCTGTTCGGGCTTGTGTGTTCGTGAGAGCGATACGCAGGGAACCCTTGCGGGACTTGGTGGTAAAGAATCGTATTCATGACAATGTCTCAATTCTGACTCGAAGTCTGTGCAAACATTTTACTTTGGATAATTGAATTCAATTTGTGTTCGATGTCTTGATTTGGATCGTTGAGCTCAAATATGACCCCAACATGCACCTAAGAGAACTAAAACTAAAACTAAGGTTTGTTTCATGTTTTGATTATTTATAGAGCAATTCCATTTGAAAAGGGCACAACCCGAATAAAAAGTTCTCCGATCGGGCTTCGATTATTTTGGCCAAGGAACCCCCACCAAAATTTTGAGCCCGATCGGAGAACTTTTTTTCGGTTTGTTTGTGCCCTTTTCAAATGGAATTTCTGAATAATTATCGGAACTTTTTTTTCAGGACCTTTGAATAATTAAACTTTGGATTATCGAACATTGGATAGTCGAACTTTGGATAGTCTAACATTGGATAACTAAACGAACATTGGATAATCAATCGAACTTTGGATAATCAATCTGTGGATAGTCGAAATTTAGATAATCAAATTTTGAATTATCAAAACCGTGGATATGAAAATTGTCGCAAAATGAATCATCAGACTATTGAAAATTCTGTTTTTTTTTTATAATTATATATCATTAGCATTTAGATAAGTGAAGTGCTTCTGGGGACGCGCAGTTTTGTTTTCTCGCGATAATTTTCGTCTCTTTTGTGTCGCTGTTTGTGTGCATGGGGTGATTGGTCATAATAATCGAATAATGCCTTCATAAGTGCAGTGCTTCTGGGGACGCGCAGTCCTGTTTTCTCGCGATAATTTTCGTCGTAAATGATCGTAAAAATTTATTCCAACATTCAGTTTTAGTATTAACTCATCAAACTATCGATTTTATGAAGAGTAAAGCGTCATTTATTTACTATTTTTGAAATTTGCTCGCGTTATCTAAATGGTAAAAACAGTAAAAATATACTGATAAGTCCAGCCCATAGCACTACTGCTCAGCTGGCACGCGTACGATAAAAATAAACTATTTTAAATAATCAATTATCTATCTTTCCGCAGCCGGCTGCCTAAGATTTAAAAAATTTCAACCGATAAACAAAATGCTCATGGTCACATCACTGCCACTCGTGAATCCTGACCTCATACCCATCTACTAACCCCTCAAAACTCATGTGATACTTTGTCGGAGAAGCAGTCGATTGGGCGGTCTCTATCACTCAAGTATCGGACTAACATTCCCATCCACTTCCCCGTGACCCTACCACTGGTCGTGGCCGGCGCCGATATTGATCAGCATGATAGGGGCCTTTGAGAAGTTGCGAAGCGAGGAAAGATAGCACCCACTCATCTTCCACGGCTCGTGGATGTAACTTCTGGAGGTCCTGGTCAATAACGGAGTAGCACCTATGCTTATGCTTATAATTATATATCATTAGCATTTAGATTAAAACTCTACGTTTTCGTTATGTATTTTTTTGATTTAGATTAAACTTTGTCCATGAATTAATTTTGCATAACAGTCCAGTCTCGATTATCCGATAATTTTTTTTTATGGTTACATTTTTTTTTACTTTTTACATCAAATTCGAGTTCTGCAACCCGTTTTTAGTCAAATTTAAATAGTTGATTGCCTATTAAAATACAAAATGCTTTTTTCAATATTTCATCACCGCCATTTTGGCCGCCATCTTGGTTTAAAAAATTCGAAATCACTTCAGAGTAGTTTAGGGGTCATACATAAGCTGAAATTTTGCCAAGGCCTTCGGATAATCGAGTTTGGACTGTATTAGATTTTCCATGCAAGCCTCCATTCAATTTTGCGGGCATTTCTAAAGATTGTAAAAAGAGTAGTTTTTGTAAGATTGTTGTTATACATTTTTAGAAAGGTATTGAAAAGACCTTTCCCACGAGCCCAAAACATTGTAGATCTGACAACCCTATCAAATGTTAATAGCACTTAAGTTTTATTTATACACTTTTTGGAAGCCGGATTTAAGACAATTGGATGAAAATTATGTCCGGGTCCATCATGCGACCCATCGTTAGATAGATAATTGAAAGACCATTCAAATGAGCCTAAATGAGCCATTATGCAACCCATCTATAGTTAGATAATTGAACGATCTTTCAAATAAGCATAAAACATTGAGGATCTGACAACCCTATCAAAAGTTATTAGCACTTAAGTATTATTTATACACTTTTTGGAGGCCGGATCTTAGATATTTCAATGAAAATGATGTCCAGGTCCATTATGCTACCCATCTATAGTTAGATAATTAAACGATCTTTCAAATTAGCCTAAAATATCGACTTCTCAAAAGTTATTAGCACTTAAGTGTAATTTATATACTCTTTGGAGGCCGGAGTCCTAATCATAATCTACAGTTTTGCAGAAGATATCAAATCGATTTAAAAATCCTTCAAGATAAAGATTTTAGATGAAAATATATTATGTTACAATGTTTTGTTCGCTGCATTAACTTTGTCTACCATTTCGGTGACTCATCAACAACCAATGAATAAATCTGTTATCTCTTTAGGTAAGAGGTACAGCTAAACTTCCCCTCGCGGAATTTGGGGAACCTCATGTTCGCCGAAAATATAGGGATATAACATGTGCTATCCAAACGCAACCCAGCACTCATTCCGGAGGTAACCGTCTACCGGTTCGGACAGTTTTGTAAAAAGTCTGTTAGAAGTTTAGATTGAAATGGATTGTATTAATAAGGATGGCGTTGATTCCGATTTTCGAAGACGAGGTAATTTAAACTTCTCGATTTAAATGTTTGTGGAAATAATAACATTGTTTTAAATTCGTAGTTCAAAATACTCCAGAACGAATCTCACCCGAGTTCTACGATGCAGCTCACAAGTCAGAACATACTTGCGTTAAAAGGATACGCCTGAAAGAGTTTGCATGTCGGGAGTCCCTGCTCACCGAACTGCTCGAAGTTCCTCACATAAGATCAATCCGGCGACTCTTTGTGGGAATATTCTGCATGGCGATCCTGCTCACCGTGCTCTACAATTTGGCCGAGTTTGGCACGCTGAACCTGGGTTTGGGAGTTTTCCAAGCAGGATTCGCCAAGCCCCACCTCTCGCTGGCCGTGTGGGTCACCATGCAGACGGCAACGTTTTGCGTTTATCCCTGCTTTATCGGATGGGCTTGCTATCGGAAGCGGCTCAAGCACGGTGAGTCATGTCTACCGGCGGGCGGGGATGTGCAAGCGGACAGTTTGTAGACTAATTTGCGATATCTTCCAGGTGTTTTGCGAGCGGTTTGTGATTACGCGTACTATCTGGGGGTTTTCACGTTCCAGTGTAGCTTCTTGGTTCTGGTGACCTGTTCCGTTGTTTGGCTGGAGCTGCCACCGGCGGCTACGGTAGCGGTGTTGATGGAGATGCTACGATTCGTCATGAAGATCCATGCGTTCTTTTGGAGTAACGTTTCACGAGTTGTGGACAACTCGACTGGCGTTGCTTCTTTCAGACAGTTTGCGTACTTTTTGTTTGCACCGACGCTGGTGTATCGTGATGAGTACCCACGAACCAGTGGAATCCGATGGCCAGTGGTTTTCCGCCATCTGAAAGAGTTTGTTTGCTGTGTTTGGTTCTTCAGTTTGGTCTACGAATGGTTGGTGTTCCGACAGATTGGTAGTTTAGGTGCGGTGAAGCTATCCGGAGGTCAGTTCATATTGGCGTTCTTCAGTGCAAGTGCGGCAGGACTCACGTCGGTGCTGCTGTTCTTCTACTGCGTCCAACACTGCTGGAGCAATGCCGTGGCGGAGGTTATGTGCTTCGGGGATCGACAGTTCTACGATGACTGGTGGAATGCGCACACCTTTGCGCAGTATATGCGCCGTTGGAACGGGATAGTTCACGATTGGTTGCATACGTACGTGTACCGGGAGTCGATCGAGTTGGTGTTCCGGGAACGTCGCTGGCTGGGAACCGTGCTGGTGTTTACGATTTCGGCGTTTTTTCACGAGGTCGTTATAACGGCCGCGTTTCGGAACTTGTATCCTGTAATGGCGATCCAGTTTGAGGTTGGCGGATTGACGTTCATGTTTGTGAAGGTTCACATGAGCCAAGGTTTGGGCAATACGATGCTGTGGATCATGCACTGCCTCGGTAACGGGGTCCACGTGTTACTGTACGCGATGGAATACTACGCGAGGAGGAACTGCCCAGCTGATATGGGTTCACTGCTGCATTACGCAGTTCCCGTCTCCTGGTCCTGCAACGGAATAGCGTTGAGTGGGAACTGGAGCACGTCGTGGAATTAGCTAGCATCCCTACTTTAGTAGGCTAAGCGTGCCAAGGTTGAGTTCAAAGTACAGGCTACGATCCGTAGTAACAGCGCTGTTTATTACCGATATTTACTGTAAATAACGAACCTGCGGATCGTGAAGTGATAGCCTATGAACTACTTACCTATAGTCGTTATCAGCCAGCCACGCTTTATTGTACTAACGCTGATAACGTGCCGGTAAACTAGTAAGTGCAAAAGGATTAAGGAGTTATTTTAAGCATCCAGATCTCAATAAAAACGAGGAATGTTCTAAGAGATAAATCTACAACCCTTTCAATACCTTACACCACATCCCTCAAATCCAACTCAGCCCATCGGTAGGTATCGCTCTTCCTAGTGCAGCTGAACTTTGTTCGCTATCGTGGAACGTCACGCCATACCAGTCAAACGATAGCGAAAGCAATGCGTGTCGTGTGACTAAGCTAACGCTTAAACTTACCCGCGGGTTTGGTCAACGTCAAGTGTGAGCCGAGTGCACGCGTCCTCAAAGTACACGTGCACTCGGGGCGGTCCAAAACAACGCCGTCTTCTAATACACTGTTTTGGTTCATAGAGACACGTACACACGTACGCTTTCTTGAGAGCAGGATGGGCGATAAAGCAATCGGGATTTACTGGAGCAGGTTGGCCGCAAGAATGACGAAAAAGATTTCTGACTGGTAGTGGTTGCTTAAGGTTGGGTTTCATTCCCGGTCGGCAATACGTCGGCCATGTTTGTTTTAGAAAAACATACAATCCTTAACTAAGAATGGTGGTGGTGGTTAATTTATTTCAGGCAGCTTTAACAATATTTGTCATTCGCTGCCTTAACTAAGAATGAATCGATCAAAAAATGGTTTGCTACATGTAGGTTTAAGAAGTATTTCGCATATCGTGATTTTTTTTATATTTTAATTTATTAATTTTGAATATTTGTTACTACGGGCTTTCCCCATACTTGGGTCTGAAGGACCCTGACAACGCCCCAGCCGGTTGGTCTTAGAGCCACGGCCGGACTGGGGTGGGCTCAGGGCCTCTTTTCGCGCTGGCGGGGCTAGTCAAGCAAGAGCTCTTTCTTTCAAGGGTCGGCTCGAAGCTCAAGGAATCAAGGTACTATTTTAGTTAAATTAAGCACTGTATTTCTTGGACTCACGCTGTGTATGTGTGTGTGTTGTGCGGGGCAGGTTGGCTGCTACATCTGCTGCTGTTGGTCACCTCCGATGACACTCTCGTGGCTGGCTTGCTCCGGAGGTCCACGATCGCCCTCGACCGCGTCCGGAACTTGTTTCTGGAGCATCTGGCCTGCTCTTCGCAGGTACGCCCACGCCACGCACGAGGAGGGGGGGGGGCGCTGGTATCTCCGGCCTTGCAGGCCGACATCTTGGGTGTGGGTTAGACCGGGACCACGTGGTCACGTGCCGGGTCTTCAGGCGGTTTTTTGATGGACTTTCGCCGGATAGCCTTCGGCATCGAGTCCGTCACTTCGGCGTGCTGACGGCGATCGTTCGCGGTCACCGTGATCTGGTTCTTGAGCGGAAACCTTGGGTCCTTCGGGTGAGAACACAGGGGAAAGGGGGGTTAGAGTACTACTGGGGCAGCTTTGAGGGCTTCACTATCGATTTCACTCGAGTTGTACCTGAATCGCCGATCTTTGCTTGCGTGTTATAGTTTTCCACTATTGAATACTGTACAAGTTCAAGGGCACTGATACTTGCTGGCTCTTTGGTTTGAAGGTCTTGCTAGCGGGCTGGTCAATGTGGAAAAGATCTTCCTAGTCAACGCTGACCCTCAGTAGAGTACTCTCTCGCTTCTTGTTAGCCCCTTTATTCCCTTTTTCTTCTAGTCCTCTCCTTACAGTACTACTTCGTACTTTTCTGGTAGCAATCCCGCAATGTAGGTTTGTACAGTGTGTTAACAAACTTTGTTCCTGCGGTTTGCAATAACAGTGTGTTTTATAGTTATGATTCCTAGCTGTGCTCTGATTTTATATTGTTTGTGATATTTATTTTACTTTTATTTACTTGACAATATTTAATTTAAAGACTACACAAACTCTCTAATCTGTGATACCCTAATTTTAATGTAAAGCTTGCCAAATCCTCCTATTTGCCCATGACTGATTAAGGGGCAAAGTAGAGCATATAGCCGCAACGGTAACACTACCTCACACTCCCCCTTAAAAAAAATTAAAAATGTAAAACATTTATTAATTTTTTTATACTAGGAAAAATCAAGTCAAAATAGGCCCGGGTTTTTGACACTGTTTTCACAGTTAAGCCTTTGATCGGGCTCGATCGAAAATCCACATTCGTACGTCGAACTAGCGAATAGATTCACCTTAACAAAGGATGATTATTCTTCAACGATACTAAGTAAACCGATTACTCGACCTTACTTCTCCCTTATTCCCGAACAGATCTTTGTTCTAAGGAAGAGAACAATCTTCTCTCTCTGGAATCATTACGAGATTTCCTGATGAGGTTGTTTGAATGTTTGAGCGTTTTGATCTTTTATCACAAATCGGAAGTTTATCGAATTGTTACTTCAAAATTGAACATTCAACACATAACATCAAAGTAGGGTAAATTTAATTCGTCAATCAAATTACTCATCGCGATTCTGAATTCTGCATTCTTAGTCTCGTAATCTTGTATCAGTTTGATTCATCTGTCGCTTCCACTTTATTTAAATTTTTGTGGATTGTTTTCTTTCTGTTTTCATTCAACCTTTTGTTGCACGAGTACATCAAGGACTACAAACAACAAACGAAAATATACTCAAATACTATACAAACAAACTTCTCATTAGACTCGTGTCATCTCTCTTGTACTCTTGTAGCTTGTAAATAACAAAAAACCTTGATCATGATCACACATTTACTATGCCCGTCCAATTGGTACGGGACAATAGTGTACTAATACTCTGGTACTTGGCTGGAAATTTCTTGGCTCTATACACTTTTCAGCGAAACAACGATAAAGATGTTTCAAAGTGTTAAAATCTTTGTTCTGGTACTGTGACTTTTTTTTTGGCATTCAAGTTCACAAACTGTCCACCACAAATAAATCTTGCTCTTCTTGTTCTTACTTGTTGCCACGCTTGACCGAAAGAAAAACTTAGGATCAGCTTCGCGTTTACTGGCACTTCCAGATACTTCGTTTCTCCCGCAGTTCTTTAGTCTCACCTGAATTCTATCAAGCTTCCGAAACTAAAGAATCTCTGCTTTCAAAACTTGCTTGCTTGTACACCATTCTGCTGTTAACAACCATTCTAGTGTAAACTCTATACTTCTCTTGATGAACACATAAATTTAACATTCAACATAAAACATTGATTTAAATTCCTCAAAACTCGTTGTCAGAAAATTCAGTCTCACCTGTTGAAGTCGTGCAGTCGCGAAACTGGAAAATCTGTTTTTCATCTTGCTTTTCTCGTAATCAATCGTCGTTTTTCTGCTAGTTCTCTTCTCTTTTCCGTTCTTAAAACATCCTTTTTACATTTTGAAACCAATTCATTTGAACACACAAAAATCAATAATCACAGATTAGCCCACTACAAATCATTTTGTTGTACTTTTTATTTTTTTTATCACATGCTTGAATCTTTTATCTTGTACTCACTGTACTCACTTTACTTCGCACAACATTTTGTATATAAATCCGACAAAAGACTAGCAGTTAAAAGCTGTCCACAAAACTCTTGCTCTTGTTGGCGATAGTATTTGTAACATATTTTTTTTTAAATGTATTTGTGAAACTAAAAAAAGGTTTGCTTGTAGCTCGTTGCTCGTTGTGTATGGGCAAACATTATTATTGCTCTGGAAATAAATCTGGACTTGAAATCTCTTGCTAGGGTGTCAACTCAACTGTTGCTCAAAAATATTCACAATAATAAATAAATAAATAGGATACACATTGAAACAAAATAAATAAATAAATAACTAAATTACATTTACAATTGAACTCCAACCATAACATATCATGCTCCGAAATTGTGTTTCTTTCTTGAAATCTACTTTAAGTTGCCAATTTGGTAGACTATCATGCGTCTCCATGTACTCTCTTGTCTTTCTTTTACGTTTTCCAAATTTTAGCACAGTTGAAAATTGTTAATTAAAAATGTTTCTTTGCTGATCACTCTGTATTGCTCTCTTGTACTTCTGCTAAATTAATGGGCGCCATGAGAACAAAACCGAAAATATTCTCAAACAACACAAAATAAATACTAACTTGAACATCTCTACAACAAATTAAAACCTAGAGAAACAATACTCTCTCAAAATTATATCACAGCTAAATCTCACATTAACTTCTTATCAGTAAGTGTGCGTTTTCTAAGAATTTGATCTTACTATTACTTGTGCATGGTTATTGTAATCCACACAAAAGACTTCCCTCAAACAATTTGATCTTGCTAGTCAGATTCTGCAGTTCAACTGATGAAGGTTGTGATTCCCCAACTTCATCCATTTCAAATGTTTTTTGTGCTATCTACCCGAATAAATGTTGTTACTTGTAACTGCAAGTGTTTTCAGTTAAAAATTATCACAGAGAAAGCTGATGTCTCAAAAACAAACACAAGAAATATGGACACCTATGAAAATAAAAATTAATCCTGAAAATTTTCAACCTTTTCTTCAACATGCAAAACAGGCTAATTAAAAGTAAGTGCTGTGGAAAATTGCTGATAACAGACTTAATGATACTACTGAAAACTTATTAAGATATTTTATTGTTGAATTTTCATGCAAAATTGGCTACAAGTGGTGCTTGTTTGGAGGAAATGTTGTTTCTTCAAACATTTTTTCCCAATTTTCCCCTTCCGTTTCTCTCTCTCTCCTTTTCCTTCTTGTATAATTTCTTGTATGTGCAACTGCAAAAGTGTAACCAATACAAATAAAACGTAATTGTTCAGATCTATATACAGTAATCATCTTCTATCTTGCTCGACAAAAGAATGTCGATCCCAAGTTTCACGGTCAATGTCAGTGAATCACTTCTTTTGTTCTGCTATCATTTGCTTGGCTGCTAACCAGTTTATGGATAAAATCCTATATTTCTGGCCCGTTTTTAACCTTAAAAAAACTTGTATTTATCAGCGCAGTTTTGAAATTTTTGTAAAGCATCGTACATTTTTGAATTCTTCTCAACTTACTTCAAATTATGGTTTCGTATCAAGATGCGACACAATTCTGAACTTTGTTACTCTTGCACAGATTGTTTAAAATCAAGAAATTGATCAATTGGAAAAACGTGTGTTGATTTCAAAGTACTTTTTACAGTTAATTTGCATCAAACATCATCAACGATCTTCAAGAAAAATGAATAAATCCAAACAAAATATCTGCTAAGGAAGTCGGTCGAATCAAGACCCAATAATCCCGAAAAATCAATTTTTTATACTAAAACTCCCGCTATTCGCTGGTTCCACAGTACAAGTGCTGATTTCGGTCGCGTTCGCGCACCGGCAGCAAATGTTAACTAAAATTCAACCATTTTTAGAAAAAGTGTAATTTAATGATATCGTTTTGGCTAAACACTCTCTAACCAGAGACTTTGAAAATTTCCCTACAGCTCCTGACACACTTTACGCAAACAGACCTTGAAACCTTGATACTTTTAGATTAAACTACTTTTAGTTGGTCGCCATTTGTTACTACGGGCTTTCCCCATACTTGGGTCTGAAGGACCCTGACAACGCCCCAGCCGGTTGGTCTTAGAGCCACGGCCGGACTGGGGTGGGCTCAGGGCCTCTTTTCGCGCTGGCGGGGCTAGTCAAGCAAGAGCTCTTTCTTTCAAGGGTCGGCTCGAAGCTCAAGGAATCAAGGTACTATTTTAGTTAAATTAAGCACTGTATTTCTTGGACTCACGCTGTGTATGTGTGTGTGTTGTGCGGGGCAGGTTGGCTGCTACATCTGCTGCTGTTGGTCACCTCCGATGACACTCTCGTGGCTGGCTTGCTCCGGAGGTCCACGATCGCCCTCGACCGCGTCCGGAACTTGTTTCTGGAGCATCTGGCCTGCTCTTCGCAGGTACGCCCACGCCACGCACGAGGAGGGGGGGGGGGGGGGCGCTGGTATCTCCGGCCTTGCAGGCCGACATCTTGGGTGTGGGTTAGACCGGGACCACGTGCACGGAACAAAATCCGGTTTGCGGAATCGCAAACTTTGCTTCCGATTTGCTCTACCAATCGCAAACCTCCGTTCACACCCGTCAGCAGGAAACATTGCTTCCAATATCGCAAACGGTGATTTTCGATATCGCAAACGTAACGCCGTAACGCATGCCTGCCAAAAGCACGCAGCACGCAGCCCCTACAATATTTACTGTTTTGAATTGACCGTTGCTTTTCAGATTTTGGATGGAAATAAGAAGAAGAAGAGATTTCAATGTTTTTATTTATTTAATCGTTATTCAAAACCAAATCAAAGCAATTCTGTGAGCGGTTTACTACGGATTTTTTTTTTTTTTTTTTTCGATGTGTTTTGCCTTTGACTTGTGAAGGTTCGAACGAGTCGATTGTTCTGATCTGGCCGTCCTCGATGTCCGTGGGGCAGCAGGTTACCGCTGGGTGTCGGTGCCGCCGTTGGAATGTTACTCCCCGTGACGTGAGTCCCGGTGCTAGCAGTAAGAAAAGAAGGTGGCGTGGCCGAAATGCACTCGTTGATGCTCCACTTGCCAGTCTTTGTGGCTGGCACCGCGGCAGCTATGTTTTTTTTTTGGTAATGATTGTACAGGTCCTTCCCGTGCTCGGTGACGTCGGCGGCGGGGTCACCCGGATAGAGGCGCTGAGACCGGTGCAGCGTGCTCGGGTCGTCGATCTGGCTGATTTCCCGCGTCGCGCAGCGAGCTGTTTCGTCCTGGAGGTTGACCGCCGATCTTCACCTAGAGAATCGACTTGAGCGGAGTGGCCTCCACTAGAAGACCGTCCGACTGGAACATGTCCCCAGAATCTCCGCCAGCAGTCGGATCTGTGAAGGTGTTCGCCGAACTCACGCTGCAATTGCGAGCCGTAGACTGCGAATGAGAAAATATATCAAAAATTCTTAAAAAGTTCTCTTAAATTATCCAATTTTTATAAATTTTATTCTCAAAAATTCTGAAAAATCTCAAAAATTCTCAAAAAGTCTCAAAATTTCAAAAATTTCCCAAAAATTCTCAAAAAATTTCAAAAATACTCAAAAATTCTCAAAAATACTCAAAAATTCTCGAAAATCTAAAAATTCTCAAAACTTCTCAAAGATTCTCAAAATTCTCAAAAGTTCTCAAAATTCTCAAAATTCTCAAAATTCTCAAAATTCTCAAAATTCTCGAAAAATCTCAAAATTATCAAAATTCTCAAATTTTTTAAAAATTCTCAAAATTTTCAAAAATTCTCAAAAACTCTCAAAAATTGTGAATTTTTTTTCAAAAATTCTCAAAAATTCTTAAAAATTCTCAAAATATTTCGAAAATTCTCAAAAATTATCAAAAATTTTCGAAAAATCTCAAAAAATCTCAAAAAGTTCTCTAAAATTATCTAATTTTTTATCAAATTTTCAAAAATTCTTAGAAATTTTCCAAAAATTGTTAAAAGTTCTAATTTTTTTTCAAAAATTCTCAAAAATTTTCTAAAATTCTTAAAAATTCTAGAAATTTTAAAAATTCTGGAAAAAAATTCTCAAAATACTTCAAATATTCTTAAATATTCTCAAAAAATCACGAAAATTCTCCAAATTTTTTCGAATTTCTCAAAATTTCTAAAAAATTCTCAAATTCTAAATTTCTAGAAATTTTAAAATTTCTAGAAATTTTAGACATTTTAGGAATTTCAGAAATTTCAGAAATTTTAAAAATTTTAATTTTTAAAAAAATTAAATTTTTTTTAAATTTTTTAAAAATTTAAAAAAAAACTTACAAAAATTCTCAAAATTTTTCAAAATATATCAAAAATTCTTAAAAGTTATCTTGAATTATCCATTTTTAGTTTAATTCTCAAAATTCTCAAAATTCTCAAAATACTCAAAAATTCCCGAAAATTCTCAAAAATTCAAAATTCTCAAAATACTCAAAAATACCCGAAAATTTGCAAAATTCTCGAAAATTCTCAAAATTCTCAAAATTTCAAAATTGTCAAAAATTTTCAAAATTCTCAAAATTCTTAAAATTCTCAAAAATCTCAAAATTCTCAAAAATTCTCAAAACTTTTCGAAAATTCTCAAAAATCTCAAAAGTTCTCTAAAATTATCTAATTTTTATTAAACTTTCAAAATTCTTAGAAATTTTCAAAAATTGTAAAAATTCTCATTTTTTTCAAAAATTCTCAAAATTTTTCTAAAATTCTTGAAAATTTTAAAAATTCCAAAAAATCTCAAAATATTTCAAATATTCTAAAATATTCTCAAAAAAATCCCAAAATTTTTTTAAAATTCTCAAAACTTTTTCGAATTTCTCAAAAATTCTAAAATTTTAAATTTCTAGAAATTTTAAAATTTCAAGAAATTTTAGACATTTTACGAAATTTCAGAAATTTTAGAAATTTTCGAAATTTTCGAAATTTTAGAAATTTTAGAAGTTTTAGAAATTTTAGAAATTTTAGAAATTTTAGAAATTTAAGAAATCTTAGGCATTTTAAAAATTTTAAAAATTTTAGAAATTTTAGAAATTTTAGAAATTTTAGAAATTTTAGAAATTTTAGAAATTTTAGAAATTTTTAGAAATTTTAGAAATTTTAGAAATTTTAGAAATTTTAGAAATTTTAGAAATTTTAGAAATTTTAGAAATTTTAGAAATTTTAGAAATTTTAGAAATTTTAGAAATTTTAGAAATTTTAGAAATTTTAGAAATTTTAGAAATTTTAGAAATTTTAGAAATTTTAGAAATTTTAGAAATTTTAGAAATTTTAGAAATTTTAGAAATTTTAGAAATTTTAGAAATTTTAGAAATTTTAGAAATTTTAGAAATTTTAGAAATTTTAGAAATTTTAGAAATTTTAGAAATTTTAGAAATTTTAGAAATTTTAGAAATTTTAGAAATTTTAGAAATTTTAGAAATTTTAGAAATTTTAGAAATTTTAGAAATTTTAGAAATTTTAGAAATTTTAGAAATTTTAGAAATTTTAGAAATTTTAGAAATTTTAGAAATTTTAGAAATTTTAGAAATTTTAGAAATTTTAGAAATTTTAGAAATTTTAGAAATGTAAAATTTTTTAGAAATTTAAGAAATTTTAGAAATTTTAGAAATTTTAGACATTTAAGACATTTTAGACATTTTAGACATTTTAGACATTTTAGACATTTTAGACATTTTAGACATTTTAGACATTTTAGACATTTTAGACATTTTAGACATTTTAGACAATTTAGGCATTTTAGACATTTTAGACATTTTAGACATTTTAGACATTTTAGACATTTTAGACATTTTAGACATTTTAGACATTTTAGACATTTTAGACATTTTAGACATTTTAGACATTTTAGACATTTTAGACATTTTAGACATTTTAGACATTTTAGACATTTTAGACATTTTAGACATTTTAGGCATTTTAGACATTTTAATATTTTAGACATTTTAGACATTTTAGACATTTTAGACATTTTAGACATTTTAGACATTTTAGACATTTTAGACATTTTAGACATTTTAGACATTTTAGACATTTTAGACATTTTAGACATTTTAGACATTTTAGACATTTTAGACATTTTAGACATTTTAGACATTTTAGACATTTTAGACATTTTAGACATTTTAGACATTTTAGACATTTTAGACATTTTAGACATTTTAGACATTTTAGACATTTTAGACATTTTAGAATTTTAGAAGTTTAGAATTTTAGAAGTTTAGAATTTTAGAATTTTAGAATTTTAGAGTTTTAGAATTTTAGAATTTTAGAATTTTAGAATTTTAGAATTTTAGAATTTTAGAATTTTAGAATTTTAGAATTTTAGAATTTTAGAATTTTAGAATTTTAGAATTTTAGAATTTTAGAATTTTAGAATTTTAGAATTTTAGAATTTTAGAATTTTAAATTTTAGAATTTTAGAATTTTAGAATTTTAGAATTTTAGAATTTTAAATTTTAGAATTTTAGAATTTTAGAATTTTAGAATTTTAGAATTTTAGAATTTTAGAATTTTAGAATTTTAGAATTTTAGAATTTTAGAATTTTAGAATTTTAGAATTTTAGAATTTTAGAATTTTATAATTTTAGAATTTTAGAATTTTAGAATTTTAGAATTTTAGAATTTGAAAATTTGAAAATTTGAAAATTTTAGAATTTTAGAATTGTGGATTTTTAGTATTTTAGATTTTTAGATTTTTAGAATTTTGGATTTTTTGAATTTTAGTATTTTTTTGAATTTTAGAATTAAATAAAATACGAAATGACAAAAACTGTAAAGAAAACTTGTACAAGCCTTATTTTTTAACAAATTTGAAAGGCTGATTTCCTTTTTAATAATCAATCTTTTATTGTCGCCATTTTGACCGCTATCTTGAAAAGTCACTTTGAAGTTGTTTAGTGGTCATACCTGAAATAGAACATCAAAAATAAGACAAAGAGGAAAAATCGTGATTCGATTTTCCGAAAATTCGATAAACCGATGTGATTTTTTTCCAAGGCCAAATAATAGAGTTTGTACTGTATCTAACATTTCTTTAATTAAAAAAAATCTTTCATTTGTTTAAATTTTCTTTGATTTTCCAAGCTTTTAAATCACGGCGTTTATATATTTAGCTTAATTTTTATAATTTTTATAATTTTACAAAATGAGGAAAGTTTTAATTATTTAGCACTTGCCTTATTATTACATAATAATTTTTTTTTAATTTTAGATTGCACCCAAAAACGACTGTGAATGCAAAAAAACTTATAAATCCGCACGTGGTTCGTTTTGTGAAACTGTACAGGAAGCCACCTTTTCCGAAAATAATCGTCAATCGGATACGTTGTTGTTTTTCCCACGCAATACCATTAATGTCCTCCTCGCAGATTTCGAACAGCTTCTGGTCTACTTCCGGAAGGGGATCGGCGGATTCTTCCCGTTGTGGCCGATTTCGCTCCGAGCCGAGCTCGAAAAGTAACTGCTCTCATCATCATCGTCGGGGCAACCGGCGGAGCGGATTTTCTTCAATGGCAGATTTGGTGGCCTGAAGAATGGTCGGAAAAGGAAAGCTGCAAATAAAATGGGTTTCAGTGAAAACAACTTTTAAAGACTCATGCAACGGAATCAGCCCGACTGAGCCAAAGTCGGTTCCGACTTTTCGAAAAACGTAAGCAGCTGCTGCGTGATCATTTTTTCTTGGTTCTGGCCAAATCAATTATATTCAGCAGCTTACCTTGTTGTACTCATGGCGATTGTCCTTCTCCAAGTACCGCAGAAATACGTCGGCTGCCATTACTGCCGTGGTCGCGACGGCCCTCAAGAAGCAAACGGAACGTCGGATGGTCAGAACTCCCGGCGGATGAGCAAACTGCAGGGTACCGAGGATTGACCGGATCCAGTCTTGAAGCTGGATGAGGCCGTGGCTGTTGACTAACAGACCGGGTCGGGAACAGATTTTGACGAACCGAAATCGCGGCGGACAAGTCGAAAAAAAAACAACAAAAACTTCAACGCGAGACCAACTTTTGTTTTGTTGTTTTCCTTCTTCGCGGCTGATTCTGACAGTTCGTAACGGTGGCTGCGGCATGCTACACTCTCAAATAAGCCGGCAACAAAGCGCTTTCGATTTTGGAAGCAATTTCTTTCGTTATCGAAAACATTTTCTCCAGAATCGGCAACATTCGCGATGAATTCGCAAACGATCAATGTTTTCGGATTCATCGCATTATTTTTTCGGATCCGCAGCCCGGATTTTGTTCCGTGTGGTCACGTGCCGGGTCTTCAGGCGGTTTTTTGATGGACTTTCGCCGGATAGCCTTCGGCATCGAGTCCGTCACTTCGGCGTGCTGACGGCGATCGTTCGCGGTCACCGTGATCTGGTTCTTGAGCGGAAACCTTGGGTCCTTCGGGTGAGAACACAGGGGAAAGGGGGTTAGAGTACTACTGGGGCAGCTTTGAGGGCTTCACTATCGATTTCACTCGAGTTGTACCTGAATCGCCGATCTTTGCTTGCGTGTTATAGTTTTCCACTATTGAATACTGTACAAGTTCAAGGGCACTGATACTTGCTGGCTCTTTGGTTTGAAGGTCTTGCTAGCGGGCTGGTCAATGTGGAAAAGATCTTCCTAGTCAACGCTGACCCTCAGTAGAGTACTCTCTCGCTTCTTGTTAGCCCCTTTATTCCTTTTTTCTTCTAGTCCTCTCCTTACAGTACTACTTCGTACTTTTCTGGTAGCAATCCCGCAATGTAGGTTTGTACAGTGTGTTAACAAACTTTGTTCCTGCGGTTTGCAATAACAGTGTGTTTTATAGTTATGATTCCTAGCTGTGCTCTGATTTTATATTGTTTGTGATATTTATTTTACTTTTATTTACTTGACAATATTTAATTTAAAGACTACACAAACTCTCTAATCTGTGATACCCTAATTTTAATGTAAAGCTTGCCAAATCCTCCTATTTGCCCATGACTGATTAAGGGGCAAAGTAGAGCATATAGCCGCAACGGTAACATATTATATCCAGAAACATCATTGACAGTCTTTGCTCCAAGAGTGAATGACACCATAAACGACCTTATGATTTGAATTCAAAAGCAATAAATTTTAAAATTGTTATCCCTTGGTTCAACATCCGCCACTTTAACGATCACCAGACCCCGATTAGTTCTACCACATTCACCGACCTGCACGGGAAGAAGGGCTTCCACTTGTTACACACACAACGCGCACACAAATGCAACCAGAAAGCTGATTAGAGCCGCAACTCTAACGATCCTTAGAAAAAAAAAGTTACACGCCCTGTATAGTGGCAAACGTACGGACTCATCCAAGTTCAGTTTGTTTTGTTCGGCCGTCGAGCCTGGAACCTCGTCTGTCGCTCTGTTGTCCAGTGAAAGTGGCCCTTTGTTCTGTGTGTGTGTTTCCATGATCTAGAATCCGGAATAGATTTGTGTGCGCAAGAAGTTGAAGAAGCTGTGAAGATGAGTGAACTCAACAGTTCAACGAACAGTGCTAGCGGATCGAGCTCCTGCGGAAGTTCCGACGGGGAAAGCAATGGCGTTGGGAAACGTGGTAGGATTCCGTTGGATCATGATGCAATGAGGAAGTGGATATTTACTGATTGTATGAATCATTCCCAATATTCGAAGTTCGCTGTAGGAGGCGGTTTTGCTTTGATTTTCAATTAGAATACTGTCTAGTACTGCTTCCATGAATAGATGTCCAACGGTTGCGTAAGAATTAGGCTTGTGGAATGTAACGTACCATTGCTAGTAGACCAAGCATGGTAGCGGATATTAGGGTGGTCATATAAATATTAGATCTTCGTATATCATTAGGAGTAATCAATAAAATACAACTTGCTTATCAAGCTTAGTGCGCTTAAATCTTATAATTATCTCATCATTATCTCGAATTACTACAAGAATAACTTCCTCAATGCCATCGAACTGCGTACCGCTCTGTAAAAATGTATTCAACAAACACGCTCCCCCTTACAGCACAACGCGAACTCAAGGAAGAAGTGGTCAAAGACATGGCAATCGATAAAATGCGGGAAAAGATGGATGTAAGTTTCCCGGGAGTTACCAACTTGTGCAACCGTAATCGATATCTTGCCACCATTCCAGAGCTTAGTTCACAAGCTGGAGAAGGACGTCGAACGCAAGCTGGACCTGCTGGTGGAGGATTTGGTGGGTGAGGTGAAACTGTTCAATCTCAAAAACTACAAGCTGCGGGAGCTGTTCAAGGAGACGAGCTCGTCCTCGATAAGTACCGCCGACGGCGGCAGTTCCAGTAGTCGAGGTCGCAACCGATCGCGTACCGGTGGCAAGCTGCCGGACAAGGAGTTTGTGGCGAGGAACTCGCTGCTGACGGACCTTTTCGAGGTGAAGCACATCAAGACGATCTATCACATCTTCGTGGTGATACTGATTATCATGTTTCTGAACACGGTCGTGCACGACTTCGTCGATCGGGGACGCATCAATCTGGGATTCCGACCGATCGTGGCCGGATTCGGGAAGTTTCATATCGCGCTGCTGTTGTGGAGCTGCATGCAGATCGCTACGTTGTGCGTGTATCCGAGCTTCTGTTTGTGGGTGTTTGTGCGGAAGGACTGTAAAAAGAGTAGGTTGTTGACAATTTTGTTAGGATTGTCATTTGAACGATTTCTTTGATTCCAGACGAATCCCGCAAGGTTTGGGACATCAGCTCTATCTTCGGACTAGTATTATACCAGTGCACCTTTGTGGCGTTCGTTATAAAAGCCGTGCTTTGGTTGGACCTTCCACCGGCGTCTTCGGTAGCAGTCCTCATGGAAATGACCCGGTTCGTAATGAAGGTCCACGCCTTCGTCCGTAGCAACATCCCACGTGCCTTGGAAAGGACAACCAAATCTTCCTCGGAAGACAAACCTGCCCACGCCGTTGCAGTTCCATCGTTCTCAAAGTTCATCTACTTCCTATTCGCTCCAACCCTGGTATACCGTGACGAATACCCGCGCACTAAGCGAATCCGCTGGTCCGTGGTGTTCCGCCACGTTCTGGAAGTAATCGGCGTAATCTTCTACATCAGCTTCATCTTCGAACGCTTCCTGACTCCACTGTTTGACCGGTTCGGACACGCGGAAATCAGTTCCGGCAAGTTTGTCCTCTCCCTGTTCGGAAGTGTCATGCCCGGATCGCTGTCCTTCCTGTGTGGATTCTACTGCCTGCTGCATGCCTGGATGAACGCCAGCTCGGAGCTGTTACGATTCGCGGATCGTCTGTTCTACCGGGACTGGTGGAACGCGTCCTCGTTCGCCGAGTACATCCGATCCTGGAACGTGGTGGTCCACGACTGGTTGTACACGTACATCTACAAGGACGCCGTTGAGCATGTGTTCAAGGATTGCCGGTTTTTGGCAACCGTGCTGGTGTTCACCGTGTCGGCAATCTTCCACGAGGTGATCCTAGCGTTCGCCTTCCGGTTCTTCTTCCCGGTGATGTTTGTGCAGTTCGAGTTCATGGGACTGCTGCTAATGTTCGTGACGCGCAATATGAGCAAAGACGTCGGCAACATTCTGCTGTGGCTGATGCTGTGCATCGGAAACGGTATCCAGCTTAGTCTGTACAACATGGAGTACTACGCTAGGAGGAACTGCCCGGTTAGCGGAGAATCGCTGGTGGACTACTTGATACCGGTGTCGTGGTCCTGCAACGGAATCTCGCATAATCCGAACTGGACGATCAGCGCTCCGTGGGAACTGAATTGACTGAATTCCGTGAATGTTCATAGCTAGATAAGTAAACATAATTACGTCGAGATTAGACTTAAGCCATGTGCCATGAGAGTGGAATCAATTGCCTTTGACCAGTGATTGCCGAACGTTATCTGCTTCAAAAATATATTTATTGCATGATGTCTTGCAAAATCGTATTAGTCATATATTTAAATACAAAACTGTAAGTAAAGTGTTCATTTGTTATTTAGTTCATACCAAAAAGATCCTCGAGACATTTGAAGTAATGACAAGGAAGTTCATGGACTATCTAAGCAGTGACCACCTTTTGTTCCGCATTTCTTTCGCTCTTATTGTGATCTGAGTACACTCAAACTCAACTCCACATTCATTCAGTGCTGATACGGCTACTGACATCTGTTGGCAGCTTTACTGTAAACCAATGATGATGGATAATCTTGTTTCTAGCTGATGAATATAGTTGGAGTGCAATGACGAAGAGGATGTTGACAGTGGTAAAGATTTAAGGAGGTATTAGACTATGACAAACAAACAAACTCGCACTTTTTAACAGGTTGGCAGTTTGCCTGCATTTGTTTGCAGAAACATTAGCTTTGCTTTGTTTGCGAATTTGGCAAAAAAGTGCGAGTTTGTTTGTTTGCCATAGTCTAATACCTCCTCTCAATCGAAGCCTGCTTAAAAATCTGTAAACATTAGGAAAGTTTGTTTACCCTGCGTCTTTGGACCATTTGCATTTTTTGACATTGGGTGCTAAAGCCGCTCTCGTAGCAGCAAAGTTGGCGTTACGAAGAAAAGTGTGGCTGTATGCCATGGCACACTTTTTTGTAATGTTGGTACCACTGCGTGATTTTGACATTTCGGGCGTGCACCGTAACGCCATCTCCGCTTAAAAATCGGGATAGGTGTACACTGATAATCAACATTACACACTGTTCAGTTCACTTTTACACACTTGTATGGGATTTTTCAGTTCAAGTATGATTACACGAAAGTGCGTAATCATACTTGAACTGAAAAATCCCATACAAGTGTGCAAAAGTGAACTGAAAAAAGTGTAATGCTGTTTACCAGTGTAGACAGTGGAGTTCAAGTGTTCTTACTTGTATGAATGTTGTTGTTGGAGTCATAGTCAAAGCAGCTGGAGTCGAGTCTTTTTGAGTAATTTTGGGTAAGATTACAAACCCATAAGCAAACTTCATGTAAATTTTTAAAAACTTTTTTTACTTCGTCCTAACCAAAAAAAAAAAAATATCTTTACATAAAAACGCCCAACAAAACTCGATCACCACCCGGCTCCACCGGTTATTGCATGCCTCATGGGCGGTACGGTTGCGGCCACCGTCGCCGGTCCCCCGTTGGCGCCCCCACTTTTCTCGTTGATTTCCGGACAGATCGTGCTCAGGTTAAAGTTCGCCAGCGAGCTTCCTGGCGTCGTCGTCGTCACATTCGTCGGAGGTTGCTGGTAGGAATGGTTGTTGGAGTAGTTTGTTGTGACCGGTGCGTAGGTTGACTGCGACGATGCTTTCGGGGTGTTGAAGTTGAAGTTGGTGTAGGAAAGCGGGTCGTCTGGGATGCTGGGGGGTGGTGGGAGGATCGTCGGGAAGAAGTCGTTGGTGACGGGTTGTTTGTGGTGTTTTTTGGATTTGGTGGGTGAGGTTGTGGTGGCTTGCTGGTGGGTTCGCTTCTCGCTGGATGGGACGTAGTAGGGGACGTCTGCGGGTGTCGTTTGGTAGGATGAACTCTGGTAGTAAGTGGTGGATTGCTTCTTGTCTGTTGAGTAGCTGTAGTTGGAGTAGTTGGTAACGGATGATGAGGTGGTAACGGTTGGAGGAGGAAGCGTTGGTAGTCCGTAGCTGTTGTCGATGAAGGAAGGCATGTAGTTCTGCTGACAGCCGTAGTTGTAGCTTTTGTTGTAGTCCGTCGAGTAGTCAAAGTTGAACGACAGTGGGTTGTCGGCGGTGTTGTACGTGCTGCAGGTATTGTTCTTGGCGCTAGGAGCAGCTATCAACGATTCGGCGGAATAGTTGTTGTTCAGCGGTTTCTGTTGCGTTGTCGAGTAGTTGCTACAACTGGGGTAGGTTTTGGTGGTGTTTCTTCTCGGTTGATCGACAAGCTGTTGCACGGAGAGGAAGGTGCTTCCGGAATCGTTGGCTTTCCTTTGGGTGCCGGTCTTGGTGGTGGTTGTGGGTGGTTGATAGTTGGGTAAGTTGTTCAGGGCAAGATCTCCGTTCAGGTTTGGTAGACTAGTGGCGGTGGGAGGATAGTAGGAAGACGAAGTGTCGTTCAGGATGTTGGTGAGTTTGTTTGGCGACCATGAAACCAAGTTGTCCTCTGCAGTGGGATGAGCAAAGAAGATATCCGACTTCCGGCTTAGATCGAAGTTTGTTTGATAGGAGCTGTTGTTGAACTCGATTGACGGGTGCAGCTGGTTGTAGTCCTGACTTGTGGTAGGGAGCTTTGGGTCTTGAGAAGCCATCCAGCTGACTTCGTACTTTGATTGTGTATTCGTGACGGACTGGTAATTGGTTACAGCTGGATACGAATTGTTCTTCGGCTTGGAGGAAGTTTTGTATGGTTGATGCGACGATTTTACGCTTTTGTACAAGCAATCTTCAACCTTGCTGTAGTTGGAAGAAGCGCTGCTCACTGGATATTGTGGTACACAGCCTGAAGACGTTGTAGTCATTACCGAGTGCGTATATTTGGGCACACTTTTGGTGGTTGACGTCAGCGAGAAGGTGAAGCTTGTCGCAGGTTTCTCCGCTTCCGGCAAATCGTACTTCTTGGGCGTTTTTGCAACAGTCTTCGCCGCGTCAGGAATGTAGTTGGAACTGTAACTGGCAGCTTTGTTGCTACTTCTGGGTTGATGTCCGTACGTGCTGTAAGAGGGCGTTGTAATCGTTGAAGCGAATATCGCACTGTTCGTATACTGCGACTGAACGGTCTTTGGAGCGCTGGGAGTCGTGCTGGTCAAGCAGAACGTAAACTCGCTGACGATCGCTGGCTTCAGCAAGCAGTACTCGTCGATCGGTTTGCTAGAGGTCACCGGCGTCGGATAGAAGTACCCGGATGACGAAGAATGCTTGTAGTCGTAGCAGGACTGAGTCGAAACTGTGGTGGTGGAAGAAGTTAGCGTGAAGGTGAACGGAGCTGAGTTGTACCGACAGTCGGAACTACTCGTTGTACGAGAAGTCTTGTGCTCCAGCATGCTGTCGATCGACTGGTACAGGGTGGAGACATTCGTAGCTGTACTAGTCAATGGAATATCCGGCAAAGGAGGCAATATGCTCTCCAGTCCTCCGTATCCGCTGGAATTGAAGTACGACGAGAAGTTATCCAACAAAAGGGTATCACTAGCTTGTTGCGTCGACGCTTTCTTATCCAACTCCGTACAGTCTCCATCTTCCACGTCCCCAGATCCTTCGACATGATTCCCACTGGCTTTTCCACCTATTGCAACCAGTGGGAAGTTCATCAGATATGCAGCCGTCGGTGAAAGCGATCCCTGATGATCGTCAGTCTCTCCAACTGGGACTTGTAGATTCGCGAAAATATCCGCCGACAAATCTCCCTGATCAAGGTTCATATCCAAGGAATTCGCCTGATCTTCTGGTTCTGGCACACCATTCGCTTTAGTTTCCTCAACAACCTTCTGCTCAACCGCCTTATTGCACTCTTCATTCACCTTCTGTACACTCGGATCTTCAACTTGAACTTGTTCTTCCGGTTGCCCAGTCGACCCTCCCTCCTCATCAACCCTCGCTTTTTTCGCTTCCCTCCCATCATAATCCTTCACCCCCTCAACCTCCTTCCGACTTCGCTTCCTGCGGTACTGCTTTCGCTCCTTCTTCGATGGCTGTGGTGACCGCTTGAGCGCCGGAATCGGAATCTTCCCGTTCACGATCCGGCCCGGTATCACATCGATCGACTTTATCGTGAATTTTCCCGAAGATTTGCCCTTCTTCGGCGACGCTTTGGAGTCAGCGCCGGTTCGTGCTCGCCGTTTCTTCATGCTGATCTTGGCGCGGACATCCTCGTTGCTGACGATCAGGAGGGATGATGCGGACGGTACCATTGGCATCTGGAGCACATTTCCGTTGTTCGATATGATGACACCGGTGGCCATTATTGGCGTTGGCAGCAGGGAGGATGTTACGTTGACTGAAATTTGAGGATTTTAGAAAAATAATTTAAGAGGGTTGTTCTTCTTTTACCTCCATTCGTTTGCTGAAGCGTTCCAACAATCTGATTGTTGGCCATTACGAGGCACGTACTCGGGATGTTGACGGTGGACATTGCTGGCGTTGATTCCGCAGCAACCGCAGTATCATTGATTACGGTTGTAACAGCTGCTGGCTCTGCTGGTTGAATTTCTAAAGTCCTACATTCTAATGTTTTGTTCGGATTCGTGATATTCGCTGAAGCAGAACTCGTTACGGGACATTCCGCTACAACTTTGTCTTGCACAACATCTTGGTCCTTCGATACAGTCTTTTTGCTAACGTCGTCTAAAGGTTTAATTAGCTGATCCTCAGGTGAATCCCTCTTCGCGATCGCTTCCGCCTTACATGGTGGCACAGTGATGTTTGCTTTCTTCAGCAAGGCTGCCAGATCTTCGTTACGAGCAATCAGTGCCTGCAGACGTTCCTCCAGTTCGTCAACGTGTTCTTGAAATTAAAATAAAAAAGCTCAGTATTTTTTTTTTTTCAATTTGAACAAACAAATTGAACTACTTTTCAACAGCTCGTCCTGCTCCTCGAGGAAGGCTTTAATCTTGTCCTGTAGTTTCTCCACATGCTCGATCGTCCGCTGGAGGATCTCGATCTTGCTGAGCTGCGTAGCCGGCTCATAGTCGGGCAGCAGCTTGGCCAAGCTGTCGAACGTTTGGTTCAACCGGTCGCGGCGTTCCTTTTCCCAGATGCGGTTTTGTCTTTAAAAATAAATTATTGATAAGGGAATAAATTTGATATCCCGATTAGGTAAAACAACAAAAAATTAATAAAAAAAATAAATAATAAAATGTCTTCTTCTTCATTCCATCACCTAAAAAAATAAGATTTAAGTGCAAAATAAGCCTAATAATACTCAAATAACTGTATATTTCTAAAGTAAACAAAAATTACGATAAACTAAATAAAAAAATGTAATTATTAAAACAACATAAATTTAACAATTTCAATCTTACGGTGATGGTTTCTTTTTTGTCATTCTAGCTAAGTTGGCAGCTGATCGGAACAGAACACATTTTCGATGTTGAATTTTAAAACTATTTACAAAAAATATACACGACTTTTTTGTCCACAAGAATTTGCGACCTGTAGGCTCTCGGTTTTGTTTTTACGTTCGTGTTGTGTCAACGCAACGATTCCAACAGGTCCAGTGTAAAAAAGAAGCAGGAATGTTGATTGCCTTCTGCAGGGCACTAGCTAAACCAGCAGCTTGCACGATGTGGCCGATAGATGGCTTTATTCATGGCGATGTTACCACTTTGAATGGACTGTTTGGTCTGCCTTTGTCGTCTAAGCAGTTTGTTTTGGTATTTTGTTAAATGTTAAATATTCGAAAATCTGTATTTTGAGAAGAGATTTTCTAATCGGTTTCATGTTCTTCGGAAAAGTAGTAGGTTATGATTAGGACTATTCGAAAAAAACAGTTGCAGTCCAGACTCGATTATCATCATCCGAAGCCCACGGAAAAAATCATTTCCGATATTGCGCAATTCCCACTAACTTGGACTTCGCACTAAATTATTGCTACTGATCGCACTATTGCGACTTGTCAGACTGGCTTGAGAAGTTTTGAATTTCCTCAAAAAATATCAAAGTGAGCCGAGGTTAATCGCTTGTTTTCCAGCTGTCACTCGCAATTTTGAAGTGCGAAAGTCCAGTTTGGTGGAAACTGCGACTGGAAATGTAAATAAACAACGAGCGGTTGCCTAGTTTTGAGAATTCTTGTTGTCAAAAGTGCGAGAGAAAACTGCGGGCAAAATCCAAGTTACAGTGAAAGGATCAATAATTATAATTTATTAATCCAAGATGGCGGTTACAATCAGCCATTCAAATTTGACTGAAATAGGGTCACAGAATTCTAAATTCATTTGTTTTTCCATCATTATTTTCCAAAATATCTAAGGCCGTTGCAAATATTTGTCAGTTTATGTCACCCCCCTTTAAAATTGGCCTGAATAATCAGGGGGCAAAAAAATATTTTTTCGAAAAACTTCAAAATTTGAATGAAAATTAAAGTTTAATAAACAGAAAACCAGTCAAAATGCATTTCCCGCGTTTATAATAATGTTCAGCATGTTTGAACTCCTTTGAAAACATTTTAAATTTTCATGAAATACCAATGTACAGTCCCACGAAAAGTTTTTTTTTGCGAAAAAAAAATTCCGTCAATATCTCCATATTTTCAAAACTAATAATCTCTAATAATTGGAAAGCAACTGTACGCCTGTTAAATGTATTTTAAAACATTTTTTTCATGCAAATGTTGAAACCTTGGCTTGTGATTTCAATTTTTATATTTTTATATTTTTTGGTTGCAACTTTTTTTTTGTGTTTGCAAAAATTGTACATGCAGTGTGTAATATTAAGTGTTTGTTTTGAAGAAGGTGATGTGCATGCTTTTGCATTCGTTTTTTCCATCAGATTTTTTTCTGTGTTGTGTTAGGGACACGTTCAACATTTTTTTGCAAAAAATACGTTCTAATACAAATTCGGTTGAACAGTTATTGAAAGTTAAGGTACATTCAGATACTTACTTTTCCCGTCGTTCTCGAATGACAAAACGACCTTTTTCATCGCTGATAATAACAACACTGAAATAGTAGTTTATGCAACAAGTTGCAAAAAGAAATTTTTTTTAAGCACGTGTCGTACACTTATCCAACGAGGTTCACCGAGTTGGATAAATACGACAAGTGCTGAAAAAATCAAAGTTTGCAACGAGTTCCATACAACATTTTTGGCATTTCTGAAAAACACCCATTGAGTGAAATTATATGTCGAATGTTCATGTTTTTTGTCAATAAATCGTTTAAATCACCTTTCCTGTCATTCGAAGACGAAATTACCTAAAATCAATGGCCAATGGCACTTAATAAAAAATATTGTTAAGTGCTTTTCGATTCCAAATTTAATTTTACATTAAAAAGTGAAATCAAACAAGATCTATTTTTCTAAAAAAAAAAACTCGGTGGCAAAATTTAGTCCATAACAAATGGCATTTTTTTTCTAAATAGTTCTTCAATACCTTCAAAAATACAGATGTTCGTACCATTTTTGTATGGAGAGCTTCCAAAATTGTATAGAGTCTTGTATGGGTGAACCAATAACACAAAATGGATTTTTTGGTCATAGGGAAGGCCCCCGAAAAGTTTGAGACAAAATACAAAAAATCTTGATTAAATTTACAAACAATCCTATCTGCATAGTAAACCTTAACTCATAGGTTGTTTTGAAAATTTGCTCTAGAAATATAAATTCACGGAATCCGCTGAATTCGAAGATAATTGCTCATACTTAAAACTTAGTTAGGATCGTAGATTTGTTGATTATGCCGTTTTTTTGAAAACCTTGAAAAATCTAAGTTGCATTATTTTCATTAGGGTTCAAGAAAGAACAAACACCATATGACACGCGTAACATTTGTTCACATTAGAAATAAATCGTCTGCTAATCAATTGGAACTACATTTTCACGCTCGATTGTCCCGATAGTTCATCCCAATTACAAAACTCTAATGTCCGTCTCCTCTGTTCCACAACTGACAACATTCATCTTGGTTAAGGGGCAACGCTCCTCAGTCCGAAGGGGTCGTCTCCATTCACGCGTAAAACAATTTGCCTCCGCGCGTGATCGCGTGCCCACGATTTAACCCCTGTCCTGCTCGCACGGGAGGACCCTAACTGATGCGTGACCATTCCGACCACTCTAGAACCATGTGGTGGTGTCACCATATCCACCACACCGAGTTTGAATGTATTGCTATTTGGAAAATGAGGAAAATTTTGTGGAAAACAACCTCCGTGCCATGGAGCGCCTCCTGTGGGGATTCGAGTTGAACTCCCTTCATTGGATTTGCATATTTTCCGCACGCCTTCGCCGACTGGAGTGGAAAGTTGGTGCTCCATTTTCCACAAACACACACATATGGGGTGAGGGAAAACCGGGAAATGCTATCACTCACGCACCTTTGCGGTATAATGTGGCCGGAGGGTATACGACGGTCTGTAGAGCGGGCCCGCCATAAAAATATACACTTTGATGAAGTCATGCGTGCTGACTAGACTCACCCCGCTAATTGGAGCTGAATATGTGGGTGTGAAATAATTGAAATTGTTGGAAATTTGTCATTTTGCTACCTGAGTTGGTGTGCCTGGCAAAGGTGCAAACTGCGTGGAAAGCGAACGAAAAACGGGGAAAATCAATTTTCCAGGGAAAGTTTGTGCTATGGAGGGGAGTCGTTGTAAGTTGATATCCAAATCAATTTGTTGCTTGTACGTTAGGATGTTTGTTTAATATTTGTTCAAATTTTGAATGCAAATGTTACGTGTGCCATTTGACAACAAAGACTTGCACGGAATAAAATAATAATAAAAAAATTCGAGGTACCAACAAATTGCTACATTAAAGTTTTTGCCTTCCTCACCTCCAGGCCTGCAAAATGTTTTCAACCCAGCGTACACATGAAGCAAACCAAAATGTCAGTTCACTGATAGCATCTGACTGTAAGCCTACTGTGTCCGTTCAACCACTGCCGCCTGACATGTGCCGGTCGGCTGCTGGAGAATGAGAGACGTGAAAAAATTAGCTACACTCTCTCAATTCGTGTCGTATGACTGACTCGTAAAATCCTCTCTAAACACTATTTTGACTATTTTCAAACAATTGAATGGTTCTAGACTGTGCAAAACACTTAAAACAACCATAACTTATATTCAAAATTACATTTCCACGCATAAATACAAACTTTTTGTGTAAAAACTTGTTCCTTTATGTGTGTGCGTGCAATGTCGAATGAGCGTTTGTCGACTACTGCCTCGCATTGCAGCTGCTCAGTGAGCTAGGGCACTCACGACTGAGTCGGGTTTATTTATGTCACGGTTTTGCGGTTCAGTGAATGGATCTCAAAAATTCGTGTCAGCGTCGCTGATTTTCGCGTCAGGACCCCTGACATTTTCAGCTCTGCTCACCTCAATGAGGAAAGGCTTTAAAATCACTCGAAAAATGAACTTCTTTATTTGACCACATAGACCCACCTTCACGTATACCTATCGACTCAGAATCAAATTCTGAACAAATGTCTGTGCGTGTGTCTGGATGTGAGTCCGTGCACCGAAAAATATGCACTCGATTATTTCCGGACTGGCTGAACCGATTTGGACCGTTTTGGTCTCATTCGATCCGTCTTGGGGTCCCACAAGACCCTAGTTGATAATATGAAGTTTAGAAAAGTACTTCAAAAGTTATGCTAAAAAAACGATTTTAGCTAAACTTCGGAAGATTGTAAAAAGGGTGGTTTTTGTAAGAAAACCCGTCATGCTATATATTACACCCAAAACTGGCAGCGCTAGTCCGGGAGAATGATGGTCTCGAGTCGAGAGAATAGTGGTACCATTCACGGACGCAGAGAACACAGCTCGAGATGGGCGATAGAACTATTCTCTCGAGGTTCATTTGCAAAAAAAGTTCATCCGTCAAACAAAAAACCAAAAGTGTCGACAACGGGAATCGAACCAGAGACCTTTGACAAACCAATCCAATGACTTAGCTGCCTCGGCCACCACAGCTTGGTGACCATGGAGAAGTCAGAAGTCGATGTATGACACTTGTTGGAGATTTATTGGTTTAACTAACGAATGAACTCATTTGTTATGATGGTGTGAGTTGGTACCATTATTCTATCGATTTTGGCACTGAGCCCTCAATAAATTTTGAGAGAACGATTATCTCGATTCTGAATTTTGGGTGTATTAGAAAGGTATTTGAAAGACCTTTCTAACGCGTTAAAAAGATTGAAGATCTGACAACCCCATCAAAAGTTATGAGCACTTAAGTGTTATTTATAGACTTTTTTGAAGCCGGATCTCAAATATTTTGATGAAAAAGTTGTCCGGATCTATCATGCGACCCATCGTTGGATAGGTAATCAAAAGACCTTTCCAACAAGCCCAAAAGATTGAAGATCTGACAACCCTATCAAAAGTTATAAGTACTTTAGTGTTTTTGATACACTTTTGAGGCCGGATCTCAGTTAATTTGATAAAAAAAAGTGTTATTTGTACATTTTTTTGGAGGATGTGTAGTGTCTTTACTTTATGAATGTGAGGAAGGCACCAACCACCTAAAGGTGGATTAAGTAACGTTTTTTTGTATAAGCTAACGGTAATTCTCCGCCAACTCACACAGCAGTTGCCCCGACCCCTCTTCGATTTGCGTGAAACTTTGTCCTAAGGGGTAACTTTTGTCCCTGATCACGTATCCGAGGTCCGTTTTTTGATATCTCGTGACGGAGGGGCGGTACGACCCCTTCCATTTTTGAACATGTGAAAAAAGAGGTGTTTTTCAATAATTTGCAGCCTGAAACGGTGTTGAGATAGAAATTTGGTGTCAAAGGGACTTTAGCATAGCATTGGTGTCTACCCGTAGCTGCTACTTCGTTATTGACCAGGACCCCCAAACATTGCTCCGTGGACCACAGATGAAAAGTAGGAACCAATCATCACCCCTTCGCAATTTTCAAAGGTCCCTATCGTGCTGATCAATACCGACGCCGGCCACGACCAGTGGTAAGACACGGGGAAGTGGATGGGAATGTTAGCCGATACTTGAGTGATGGGACCGCCAAATCGACTGCGTCTCCGACAAAGTATCACATGAGTTTTGAGGGGTTAGTAAGATGGGTATGAGGTCAGGATTCACTGTGGTAGGTGATGCGACCATTAGCAATTTGTTTATCGGTTGAAATTTTAAAAATCTTAGGCAGCCGGCTGCGGAAAGATACCTATCTAGGGATTTAAATATAGTATTAATTGGGTACTAAAGCCCTATGTAAATTTTTATGTACAACGGTAAAAAACACCATTAAAAACCATTTCTGATTACTTTTTTTCATTTTAATGCAAAAATAAATTTTGACAAGACAACATTTTTTCGATGAATCAACTATGGTTCCCTTGGAACGAGCTGTCAAGTAGGAGCTATTCTGTCAAGAAGGACCGCGAGGTTAATTTTTCAAAATTGATTTAAAAATCAATTTTAAACTCTTTGTGGTCGTACGAAGGGTCATTGTACTCAGAAAAATAAGCTTTATCGCTGTAAACAATAATATCAGCAATCTAAGCTTCATTTTAGGACCCAATTCGAGCGCGATTCTCCAGAAATTCTCCGTCAGCGTGCCTTCCGATCAACGGTGATGTAGGAAGGGCTTCATTCATTAAAATTATTTTATATCATAAGCCTTAAAACATATCCGTCGACGTGCCTTCCGATCCTCGATGATATGGAAAGGACTTAATCCAGCAATACGACTTGCTTGTCTCAAAAAACAAAAATCGGATCGTTTCTATCGAAAACTATATAAAGAGAACAAAAATAAAATTCATCGGCCAATGAACGCGCGAACAAAAAATAAATGAAAAAAGAAAAAGAAGAAATCCAATCACCCCATGCACTCGAACAGCTACACAAAAGAGTTGGTCACCCGCGACAGACACGGACGACGAAACAAAGAGAAACGCAAAAAGTAACTTTTTCAAAACTTTTTTTCGTAAAATCGCGATAACTCGTGATGTTTATAAGCAAACCCCTTATGTCTATATATCAAAATTTTCGTAATTGTCTGCTCTACATTTTTGTAGAACATTGTTACACTCTAAAAAATAACCCTGCAAAGTTAGAAAAAACACGAAATTTTAAAATGAAAAATTTTGTTCTAAATGAAAAAATGACCCTTCTGGGACAATGTAGATTCGAAAAGTACATTAACGTGGTGATTATTGCATTCGATCGTAATTTCTCGACTCACGATCGAGATTTCTCGATCGTAATATTACGATCTTAATTTGTCGATGGTAAGTCGTAATTTGTCGATAGTAGATTGAGATCATTCGATCGTAATTTCTCGATCTACCATTGACAATTTACGACTAACGATCGAGAAAATCTCGATACATGTTTTAAAAAATTCAAGTATTCAAAAATTTCAAGGATTTCAAAAATTTCAAAAATTTCTAAAAAATTTAAAATTACAAAAATTTTAAAAATTTAAAAAATTTCAAATTTTTTTAAAATTAAAAAAAAATGAAAAATTGCGATAATTTCAAATATTTTAATAATTTCAAAAATTTCCAAGATTTTCAATTTCAAAAATTCCAAAAAAAAATTTTTAAAAATTACAAAAATTTCAAAAAATAAAAAAAAAATCAAAAAATTAACAAAATTTAATATAATTTCAAATATTTCAAAAATTTCAAAATTTTTAAAAATTTCAAAAATTTCAAAAATTTTAAAAATTTTAAAAATTTTTAAAGATTTCAAAAATTTCAAAAAATTTCAAAAGATTGCAAAATTTCAATAATTTCAAATATTTTAATAATTTCAAAAATTTCAAAGATCTTTTAAAAAAAATTCAAAAAATTTTAAAAATTATAAAAAATTAAAAAATTTCATAAATTTCAAATATAATTTCAAAAATTTCAAAGATTTCAAAAATTTCAAAAAATTTCAAAAGATTGAAAAATTTCAATAATTTTAAATATTTTAATAATTTCAAAAATTTCAAAGATCTTTTAAAAAAAATTCAAAAAATTTTAAAAAAAATTAAAATTTGAAAAATTACAAAAATTTCAAAAAATTAAAAAATTTCAATAATTTCAAATATTATTTCAAAAATTTCAAAAATTTCAAAAATTTTAAAAATTTCAAAAATTCAAAAAATTTCGAAAATTTCACAAATTTTAAAAATTTCTAAAATTTCTAAAAATTTAAAAGTTTCAAAATATTCAAAAAAATTTAAAGTTTTAAAACTTTCAAAACATTCAAAATTTTTTAACATTTCAAATATTTCAAATATCTCAAAAATTTCAAGAAATTAAAATTAATGAAATTTTCAAAAACTATTTTTTTTTGAAATTTTTCAAAAACTTCAATTTTTTGAAATTTTTAAAAACATTTATTTTTTTTGAAATTTTTAAATTCTTTGAAATGTTTAAAATATTTGAATTTTTTTTAATTTTTAAAATTTTTGAAACTTTTAAAATTTTTGAAAGTATTGAATTTTTTTTAATTGTTTGAAATTAAAAAGAAATTCGTTTAGATTTTTTTTCATTTTTGTTATTTTTTCACACTAAAAAAAATAACTTAGATTTTATTTGAATATTCCGTTTAAATAAAAAAATAAAAAAAATGATATAACAAGTTACGATCGTAATTTCTCGATCCTCGATCGAGATTTCTCAACAGTAAAATTACGATCGTAATTTCTCGATGGTAGATCGAGATTTGTCGATGGTAAGTCGTAATCTTACTATCGAGAAATCTCGATTGTAAGTCGAGAAATTACGATCGAATGCAATAATCACCACATAAATTTCCCATAAAATGACATGTTCCAAAATTTTTTACAGTCGAGTAACGGAAAATGGGAGAATTTTTAAAACTTTTGTAGTGTTTTTTCGATGAAAAATACGTTTATTCGGAATTCTGAGTACGCCATCAAATCGGGCGTCTAATTTTACACAAAAGTCCCTTTGACACCAAATTTCTATCTCATCACCGTTTCAGGCTGCAAATTGTTGAAAAACAACACTCGCATGTTCAAAATGGAAGGGGTCATACCGCCCCTCCGTCACGAGATATCAAAAACCGGACCTCGGTTTCGTGATCAGGGACAAAAGTTACCATTTAGGACAAAGTTTCACGCAAATCGAAGAGGGGTCGGGGCAACTTTTCCCGATTTCGTGTGAGTTGGTAGAGAATTACCCATTGTTTAAAAATAAATAAAATAAAATAATCACTAAAACGTAATATTTTAAATGAATTATTGAATGTCGTGTCCTTACTTTCCCTTTCCATTTTCCCTTCCCCCCCTTTTTTCAAAGGATGACAATGACAAGAACAAACTAAAACACAAAAAAAAATCAAACAAAACTTCTATTGTCTGTCGTCGCAATTGACTCTTCGACTCGAAATGTAATAGATTTAGTTTATTTTTTCCCCCAAATTTTCATCGATGAGTACCCCGAGCGGAAGTACACGTTCCAATATGTTTGTCGATGATAAATTGCACTTGTTTTCCATATAGAGCACCGACTTACCATCCCACCCGGGATAATTTGTACACAATTTCTTGAAGGGCAAAGGGGTAGTGCGGCAACTGTACTTGTTACCCCCACGGGGGCCGCCCTTTTCGATGGCACAATTCGGCGCAAGAGGCCATTCATTACAGTTTGCTTCCAAGTCTGGGTGGGAGTTCCGTTCCGGGCAAAATCAATGGATGGGTGTTGTCTCCTTGCCACATTTTTTTTTTTTGAAATTTGAAGAGGCCTGGCGCAAACGACAGGTTCCGCTTCCTTCGACATTTTTTTTTTCGTTTTTCGCGATTCCATTTGTCATGTTTCGAAAGGATTCAGTACAGGTTTAGTGGGGAAGTGAGGGGGAAGCAGGAGTTCCCGTTTGGCATAGGGGATGATGTCCTGTTTTGGGACGAGTTGATGGACTTTAGTTAATCTGTACAAATTTTCTACAAACATCGTTTCAGAATAACGTCAGCAAAACAAAAATCCTTCATCTCAATTCAAGGGTCAGTTTGTAGTGATTACAATCTAAAAAAGGCGATTTTCCACGCATATAATTTTGACTTTGCCTATTTTTTTTCGAGGTAATCAAAACATTTTTTGAGAACCACAAAAACAGACACAATTTTATTTCACTAATTTTACCGGTTTTTTTTTTGGTGAATTACAATGAATGTTCTTCGTTTTGGAGTGATTACCCAAGTAACCACAAGCACTAGATCAAAACTCTAAATTCACTCTAAATAAACATGTTCGATGCTATGTCACTTTATATAGTCTTTGAAAATGTTTCGAAACATTTATAGCATGAAGCATTATTGCTAACTGTATAATTACATTTAGAACTTCCTATTAGAGCTTCAAAACATTAATCACAATAATGCTTCAAAGCATTAATGGTATGATTTAATGTCTCTATAGAGTAAGCCTTTAATGTGCCATAACACTAGTGGTGGGCAAAACCGCTCATTTCTGTGAGTCGCTCATTTTCGTTCGCTCATTTAAATGAGCGGCTCTTTTGAACGGCTCATCCGCTCATTTCGCTCAAAGTCAGAAAATAGACTGGAATGAACTAAAACATGTGCTCAAGATATTTAGATTTTTTTTCAAACGACCAATGGAGTGTCCATGAGTGTCACACTTCGTATGATTTTTGTTGATTGATAATTCAAAAATACATGTTTTCATCGCACTTATTCTGAACAGGTTGGAGATCGTCCATAAAACATAGAAAACCGTCGATTTGCTTTATCCTTTTTTGGAAAGCATTTCAAATATAAACGTTTTATATGAAAAAAAGAAAAACATTGATCTCTGAAATCCACAAATATCGAAAACTTTTTTCATAGATAGGTAAACAAACTTGAGTTTTTTTTTTTTCAGAAGTAAATATTTTCAACCAAATTATTGCTTTCAATTGTAAAAAGTAAAAAGTAATGAAAAGTTAGCTGAATTATCGTTTTGATAATTATCTTCCCATTATTTTGTGAAACAAAAGATTTAATTTGGTGCTCATTAACATGCATATTTGAAGTAGCGTTTTGCTGCACTTAATAAATTAGTCTTGAAATGCAGTTTTTTGTTTAATAAGAACAACTCTTATTCATGACAACAAATGAATGATCAAAACAAGCGTCAAAAAAGAAGATCTGAAAAAATGCCTTAATAAATCTATTGAACAATTACCACAAAAGAGTACCAAGTTTGTGTGATGTGCTGTGGTAAATTACATTTTAAATCATAAACGGTCCAATACATGGATTAAAACCGCAAACTAGCATACGAACTATGTTCGAATGCGTGTAACAACTTCATGTACATAACATTTGAGAAATGTATCGATATTTTCATAATGAGATCATGCAACATCGGGCGACAGTCAGCTGATTCAAAATCACAGGCTCTCCGACACAGGCTAGCAACAAGCATAAAGTGCGCCAAAATGTTGGAATATGAGGCGACCGGTGAGAACATAGTTTCCCCTCTTTTCTCCACAGCACCGTCACCACCAGCGCGTGGAAGAACGAACCGAACGAGAGCGAATGAGCGAGAGCTTAATAACGAAAGAGTGAGCGAAAACGACGCCGTTCGACGACGTCGACGACGGCGCGAGCGACGCTTATCAAGCGCTTCGTTCGTTCTTTCCGTTCATTTGCTCTCGCTCATTCGCTCTCGTTCGGTTCGTTCTTCGACTCGCTCTTTGATTTGACGGTTCTTTGAAAAGAACCGGTTCACAAAATGAACCGCCGCTCATTTTTTCTGAGCGGTCGCTCATTCGTTCTTTAGCTTGAGCCGGTTCATAAGAACGGTTCGCTCAAAAAAGCCCATCTCTACATAACACTAAATCAACTTCTGAAAATGCTTTGAAACTTTGACATTTCTTTTTATGTTTCAAACCACTAAATCCACTTTAGTAGTAGCAATTAATGTCGTAAAGCATTCGATCATAAAATGTAAACATTACGGAAAATTGTTCCGTGCGGCTTTTCGGTAGGTAAATTTGGATTATTTGGGACTATTTCGAAAGTTATCAGTTATGTTTATCATTCTGCAGGATCTGGGTGTTCATTTGAAGGAATTTAAATGGAAGATTGCGTTCCCGAGCACCAACCGTACCGGAAGAATCGGTTCAAACTGTGGCGGCTGTGGACCCGGAACAACCATCGTTGCTGACCAGTGCCGCAAATAGTACACTAAACTCACCCGTCGTAGGCCGGAGCAAGAGTTTGTTTTCCTCCGGGACGGGTAATTTGCTTGCGCGGCAGCTCAGTCAGCGGAAGAACCTCGCCGGCAGTGGAGAACACTTTAAAAACTTGAAGGAAAAGTTAGTGGCCAGCAAAAAGGGCATCTTAATTTTGCAGATCATATAATCGTGAGTGAGGAAAATAAACGAAGATTTTGTTGTTAACTATTTAGTGTTTTATATATCGCGAAAAAGATAAAGATGCACAGAAAGCCACACATTTTGCATGATGGTATCAGAAGATGAGCTAAACAAGACTACGCAAAAACTACAAATTGAACTACTTTTGTTGTACGTGAGAAACATATCGATTAAAATCTTCTCCTGAAGCATACTCCTCGATAGGAGAGATGATCGGCGCGTGTAATCAGCAGGGAAAATTCAACAATAACATCTAGGTTCGATTCTTTAAAGTGGGGCATTGCATCAAAAAATTATCCAAACAAGCTGAGAAAGCTCCTTCAAGTAAAAGAGAAAGAGAAAGAGAGCGACGTTGAAAAGCTTTTTGATTCCACGGCCAAAGTGTCGGTAAAGTAGTATTTGTTGTTTTTCTTAAGTGTAGTGTTACTCTATATCAACATTTTCCAGGGTTACTATATATCACCTCTGAAAGTCGCCACTTTTAGCTTTTATCCCACTTTAAAAGGGAATATAGAGTTATGTTACCGTAAATGGCTTATTTTATATACCGATATAGAGTTGATATAATGTTACTTTTTAGTGTCCCGTGGTTACTTGGGTAGTAACCTGGATATATTAATCGGGAACCGTGGTGTAGGGGTAAGCGTGGTTGCCCGTCGCTCAGTCGGCTTGGGTTCGATCCCAGACGGTCCTGGTGGCATTTTTCGAGACGAGAGTGTCTGACTACGCCTTCCGTCGGATGGGGATGTAAATGTTGGCCCTGGTCTAACCTAGAGGGTTAGGTCGTTAGCTCAATCCAGGTGTAGGAGTCGTCTCCCTGGGTCCTGCCTCGGTGGAATCGCTGGTTGGCAGTTGGACTAACAATCCAAAGGTCGTCAGTTCGAATCCCGGGGTGGATGGAAGCTTAGGTGTATAAAGAGGTTTGCAATTTTTCTCAACAATCAAGCCTTCGGACACCTACACTCAGAACTGGGTATCGGCATACGAGAGGATAAAGAGCACGATTCGGTAGTAAAATGGTACTGTGTGCGGACGGAGAGGATAAATCCCGAAATTACCGAGAGTACTTTGCTCATGGTTCATCTTCAAAAAAAGTTCATATATCAAAAAAAAAAAAATGTACCGGTACCGAGACTCGAACCCAAGACCTTCGGCATATAGAACCGTGCCTTTGCCGTATGGGCCACCATGGTTCGGTAACTAAGTGGCGGTCATTTGTCCATATAAGCCACTCAATAGGATGAACTGTTCCAATGAACGAATGAACACGCGAGAGGACTATACTCTCGCAAAATACACAGAAAAAAATAATGTAAATTTGGAAGCTGTAATTTTGGAAGGTTGAATATTACCTCTTTTATGATGTAATTTTACCTCAATTTAGACTGAAAAAGTGACATTACACCAGAAAAGTGGTAAAATTACACATTTCCAGAGGTAAAATTACACCTTTTTTCTGACATAAAAGATGTACCCCTTCCCAGATGTAATATTACCATGATTTTTTTTTCTGTGTAGCACTTTCCTCACGTTTCTTTTCGTGAGGACTATCCCCTCGTTCTTTAACTTTGGGTGTAGTTTCGAGTAGGAATCTCGCAATCGCAAACACTTACGTCCTTCTCAAATGTCATTATCGAGTGAAACTGGCTCCATATACACAAAAATGGCATACATAAGCGTAGGATAACATGTCTACAAAGTTTCATTGAAATCGGAGAGGGTCGAGAAAAACGTACCTTAAAATTCCTATTTTGGTCTGAAATTGCTCTTAAACCTCTGCGCTGAATATTTAATAAAGACGAAATTTTTTTTGGTGAAAATGGACAAAATTAAACTTATTAAAAAATGCTTTGAATATTTTTTGTCAGGGGGTTATATTTGTTTCTTGAACTAACAGGCTATTGTAACCAATGAAACAACAAATTACAAACTACGATTACTCATTGTTTAAATAACTTTTTTGAACAAAATTATTCCGAAACAACACATTTGCTTTTATTTAAAGAAATTTTAGAGTATCATGAAATTGCCCTGAAAATCCGTTGTTTTGCAATTTTAGGGGACCAGAAAAGGCATCATTTTTTCCATTTTCAATCATATTTTGATCACTTTTAGTTTGAGTGCCCAATGAGTGCCCATTTATGAAAATATAATTTTTTTCCCATAAATCTGAGATAATTTCCTATAAATTGGTCTTTTTATTCATGAGAAATAACTTAAATATAAAGAAGCAACCAAATTGAAGTTTGCACTGAATTTTCAAACACCAATGTATCAGAATAATTGGTCGGAAGTACAATATCAAACAACTAATCATTCGTGAAATATTCTGATTTCCTTGAAAAAATATTTTGAAAGTTTTAAAATCACGACGAACATGTCAAAAGAGTCAAAAATAGTAGTTTAAGTAACAAGTAGCAAAATAAGTTTTTTTTTTTCATCATGAGAGGTAGGGGAACAGCATCTAATTCAGTGTTTCTCAACCTTTTGCGATCCATTCCCCCCTTGACTGATTTGCAAGAACTTCATTCCCCCCCCCCCCTTATTTTTAATTTACTGGTATCAATGCACAAACATAATTATTTTTTTTAGGTTTGCAAAAAGATTACAGTTTTCATAACAAAAAAAAACTATAGAAGGTATTTGAAAACGTTTTATTTTAATTAAAAAAAAGCCACTATTCTGAGCTTCTTTTCGTTTAAATTACAATAAAAAAATACAATTATAAAATATGTACAAATATTAAACAAAATTAATAATTATCTGCGGCAAAAGACAGATTACTCTTAAAAATGTAAAGAATTCAAACAAAGTTAAATAATATTTGAAAAACTTTTCGTAAACTGCCAATTATTTAATAAAACATTCTTGTTAAAAAGTGTACAAAAATCTCACAGAAACCTGCAAATCTGTCCCAAAACAATCTGCTTGGGTCCAAAAAATACAAATACCTCAGAAATATTAAAAAAAAATCATTTTATTGATTCAAGAATTGTCAAAATTCACAGAAATTGAAACTTTAATAACTATTTTTTGGGAAAAAACAAATGTTGTTATTACTAATCAAAGAAACTGAAAGTTGCAAAGAATGATTCAAATAATGATTCAAGACATTGAATTTCTATTGAACCCTCATCCCCCCCCCTAGAATGGCCAAATTCCCCCCCAGGGGGGAATTCCTCACCGGTTGAGAAACACTGATCTAATTCCATCGTGCCTCTAAATTTGCCATATCAGCACTGTGACATTCAATAACAGCTCATTAAAAGCTTTAGTTCAATGGCATCCGTGTGTTTGGTGAACACATCACCAAAGAGAAGTACTTTTCGATACTAGTGCTGAAAAGTTGAGCTTTTCAGCACTTAAATGGGCTTAAAGGGCCCTGTTATTTTTGGGCCATTTCGTCACTACCGAATGACAGTAAAAGTATTTTCAAAGGGAATTGCAAAAATGACTTGACATATTTTTGTATGAAGTGCACAGTTTTGAAATTATAGATATTTTTGGCTAAGCAAATAGATATTTAAATTTAAATATGGCAATCAGTGGATTTTCCTTAGTGGCATAATCAGTTCTTATTTTGAAACTGCTGAGATCTAGACAACTATTGGTTTGATTTCCAATTTGTGTTTTTTTTTG
The DNA here is from genome assembly GCF_015732765.1 of Culex quinquefasciatus. Taxonomy (NCBI): domain Eukaryota; kingdom Metazoa; phylum Arthropoda; class Insecta; order Diptera; family Culicidae; genus Culex; species Culex quinquefasciatus. The sequence continues at coordinate 34,939,096 of NC_051862.1, forward strand.
CTTCTTCTGTGACACGTCCGCTCTAAAAATATATGAAGTTTCACAAGATAGCACACAAACAACGGTATCATAGTTTGAAAAATGAAAAAAAAACTTTTTAAAGTATAAACCAAATATTCATCAACTACCCTAGCCCTATTGACAGCCAGCCAGAGCTGGAGGACTTATTGAGGATACACTTTTTTTCGATGGCAAAAATATTACGTTGAAGTACGACGACGATTGCAATTTGCCAAATACTTGAAGAAAACCTTTTTTCACGAGGGGAGTGGGATGAAGTATTAGACGCCAAAACGACAGGTTCTTGCGAAAAAAAAGTTGTTGCTTTGGCAAACTGAAGTTTTTTATTTCGCTTCTAAACCGATCATTGGAAAAGCTTTCACGACCCAGTTTCGCCAAACGGACCTGGTTCCAGAAATCACTTTCGCACTCAGGAACTGTCACAATTGGAGGGTTTCCGCCGGTTGTTCCGGTGTCGGACGCCTGTCTGGGATTAACGAAGGTGAACGACTGTTTTAAAAAGGCTACTGCTGTTTGAAGTTGCGAAATTTTCCAGAACCTCGTTATGCAACGGGGATGATTCTTGAACCAGCACGCTGCACAACTTTTGTAATCACTGCTCTCAATTTGACCTTCACCGGCGGAGGTTATCACACGGTACGGGGTCCAGCGAAGAATTTGTTTAGAGTCGGAGCGCCATCAACGAGACTCCGTTTGAGACGTCTGTTGCCATCATGGCCGGAGCAGGTCAAAAGGTTATCCTCCCCTGGCTCGAGCTCGACAAATCAACCAACGGCGACGAAGACGGATGATAACGGCGGATGCTGGAATCTAGGGCGCAGGATTCAAGATGGACGGCGGCTGTTGGCAAGCAATTCATAATAAATCAGTCTTCGAGACTCGCGTCTAATCGCTGCGCATGCTCTAATTAAGGAGGCAATCGGCTCGTAAACAGAGAGTCTTTGAAACTAAACAGGAGAGCTGATTGGATGGATGCTGCAGCGAATCTTATCGCGTGACAGGTCATCACGATGAGGGATGCATGGCGACGCCATTTTGGATGCTGGAGCAACGTGATAGGTTGGAAAGGATGTTCGACGATTCTGCGTAATACTCAAGGAATCGAACTTTGATACCAATCTAAAAGACTCAAACTTGAACTCGTGCAAATGTGCAAATGCTCAACCTCGTTTAAACTTGAAACACACATTAATTTGCATAACTAATGTCGATCGTTGCACTGCACTGCACCCGCCGACCTGACGACCTGCAATTGCAGCAAGGACTCTTTTTGTCCGCTGGTGTATTGGTGTGGCGTACGTGTGTGCAGAACAATACCCTCCTCAACCTCCCAAACCAACAAACAGAAAAAAACAAGGGATTGCAGAGTGGGGTCACGGGAGTAACGAGTCCCGTTACGGTTGAATAGAGCTGCATATCACAAACTGTCCCACCCCGAACGCGGGAGTCGCGGGTTGAGGTGTTGAAAAGGACACCTTGGGGAGAGGACCGCGTGGAGTTCCGGACAGATGGCGTTTCTGTTGAACACGGGTTGTGGCCATTTGCAGCTGTGGCGGCCAATGCAATGCAATGAATGGAAGGAAGTAGCAGCAAGGACAATGCGACAGATTTGCAAGGGAAATGCACACTTGCACGTACACACACATACTGGGCGAGGGTAATTTGTGCCCGATAACATCTGACCCCTCACTGGTCGTGCTGGTGGTGAAAGTGGCTTGATTTGCTGAAAAGCGATGAACGGTGGAAGTGACTTTGATGATCTGACGAGGGCTTTGAATGAAAGAATTTTAGAAAATATTTCACTGTCGAACCTTTTAGATAATATTTAGATTAAACCAATATAAAAGGTTCCACATAAATAAGATATATTTTTAATGCATTAAGGCCGTTGGAAGTATTTTTCAAAGTTTATGTAATTAACATTTACATTTCAAAGAAAAACAACTTTTTAAATCAGTACAGTTGTTACAATCATAAGTTTTTTAAAAACCTGAGTTTTGACGAAGTATATTTTTTTTGCGAAAAATAACTTTTTGTGGGATCCTAAATCCTGTCCCCGTGGTTAATGCAAAACTCTATTCGAAAGTTGAGTAATTCTAGAGAATTTCCCATCAAGGTTCCCATGAAGGTTGGATTGTTGAAGCAATTGCAAATCTCTTTTAAATTTGCAAATAGTTTAATTTCGTGGCAATGAAAATCAAAACAATAGTTTCCGTGACATCAGTAGTTGAAAAATGTGGACTAATTTGGTGAAAGTGAAGTGCACTGAGGAAAATTCATTTTTCGCAATTTTTAACTATAAGAGGCTATTTCTCAGCAGCTAGCAGTCCGACCAACCTAGTCTTAAGCAAAAATGTTAAAACAATTCTCGGTTTTTTAAAACTATTTTGGCAAGGTTGCTTTTCCTTCCTGAAATATTTTTAAATTGCAAAAAACTCATCATTTTTAGAAAAAAAAACAGCACAGCATTTTTTCGATATGGGTAATTCTCCGCCAACTCACACAGCAGTTGCCCCGACCCCTCTTCGATTTGCGTGAAACTTTGTCCTAAGGGGTAACTTTTGTCCCTGATCACGAATCCGAGGTCCGTTTTTTGATATCTCGTGACGGAGGGGCGGTACGACCCCTTCCATTTTGAACATGCGAAAAAGAGGTGTTTTTCAATAATTTGCAGCCTGAAACGGTGATGAGATAGAAATTTGGTGTCAAAGGGACTTTTATGTAAAATTAGACGCCCGATTTGATGGCGTACTCAGAATTCCGAAAAACGTATTTTCATCGAAAAAACACTAAAAAAGTTTTAAAATTCTCCCATTTTTCGTTACTCGACTGTAAAAATTTTGGAACATGTCATTTTATGGGAAATTTAATGTACTTTTCGAATCTACATTGTCCCAGAAGGGTCATTTTTCATTTAGAACAAAATTTTTCATTTTAAAATTTCGTGTTTTTCTAACTTTGCAGGGTTATTTTTAGAGTGTAACAATGTTCTACAAAGTTGTAGAACAGACAATTACAAAAATTTTGATATATAGACATAAGGGGTTTGCTTATAAACATCACGAGTTATCGCGATTTTACGAAAAAAGTTTTGAAAAAGTTGGTCGTCATCGATCATGGCCGTTCATGGTCACCCGCGACAGACACGGACGACGAAACAAAGAGAAACGCAAAAGTAACTTTTTCAAAACTTTTTTTCGTAAAATCGCGATAACTCGTGATGTTTATAAGCAAACCCCTTATGTCTATATATCAAAATTTTTGTAATTGTCTGCTCTACAACTTTGTAGAACATTGTTACACTCTAAAAATAACCCTGCAAAGTTAGAAAAACACGAAATTTTAAAATGAAAAATTTTGTTCTAAATGAAAAATGACCCTTCTGGGACAATGTAGATTCGAAAAGTACATTAAATTTCCCATAAAATGACATGTTCCAAAATTTTTACAGTCGAGTAACGGAAAATGGGAGAATTTTAAAACTTTTTAGTGTTTTTTCGATGAAAAATACGTTTTTCGGAATTCTGAGTACGCCATCAAATCGGGCGTCTAATTTTACATAAAAGTCCCTTTGACACCAAATTTCTATCTCATCACCGTTTCAGGCTGCAAATTATTGAAAAACACCTCTTTTTTCGCATGTTCAAAAATGGAAGGGGTCGTACCGCCCCTCCGTCACGAGATATCAAAAAACGGACCTCGGATTCGTGATCAGGGACAAAAGTTACCCCTTAGGACAAAGTTTCACGCAAATCGAAGAGGGGTCGGGGCAACTTTTCCCGATTTCGTGTGAGCTGGTAGAGAATTACCCATATATTAACTATGGTCCTTTTGGAACGAGTTGTCAAGTAGGAACTTTCCTGTCAAGATGGGCCGCGAAGTTAATTTTTGAGAATTGATTCAAAAATCAATTATAAATCCTTTGCGGTCTTACAAAGGGTCATTTTACACAGAAAAATAAACTTTATCGTTGTGAACATCAATAAAACCAATTTAATCATAATTTTAGGACCCAATTATTCCAACATTTATTTTTTTTTCCAAAAAATTATAGCTCCGCTGCTTGATTCATTGCCATTACAAGCGCAAGAGATGTTTTTTGGTCACCTAACAAACGTAAAAAATATGTAAAATTATAAAAATACGTATTTTGTGACCTAAACTTTCAGTGATAAAAATTTGATACAAAAAGGGATTTTTTTTCTCCGTGTGCCTAGTTTTCTGATACTTTGTCGAAGACCAGACAATCTCTTCTCAAGCTACAGATTTTCAGCCCAAAAAAATGTATGGAAACCTGCTTGGAAAAATCAAAGAAAAAATAATTGACTGAAAAGTTGCAGTTTATAATGAATCAGAATACTGTAGTGAGTGTTTGGAAAAGTGACATTTAATTAAATTATCAGAGAGTTTACCAAATTGAATATTTTTCTAAAAAAATTCAATTAAATTATGCTTCGAATCTAAAATTTAACAGCAATGCTCATGCACTCATACAAAATTTCCCAAGGATTCTGAAAATGTAAAAATTGAGACCTGAAATGCTGTTTTATACGGCAGTGTTAAAATTTTTCTTTTCATTTCATGTTTTCATTTTTCTTTATTAGGAGGAAATCGGAAAATTATGAGAACAACTGCCGTTGTCCAAAAACTGTACCAGAGCTTTTTCTGCCCAAGAGATTATGGGTGTTGGAGACTGTTGCAAAAAGATAGTGGAGAATTTCAACAAATACGTTTTTGGCAGTAATTTGTCAAACTCATGATGAAATGTCAAACCACCCCAAAATCTTTATGCACATATTTTAGACGACATATAAAATGTGATTTCTTCAAGTTTGACGAAAATGCGAACAATTTCATTTTTGTAATGTTTTTCGGACCTCTAATGTTAATGGCCGTTTTACCTCACTTTGTCGCCGTCGTGCTAACTTGTCACACCTGCATTTTGGGCCAAATAGAGTTAAGAACGCCATTTTGTGAAGCTAACAATGCCTCACCTTTTGACCTTCACAGATGCTCAAAATTCTATTTCAATCTCGAGATATTCAATAAAAACCGAAAAAACTCCGCACAAGAAAACTGGTTTTTGGTTGATTAAACTTTAATTTTCATTAAAAATATGAAGTTTTTCGAACAATTTTTTTGCCCCCTGATTATTCAGGCCGACTTTGAAGGCATAAGCTTTGAAAAATATTTGCAACGGCCTAGTAATAAAAATCTGGTAAATTATAAAAAAGCATTTTCTTGGATTATTATTGAATCAGTCGGTTACGCTATCTATAATTTCTTCAAATAAGTCATATATTACTTCTAAAGTTACCGTCAAGACCAAGTTTCTATCCCCATCATGACGCGACGCAGCTCATTTAACCCGGGTGACATTACGTCAGTTGTGTGCTATCTTGTGACAACGACCATTTAGTACTTTTCGAGAAAATCGATTTTAAAGTTTGTTGGTAAATAATTTCAAAACTATGAATGATACAGCCAAACTTTTTGAAGCAATCGGTTCGTATACTATCGCTTAACAAACGCTCCAAGTTTCAACTAATTTGGTTACACCAGTTAAAAAACAGTAAATAATGTAAACAAAAGTCTGAAAAGCACGTGTTACAAGTGTGTTTCGAAAGTAAAATTGTACTACGTGTCACAAGTGTGCACAGAATTCCCATACAAACTAAAATAAGCTCAAATCAATGGTTTAATCGACTTAATCAGTATATTTTTATAAACAAAAGGTTTCATTGCCATTAGAAAGTATGTGTGTACATAAATTTGTGAAAAACAAGAAAAAATTTCCACATTTTCCAACAATATGTATGACGTGTCACAAGTGTGCACAATCATTTTTATGATAAATTGGTCTATGTCACAAGTGTGCATTGCGATATCCGGGAAACGGAAACGAGTTTCCAAAATCAGGTTAAAGCATCTTGTAGTGTTTGTTAAGTATAGCAAAACGTCATCATTAACTCATTTTCGACCAAAATGGTCTATGTCACAAGATAGCACACAGCTGACGATTAGTCACCTCCAATGACAGTTTGCCCATTCTTTCGGTCCACTCTCGAACATCTTTGCACTGCTGATGCTGCCCAGGAGGGGGTCAGCGAACACAACCGGAACTTGGTCAGCCCCACAAAGTAGAAGAAAGAAGAGAAATATAGGGTAGGGTAGTCATCAATGGGACACTTTTGGCTTTCAACTTTCAAAATTTTTTCTCATTTTTTCATCAGCATGTTTTAATGAGCTTTTTGTTGCATTATCCTTCTTTTAGTGTGTTCAAACATTGACCAAAATATGAGATCGATCCGACATCTACAGCCAGAGTTATTCAACTGTCTCATTGTAGACGCACTTGGCAGGAACAATGAGACAGCTGGGGAACAATGAGACACTCTACGAAAATCAAGATTTTTCTAGTAAAACATCATGTTTTTGTATTGTTCCATTGCAGGTAACTTGCCTTGAACATTTTAGAGCAATTTTGCCAACATGAAACTTTAATTAACAAAAGTTATACTAAAAAGTATTTAAATTTTGTAAAATCCGTATATTTATACCAAATAACTTTGTATTTTTGGTTAAATGAAGTTAAAACTCTATAAATATGCCAAAAATCACTTTTAATTCATGTTTTGAAAGATTTTCATAGATTTTGAAAAATTTAATGAAAAAAAATCAAAGTGTCTCATTGTTACCCATGAACTGAAATGAGTGGGGAACATTGAGACAGTCCTGGATACTGGGTATATTCTAAATTTTGGCCAAACCTAATGAAAGGACATTGTAGCCCAACTCAATCCCTATGGAACGTCGAAAGAAATTTGAAGAAATATTAGTTTTGGTGTAAATGGCAGCCTACGAGCGAAAAAGTAATTTTTGTTCATAATTTATTTTTACACCCCAGAATCAAACATTTATGAATAACTTTTCAAGGGAGCGTCCATAACCAAAGCCACTATAATGGCATACGTGTATCCAGTAGACACACCTTTCCCCCAAATATGAGCCTGATTGGTTGAAACTACGACTTGTGAGAGCCATTTTATCATTGTTCCTCGTGTCTCATTGATGACTACTCTACCCTAACCTAGAAATTACGAGACCACATGCCATCTTCAAGTCGCCAAAAACAGTGCAAAGTGTAAAATTTATCTTAATAAATTTGCGACCCGCAAAAGTGGGGCCGGCTTCGCCGGTTTGATTCTTTGCTTGCTTTTTCGCAGATTTTGTCTTGTTGGTGGGATTAATTTATTGCTTTTAATCGTATTACTAAGGAGGGGGAGAAATAGTACCAATAAAATTTTAAGTATTTTGTGGCTACTTGTTGCTACGTTCTATCTGATACTTTTCAAAATATGAAAAAAGGATTTGAAGTTGAAAATGGAATCATTCAATGAAAGTTCTTCAACCTCGTAATGAATCGCAATTTCCACCGGTTCAAGGCTCTCCCGAGAGGGCACTTACTTTTACCATTTCACGCAGTAAAATAATAGGGTTGTGAAAATAAAACAAACAACAGTTTTCCGAAAGTGGTGCCGGCGTTGTCGTCGTCACCACGAGAAAAGCGTGACAGTAATAAAATAAACGCGCCACGGATGACGATAATGTATTGGCGACAGCTGTCCTGCTTTTTTGAAATCGAAATTTTCATTCTCATCTCTGCTCGGTTTCTTTCGAATTTTGACAATGGAAACAAAAGGCCGCGTTTTGGTAATTTACAGGAAACGAAACTGTAAAAAATCGCCCGAAAAATTGTGTCATGGTCGTAAAACTTCTCGACAATCCCTTGAAAACATTCCATCAGGTCGGGGTTTTCCTCAGAAAAAAAAAAAAAACACAGAATCCATTCGAAATGACTCAATCAAACTGTGGCGATCTGCAACCCACGAGACACGAATTGACAAATGGATTCCGTCACATTCCCCAGGGTTGTGTCAAGAACCGCATTGGCCAGCCAGTATGTAGGATCATTTGCACCAAGTTCTCGTTCGTCGTTCTCCCAAATCGAGACGAAACCTCAAACATCCGAGAACATGTGTTCTCCACGAGGACACTTACACGCAGCAGCAGCAGCTTCTCTGCTGGCCCAATTTGGTGAGAGAATAAAAAAAAAAACAACAGTGAAACATTGTAACTTGTCTGGTCGTATGAATTGCTGAAGGTTTTTTTTTCTTCTGGTTATCATTTTCCACGTGTTTGAAGAGTTGGGAGAGACGTTCACTTGATAATTTAGGCATTTTTTTCATTCCAGATGGAAAGCCACGAGGGGTGATACGATGGATATGAAAAGAATTATTAATATTTTTTCAAACATTTTTAAAACAATTTTATGGACGAATTATCCGAATGTTAAAACATTTGATCGCAGATGATTTAAATATTTTTATTTATCTTGTGGTTTGGTTGAGCGTTTTAGCAGAATGCATTACTGTGAATACAAAGAGACGAGTTGTTCCTTTTAATTCCGCTATATATTTTTAATATCTTGACAATCGGAAAGGAAACGCAAGATACTGGACAACAAATTCCGACAACTGATTTCCCACATTGCCCCTACAACGAAACCAGTAGTTAAACCCTTAGAAGAGTTCGTTGTTAATCTTTCTTCTGAAACTTTTTCAGAAGAACAGTTAACTTTACTCAACAAAGGTCTTAAGTACGCGGTATCATCAAAACCAAACCTGGAAAACATTGTTATCGACATTGAAACTGTTATCAATGCTAAAAGCATCGACGAAAAACAGACAAAACCTCCCCCGCTCCTTCCAGCACAAATCATCAGCGTCAGGATGACGGTATCCAAATTAATACGAGAAGCAACAACAAAACAACAGGACAACGCCGAAGTACGAGTAGTAAAGGAACTCAAGGAGAAACCCGTGTACTACCTAAAAGCGGACAAAGGAAACCGGGTAGTAATCATGGACCGGGACGAATACGACAAGGAACTTCTTGAGAAACTCGGAAACAGGGAAAAATATTCACTACAACGAGGATACACGCGAAACGATATGGTCAACAAAGTAGAGAACACCATCAAAGAATGTGCAGGCCTTTTGAAATCAGTTGGGAAAACTGCAAAACCGTTGAGAGTATCGAACCCAACTCTACCAAGCATTAAAGCACTACCGAAAGTGCATAAACCAGGCAACGAGATGCGAGAAATCATTTCAGCAGTGGATGCCCCAACCAGTCGGATCGCAAAGTGGCTTGTCGAGGAATTCAAGAGTATGCCGAAACCCTTCCCGAGCCGTTCGATCATCAGTTCGCAGGTGTTCACAAAGGAGCTCTTAGAGTCGGGACCGATAGCTGAGGATGAAATAATGGTTTCATTCGACGTAACAGCACTGTTCCCAAGCATACCAGTAAACAACGCAATAGGAACTTTACGGGATTGGCTGCAATCACAATACGAGGGAGAACCATGGAGACAAAAAACGATCCAGTATATAACATTCGTCAAATTATGCATGGAACAGAGCTACTTCCAGTTCAGGGCTTGCATCTATCAACAGAGGATGGGAGCATCGATGGGTAACCCACTGTCACCGTTCCTGAGCGATGTTTATATGGCAGCTTTGGAACACGAACTACAAACCAAAAACCTTCTACCAGAACGTTGGTGGAGATACGTAGATGACGTCTTCTGCATCATCAAAAGGGATTCACTAACAACGGTACTGGACACCATAAACAGTGCACGCAGGAGCATCAAGTTCACTTACGAAATGGAAGTCGAAGGAGGACCAGGTTGCCCATCTTCGTTTTCTTTAGAGATCTACAGGAAGCCAACAAACACCAGAAGAACAATCCCAGCCACGTCAAACCATTCATTCCAACATAAAATGGCAGCATATCATTATTTCATACATAGGATGACAACTTTACCCCTCAGCGAAGCAGGAAAACAGAAAGAATTGGAGTACATATTTGAAACAGCGGAAATCAACTGTTACAGTAGAACAACTATCCAAGCAATCATCGATAAGAAGGAAAGAAAACTCCACAGAACTTCACTCACAACCCTTACGCCATCAGTAGAGCCACTACGAAGAGCAGCAGTAGAATTCGACTACAGGATAACACGCCCATTACGACAAAAACTGGCTAAATTTGGCATCGATTTAGTGTTCAGCAGTAGAAACAGCCAGTTGGAATCCATCTTAGGTTCAACGAAAGACCCCATACCGACTTTAGGCAAACCCGGCATCTACGAGGTATCCTGCGGCCACTGTGATATGAGCTACATTGGACAAACTAAGAGATTGCTGCAAACCAGGTTGGATGAGCATATAAACACATATGTCAAAATTGCCAAGGAGGAAAAACGGAAATGATTTGTCCCCCATTTCAGGTCAGCAGTAACCGAACACATCATCGAGGAAAAACATAACATCACAACTAGCGACGCGGTCATCTTAAGACACATCACAAACCCATCGAAGCTGGCTGTCGCCAAAAGTTTGGAAATCTTCAAGGCAGGCAACAAACGTTTACTCAACAAGGATTCAGGTAACGGCTTAACGTGGCTGTTTAAGCTGTTACCTATACAGGCACAAAAGAAGAACGAGGAGGTAGTACCTACAGTAACTACAAATACGGATACACCAGCGATGAACCTTCAGTCGAGAACAGAACACTGATGAAGTCTGCAAGTAGTAGACGAAATACGTATCTGTCAAGATATTAAAAATATATAGCGGAATTAAAAGGAACAACCCAACTTATTTATCTATTTGAAAAAAAAAGCATCACTGGTCATGGAGACCGGCCCGTGGCTTAATGGCTACGACTCCCGCCTCATAAGCGGAAGGTTCCGGGTTCGTTTCCCGACCGGTCTCCTTGAAATTATTCGACTATAATTGAACTTTGAATATGAACAAAAAACGCATGAAATCAGGTGGGATTCGAACGCACACCTTTGGGTTGGTGGTCAGATGCTTTAGCCACTCGGCCACCGAGGGGTTGACAACCCTTGAGTGAATTAATCCGTAGTGGTGAAATAATGTCACAAGGTCATTTACTATATAATACAACAATCCCTTTCCCAACAATTCCCCTACACACACTACACACCATATTCTATAAATAATTCGAAGTGGTTGGTACGGTATGTCCTCACTTCTTCTTCTTCCCCTGATGATTCCATGAAATGTGGGTTCCGTTCATAGAATCTGTCTCTTGCGGTTAATGCAACGCAGTAGGCCGGGCCGCTTTAGTGAGTGTAATACATTTTGGGGGTTCTCGAAAGTACTGCAATCATTAATAATGACAAGAAAGAACTTGAGGCGTAATCTAACCATAAGTTCTTCCCGGATGCTTTCTTCGGACTGGCTGCGCTTGTGTTCGATTAGATTAGATTAGATTGAAAAAAAAGCATCACTGGTCAGCTTTTTTGTTTCGTTTTATGTACTTGTGAAATATTTTTTATTTTGAAATTGCGTGTTTTTTGATAGCTCATGATGTAACCAAACCCTTTATGTTTTCTGGGCAGATTAGAAAAAAATACATTAAATTTCTCATAAAATGACAAGTGCCAAAAAATTTTACAGTTAACCCAAGTAACATTTTTAAACCAAATAGTCACCACCTAGTGTTATTGAGGTTTTATGGTAGCATCTTGATTGCTTATAAGCTTTATGTTGGCTTTCACAGCAACCAATAAGCCTGAGCTGATTTGAAGGTTCTATGCCTCGGACATAAAACCTGGTGACAATAAAAGCCAAGTGGCTTACAATATGGTTTTAAGAAAGTTTTAAGAGAGTCTTGAAAACCCGATGGCAATGTCATGCTTAATAGTTTTATCTTATGCTTCATTAAAACAAAGGGTGTTGTTGCTGTCAATTGCCATTAGGCATGCAAAAAGCTTACTTAAAACCATAAGCTCTTAAAAAATCTTTTAACGTGGCCAAATAGCAATGCGTAAATATGGCGCTAAACGCGTGGTTTGATTGATTGTGATTGACCGCCATCTTTTGAGCATTTGATGAAAACACACATTTATGCTGAATTACTGACATAATAAGAAAAAACAATCGACGTTCGAAAATATGTTGAAGATTTTTATCAAAAAACTGCAAAAAATATTTTTTAAATTAATAAATTGTAATGACAATACATTTATTTTTGGTGAAGCTAGTTGTTTTTTTTTTGGTTTTATCTTCCCCTCATTTATCGATAAAATTTTCACCGCAGCTGAAATGAAGCCAGCAACTGCGAGAAATAATCATTCAAATTATTATAATTACCTCCAATTCATATTATTTCATCATTGACATTTTTGCAAACCATCTCCATTATATCATTTGGCAAAGGAAAGACTATTTTTTTGCCAGAAAAAAAAACTGTCTTGCATAAGACGTTTGAAGACGTATGAAATGTCATTTTTCCATAACTCCTAACTGGGTTTTAACAAAGGTTTTATTAAGGCTTTAAGGAGGTTGCTAGGGTTCAATTTTAAAGCCTTGAACTCCTATGTAGGTTTTATAAATAGTATAAATAAATTATTTATCGGGGTTCTGGGGAGGCTGTTACGACTAAGGGGTTTTAATGTTGGTTTTGGCTTATCGGATTTATAGCGGGTGTGACAGCTTTGAGAAAGCCTAAAATGTTACTTGGGAAGTAACGAAAAATGTCAGCAATTTTGAAACTATTTTTGTATTTTTTTTTATGAAAAAATGTTTTTTTTTTAATTTTGAGTACGCCATCAAATCGGGCGTCCAATTTTACATAAAAGTCAAATCTCGTCCAATTGTCATTCTTATGCAAAATTGGCTAAATTTTTCGAAAAAAACTTTGAATAACTTGTGGTGGTCAAAATCATTACTTTTTCAAAAAAAAAAAACTTTTTCGTAAAATTCTGATAATCCGTAAAGAATATATGAATCTCCGTAATTTTGTACATAATTTTTCTGAATTGTTTTCTTTACAACTTTGTACAATATTGCACCATGCATGAGAGCAACACAAAAATAGCAAGAAGCTCAAACGAAAACCACCTCACCACGTTTAATGCATTTTAACATTTTTGAAGACATGTACGTTTCTTAATTGAATAAATAAATTAAATAAATACACTCTAAAAAGTAACCTCGCAAAGTTACAAGAAGCACGAAATTTTAAAATGAAAATATTTTTTCAAAATTGAAAAAATACCTGATTTGAAAACTACATTAGGTTTCCTATAAAATGACATGTATCATGATTTTCGAAAATTGAGTAACGAGAACAGGCAGTGACTTTAAAACTATTTTTAAACATTTCTGATGAAAATTACATTTTTCTGGAATTTTGAGTATGCCATCAAATCGGGCGTCCACCAAATGTCTATCTCTTTAGGTTTCGAGTTATAAGTCACTGAAAAAACGTGTCATAGTAAAAATCCTGAAAAATGAAAGGACTGCCCCTCCGCCACAAGGTATAAAAAATGGACCTCGAATTCGTTATCAGGGATCAAAAGTACCCTTTATAGCAAAGTTTCCCGAGCATGGGTAAATAACAAGGAAAATGCGTAATAATACCTTTCTCTGGTATCAATACCAAATTTTGGTATTCCTGGACCCTTCAAAATTTGTCTTAAGGATTATGCAAGAGCAAAATGTGGTATCATACCAATTTAAGGTATTGTTTTGATATTGCAAAATTGCAGAATTTGTCAATGACAACACCACATTTTGGTATTCTTTTGGTATTACAGTATTTTATCAAATTCCTCTGCAACTATGGGAAAATTTTGACCAATTTTGACAAAATAATTAATTCTGCGCTAAAATGATGTCTCAAAGCGAATGCTTTCATTCAAAACCGGAAATTTCAAACTTGATTTTAAACATTTTTGATATACCCCCTACAGAAACGACTTGAAATTGTGGAAAATTTTCTAAGTCAGGATGGCACATTTTGGTATTATTTTGGTATTTAAGTGTTTTATCAAATTCCTCTGAAACTATGGGAAAATTTTGACCAATATTGACAAAATAATTAATTTTGCGCTAAAATGTTGTCTCAAAGCGAATGCTTTCATTCAAAACCAGAAATTTCGAACTTGATTTTAAACATTTTTGATATACCCCCTATATCCCGAGCATGGGTAAATAACAAGGGAAATGCGTAATAATACCTTTCTCTGGTATCAATACCAAATTTTGGTATTCCTGGACCCTTTAAAATTTGTCTTAAGGATTATGCTAGAGCAAAATGTGGTATCATACCAATTTAAGGTATTGTTTTGATATTGCAAAATTGCAGAATTTGTCAATGATCGAACACCACATTTTGGTATTCTTTTGGTATTACAGTATTTTATCAAATTCCTCTGCAACTATGGTAAAAATTTTGACCAATTTTGACAAAATAAATAATTTTGCGCTATAATGATGTCTCAAATCGAATGCTTTCATTCAAAACCGGAAATTTCAAACTTGATTTTAAACATTTTTGATATACCCCCTACAGAAATGACTTGAAATTGTGGAAAATATTCTAAGTCAGGATGGCACATTTTGGTATTATTTTGGTATTAAAGTGTTTTAACAAATTCCTCTGAAACTATGGGAAAATTTTGACCAATATTGACAAAATAATTAATTTTGCGCTAAAATGATGTCTCAAAGCGAATGCTTTCATTCAAAACCGGAAATTTCAAACTTGATTTTAAACATTTTTGATATACCCCCTACAGAAATGACTTGAAATTGTGGAAAATATTCTAAGTCAGGATGGCACATTTTGGTATTATTTTGGTATTAAAGTGTTTTAACAAATTCCTCTGAAACTATGGGAAAATTTTGACCAATATTGACAAAATAATTAATTTTGCGCTAAAATGATGTCTCAAAGCGAATGCTTTCATTCAAAACCGGAAATTTCAAACTTGATTTTAAACATTTTTGATATACCCCCTACAGAAATGACTTGAAATTGTGGAAAATATTCTAAGTCAGGATGGCACATTTTGGTATTATTTTGGTATTAAAGTGTTTTAACAAATTCCTCTGAAACTATGGGAAAATTTTGACCAATTTTGACAAAATAATTAATTTTGCGCTAATATGATGTCTCAAAGCGAATGCTTTCATTCAAAACCGGAAATTTCAAACCTGATTTTAAACATTTTTGATGTACCTCCTACAGAAATGACTTGAAATTGTGGAAAATTTTCTAAGTCAGGATGGCACATTTTGGTATTATTTGAATATTGAAAGGTTTCATCAATTTTCTCTGAAACTATGGGAAATTTGTTAAAAAAAATTTACGAGTTTATCAATTTTGCGCTAAAATGACTTGAAACCCAAAAATGTTAAAGATGATTTTAAAAATTAGTGTGATATACCCACTAATATTTTTTTCAAAAACGTTGAAATATCTCTAAGTCGGGATAACCAAATACTTTGAAAAACGAGTCTATTGACAGATTAATGAATTTTGGTGAATTTCAATTCAGTTTCATTTTAATAATACTTATTTTTCAATCTTGTTATTTTTCAGAAGCTTCAAGAACTTCAAGCACAGGCCGTTCATCAATGACAAATGCATATGATGTGGTGAAGAATATCACTAAAAACAACATGGAATCATCAGGTGAGTAGATTTGGCTGTTGCATATGAATAATTTCCGTTTTTTCACTAACTGCAACTGCTGCACTAAAAATGGTATGAAAATACCAAATTTTGGTATTTCTTGTTCAAATACCAGCGACCATAATGTGCTCTTGGTTGCCCAGTAATAGATGGTAAAATACCATGAAATCATACCAAAATCATGTGTGTGAAAGACCACATAAATACCAAAATATGATTTTCCAAGGGCGCGGGAAAACCTAAAAATAAAACCATGGCAATACCAAGTTTTGGTATTCAAGCATTGTTCAAAAATCCAGAAGACCTCAACTTGGTATTGGAATGGTTTTATTTTGAGGTATTATTTTACCCTTGGAATAACATGGGTTGGCATTGTTGTGCCCTTACACATACAAGATTTTGGTATGATTTCATGGTATTTTACCATCTATTACTGGGCAACCAAGGGCACATTTTGGTCGCTGTTATTTGCCCAAGTAATACCAAAATTTGGTATTCCCGTGTTATTTACCCCTGCTCGGGTTAACGGAAAGCTAAGAGGGGTCGGGGCAACTGCTGTGTTTGTTGGCGGAGAATGACCCTATTTAGATATCAATTTTGTATGGAAAGTTGTATGGACAAACCACACAGAAAAAAACAATTCTCGTAATCATGATTATGGTGCATTTTTGTTCTATAAACTTAAACTTGAATATATTCCTTCGTGGTTCTCAAATTCATGAACACAATTCATGGTTACGGGAATTGATTTTTTTTCCGTGCAGTGATGCAAAATGGATACTTTGGTCAAAGTGATTGCCCCCACTAAGTTTAAAGCAAATCAACAATCAGAAATATGTCGATGACCAAAATTCTGGAGAATTGCTGAGCTAATAATCCCTGAATCCTCCATAACCCGTGGGGGATCATTATGACCCTCGGGTGGGAATCCAAACCACCACAACTCAAACACAACACAACTCGCAAGTGTAGGACGTCGGTCGTCTCGTCGCGTCGTCGTCGTCGTCAAATAGGTATTTCATCTCCAGGAACGCACAGTTGACAGCTTTACGACTGCGTCGGAATGCAGTTCTGCACCACCAGCTCGAGCCAGAGTCACAGTTTGAGTTTGCCCACTTGTCTAGCGAGCATTGTGTTGAAATTTGCCGTTGACGCACGTAAAATTCCTTGCCCTGCTCCAGTTAGTATCAACGCGGTTGGTACTTTGGGTGTTCTGCTATGAAGAACTTTGGGAAATAGAATCGAGTACCGCATTGGATATTCATGTATTCATGGGATGTGCTGTTTGGTGAAATGTCCGCGCAGTAACCAGCTGATGGGGCCTCGTTCCGATGTTGGAGATCCTTATCAGCGACGGAGTGGTCACACCCATCTTCGGCACACGCGAACTCCATTTGGCTAGCAAAAGTCATGCGTGCACGCTTCTTCAAACTGTCATTAATCGTTGCCAGAAGGTGGAGTTTTGAACTCATCGCTAAATTGAGTCCTTCAGTGAGATGTCCACGTATTACAGTCGATTCCAACGCTAAACTCATTAAACAGATATTATCCCAATATCCAATCGCTTAATTGATCCAACTACATTGTATGACGGATGTCCAATTGCGGCCACCGGGAATGCCAAGGACGCTGCCAGAATCGTCAAACAGTTGCTCTCATTGTCCCTGTCCAGCTCATTATACACGTCGAACGCTGGCCAGAAGTCAGGTCCGACGCATGGTCGCCATCCGCATTACATCATGCGAAAAGGTGATTATAAGGAATGCTGTTGCTGCTGACTTAACCGTGCTGAGGAAACGAAATAAAGGACGTACGTAATCGGTTTCCGAATGAAAGGCCATTAGCCAGACCCAGACCGACCGGTCAGCAGCAGGAGGCAGCAGCAAGAACCACACACACAAACACACGGTTCTTGTTCCTTTTTTTTTCTCCTTCACCATGTGGACCACATGGCACATGGCAGGCAGCAGTACCAGTAGCACTTGTGGAAGTTAGGAACGTTTTTTTTTCGAGCGATTGATATGCGTCTGAAATTTTGAAGTTATTTAAAATTTATTTTTGCAGTTCAAATCATCAAATTAAGAACTAACATAAAACAATTCCTGAAACATAACAGTCTCATAAGTAAGAGACCAACGCATTTTAATTACAAGAAAAACTTAAATTAAATCATGCTACACTGAAAAAACCCAATTCTCGAAATCTTGAATTAAATTCACGAATGCGAGAACCACGAAGGAATATATTCACGTTTATGGTGCAAATGCACCATACTCATGAATAAATTCCTTCTGATTTGTTATCCATCTAACTAACTACACTTAAAATAAGAAAATAACCTGTTTTCAATTATGAGCAATATTTTTAAGCTCTATTAGCTCATACTTCCAATTAAAAAACTGTTAAAGGCAAACTTATGGAAAATTTTAAGAGCTTTCTGGTAAAATTATTTTCGAGACTGAAAAATCAAGTCTCACACATGGAAACGGCCAAAAATTACCACAAAATGGCCAAAACCTCTTTTTTTCAACATTTTTAATTTTTATCATTTCAAAGATTGGACTTGGGACAATGGTCAACATGGAGACTTTTTTGCCATAATAAATGTTTTTTTGAGAGCCGTATTATTCTGCATTTTTCGAGAGGCTTTTTGCAACATCTTAGGCTTATTTCACAAATAAATTGAGCGGAAAAAATCGTGCGCAATTTAACAATAAAATCATTAAATCTCATAGAAATAGCGTGTATTTTTATTTCAGTGTCAAATTTCCTAAAAGTTTGTCTTTGAACACTTTTTGATACTGATTTTCGCTCAACTATTTCGCAAATCGAAGTATGCAATAATTTTTGGAGTGTCCTACACTATGCCTCGACGCATTTTTTACAATTTAAATGATAATGGTGCCATTTTATCGCTGACAATGTTAAAAACAAGCAAAAAAAATGAAAACAGTGACAGTAAAAACATGAAAAATTTGATAGGCAAAATGTAATGATAGGAGGTGATAGATAAATGCAAATTAAAATACTAAAAATGAAACAAGAAAAACATAGAACAAGAGAAGTTGAGCAATTCTCTACCAAAACCGGAAATGGTTTTTATTTGTATTTTTTTTTATTTGGCTCAAACTTTGTGGGGGCCTTCCCTATGTCCAAATAAGCAATTTTATGTCATTGGTTCACCCATACAAGTCACCATACAATTTTGGCTGCTGTCCATACAAAAATGGTATGTAAATATTCAAACAGCTATAACTTTTGAGTGAATTTTCTGATCAATTTGGTGTCTTCGGCAAAGTTGTAGGTATTGTTGAGGACTATTGAGAAAAAAATAGGCACACGGAAAAAAAATATGCAGATTTTTTAATCAACTTTTTTTTCACTAAAACTCAATTTCCCAAAATACGTATTTTTTGATTTTCGAGATTTTTTGATATGTTTTAGGGGACAAAAATCCACAACTTTTGAGCTATAGAGCTATAGCTATGGTCAAAAAATCTGCCGCTGAGTTATGAATTTTTGAAAAATAGTGATTTTTGGAAAAAATCGAAGTTTCATGCAAAAACAAATTTGATGTTATTTCTTAATGCAAAATTGAATTTGCAATCGAAAAGTACTTTACAGATTTTTTGATAAAGAGCTCCGTTTTCAAGATATAGCCACCGAAAGTTTGATTTTAGCGAAATATTTGCAGTTTTTCGATTTTTAAAAATTGTGACCATGAGTGACCATTTCTCAAACAATTTTATTTGAAAAGTTCAGAAAATTTGCTATAAAATTGAGACAAGACATTGAAGATTGGACCTCGGGTTGCTGAGATAGAGCCACTTTAAGAAAAAGAAACACGGAAATTGAAGTTTTCTAAGCCTCACCTAAACAACCCACCATTTTCTAATGTCGATATCTCAGCAACTAATGGTCCGATTTTCAATGTTAATACATGAAACATTCATGAATTTTTCCGATCTTTTTTAAAAAAAAATATTTTGAAATTTTTTAAATCAAGACTAGCATTATAAATGGTCGTAATATTCAATGTTTGGCCCTTTTAAAAAGCTAGTCTTGATTTGAAATTTTACAAGATATTTTTTTTGAAGAGATTGGAAAAATTCACGAATGTTTCATGTATTAACATTGAAAATCGGATCATTAGTTGCTGAGATATCGACATTAGAAAATGGTGGGTTGTTTAGGTGAGGCTTAGAAAAATTCAATTTCCGTGTTTCTTTTTCTTAAAGCGGCTCTATCTCAGCAACCCGAGGTTCAATCTTCAATGTCTTGTCTCAATTTTATAGCAAATTTTCTGAACTTTTCAAATAAAATTGTTTGAGAAATGGTCACTCAATTCAATTTTGCATTAAAAAATAACATCAAATTTGTTTTTGCATGAAACTTAAATTTTTTCCAAAAATCACTATTTTTTCAAAAATTCATAACTCGGCGGCAGATTTTTTGACCATGTTTCTCTATAGCTCAAAAGTTGCGGATTTTTGTCCCCTAAAACATATCAAAAAATCTTGAAAATCAAAAAATACGTATTTTGGGAAATTGAGTTTTAGTGAAAAAAAAGTTGATAAAAAAATCTGCAATTTTTTTTTTCCGTGTACCTATTTTTTTCTTAATAGTCCTCAAGAATACCTACAACTTTGCCGAAGACACCAAATTGATCAGAAAATTCCCTCAAAAGTTACAGCTGTTTGAATATTTACATACCATTTTTGTATGGACAGCAGCTAAAATTGTATGGAGACTTGTATGGGTGAACCAATGACACAAAATAGCTTATTTGGTCATAGGGAAGGCCCCACAAAGTTTGAGCCAAATAAAAAAATACAAAAAATAAAAATGGTCGAAATCGGCCGATTACGTAGAGAGTTGCTCAGTTAAGTTTTTCGTAGAACAAAAGTTGCTCAAAATGACTTCCTGAACACGGGAAAAATAAAAATTTTCGAAAAAAAATTTGGGCAGTATAGGGTTAAAAATCGCGAAAAAATTGCAAAATCGTAGAGCTATTTTTTTTTGTTGAAAACATAGAGTAAAAGTTGAATTGGCCTGATACGCTCTTAAAAATTGTAATATTTCATCAATTTTTCAAAACAGTGATTAATTAATGTAAAAAAATGCGTAAAATATCTAAGCTGTACATCTGCTGATGATTTCTGAAAAAGCAATTCTTTCATACAAATTCTATCCGATCCAACTGAATTCCATTAAAATCTCAAAGGACATCCAACCAAATCCAAATTTAACGGGGAGGTCGGATCAAGTTATATTATTTTTTATGATCATTCCACCCCGAGTGGGCACCTCACGCGATGTAACATGAGTGTGTTTGCCCCCACGTCGGACTTTTTGTTCCCAACCTCAGAGTCCGCTATCGACGACGTGGAATAAATTAATCTCTATCGTCCTAGCAAAAATCCTTAGTCGGGGAAGGGTCTCGTGGGGTGTGAGGGGGCAAAGGGAGGAAATTTATGTGCTAGGATGTGCCACAATTAATGTAATTAAAATTACGTGAAAGCGAGAGCTTGGGTGCGTGCTGGTTCTAGGGCTTTGGTGTGACAAATTGAACGGTAGTAAAATTGTAATTTACTGAAGAGGTTGATTTGAATTTTGGACAGTCTTTTTTTGTGAAACATTTGAGCAGGACATAAGTAATGTGGTCTCAATCTGAAGGCATAAAAATGTCAGCAATGCACCGGTCTTGTTCGTGTTTATCTGCTACAATAAAGTATTTTTTCAGTCGGGCGAGCAAAAGTCCTTTAAGCGATAAGGAAAACCCCGGAGGACACTCCGGCAAGGTGGTCCAGGTCGCGGCAGCGGTGGCCAGAAATGACCAACAAAAATTGTAAAATTATATCATGCATCATGCCATATATTCCAGCGTCAGAGGCAAATAAATCCTTGCTGCGACAACACATGGTCCGCCTAGAACTAGACTACCTGGAACTCCGTGCTGCACGGATGGGAATGTCCTTTTCGAAAAAAAAACTCCCTCGTGTGTTTGTCTAAGTTCTTAAGCACTACTGGCTTGTCGACCGGCCTGCCTACCAGTGGAATCTGATCTCCCAAAAGTAAAACACTAAATGTATATGAAATGCCAAACGAAACCAAATACCTCCGCGAACGAGGGGTCCTCCGAAACGACAAGTCCCCAGGTGACACACCCCTCGCACACTAGCTAGTGAGCAGCCCCTCGGGCTCCAAATCCAGTGTCGTTTATTTGGTTTGTAAAGCCGTGGAAAACTGCAAGGAAAAACAAGCCAAACACCAGCAAGGAAAGGCGGAAAAACACTTCAATATACTCTCCACTAGTGCTGGCAATGTGGTGGCCGCCTCTTACTTATCGGATTACACGTAAGCTCCTCTAGCAGTGGCGTCCGAAAGACTGGGTCATACACCAGGCAGAGCGTGGTCATGCCACACGGGCACGACAAATGTCCCACTGCCGGTGGTACCAGAGTAATACGACCGCGCCGGTCCCAGAGGGATTTGGGGACACATGCACCGCGTATCCTTTGCCATACAAGCTCCGTTGGTTTTCCATATAGTGCAGCACCATTCCGGTTCGCTATCCAGCAACTCAAGGAATGCAGAGTTTTACCAACGGAGAACCACACATGATTTAGCAGGCGAGTAGTTGCATTACTTTAAGGTTTTGTTTAGGGTAATAAAAGTATGTAACTTTACGTGAAGATTTATGTAACATTTTTATTCCCAACAAATTCATTTAACTTTCCTGATACCCATTTCAAGGGCTCAGGTTTACCTAATCCAACCATGATAAACAAAACGAAAGCGCCTTGGCGTTAAGTTGAAACTAATCCTCTTACAATCGTTGAATTCAGTGAGCTTAGTAAACACGTCTAATTCGACGGTAGCCATATTTGTGTTAGTCATACAAGAAAGTGCTGTAGAAGGAAAGGAGTGCAAATAAAGTTAGTAGGAAACGTTTGCAATTATTGAGGCTGCTACAAGTCATAAAATCTTATGTCAAAAGTTGCAAAATGACGATTTCTTCAGCACGAGTC